>NC_081826.1:163995611-164620611 GCF_030867095.1 Alligator mississippiensis
TCACAGCCTTCTTCCTATTGTTTTTTTACATCTGTCTCCTCCTACTCCATCCCACTCCCTCCTTTGGTTTCCGGTTTGTTGCAATTTTTTTAAACATTGTTTTGCTTTTTATGTTTCTCTCCCCTTTGTGATTTACCAAGCTGGGGCATGGGTTGTATTCCAGTCTCTCTCACTGTCTGATCCCAGAGGAGAATAGTTATGGGGCAGTGCTGCAAGGGGGTGACTGAGGCATAAATGACAAGCAGCTGAGGTCCGAAGCTAGGTTCTGGCCTGACCCTTCTGCCATAATTGTTTTCCTGTTGCTCAGTAAAATGTGGCATAGCTCCATTGTGAATCCTACACCCAGCCTTTCCATTCTGTCCTGCCAATTTTTCTTACCCACCACCTCAACCCTACTTACCCTCCATGTACCTCCCACTCTCCAAACATCCCATTCACTTTTTCTCACTCCCTCACACACTCTTTCATTACCCCTTCCCATATATGCCATCTAGTCCTCTACCATCACCCCACTCCTCCCCTCCTTCCCGTTACCTTTGTCACCATTTGTCCCGCCCCGGCATGCACTCTAAGTACACACCCCTCCCTCGTTCTGCACAGTCCCCCGTGGAAGGAATACCAGGGAAACATTCAATTCCTCTCCTTTCCCTTTGTAGACTGTGCGAGAGGGTGCTAATTTCCTTCTGCCTGCTCCTCTGTGTGCGTTTCTCTATGTCCTCCCTCTCAGTCCTCTCTCTCTGCTACTTTAGAAAGACAAAGCCCGAGGCCAGAGAAATGTGGAAGGGCCTGGTACTGGTATGAGCATCATGCGCCCTCTGCTGCTGTTTCAGCTAAACTGCAAGCAAAAAATGAAAACACTGAAAAACCAAATGAAATGCAAAACTCTAAAACTTTCCATTCAGAGATGATGCCTTTTTATAAGACCAGCAAATAAATCGCAAAAAAAAAAAAAAAAAAAAAATTATTTGCAAGCATTCAGACAAATGCACCCTTCTTCAGGCAGAGGACAAATTCAAGATGGTAAAAATCTTCTTAGGTACATCCCTGCAAAACCAAATCAAACTCCTCTTCCTTCTGAACCTGTGTCAGAGCAGTATTCCCAGCCCCAATGAAACCTAGAAAACACACACTGGCCAAGAAGCTGCATGAAGATCTGTGTGATGGCTTATAGCAAAAATGTCAGGACCTTCACCTTGACTGTGGTCGTGGGATTCCTCCTCACCCCTTATCTGGAGCACTGTTCCTCTGCCTAGCAAGCATCTAATCTATTTGCCAAGCCCTGGTGATGTTCCCTATGCCTGACACCTCTCCTTGGCTGCTGGAAAGCACTCAGGAAGCTGTGGAGCTGGGTGCAGGGAGCTACGGACATTCACTTCTAAGATGAAGTAATCAATAAGTTATGGCTCAGTGGGCTTTGGATGAGCGTTGGATTGGTGAGTTATAAATTAAAATGTGAGGGATGTATTACAGCAGCCTTGTGCAACCAGAGGGGGCTAAAATTTGGCACTGCACATCTCTGATGCATCTACCTGTCACAGGAAAATCAGACTTCACTTTGTCTGTGTTAAGGTTTATGCCATCTCTGCTATTTGGGCCTGCCTGGTTTGATATGCATTCCAGAGAGATCTGCGTCCCTGCTGGGATAAGACTTCCAATGTTTCAGGAAATGATTTCCCTGGACAGTCCATATAATTATTTGTTCAGCGAGGCTCTGCATAAAGAATGGCTAAAATGTATGTGCAAATTCTTGATATGAAGGGGCAGCTCTCTTTTTATATAAACACCAGCTGCCCATCAGTACCCTTCACACCCTCGTTCATCCTTTTCATCGTCTTATCACATGTGTTCCACCACCGCTGCCCCTGCCCACTGCATCAGCCTCCTCGCACCCCATTTGTCCTCTACACCCCAGGCTGTTTTGTACCATTCCCTACAAAAACAACTGATGTGTAATTGTGACTGAGCCCTACTTTGGTGACTGCCTTCAGTGGGTTGGTTCTACATAATCCAATGAAGCCCACCCCATTGCCACACCAGCTAGCTTTTCAGGTATCAAGAAATGGCAGAGCAGCACTTTCCTCCTCTTTTCCAACCCTCACTATCCCTCCTTTGGGAGAAAAAAATCCCATTTGTCTTCCAAGGCTTTGACATTTGGGTTTATCATAATTTGTATTTTTTAACCAAAGATCAAAAGCCAAAATATCACGAGAGAAAACTTTGTCTTGTAGGTTCAAAACATAGTAGGATTCTTTAGTTGTACTATTTGTTTACCTAAAAGATGTTTTGGCTTGAGAAAAGGAAGAGCACTATTAGCATTATATTTTTATCTACGTATCATACCTATTTATATGGTAGATGATCCCCTCCTGTTTCAGGAATTATCTGATTGGTTTTATACCTGCTATGTCCACCAGAGCCAGTCCTTTCTCCAAAGACAAGTCCCCCCAAAAACTCTGCCCATTTACATCCTTCCCTGATGTTGTACATGGGAAGGAATCTGCCTCACTGGTTAACTAATTGAGTGGATTAACTCAGGTCCTCAGTGGTGAGGACCTCTTTGTCCAGTCTTTACTAAAGACCTTAATTCAGTGTGCAGCAGCAGGCAGAAAAGCCAACCAGATACTAACATGCTTGAGGAGGAGATAGAGAATAATATGGAAAGTGGGATTATGCCCATATATCAGGCTGCAACACTGTGTTGAGCTGTGGTTATCCAAGATATTGCTGAACAAAAGTGGATTCTGAGATGCTGGTCAGGAGTGATTAAGGGCCTGGAAATGAAATGATAGAAAACAGAAACAAGTAATAAGGGAAATGATAACAGGATATAAAATGACAGGGAAATGTTAGAGTAGGAGCCACTCATCACTCTCTCTCTCATAAGAACAAGGGGAAATTGAAATATGGGAAATTCAAAACTTTTCCATGCAGTGAACAACCAGCTTTCAGAACCTATTGCAACAGGATAGCACTTGACTAAAAAACTTAGCCTGGTTCAATAAAGGATTGGACATTTGCATGAATAATAGGAATATCCTGAATTATGATAGTAAACACTTAGAAAGTAAACAAGAGTCAGGAAAAGCTGTAAACCCTCATGCTTTTGGGTACAACCAACATCTTAACATTAGAGGGACTGAAATAAACTTTTCCTGGGAGCAGCTTATCCCATAACTGCTTTTTGCAGATTTCCTTACATCTTTCTGCATCTGGTAGTGGTTGATTCAGTCTTTTAATTTCTATTTCTGGCTATAGAGAGGCAGTGATCTTAATGTGGTTAAGCTCTAGTAACTAATATAACTTCTTGAAAATATACTGGAATTTTATTTTCTGCTCTTTTCTCCTTTGGTAACTGGCAAAATATATTTTCTCACATGCACCATGCACTTTTCCCCCCAAAACCATCTGCTAGAAAGTTTAGTATGTGTTATATGGTAAAAATAGTTTCTGCCAGTTAGGGGCAGAAGTGACAGTAAAATCTACACAAGACTCTCAGGGAGCAGAACAATGAACAGGCTCAGCTGCTACCACTCAATTACCAAAACAAAAGATCTTTTTTTCTTCATTTTGCCTTTCAAAAACAAGGTTGCATTATATTCTGTGGCATGCTGTATGTAAGAACATATGGCGTTTCTTTGTTAGCCATTTCCATACTGTCTTTTTAAATAAAAATATTCTGAATCTTAAGAGGAAGGAAAATGTAAGGAAATTGTCAGACACATTCAAACCCTATCCTTTGCTCCAGAAAGTTTAATTTTGTTTGGTAAAGCACTAGATCAAAACATGGCCAGAAATACACTGTGAATTTACATCCTTTGTTTGTAGAGCTTTGACATGCATCTGTAAAGGAGAATGAAGAGTATAAATTTTAAACATTACACTTTAAACCTTGAAACTGCAGTGTATTGGAAACTCAAATATGTCATGGAAAGCAAAACATAAGGTTTGAGCTGGTCAAAAAGAGAATACCTGTTCACCAGGAAATTCTGACATTTTGAAAATTCATTTTGCCCCAAATCTAAATGAAAACTATAAATTGCAGTGGTTTGTGAAACAAAATATTTCAGAATATTTTTACTTAAGTACATACTGCTGATATTTTTGTTTAAACGTCATTGTTCTGATGTGTATATGTTGTTAATTTTATTAAAGCCAGTACAAGCCATTTCAATCTTAGTAAAACAGATTTTATTAATTTCCTGTAAAATAGTTTGATAAAACAGATAAATTCCTGTGAACTTTTTTTTATTTTGTCATATCAGTATTTTCCAACAGAAAATGTTCTACTGAAAAAATGCCACTTGTTTTACTTGTAGTGCCCACTGTTTTCCATCACCTTTCAAACATGTGGGTCTCAATAGAGTTTGCAACTTGTAACTAAGTGATAATTAACTATATTTGACAAGATACAAAGTGACCTCTAGAATGAAATGAAACAACTGTTTAATAACACATAGAAACTCAACACTACTGGTAGGCCAGAATGCCCAAAAATAAGTTATCAGATTGTAACTGCAAGAGGAATTAAGTACATATATACATTTTCTGTTTATACATTTCCTGTAATAGTAGGGAAGTCTCAGAAATAATCTTATGAGGATTTCATCATAGGTGGCAAAAGTGGCAGCAGGGGGCTAACAGGGCTTAGCCCCCCACAAACATGGAGCAGCAGTAAGGCTGCAAGGCATCCCAGCCAAGGGCTTCTGGTGCTGCAGGGGAGGGGAGAGGGTGGAGCAGGGGCTAGGGGAGTGAGTGGGGCAGGGGCTAGGGGAGGGGCAGATGCTGCAAAGCCAGCAGGGCACGGGACTGAGCTGTGAATGGGTCATCCAGCGGGTGCAGCTTCTGCTGCTACCCACACCCCAGGAGGCACAGGAGGGGGGTGTACCACCAGATCTGTATGGGACAAGGCAGGCTGCTGCTGCAGGCTGGGGCTGGGGCTGCGATGGGCTGTTCCTAGGGGTGGGAGCAAGCCGGGGTGGGAAGAGCCCAGCGCAGCTTCCACCCCAGCCTGCAGCAGCACCCTGCGCTGCCCTGCCCCACACAAATCTGTGGGCACATGCCCCCCATACACTCCTGGGATGTGTGTAGTGACAGGAACCACCACTCCCTCCCCACACCCCACCTAGAAAGCAACAATGGCTCATGGCAGGGCAGTTGCAGGGATCCCAGGGACTCCATCCCCTCCTGCCTAGTGGCATAGCTGAGACTGGCCCCTCTCCGGCCTCCAGTTCTGAGGCCCCCAGGCAGTGCAGGGCAAGGGCCAATGTGGGGAGGCAGCCAGGGCCAGTGTGGGGCTGGAGGGTGGTGGATTCATTGGTGCTAGGGGCACCAGCACTGGGCAATGACCCCAGGTTCAAGGGAAGAGGCAGCCACATGGACACAGTAGGCCCCAGCCCCAATCCCAGTCCTGGGCCCAGCTCAGCTCCGATCCCTCCCAGGCCCACTCCCTTTCCCACCCCCCCACCCCCACCCCGCAGCCCTTTCCCCACAGACTTTTCCACCTGGGAGGAGGGGTGCATGCACACTCAGCCCCGCCCCTCCCTCCACCCCCAAATATTTTTCTCCCTCCGCTTATGGATTTCATTCCCTCTATGCTGTTTACAATACCTCTTCATTTCATCACTTCAGACTTCTGGCATTTAACTGAGAGTAGCCAAGAACATTTTTCAGTCTGTAGTATTGGTAGGGATTGTTATACAGCCAGGGCATTAGGAGCTATGATGAGTTACTTTCTTCACCTAGCTCGTAAGGCAAAGGGCTGACCTTGTTACTGTTAGATTACTAGTTCTTTTTCACCTCCCTGCTTCACATCTCATAGATTTCATAAACATTAGGGCTGGAAGGGACCTCGGAAGATCGTCGAGTCCAGCCCCCCGCCCGAAGGGCAGGAAGTCAGCTGGGGTCATAGGATCCCAGCAAGATAAGCATCCAATTTACTCTTGAAGGTGTTCAATGTAGGTGCTTGAACCACCTCCGATAGCAGGCTATTCCAGACCTTGGGGGTTCGGACAGTAAAGAAATTCTTCCTTATGTCCAGCCTGAAACGGTCTTGCAGTAATTTATAACTGTTCTATCTCGTCATCCCGTGGGGTGCTCTGGTGAACAAATGTTTCCCCAGATACTGGTGGTCACCCCGATAAACTTATAGGTGCCCATCAGATCACCCCTGAACCTGCGCTTTTCCAGGCTAAAGAGCCCCATAGCTCTCAGCCTGTCATCGTAAGGTCTGTTTTCCTGACGTCTGATCATGCGCGTGGCTCTTCTCTGGGCTCTCTCAAGCTTCTCCACATCCTTCTTGAATTTGTTGTAGCCAATAGAACCTATAGGCCCCAATGTGCTAAGCGCTGTGGGAACGCAGTGGAAAAAAGCCCTGCCCCAAGGAGCTTACGTTTAAAGGAGAGAAGATAAATAAAAAGTGAGAGAAAGAACAGAATCACAGAGAGATCAAGAAGGTCACACAAGAGATTAATAGCAGAGCTGAAAATGGAGCTAAGGATATAAGACTGAATGCAATTCAGGGAAGCCTCCCCACTTTTTTTTTTTTGAGCCAGAGTAATATTTCACATTGGACAAAGCTGAGACAGGATTGAGATGGGTTGTCGAGGGCATTGAGGTTTCCAGGGCAGAAGATAGGGCATTCTGTAACTATGTGGTTTGCAGTTGGCGAGGGGATGCCGTATTCATAAGTGGCACTTGGTGTCAGGCCCATTTGATGTATGTTATTGCGTAAGTGGCCATAGCTGGTTTGGAGTCTGTTGAGGTGGACCCAGGAGAGTATGTCTAAATTGAAGCTGGGAGGTCTCATAGAGGTTTGGGATGAATGTTTTGAGCCTGCAGTTCTCTGAGGCCCATTGTTCTTCCCATAATTGTGCAGCCCAGTCTTCTGGGGAAGAGCCTTTGGAAATAGGGCGCAGGTGGTGCAGGTGGGTGATGAGGGGTTTCCTAGATTGGAGGTGCTGCCCCACTGGAGGGTAGTGTGGAGCAGTCTTTGTAGACTTATCTGTAGCCTATGACACAGTATGCCAACATACTGTGCTAAGCACAGGTTTTTAGCATCCTCTTGAATAGGAACGTTTTCCTGAATGAGGGCCAGAATTAGGAATTTGCCAAGGATATCAGTGATAGCACAGATTCTTGGTTCTGACTTGAGTCAAACTGGACCTTTTCCTGTTTCTAAAGAAATAATTTTATTTCATTCAAGACAAAAAAGAAAGGAAGCAATTTATGCGGGAATCAGAGGAAAAAATTAAGACACCAAAAGTGCAAAGAATATTGTTTCACATCACAAGATGCCCAGTAAATATGTGGGCTCCGCCCCCCCCCCCCCAACAACTTTTTAGAAATTAATCATAACCAATGTGGTAATTTAACAGTCTCAGTAAGTTTCCCTTTCCATCCACTTAAACTGCATTATAAATCTTAATTCACATTAATATTTTGAAACAGCAGATTGGTTTACACATAACTCTTGTGTCTCTAGATTTTTGTGTCTCTATTATGATAGACAATTGAATTTTTTATTTAGTAAATAGCTTTAAGATAAGGCTTTGGTCCACTATACTCATGTGTGCTGATTTCTTCTCTTATGTCATTGCCAGAATGCCTAGCCCCTGGTTTGCTTCCCAAAGGGACATATCATATACAGTGATGTGAAAATGTAACTGGTTCCTTATTTTGAACATTACATCTTCCTAGTTACAGTGTTTCCCCATGGGCAAGGTTAATAATTCCACATTTTGTTTTTTGTTACCGAAGGCCAGCGCTCTGATTTTAAGAATCTTTCTGTGCCGTGTAACATTAATACATATTCTATCCAGGGATTTTTTTCTTAAACCAAGTAAGAACAATAGAAGAACTGGTAGGAACTGCAGCATGTGACAAAACCCATCAATTTTTAATCCAGTTCATTAAGTGAAATACAGATAATGGTATAGAAATGCCATGTTTGACTACCTTGACAGCAGGATGCCACATCCTCTGCTGGTATAAATGAACATTAACTTTCACACTGATTTACATCAGCTGAACATATTAAAGACACTGCAGGTTTAGCATTGTTAGTTAAACTAGGTGAGATTTACAAACCCAGTATGTGAATCCCTCAAGGTACCATCAGTATGAACAGACAGACAAAAGAGAATACATTTCTTGGTCATATTTACCTGAAGACCAGGCATAGGCCAATAAGCCTTCCAGAATTTTTAAGGCATTGACTGAGTGCTTGTGTTTCACTGAGATTAAGCAAGATATGATCTTCTAAAGGAGCAATTTAAAGTTCTCCACGATGGATTGGCATGTCCTGAATCTCTAGAGAACCTAGAGATTGCTACTGCAGGAAGTTCAATGCGTACACTAAACAGAAAGGATGACAAACGGCATGCTTTCCTTCTGCCACTTTTTAAAGGAAAAATCCTGATTCTGTGCCATTCAGATACTGGAGTGTACATGGGCACTTAGAGAACAAACAGCTTGGTAGAGGTTAGAAATGTCCTATATTAGATGTTTCCAGTACAACAAAAATATAGCTGCAAAAATCCTTACTGGTGGGGCAGGGGTTGTTTTTTGGTATGTCATACAAGAATAAGGTGTTTCTGTTTGCCTATAATACAATAAATAGTGTTTAAGGGAATCATATGTTTAGATTTTTGTTTGACCTTGGAATTAAGCCAGATGGTCAGCATGAATTAACAGTGGTAGCAGTGGAAAGATTTGGTTTACAAAGATTTGTCCCAATATGTTATTGTTTTGATGGATTAATTATATTGGTGTTTGTGATATGCAATGTCCCGATGATTATTTCTTTTTAGATTGCACTGGCTACCAGATAGCAATTGATCTATTTTTTATATTCAAATGAATGATGGAAACTTTTAAGTATTTTAAGCAGGATCTTCTGAAAAGATTTATGGATTTCACTGCTAAAGCCATCCAGCCATGGCAGCGGCATACTATATGACCAGGTGCCCAGGGTCACAGCCGTACATAGGGCAGTGGAGATTTCTGGTTACTGGTGCTGCTATGATCACAGGGCCACGGCAAAAGTGGTGTTTTTCATTTCCCCCATTACCATCTGCATCCAGGATCATTGCCCCATAATTCTACCGTAGTTACACTACTGAGCCATAGAAGGTCCCCAATTGCATTTTAAACTTTAGCTGTTCAAATCTTCTCTCTAGTCATGTGTTCTTGTTTCTTTAAAACTTTTAGCAAAGGTGCTGAAGTTTCCAAGCATGAATAATGTTTATGTGGAACTTAGCATCTGTATTAATGCTCTCTGATCTGTTCTTTGATTTTCTACCCTTATAATTATCAAAATAAGAACTAGGTCATTAAGGGGATGCCATATCCAGCATAAGGCAGCTAAAATAGCAGGCAACTAAGGTGGCCATTCAAGCCTTTTTAATGACACAGCTTAAATCCATCTAAGTGTATCATCTAGTCTGTGTTGCAATAGTGTAGCTCAGCTGTTCATACTTCATTAAGGCCCATTACCCTTTTTTTTAATGAGTTGCACCCAATATGTGCTTCACTGTTTGCACCTCATTAGCGCTAGTCAGAGAACTAGCAGAGGGGCTGGGCTCACTGATCACTCAGTGAGTCATTTACTCCCATTTCTGTGCCCTGTAGTAGAGTCTAGGTCATGGCTGAAGCAATAATAATAACTAGAAAAAGAAAAACAATCAGTCTCAGAGCTTCCAGGATAGCCAATCGCTGTATATGTCTGGCAGTTTAGACTGTATTTTTAATGGGTATGCTTTTATTTCCATGTTTTAAAAAACCCATTGCAAAATCTGATCAATGTCATTCAAACTTTTTAAACTGGATGTATTAATCATTAATCAATAAAGTAAGATATGCCCCTGAATGAGAGCAGGAACTTACAGGATTTTTTTTCCTTAGTATCTATGGATTGCCTTCCTGCAGTAGTTATAGGCACGCATCCTATTAATAACATCAAGTACTCCAAATGGGTAAAGTTACTCGCACCTATTACAGGACTGATCCATTATAAAAATGAATAGCTGGAAATATTAGGACCATAAGAAATGGGCTTTGAGAATTGTTGAGTTTACCATATGTTCAAAGTTTATAGAGGCATTTCATAATGCTACCATTTGGTATACTATAAAGAAATTAAAGATTGTCACAGTCATTGGGGAGGGTCCCTACATGTGTGCTTTACTGCAGAGCTCTGCAGAAAAGTGTCACTGTCTATACGTGCACCTGTATTAGGGTGCAGTAAATTAATTAATTCCACTGTAGGATAGTACTGTCTGGAACAAGTACTATCCTACAGTGAAATAGTTACATACATGTAGATGGTGCCCGGGGCTGGCTGGGGCATGAGACTGCTACAGTGTGTGGGGGATGCCTGCCTAGTAGCCCCACACTGTAGCACCCTCGTGCACCAGTCAGCCCCTTTGCAGGATGCTGAGCTGGGGCAGAGCAGCCCTGGGCTGACAGGTTGACTCCCTAGGCTCCTTATGAGCTGGGGCTGTGCCACCCCAGCTCAACATGCTGCTGTCCCAGTCATACCTGTCAACTCTGTGCCTTGGACCAATAAACTCCAGAATGAACTGCACCAGTGTTTATTCAGCCACCTTAATTGCACATGTAGATGTGCCCATGATACTTAGTTAGTTTTTCATAAAATTAATGCAGATTTGTTTCATAATTAACAAGTAATAATTGATCATTACTTTTTTAATAATATTGCACTTCTGTTTCCAAAGCAGCTTTAATTTATAGAAAAATAATGCATCAGAATCCATCTTAGTTTATTCTTCTTGAATTTTCAGAGCTGCTTCAGGGGTTTTAAGTATAAGGTCTGTCTATGCTCCTGATATATATATATATATATATATATATAGTACGTGTGTGTGTGTGTGTGTGTGTGTGTGTGAGTGTGTGTGTGCACACACACGTGTGCGTATGCATGCATGCAACTGACATATGTTAAATTTCGCTGTTGGATTTTAGGGCAGTTCATTGCTCTGCAAAATATAAGGCAGAACCTAGAAAAAAACTATTTTTGCCTAGAGCTGTGTGATTTTTTTCAACAAATAGTAAATTTGCTGAAAAATGCAATTGCTTGCAAATGGACTGAAGCTGGCTGTCAAAAATGTGGGTCGTGACAAACTGAATTTTTTCCATTTTTTAGAGGGGGAAAAAACCCACCCCAGAACCAAAAAGAAACAAGGGGGGAACGTGGAAGTGCAAGGAATTAAAATGTCTACATTTTCAAAATGAAGAATATAATTTTTTTTTTCATTTCAAAATGTCTTTTTTCCAGAAAAAAGAAGAAAAGTAAAGTAAATATAAAGGGTTTTTTATGAAGTTTAAAATAACTAAAAAAAGAAATAAAATATTTTGTTCTAGGTCCAATATGGTTAAATTTGGGGTTAATCAAAGGAGGAAAAGAACCTCTTCTGTGGTTCTGGGGTAGGTTTTTTTCCTGTCTAAAGAATGGAAAAATTCAGTTTGTCATGACCCCCATTTTTTCAGCTCAACCTCAGAACCATTAAATCCATTATTCTCTCTGATCTGTCTTTGTCCCTGTTAAATAGAATCAGTTTTTCCATGGAAGGCTGTGGAATGAGGTTTTCCTGTCAATGGGTTACTCACACGATAGAAAGTTAAGCCTATATATAAATCTTGGTATGGCTGGAGTCATAGCACTGGGAATGTTTAGAATAAATTTAGAATTGAGGCTTAGGGAAATATTTTTGTGGTCAAAGCACTTGGAAGGAAAAATTAGCACTTGAATCAATTTTCTTATTCAACCTAAAGCCTATAGAGACACACCTTAGCTGCTGTGCCTCTTTTTGTGCTGTTGAATCAAAAATTTTGAAGTTCCCCATATTTGAGAGATGCTTCTTGTGCAGTCTTTTTTAGGACTAGAAACAACAGACATTTTATAAGAAGCCCTATTCTTGTAAGGTTTCTGGTGCCATCATTTGAAGACTGAAGAGGTCAGAATTATTCAGATCCACAACTAAATTTTAGGATGTTTTGTGAACCAACCCTTTGTGCCTCTGTTGCTCAATAAAATAACTTCAGTTTGTTGTTTGAATGGATCTCATTGAGTAATTTGGAAACTTAGCGTGAAGGGAGATAGAAATTACTGTAACTACAGCAAGGAAACAGAAATACCTCTTTGTGGTTAAGACATGCAGTCAGGGGATTTTGGTCCATTATTTATGCCACCAAATCTTCCTTATGACCTTGAGCAAATCTCTTAATCTTTTTCTCATCAGTTCCTAATCTGCCATATGTGGGTAAATGTTACTTTGTTTCTCCAACCCTGTCTTGATCAGGGGTGTCAAACATACAGGTCACTGGCTGTTTCTGGCCCATGGAGCCATATGATCTGGCCTGCAGATCACTGGACCAATCCCATATGCCAGCCCCAACCCTGTGTGCTGCATATAGCACATAGACTGCAGGCAGCATAGGGGGTTAGTCCAGAGGGTCACATGCAGCCTGTGCCTTAGACCCCCTGTGCCATGTACAATACCGGGTCCAACACATGCACTATGGGGGGGCCAACCTTAGGAGGGTGCAGGGCCATGGGCAAATCAGCCCATGCAGGACCTCCCCTAACACTGTGCGGGGCCCGTGGGACTCCTGCAAAGGCAGGGCATGGGCTCAGGTCTCCCCTGCACCTGGGGGGGATCTCCATGCTGCTTCTGCGGCATGGGGCAGAGCTACCACCACCAGGCAGGCCCTGCAGGAGGGGCCACAGCTGCTCTGCCTAGTTCTGCGGGGCCCCCCAAAGTGCAGTCACCCCTATTTGTCTTACCCTATGGACGGCCCTGACTGTGGGTAGCACACTGTCAGCACCAGGGGCTGTGTGTACAGCGAGCTTTGGGGCTGGCCCATTTTGCCCGTGGCATGTGCGGCTGGACCTGGTGCTGCATGCAGCACAGGGAGTCTGAGGTGCAGGCTGAATGCAGTGCTCTGGACCAGCCCCCTGTGCTGCCTTCAGTGCTGGGTTCAGCCCATGCACTACAGATAGTGCATGCCCCGTGCTGGCTCTGGGGGCTGATGCATGCTGTGTGTAGTTTGCGGACTGGACCTGACGCCATGGCTGCTCCATAGGAGATTGATCCCAGTCAAGCCTTCAGACTGGCTCCCAGATGCTCATCCATCCCTTGGGACTGGGTGATTCTGATATGATTATAAATGCTTTAAAGCAAGGGCTGTCTTTGCTTATCTGTTTGTACAGCACTTACTTAAATGGTGTGCTAATGTCAGTGAAAAATCATATGATCATGATACAAATTAATAAAGATAAATCAGTGAAAGAAGCTGTTTCATGGTTGTATGTCAGCTTGTGCTAAGTGCCCTCTCAACATGTCAAAGTTAAGTCACTTCAGGCAAGAGTTAACTCTGGGCCATGCTACATAGCTCTTATTCGGGTAACGTCAGTCTGGTCCATGGAGATAAAATGAGCACCCTGCAGTCCTCCAACGTCCCAGGGTGCACTGTCCCTTGCTCCATCCAGAGCAGGATTAGAGCCCAATGCCACTCACTAGCCCTCTAGTGGTAAACCAGAGTTGTGCAGGCAGGACCAGTATTAACCCTTAACATGCAACTCCTCACAGCACATTCTAATTTTAACAATGATTAACATTCAACAGATTTAGTATGGTCTAAGTGTAACATGTATAGGCGTGGCAGAAGTTGATTTTTATTTTTTAATAATTTGGACGGATAATATTGATGTTTATTTTTAAGCATTTATTTTGATTTTTATCTATTTAAATTTTCAGGATTACACAAAATTAGAAGTGTTTAAGAGCCTGCCATGAGAAATGTAACTACTGTAGGGCTGCCACCAGCTGAGCGGCAAAGCTGCCATCAGTGCCAGCTCCACTCACCCGTAGTTCCTTCATCCGTTTTGTCACTACTTCTTCCTTTGTTCCCAGTCCCTCAGGGTTTCTGGGAGTCACAGTCCAAACTACAGTCAGTATTGTTCTATAGGACTGCTCCCCCTGTTGTCAAACACTCCATCAGCCATCATTTTTCTCACATCCCTTTTCTATAAATGTTGATTATTAACAACGGAAATTTTTTTTTCCATTGGCCTGTGAGTGCAAGGTGAAATCAACATTTATCAACATTTACCAATAAAAGTCAAATCCTGCCAAGCTTAAACATGTAACTTCACTTTTACATGGGCTTAACATTATTCATTGCACCTAATACTGGTATACGTAAAGCTGATATTTGTATATACATGTAGGATCAAGATTAAAGCTTAGAGCTGTAATCTTACTTTAAAAGTTAACATATTTATATAAGGGACTAAATGTTCTGGTAAAGAATGTCAAAAAAAGGACAAAGTAAAAATATCACACCATTAAATCATAAAACAGTGGCCCAGTTCCTCAGCTGATGTAAACTGATGTAGTTCAAATGAGTTCAGTAGATTAATACTTAGATCATTTGATGATCTTTCCTGTTCATCACCCAAGTTTTTTTCTGATTTACCTGCTGAAGAGAGGAAAAGTATTTATAAAAAGTTCTTATATAAGAAGTCAGAAGCAATTTCTGTTTGTGGATAGTTTTCTGAGCTCTGAGTTTACATGGCATATTCATACCTGTGCTGTCTTTTCTATATCTCTGTATTAACAAGCACTATTCGGGTACAGATTGGATGAGTCAGGTAGTAGGAAATAGCTTCAGTCACGTGTTCAATAACTGAAATGCATTCCTGTCTAAGAGCTGTTGGTGACCATGCAGCCAGCTAACTGGCAGAAACCTGTATTGCCAAGGCAGCCATTATAACTTAGCAGTGTCAGCAAAGAAGCTGAGGAATGAATGGGCATCAAGGTCAGGTACCATTTTCACCATGGATCATGCTGTCCCTCTAGGTTAGAATTGAAGGCTTTTGGGCAACAGAGCATGGAGAAGCTGTGATCTGTGCTTCCCTTGCTGTGCCTGCCCTGCCATTTAGCTAAGGCTATTCCTTTCCAGAGCTGTCAACCCCATGCTTTCTGAAAATATAAAATTCAGTTCTCTTGTTCCTTAAAATCGCATAAAACTGAGCCTTTCTTTTCTTGTCAGCCTCAATGTGACAATCCTCAGCCTGACACCCAGGAACTGATGGCTTGTTGTCTTTCACAGAGTCATCGCAGCATTGATTGCTGTTACACTCTCTAGCTGAGTGCTGTCAAATCCTACCAGCCGAGCCTCTTGCCTTCATTAATGGTACTGCTTCAGGGCAAGATTCACTTGAAATAGTCCCACCAGTTGCTCACCACAGAAACTCCCAACGTGGATCGCATTCTTCCCCCTGGAGCTTCCACGGTACTGGAAGCTAGACGTCTGAATCAAACCCTCTGGCGTTGTGTGTACTACTGTAATTATGTCTCTCTTCTCACAGTTCTTGTTCTCTTTGCCTCTGGTGGTCAGAAAGAGGTGATTGCAGATTTTGAAGAAATCTGTTTGTCCTCCTGGTCACACATATGTGAACCCCGTGAGGAGAGATGGAGAGAAGTGAGGCGGCATAAAGAAAAGCAGGGTTTTTTTACCCTTTCAGTACCTGTTATAATTTTAGTGTCCACTAGGGGTCCTCGCACACTGCACAGAAATTCCAGTTTTACCTTCAGTGGGAAAGGAATCTGCATTTTCTCTTGAATGAACTTATCTGAATGTCTTTCCCTCCTTCTTCCTCTCTGTGCAAGAGATGCTCATACTCACCAGGTGGATGCTGTCTATGTACAAAGCAACCTCTTCCTTTTATACAAACAGGCTAGACGATTCACAGCTAGGATGCAAAACAGAAGGGGAACCTACATTGTGCCTCAGAAGAGCTGGTATCTGAGATCAGCTAAGCCTTAACATTATAGGCAATCAGGACTCATAGTAGAGATGCTGTCTTTTATTAGACCAACAAGATTTTTGCAAAAAAAAAATCTTTAATGCCTTTTCCCCTAGACAAATACAGCTACAACCTGGATACCTTAACATTATAGGAACATTTCAAAGGGTATTTTAGAATTCCTTTCAGCTGTGATGTGTGCATTGCCCCTTTGCTTTTTTTTAATTAGGACACAGAACTCTAAATTAAACAAAAGCTTTTCTGTAGCAGGCTGTTTGGCATCACACAGTTCCCTACAGGAAAAAAATCAAGCCTTTTAGGATGTTTATGGTAAAAATAGGAAGAAATAATCCCCTCACCTTCTATATCAAGTCAAGATCAAGGAAGAAAAGAAGGCACTCAATTTTTAGGGCTTCACAAGAAATAGTTGTGTGTGTGGTATTTATTCTGCCCTCATTACCATAGCATCTGAGTGCCTTGTAACACAATAGAAATACTATTCTGTATTGAAAGAGACTAACTTGCAGCTCATTTTCAGCTTTGCTGCTTATTTAAATCTCAGAGGATCTCCCCCTCGCTGCTCTCTACTCTGTCCTTTTAGGGTCAGCAGCATTGAGGCAGGTGCAGAAAACTTTCAATGCCCACAGAAAACAGACTCAGAAAAGGAAGGTAACGTGGCCAACAGGCAAGATGGGCTACTACAATATGACAGTGAAAAGGCAACCTTTGTGACCTGACAGCTGCATAATAGCCTCATACACAGACCTTTTCATGGAAAAGCTGTTTGGACAATGTTAATGGGAAGTACTATCCCCACAACTAGATTTCATGCCTATTTCCTCACTCCTAAGAACCCTATTGGGTGACAGTTTATAATAAGCCATGGTCGGTTTATTTGGGTGACAGATCATCTTCTCATGGGTTAAACCAGTGGTGACCAGCCTTTTCACCCTGTAGGCCAAATGGGTGGTGCCACACCCCTCCATGGGCCAGATCTGGCCACCACATCTGATCCGATTGTGGGGGCTGTGCAGCCTGATCCTGATCCATTTAGCCTGGGGTGGGGCAGTGGGGCAGTCCTGATCCAGATGTGTTGGGAAGGAGGGAGTGATGGGGATGGTGTGGCCCTGATCTGGATGTGTGTGTGGCGGGGAATGAAAATTGGTGCATCCAGATAAACATGTTTGCAGCACCACATACCACACAGTTGGATGTTCTCTGCACTGCAAGAGCGCACTGCCCATGTGTGCAGTGCTCCAGGTATTTTTTTCCATGGGTTTTTTTACCCCTGCATATCCATTATTATCCAAAATTAATACTGTTAGTTGCAAGAGATGTGAATGTGCTGAATGTGTACATGGGATATCATGGGGTCAACAAAAAAAAACGGAGCAGCGCACACATGGGCAGTGCATGCTGCTGAAAAGCAGAGCTGGGCCACCCAGAGCCACATTGTGGCTGTCACCCAGGCTCTGCCCAGCAGGATCACCATGACTGCAGCCTCAGGAGGCCCCCAGGACCCCAAGTAAGGCTGCTGGGGCCAGCCCAGTGCTGGACCCAGCCTCCCCTACCACTCCCAGGGTAACTTGCCACACACCAAAACATGCATGACATGGGCATTCCCTGGGGACAAGGAGCTGTGGAGCAAGGTGTGCAGCTGCTACTTCTCCCTGGGGAGCCAAACATCCTCATTTGTCTGGATGCAGCCATGGGGCATGGACCTGGCCCTGATCCTGCTGCCCAGGCAAAGCTGGATCTGGATGTATGGGTTTCCACTGCTCCATGCTGCCAGGTTTTCTGACCAGTGGGGATCTGTGCAGGCTAGATGTCACGGGTCCAGGGGCCAGAGCTTGAGCACCCCTGTATTAGACTATATCATGGTGGGCAATCTATGGCACAGCAGCTACAGGTGTCACGGGCAGCCTCTGTGTGTGGCATGCATCGCATTGGGGAGGACACAGGCAGCTCAGTGGCAGATAGGGAAGGATGCAGATAGCAGAGCAGCAGATCAGGTAGGGAGCATAGGGCAAGGAGAAGAAAACAAGGCAGTAGATTGATCAGAGAAAGGGGATCAGAGTGGCACTTAGGGTGGGTGTGGCCTAACTTGTATAGCACGCCTTTCAAAGTTTGGCCCCAACTGGACTATATATTATCACTGGCGTATTAAAGGGCTAGCCTCTCTCTCTAAGACTGCAGGTGTGGATGTCTTAATTCTTCACTGGTGTCAACCAACACAAGCTGGTGCTGCTAAATGTCTCTCTATAACTGATCATTCCAGATGCTTGAGGATAGAAAAGAGAGAGGAGTTTGTGGGCACCTTCTTCTGCCAAACAAGCAAATTTTATCAGTGGTGAGTGAAGAAACAATGACCACATGAGCTATTTTATGGAGCAGAACATGTGAGTTAAGTACACAAGGTTTCCTAGAAGTTAAATCTGCACAAACAGAGGAGCCAAAAAGCCACAAATTGTAAATATGGGGTATAGTGTATAGAGGGCTGGTTGTTTCCATCTGGTACTCAACTACTTATCCTCCAGTCCTTGAAGTGGTTGTCTTGACAATCCATTCTAGTTACTGTACTTATTCAGTGGAGATGTCAATATTGCCCCATTAATTGGTTTTCTTGCCCACGGTATGTTACTTTTCTTTGTATACAAGCTTTTTTTATTATTATTATTTTAGTGTATTGTGTTTAATGGGTAGGATTCTGTATGCCCCTGTTCTCAGCCTCACCTCCAGATGAAGACTTATGTGCCTTCTCTTTTAGGCCTTATCTCAGCAAGACATTAAGCCTGTGCTTAAATTTGTGTGAGTTGTCCCATTAAAACCAATGGAGCTACTTATGCATTTAAAATTATCCATGTGGTGATGTGCCTTCCTAAATCAAGACCTTAAAGTATAGTTATCTCACCCATCAGCTCTATCAAAGAAATCCAAAGCTTCATGTTTTTGGTTTGGTCACTCTTCCAAAGCTGCCTTCTGCGTTCTTTCCTGTGCTTCCTACCCAATTTGCTGCTTTTCTTTCTGCTTCCAGTCCTATCTGCCACTATGCTGCCTGTGCCTTCCCCAGTTTGCTTGAGTCAGCCTTCTTCTTTAACTTGCTAAAGATGGACAAAGTATTCACAGCTGGATGTAGAAGTCACATGGGTCAGTTTTCCAAAGTGCAATTTTCAGACATTAAATCAAGAGGAATTGGGACACAGTCCACTGAGGCACTTCATAAAACTGGTCTTGAGATTTAGGATCCCACATCTCATTGGGACTTGGGGTATATCCACTCTGCATCCCCCCGTGTGTCCTAACTGGGACATCCCTGATCAAGCTGAATGGATGGCTTGTGGCTCTTTCTATAACTAAATGTTTAAAATCATTATAAAACATAATTACTATATTTACTGAACTCTAAGGCTAGGAACCAAAAAGCCTGAACCTGAATTGATTAAATCTTTGCATGTTAGTTTAAACTGGCTAAGCTAAACCAGTTTGTAACTGCAGAGACATACTCTCTGGACTGAAAATTGCAGGCACATGCCTGCAGTGGCTCAGGCTAGAAGCTGGGGGGAGGGGGGATGTTAGAGAAGCCCTCCCTCCCTTTCACAGTGCTGAGCTAAGGTGGGGCATGGCCAAGCCCCAGCAGGGCTTTGATTAGGGAAGGGTGTACACCCTCCACCTCCCTGCACCATCCCAGGCTTTTCCCTGCTGGCTGCTCAAGGGGCGGGAGTGTTGCCAGCCCTCAGCCCCAGGCTAGCACTCTGAGGAAAGGCAGGGGGTGTGCAGTGCAGCATCTGTTGGTGATACAGAGCTTTTCACTCTCCCTCCCTGCCTCTGTATACTGTCTGCAGCAACAGGAAGGACACTATGATTAGGACAGTCAAGCCTACAGGACACTGTGATTAGGGAGAGGTCCCCCACTCCTGACCAGCTCAACAGGGAATTGAAAACACAGTGTTTATCACTCCATTAAGAAAACAACAGAGGGGCATTACCAACTACCTGTTGATTCTGCCTTTGTCCCATCTGCCACAGCACAGACTGTAGCCAGCATGTGGTCTGCTAGCTAATACTAAGAGGTGTCTGTGTAAGGCAGAGTGGACAGGGATCCCTACTTAGAGGGGAGAGGTGTGGGGAGCAGAAGCCAGGCAGATGCCTGCAGTCTCTACCAGAGCTGCAACCAGGGAGCAGAGGGGAAGGGCCAGCCCCACTGTGGAGCAGAGAGCCCTGCCCAGCCCAGAAAGCATGCTGGGATACTGGGGGAGTCTGATTTAACTTAAACCAGTGAGAAAGACAAAGCTTTTTCCCCTATTTAATGTACTGCCTCAGCTGCTGCTTGACCCTCCCCACAAGGTGCCTCTGCACCTTGCCATATCCCTCCTGTAGCCCCTTTCCCCACACGCAGCCTCTGTTCCCCAACGGGCTGCTTTCTCCCCCCACCCCCCTTACTTTTGGTCTGGGCCAACAGGCTCCATGCACACTGCATCCTAGACTACTGAGTATGCCCCCAGCCCATAGCAGTGGTGTGTAACCCATATGGCTGCTGTGAGAGCTCGGTAGATCTGGTGCTGCACTCTGTGCTGCTGGCTAGAAGGGGACAGTCTGCTGGCACAAAGTAAAGGTAAGGTCAGCAGAAGCAGGGAGTAGAGGCTGGGGAAGGGATGGGGAGGGGAGCAGAGGCTAGTGCCCCCATGCTGGGGGGAAGGGGGTAGGTAGGGGGTAGAAGTGGCAGAGGGGCAAGCACAAGCAGGGGGCATGCTGCTTGACCTCCGCATGCCACCTCCCCCCGCACAGCCTGCCCCGCCCATATAAAAATTATAACAAATTTATAAATGTTCCATATATAGAATCTAATTACTGGGAGCTGTCTTAAAGTCAGATTTGTCTTAGATTTGAGTAAAAACAGTATTAGCATCTCTTTGACTTGCCCTGGATCTGAAAGTGTCTCACCTGCCAAACTCACCTTCAAGTTGCTTTAGAAAAAAAGAAAAAACCCTATGTAGCCCATCCCAAGGCCTTGGTTTGCATGTACTGGACTGACTAATATTTACCCTCTAAACTGAATCAGTCCAGATGTTTGCTTTATCCTGACTTGGAACGTATACCCTGCTTTGGAAATCCAGAGGTCAAGAATTTCACCCGACTGAGACCCACACAGGAAGCTGTCAGCTGACTCTCACTACAAACATTCAGCATTAAATGAACACAAAAATTTTTGCTTTCCCACAATTAAATCTTGCTTTGTTCCAACTTTCCATGAGGAAGCACGGGGATTTCTGCTATTATGCATTGTGAAAAAGTGACACAGTCGCAAAGTATGCTCTCCTTTTTCTCGGGTTCAAACACCGCATGTGATCAGAGAGGTATGACTCAGGTTTGGATAATATTAGTGTGAAGCAAGGGGCTAGAAATAGAGCCACATTCTCAGGGCTTTCTCTCTCATTCATTTCTCCCTGCGTTACATCTGTGCAGGTTTCTCTCTTTGGCTGGGGAAGATCAGTGGGACTTGGAAGTAATATAATACATGTGTATCTAGAGAATCTTTCATTTGATTTCTCTGTGTGCTTTCCAGGTACAAATTAGGACTTGTCAACTTTTGTGAGGTGAGTGGTTGTGCTTAAAGAACTACAGTAAAAATGCTTTGTGATATACCTGTGGTTGTATAGCAAGTCAGTGACAGGTTTGTGAATTAACGATCAGGAGTCCTGTTTCTCAGTCCTCTAGAACAGATAACAACTTCCTGTCAATGATAAACTCAATTCTCCTTGGCCCCTCCAGAGACAGGAAAAAGTTAGAAGTTGCTTCTGGGAACATGAAAAATAATTGTGGAACCCAAGGGAATCTGAAAGGAAGGTCAAATTCTTTCCCTGAACAGAGCCCTCAGTTGCTTGTGCTATGACCCAGCTCCTCAGCATGCTCCATGTGTTCCCAATGCATATGTCTGGTTTACCAGATATACATGAGCTCATCTGCCTGAAACAAAGGGACATCAGGCATAGAAGAAGAGAGATCAAAACCAAGGTGTCATATTCCAGAATACAATCATCAGTTCATTGCAATTCACAGCTCTGAGTTAGCAGCATTGGATATTCACCAGCCCTCTCTCACCCTACCTAATGAGATTTTGGTCTATTTCTTTCATTAAAAAGGTAAATTCGTTCAGCTTTTGACAGGATGATTTCATCCTTGCCTGGCTGCGCACAAGCATGAGCAACTGGGCATGCACAATCGAAGGAAAAAGCCACTTGGCCTTGCTGGCTTCTCAGGTACATTTATTGCTGCCAGTCCATCTTCCCAGAACTGAAGTGTGAGAAATCTGAGCGAAAGCAATAGACAAAGAATTACAAAAGGTTCTGTGTATGTCTTTAAATACCAGAAGCCTCCCTGGAAAACTTAAGAGAAGAGTAGTAGCACACCCAGCAGCTCCACACACACAGAGAAATTAGCAAGAACAATGGCAGGAAATGGCTCTGGGTGGAAATAACAAACTGAATGCAACCTACAGTTCTAGGAGCTTCCTGATTGGCTTGATTGCCTGGGCAGGGACACTTAGAATAACCTTGAAATTATCCCACTGGGATGAAAACTCTCTCCATTCAAATTGGATCTGCCCAACAAAAGCCTGGAAAGAGGGAAAATAATTAAAAGCTTTCTGGAAGATCTGTTTGGTGAAATGAATGCTGCCATCCTCACCCTCAGGGCTGTGTGAGATACATCTCTTGGACTCAGTTGTATTTGAGAGAGTCCTTTATCATAAGGAACAGTCCTCACTTTAGAGCACTTACATTATCCATCATTCCAACCAATTTGGCTTCTTACTCTTGTAAATTAATTACAATTTATCAGTACAGCATCATGAAGCTGAAGTCATAGAAAGTGTTTAGAATTTCAAAAAAAATCTCACGGCATCCTCCACTTTCTGCCTACTATTTTTCTTATATCCATGACTTTTGTTCTCTTTTTTAGCAAGTGAAGAGGAGCTGCAATGTAGACATATGAACGAGAATAACACCAAGGTTGCAGGTTTGATCTTGGGTTGGACTAGATTATCTCTTGAGGTCCCTTCCAGCCTTACTTCTCAATGATCTATGAATCCTAATTTTGAGTGCATTCCCAAGATATCTCAGGGTTTTTGGTTGTAGACCTGTTGATCTAAGGACATAGGCAGGCAAGGTTATTTGGGTAGATGTGATATCTTTTATTAGACCAACTGAGTAGTTGGGGAAAAGTTCTTTGCAAGCTTTAGGGCACAAGTACCCTTCTTCAGGCATAGGGAGACAGCATAGAAACAACAGCAGAGTCTCCCAATGCCTGAAGGGTACTTGTGCCCAAAAGCTTACAAAGAACTTTTTCCCAACTACTCAGTTGGTCTAATAAAAGGTATCACATCGACCCCAAGAACCTTGCCTGTTGAGAGATTTGATAGCATTAAACATCCAACCTACATGTATTTTTAGCGGGATGTGGGCACCTAATTTTGCTTATTCTGTTTTATATTAAGTGTTTTTATTCTTTTAATTAATTGTACATAGTTAAGTGTTTGGTTTCAGCCTAGCTCTATAGAGAGGGGAGGAAGCCACTCTAGTAGCTGACCCTTTCCTCAGCACCCTGCCTGACCACCACCACTGTCATCGGAGGACAGGGCACACCCCCTGGGTGTACCCGAACTACACACTGTTCTCTCAAGTGCCTTTCTGGCACCAGAAATAGCAAGGCTTCTCTTCCAGTGCTTGTCTGGAGTCCACTTTGTGTGTCAGCATAGGCAAATTAGCTCTTTGTTGCTTGATGGCCTATTATCTACTCATAGAGCACTTACTTAGGTAGATCTTCCCAACTGGGGTGTGGCAGGGCAAAAAATATTAACCCCTTCTTTCTCTGTAAATAACCTAGTTATGGAAACTGAGGCATGAACTTTTATTATAACGCTAACAGAAACCAAAAATATTACAACAAAACCATAGCTTGTCACATGGGCATGACCACTCTAGATATACCCTGTTTATATGCCCTCTCTCTAAAGCAGAGGTGTCAAACTCATCTGGCCTTTTGGGCCAGTTGCATGGCATGGGGCTAGTCCATGTGCCGGAACAGAGCCATGGACTCTCTCTCCCTCTCCCTCAGTGTACCTGATTTGGTGTTTGCTCCAGCTGGTCTGGTACCCACACTGCATGCAGGGAAGATCCTGTAGCTGCAAAGCCTAACTGGAGCTCTGGCCACACTGCATGTGATGGCTGCCCAGTCAGACTGTGCCACACATGGCATTCACTCCAACTGATCTGGGACCCACACTTCAGACACTGCATGCAGCATGGGTCCCAAACCACCTGGAGGAACCAAATGCAGCATAGTCCCAGAGCTGCCAGGGCAGACACCTCATGCAGCACAGTCTGATCAGGATGGCTACCATGTGCACTGCAGCAAATCAGCCACCAGACCAAACATGCTGGGGGAGGGGGAAAGGGAGGAGAAAAAAGAGGGGATCCATGGGCCAGATCCAGCCTGCAGACAACCCTGTGCAACACATCTGTGCCATGCCCCATATGGGTCTGATCCGACCCAGGGGCAACTCTGGAAGCTGGATGGCAGGCCTCTGCAGGCTGGATGTGGCCCATGGGTGGTATGTTTGATACCCCTGCTCTAAATCATCTAGTTCAGCCACAGTTGGAGACAACGTATTGAGCTAGATGGACCATTTGTCTGACCTAGTATGGCACTTATGTTCTTACAAGAAACCAAGGAAGACAGATTAAGTGATTTACCTCAGGCTAGGCAATAAAGCAGCCATGGAGGTGGGATTAGAACTCACAACTTCCCAACACCTATTGCTTTTGCTTAGTTGTCTTGACAATCCTGCTTTTCTAATGAATAATGGATGCATCTTTCCCATCGCCTGAGTGGTAATGAGAGTAATATGCTAATGGGGTAATAGGATATATCATGTGTATTTCTTCCAGAATTGTTGTGATTCAGACAGAGAGAGAAATGAAAATTAAGTGTGTGAAATATTTTCCACCTCTGTGAGTGAAAAGCTATTCCCAATGAAGTCGGTGATAAAACTCCCATTGACTTCACTGGGGCTAGGATGTTACCCAACAAAGCTAAACCTGGAGGTTAGTGGTCAAACTATTTCCTGATTTCTGTGTGCAGGAACTCCAAGACTAAAAAGGTACAATCTATATAAATGATTATATCAATTTAAATAAAAGGACACAAACTAGTAAAACAGGACTTGTTCTGGTTTACTAATGGGAAGTGTGTGTGGGCATATATGTGTGTGTGTGTGTGTGTGTGTGTGTGTGTGTGTGTGTGTGGTGGGGGTAGTGGTGGTAAAGGTATAGACATAGTTACAGGTATGTTAAAGTGCCAGATTCCAAATCCATAGCTTGGTAATACTTGAAGTCATAGCATAATGAAATGGCTTCAACTAAATTTCACAGGCAAATATCTAGTCTAGAATACTTTATTAGGCAAAATTAATATATATGTAAATATGGGCTGAATGAAATTAATAATGATTTAGTTTTCAGGTCAGTTTTCATAGAAATGTGTGTTTTTTCCCAACTGTGCAGTTGATGCTGCGTATCTATCAGTTTTGCCACAATGCTCTTCTGTATATATTGGTGAAACTGATATCTGTCTTTGGATAATTGCTTCTGAATGTGGATACAGAACACTGATTACTCATTTGCAGTGAGCAAATGACTGACCTAGGATGAATTTGACTAGTGGGCATATGACCAATATACACCAATACATCAGTTTAGAGCTACTCATTTCCTGGAGATTAATTTTCTTCAGGAGTTGATTGAATTGCATGCTGTACAGTATATACCCACCCCAGTTTATCCCAGAATACAATCAAATCATTCTACAGTAAACAAATGCCAGCTCCTTCTGATAAAGTTAGTCTCTTCTGTAGGTTCATGAACATGTACTTTGGGCATGTGTCAATAGATTTAGTTTCTGGTTCTTTGGACTGACATAAAACATGTTTAGTATAGAATCTGAGGTGAAATCAGTGAGAATTTTTTTTATGTATGGCTCATAGGTATAGCTAGTGATAAAGAAAACAGCTGATCTGAGATCAGGGTTAGGAGTGTGAGATACATAAGGAAGGAAATACTGTTAAGATCAGGAGACATGCTATATCATAGATCTAGGTATCATCTCCATACCATCTGATCCAGAATTAGACTCATAAGTGCCCTAAGTAGAAACTATGTTGTGAGCACCGTTTTCTCTCACCCAGGTTTTTTTTTTCCAGTAGTCTGTAAATTAGATATAATTTACTTTAATGAGATCCCCAGTTGCTCACTCCTAAAAAGAGTTTGCATTGATAATGCCATTTAATCCTGACCTCAACACTGTATATATGCTGGTTTGTGTGTCCCACTTCCCTCCTTCATTTTAGCTTTCTCCCACTAGAAACCAACCCTAATGCCCATTGATGCCAAAATTCCTTTGATTTGATTCCCTAATGCCCATGCACCAGTACAGGCTGGGGCTGACTGGCTGAGCAGCAGCTCTGCAGACAAGGACTTGGGGGTTACCGTAGACAATTAGCTGAATATGAGTCAGCAGTGTGCCCTTGTTGCCAAGAAGGCTAGCGGTATACTGGGCTGCAGTGGTAAAAGTGTTGCCAGCATCTCAAGGGAAATGATTCTTCCCCTCTATGCTGCGCAGGTGAGGCCACATCTGGAGTACTGTATCCAGTTTTGGGCTCCTCACTCCAGAAAGGATCTAGACAAATTGAAAAGAGTCCAGTGAAGGGCAATGCAAATGTTGAAGGGGCTGGGGCACATGACTTCTAAGGAGAGGCTGAAGGAACTGGGCTTAATTAGTCTAGAGAAGAGGAGACTGAGAGGGGACTTAATAGCAGCCTTCAACTGTCTGAAGAGGGGTTTGAAAGAGGATGAAGCTAGACTTGTCTCAGTGATGGCAGATGACAGAACAAAGAGCAATGGTCTCAAATTGCAGCAAGGGAAGTCTAGGTTGGATATTAAGAAGAACTTTCTCACAAGGAAGGTATTAAAACACTGGAACAGGTTACCCAGAGAAGTTGTGGACTCTCCATCCTTGGAGGTTTTCAAGACCCAGCTAGACAGAGCCTTGGCTGGAATGGTCTAGTTGGGGATGGTGCTGCTTTGAGCAGGGAGTTGGACTAGATCACCTCTTAAGATCCCTTCCAACCCTACTTTTCTATGATGCTGTGACATTAGATTGAGCCACTAATACATATTATTTTTGGTTCCATCATTTCACCATGCATGATTCACCTGTTGCATCATCTGATATGGTTCTCTGGGAAAATGAATACTGTTAATTATGAGAGAGGTGAATGTGTACAGGCAAATCTAAAATTACTTTTTGTTTAATCTGCTAATAGCAATGTATGCAGAGCTTTACTTTATGTTCACAACATATTCTGTGGTTGCTAACCTGGCAGCATACTTTCCCACACTTGTGGCTGAAGTTACTTTATTTCAGAATGCCTTTGGACAAATATAACAGTAATATTTCCCACTCAGAAATGTTTGAGTGCATCTCCTGGAGAAGAAAGAATTTTTTAAACATACTGACACACCCTGAACATTAGAATGACCTAGGTATTTTTTCCTCCACTTCTCTAACATAAGACCAGTCTGTTTATTTACAAGTAGACATCCTGTGTTTGTATAGGAGCCATTTAAGGCGTAGCACAGCAGAAAAACAAACACTATGTGACTACTGGTACATTGCGTTAGAAACTGTATTCAGGGCTTCTAAATAGTAAGAACATTAGAGAAACAATAATATATACATGCCAAACATTTACATCCTGGAGACTGAAATTAATGATCTGCAAGGAGGGGCTGGATGGAAGTATCACTAAAACTGAATGAAATATAGAGAAACCCATTCACCAAAATAATGGTCAATTCAAAAGAAATACTAATGTACTGGATTCTGAGGCCACAACAGCCAGACTTTGCATTTCAATAGCACCTTCTACCTGTGGTGTTCAAAGCCTGTTAGAAAACAGAGTGAATCAAAAATCAAAGAGATAAGTCAGAACCTCTCTTGTATGGATTAGGAAGCAGAGGTACAGAGAATGAGCTGCTTGGGGTCCACCTTGGAATGGACCCCAAGCATTAAAATCCTGGAACAGGTTACCCAGAGAAGTTGTGGACTCTCTCTTCTGCCTTCTGGTTCTGTGCCAGGCACTATGCACAACCCTGCGTTACAGCCCTGATGAGCTGCATGCACTGGAAGTCACCACATACCTATACTGGACCCAGATCTTGATTCCCTCATGGCCAGAAATTAAGGCCTGCCTCTGGGCCACTAGGCACACTCTCCAGGAGTATGTCACAAAGCAGAGATTCTCCCTCCCCCATCTGCCACTGCCCTGCCACTGTCCCCAGATTACTGGTGGCAAGAGGAGAGGCCCATGCCTCACTGCAGTCAGGCTGTACACAGAACCAGGCTTGGCTATAAACAGCAGGAGTGGCAGTGGGTGGGTTCCATTCTCCCTGCCTGATCTGAGGCTGGTAGAGATCACTGGGGGACTAAGCAAGGAGGATGAACCCATCTGCTACAACACTGTCCCTGGCTGAGCCTGAGTCCATGCAGAGCCCAGACGGAGTGGACAGAAGTAGCCCTAGAGCTCCCCAGAACTGCTCCTGAGACAGCTGGAGACAGCAGCAGTGGTGAGCAGGAGATGGGGAGAGGCACTAAGCACAGAGGAGAACGGGGGGGGGGGGGGGGATTCTTATTTGCTATGGAAACTATAAAAAAGACCCTGGCTGCTGTTCCCCTGGTGTGATTGACTGAAAGTGGGGTGTGACTGCACCACTTTAGCCCCTTGGATCCACCCCTGGACTCTGCTATAAGAGTTATATGCAGTTACATGCATAATTCAGCTTAATTCAGAGAAAATGAGTAGGAAGCCTACTGATCCATACAAAAATGACAAACAAATGCATAGAAACACCTTACTCCACTGTTCTTACCACTCTGACTGCCCTTTTGGGTTTTGGTCAGTGCTTTCATGGCCATAAGACCCTTTTCTCTTCCAAGGAAAGTTTTTACATTCTAGATCTGAGCAGTGAGAGGGAGAGCTACTGAGACCAGACATTGTCCTTTTATAACTTCCCAGTCCTTTCTGCTCTGGGACCCTCTAGGTCATCTTCAAAAACACTCTCAGATGATCCAGGCCCTATTTTTTTGGCGCTGTTGCTTGGTTATTACTTACCTAAAGGAAACTGGCTTTTGCATTTTGAATGCCTACTTTAACTTATTGTATTGCCAAGGCAGAGTCACTCTATGGTAACTGCTTTGTGATGGTCTTGTAGTGGTTTCTAGAAAAAGGTAGGTGATGTGTGACATAGTCCCTGTCAGCAAATGGCTGACTCAGTATATGCGGAGACATGGCAAGACAGAAAGTTCAGAAAATCAATCAGAATACATCCTACAGAGAGAGTTCCTGCACAATCCCATGGTTCACCTACTGGATGGTTTTCAAAATATTATTAATACAACTGGCCAGAATTTTCATAAAGTTGTTTCCAAAAATGTTGATCCATTTTTATCTTCAACTCCAGTTACCTGGTGTCAAATTGAAACAGTGCCAGCAATCCAGTTGCTGAGTGGCACACTATTCACCATTGCTAAAATATAAACTCCTATGCAGAAATCAAAGGCAGCACAGCTTTTGATCTGTATCTTCCTGGTGAGCTAGTGTCCTTGTGTGTGGATCTCTGTTAAGGAAATAAGAATACAGAAGGTCAAAGAGGGACTTGTCATTAAATGCATTACCACCCGATTAAAAAATAGTATCATATACATTCTCACACACTGGGTATAATGGATACAGAATTTCTGTAAGAAAATGTTGCCAGATCAGTTTCTCCCTCTTTAAAATTGGCTTTGTTTTGAGAATGAGTTCCCCAAAACTACTCTACTACGAGAATCATATGTATATGTATAGTCTTGCTATGAGACATTGAGAACCTACTGAGAGATGCTGTGTGCTACTAAATCCATGTCAATGTTTCATCTTCATCATGTGATGAGAGTTGAATGCTCTGAGGTGCTCAATACCTCTCAGAATCAGGCCTACCCACCTCTAATTGTCTGCTGTCCTTCTGTCCTATCCATCACCAGTGTTTCCTGCAGACACCCCCAATTGTGTGACAGTGTAGCAAAACCCCCAGTTTTTCTTTTTCTTTTTTTTTCATACATTCCCTCCCCTTCCCCAACCATTTCTGACTTTCTCTCTCCCTTTCTATTCCCTATAGATAAGTATAAGTAAGCTAAGACATAGGATAAGCTTCAGCATTTTATTTTGGTAGCAAGTTGTATTTGTTTTGTTTTTTCTCCTTCTTTATATGGTATAATTATGTTTACATTGATTTTTACTGTTCTATATTACTGTTTTACTGGTACTATATGATTTATGCTAACTTACATATGTAGGACTAAGTCATGTCAAGTTTCCATTTTGTTTGTCAAGTCTCCATCCTGTCCCCATGCCTGGTTGTGTAATCTATGACTCCCACCTGCCCCTCCTATGTAACTTGGTTCCTGAATGAATGGGGATGAATGAGGGTGCTTGAGAGACAATGGCAGTAGGTCTAAAAATAGCTCCCTCTGAATGACCGAACCATTAACACCAATACCTGGACCAACGGCCCAGCCCTTGGAACCACCCTCAGCATTCAAGAAACAAAAGATGAGGCAACCCACCATTGTGCCAGGCTGCACGTGCTCAGTAAGAACACTTGGAAACCCGTGGAACAGGACTGACCTTGCCTGGACAGGCCCTCCACATAGGAGATCAGAGGTAGTCTGCCCCATAAAAAGACTGACTCCTTGGGACGCCCTCTCCATCTGGACCAGCACCATGCCACACCACCTATCCACCCAGAGGCCCTGCTGGCGACCCCCCTCTGTACAACACCTGCCAGACAAAGACCCCTTTCCAGCCTAGATAGGTAGCTGTCACCCCCCACCCTCTCTTCAACCAAGGACTTGGACTTTGTTTCTCTTCCCTACCCTTCCACTTAGTCTCTTTTTCCTGCTGCCATTGTGAGTGCTTTGTGTGTGTGTGTGTGTGTGTGTGTGTGTGTGTGTGTGTGTACGTACCAATAACTTCATGGGGCTGTGTAGTATGTTGTCTGTTTAATAAACCTGTTATTTTGAAACCCTGAGTTGGGTTTTTGTCTGTTTCCTGACTGTTTCCTCCTTGCTACCACTTATCTGCCCCCACAATCTCTAAGCTGTCAGCCTCAGTTTCCAGCCCCAAGCTCCCAGGTTTCTGTCTCTCTCTCTTTCCTGGCTGTCTCCTCCTTGTCCCCAGGCTTTTTTTTCTCCCTTGCACCAGTGACCTTGAGTAACCCTAGGGCCACTTGATCTTAAGTAAACCCAAGCCCTCAGTTCCTCAGCCAGCTTCTCTCTAGTTCGACTGGTTCTAGTCCCGGTTCTCGCAACTTTCACTCCCTACACTTTAACTCTCTCTCTCTCACCTTAACCTTCCCCCAAGTATCCCAGGTACCCCAAGCACACACATACATGCCGTACCATCCAAGTTAGGAACTTACTTGTGTGTATGTGTAGGTGGGTTGTATGTGTGTGAACGGGTGAGTGTGTGTGTGTATGTATATATGTCGTGGTGTGCATGATACATGAATTAGTGATCTGCGTATGTGTGCGGGTATGGACAATTGACTTTAGTCTAACTTTTGGGGTGTATAGTGTATGTGCTTGATTTGGTGATAGGTATGCATGTGCCTAGGCTAGTTTGGATGTATATGTACCTGAGTTGGTAGTGTGTGTGTGTATGCACCTAATTGATTTGTGTGTTTGTATATGTGCAATTGTGTCACACCCTCCTGTCTAACAGCGCAATATTGAGATCCTGAGAGTTGGCCTGACCCCACAGGGCAACAACAGATTAACCCTAGGGAACACAAATTCCCTAAAGCTCTCCAAATTGAAGCACATTCATCTGATCCCTCATTCGATAAGGGTTAATTTGTCACACAATCAGTGAATTTAAAAGTGCTCTGCAGCCATGCATGTATGTCACGGCACAGCCATAGAGTACTTTCAGGAAGCCAATCACATGACAAACCTAAATTTTGTCTGTGCCCCCATTGACTTCAGTGGAATTTGGACAGACCCTATCACAGGATACAACCCAGTGTTTGCTTTGAAGAATGAGAACCAAAAATACATAGAGTTAACAATCTGGCAATGGCCATATTGTGGGAAGGGTCCCTGTGGGGGGATAGATAAACATTTTTTTCTGTTTTAAAAGAGGAACCGCTGCCTGGGACTGTTCATCAGTTGTTAAGATGTAACTTATGTCTTCACTATACAATACAAGTGAACTAAGTCACCCAGACTTTGGTCCTGACAAAGTTAAAGCTTGAGGGTTTTGCCATACTTATAGAGCCATAGGTTCATAGATGTTAGGGTCAGAAGGGACCTCAATAGATCATAGAGTCCAACCCCCTGCATAGGCAGGAAAGTGTGCTGGGTTCAGATGACCCCAGCCAGATGCCTATCTAACCTCCTCTTGAAGACCCCCAGGGTAGGGGAGAGCACCACCTCCCTTGGGAGCCCGTTCCAGATTTTGGCCACTCTAACCATGAAGAAGTTCTTCCTAATGTCCAGTCTAAATCTGCTCTCTGCTAGCTTATGGCCATTATTTCTTGTGACCCCCAGGGGTGCCTTGGTGAGTAGAGCCTCACCAATTCCCTTCTGCGACACCATGATGAATTTATAGGCAGCCACAAGGTCACCTCTCAACCTTCTCTTGCGGAGGCTGAAAAGGTCCAGGTGCGCTAGTCTCTCCTTGTAGGGCTTGGCCTGCAAGCCCTTAACCATACGTGTGGCCCTTCTCTGGACCCTCTCCAGGTTATCCACATTCCTCTTAAAGTGTGGCGCCCAGGGAAGCGATCCTCGCCCCTACCTTGGGCAAATTCAAGAGAAGGTTGGACGATCACCTGTCTGGGGTCTTGTGAACCCAGCATTCATTCCTGCCTGTGGCAGGGGGTCAGGCTGCATGATCTGTTCAGGTCCCTCCTGACCCTAGCTACTATGAAACTATGAATTTTTTATCTGGGAAGAGAGATTATTTGGTGGTAATTACAGCTTAAAGATTGGAGTACACAAGCAGATTTTCTTTCTAGCCTGAGCAACAAGTTATAGGGCTGTAGTATTACCAGACACTGGTAAGGAACAGAAGAGTCCAGCCTTGCAAAACCAGAGGTTCAGAAGGACAAGATTACAAGGTAATTACAGGTTTAACACTTCCCCAAAGGAGACTGTAGCATTGCTGAGGTTGACTAGCCCAGTCTTTTAATTCCCTCAATAAACACAGCCTTGCAAATCACTCTGATTGTCTTCAAATTCCCTAGTAATAGAATATTCCTTTTTGGCCTTGCCATGCTACAGCTGTTCTGATCCTTTGCTGGAAAGCAGAAAGTGACTATAACGTATCACTGTTAAAATCTCCACTGGTTAGCTGCCCAGTCAATACCAAAACCCTGAGTGTGCTGTAGCCACACAAAAGCTTCTCATTCCCTTATGCTTTTTGTTTGCCTGCCTGCCTGCCTGCTCTGCTGTTGCAGCCAGTAGGCAATGAAAAGTGACAAGACTGCTGTTCCCTGAAGCAAGATTCTCATTGATTCCAGTCTGCTGCCAGAACAGAGCAGACAGGGAATGCAGAGAGCATGTCTCTTTAAAGCTGCTTCTATCAAATGGAAAGAGAAAGAGGCAGGAGCAGATGGTAGGAACATTTCTTTTCATCATGCAATTGCATCCTATGCCACGGGACACTCCTCTCCACCTCCCACTGGATTGTGAGGCCAATATGCTATGCTGTCAGACAGGGAGTTATGTCATCTTACATCTTGCCTAAATCAGACCCTCCATCAAGGCACTACCATATCAAAGGGGAAAAAACATAAAGCAAATGGTAGCAGTGCTGTGAACAGCTCAATGGAGAGAGGCAATGGACCAAGTGCTCAGGGGCTAGAGCAGAAGGGTTTTTTGACATATTATCTATTACATGAAGAGAGAGAGGATGGACTTGCACAGCTCCTCATAGCCAAGATTTTACACCTAGCTTGAGGCTAAAGAACAGATGGGGCATAAATCTGACCTAGGAGCATCTAACCTTTCATGTCAGGGTTAGGCCTGTTGTTGAGGCTGGGTGTAGAGAAGCTAATATAGTTCCTTCTGTGTGGAGCTGTACTTTTTTAGGAGTCATGGGGTCATAATAACAGGATGATGAGCGGAGGCAAACTTCTCTGGAACCATAGGCAAAGTGGGGTTCAGGCATGTGTACCCAAAGGTGTACCTGGCAGAGTTTGTGCACTGGGCAGCTACAGGCTCTGGACCCAGGAGGATGGAGGAGGGGGGCTCTCAAGTCTCAGGCTCCAGCTGCTCAGAGCGAGGGAAGGAGACAAGGGGAGGAGTTCCAGAGTCCCAGCAGTGATGAGGAAAGATGTTTGTCCCATGCTCCCACAAAAGGTGCTACTGCATGCCATACTGAGTGAAGAAATAACACCCCTAATTCAGTAGCATAGAGTCTTCACCATTGTCTTCACCCTTGTCTTCACTCCCTGCTTCTTTCCCCCAAGCATCTACCTGCCAAGACCCAAGAGCCCCTCTGATATCATGGCCCAGAAGCTGGGCCCCACTCTACACAGCCCACACTTGTAGCTGGACTAGCAGCACAGCTGTGTTTGCTGTGGCACCCACCAGCCTCAGTTTAAGTGTCCCCACCCCTTAATCAGTGCTGGGCTTTGTGTCCCTCCTCACATCCCCTATTTATGCTACTGGAAATGAGCCTGAGATAGCCTTAGCTGGGCTAAGAGCTGGGCCGTTTAGCTCGAATAGCAGCTCATGTTTGGTCCCAAGTCTGATCCATGCTGCCAATAACCCTTCCAAGAATTCATCACAGGACATCCATTGTCACTACTCCTGTTGTAAGTTTGTTATAGGTGAAGAGTCTCCAGAGCTTTCAGGCCACTTGCACAAAATTATTCCTGGTGTTCAGCTGGCTTCCCAGCCTGACAGGTCTTGAGCTGCTCCTTCTCACCTTCCTCAATTATTCTCATGTTGTTTTTCATGGGTTTAAGGCCATTGTGGTGCCTCGAAAACAATGGGTTAAATCCCTGCAAACAGGAACCCTACAGCCCAAGGCAAGTCCACAAGTAAGCTTAAGAAAAGAAGCCTAATTGGCAGCAGGTACCTGATTCCCCTAGAGCAGTATTTCTTGCCCCATGGGTCATGGCCAAAAGTGGATTGCAAAAATATACAAAAGTGTCGTGAATAAACTTTAAAAATGGATCAGCAAACTAAAAATGGATTCTCTTTTAAGGAGAAAGATGTGGGAAACTGTGGTTTTTCCCATGCAGGCTGGCAGAGTTCCAGCCTGCAAGGGCTGCTTGGGGTCTCCTGTACCCCCCACATACCCACCCCCTTCCCCACACACTGGGGGTCTGGGGGCAGGGGGCAGTGGGGTGGAAGTGAAGGGTGCTGGGTCAGGACTGGCCATCAACCCATGTTTAAATGGGTCCTGGTACAAAGAAGGTTGAGAACCACTACCGTAGTGGGCTGCTGAAACAGAGTAAAGCTGCAATAGAAAGAGACTGTTTGGAGGTCAGTGGCTTACAGCAGGCAGATGTGCTTCTTATGAGCTTCCATATGTTTTAACTTTCATGTCAGCAGCACTTGGACTTTAAGCTGCCAAAAACTCATTCCTACTTCGTTGTTTTGGTTTATATTGACCCCACTGAAAGGAAGCTGTAATTTTCAATAAGGACAAAAAATTAACAGCCAGTATCTAATCTAAATCTCTTAATGAGCAGGTTCATTTCCTTGGGTTACTAGAGGTTACATGACCAGGCCTGGCCTGTCACTGTTATTTAACATAGTGTTGTCATTGAGGCACTGGACTAGGACTTGGGAGATATGGATTTATACTTCATAAACTCTGTGCCTGACTTTTAATAATTTACTTCATCTCTAGGCTTCAATTCTCCATTTGTGCTTTCCCTACCCTATGTCTGCCTTGCCTACTAAAACTAGGCTCCTCAAAACAAACTGTTTCTCAGTATATGACACTGAGTGCAATAGCATCTTGATCTCAGCTGAGGCCTCTGGAGCTACTAAACTTCTAGTGCTAAGAACAATAAACATTGGTGGAGCTGGAATGTAGGAAACCAAATCCTTTACCCCTTTGGTACTCTTCTGAGCCCTGAACTGCATTGAAGCTTCAGGGTAGTGCAAATGTTTAACGCGTCTCAGTCTGAAATAAGGTTGAGATGTGTAAATTGCACGGTATATTTCTCCTGACTTCTCCATCTTACGAAGCAGTTGTGCTTTTCTGAAGGCTTCGTTGATACTTACATAATCCCAAAGATCAAATTATCAGCTCCTTTGAGGCCAGTGGAGTACAACCTGCCCTTCCCAGGAAGTGACACTGGGCTCATATCTTCAGTGTATTGTTTATATTTGAACTGTTTGAAAAAGATCCCAAGTGGAAGTGGATAAATGTAGCAGCATTGGCCGCTTGTTAGATGGGAAAGGAAACCACTGCTGCCTAAATCTTTTTTCATTGTATATATATTGTAACATTGGTGACACTGTAGTAGCCAGTAATGATACAGTACAGAAAAATGAGCGCTCAAAAGTCATCCCTAGACTGTTCTTTCTCTAGTTTTGGACTTACCCCAAACTATAAATAAACAGAGTTCAGTGTACAGTTCAACTACTGGCATCTTATAGCAACCCTAAATATTTTTATTTTGTTTGTAGCTACAGCACATTAGTGGCATAGATGAAGGGTTGTCTGCACCTCTGTCCTCTTTCTGCTCTCTCTCTGAGAATGCTGTTTCTGATGTCAAGCCTTGTGACTATCTCCCCTGGAAGAAATCTCATGTTTCTTCCACTCTTATCCGGGCCTTAGGTTATAACACCTTGTAGCTCCATCATTCTTATCCTGAGTTGGGCAGTTGAAGTTCTTTTAGGGTTGCCAGCTGTCAGTAAAACATCAGGCTAAAAATGACTGTCAGTAAACTCATTAAAAAAACTTTAGCCATCAGTAAAAACATTAAGCAGCTACAGCTTAGCTGAAGCTCTGCCAGACAGAGTACAGCAGTCAGAGCAGGAGCATAGCACCCTGCAGAAAGTGTTCGCTCAACTATATGTTGCTGTATCCCAAGCTGCCTGTAACACTGCTTGGTTGCAGGTAGGCTTCTGTGGGAGTCAACGCCAAGATGAGGGAAGGGGAGCTATAGCTGGGGGATGGGCTAGGAGGCAGCATGGTACAGAATGCAGAGTTGGGGGCATCAGGGTGTAGGGGTGAGTAGGAGGCCCTGGCAGGGGGGTGGGGTATGTGGCACAGCATAAAACCATTGCTGCAGTCAAGCAGGGTTGCCAACCCAAGAAAAAAAAAATACTGCAAACTTTTTACGGACAACCATACTTTTTAAAACTTTTTTACTGTGGTTGATGTTAACCTCCTAAATTTGAACCCAGTCCTTCTAACTGGGACCTGGCAGCAGTGCAGAGCCTGACAGAAGAGTTACATTTACATTATGTAAAATGTATTAATAAAAACATCCGCTGAAAACTCGTAGACTTTGATAAAAAAAATGTTCTTAGGATGGCAACTCTGGGTTCATCCCTTCAGGAGCCTAAGACTGCTGGTAAGGAGAGTGCCCAAACAGTCTTCTTAAATGTTGATTAATCCTAGCAGTAGGAATATAGCATTATTTGAGATAAAATGGATTTTAAAACAGAGAAGTTTTCCCACATGTCTATCTTACCTAAAGTCCTACTATCCTGTCTTATAGAGAGAGTCCAGTTTTACTCATCCAGAGTTCTTTGTTCCTTTAATTCTTGGGGGTTTTGCCCCGCTTATTTGAGTACAGTTTGGTGGACCCTCTGGAAAGTTAAGCCAATTTTTTGAAGGATATTTGTTTCCCCACTCCCCTGAAATAACCTGTGTGTGTTCACTGAGAGTTATCTTGATTGAGTCTTGGTTTTGTTGTCCTGGTTGTCTCCCAACCACACACTTGATTTAATCCAGCATATTAATATATATTCCTTATTTGTAATGCAATATTAATAAATTATTCTAGAACCACTCCATCTGCATTAGGCTGTAAATTGCTATGCACTTGGTTTGTTACAGTGCAAGGATTGTACATCAGTCACTGCTTTCTTTTCTTTTACTTTATTTTGTAAGTTTGAATACTTGGTCCTAATGTTGGAGTGATGGTGCAGTAAATATATAAAGATATAAATACAAGATTTTTGTGGGTGATATCTCTTATTACACCAGCTGCATGGTTTGGATAGGTTTAACAAACTTTCCAATGCAAAAGGGCCTTCAGCCAACAGGGACACTTCTCCAGAGAGATAGATTGCAATTGTGAAAGAGCCACCCAGATACCATGTGAAGATTTGCTGCAGTACAAAAAGAAAATCCCCATAAATTGCACACCGTTAGTTATGACATATCATCCTTCCCTAGAACCTACATGGAAAATCCTCAAACAATTGCAGCCCATACTAAAAGAAGACCCCATTCTTAAAGAGATCTTTCCAGAACCACACATGCTAGTGTTTAAGCAAGCACCAAATCTCACTAACCTCATCACCAGAAGCAAACTCCCTATGACCCAGACCACTCCCAATGGATCCGGACCACGCCAGGACAAGAAATGCAAAACCTGCCAACACATCTCCACCACCCCTACAATAATTATTACCCCACAACAGAACCATCATCATTCCTGGATCTTACAGCTGCACCTCCAGAAATGTTATATCTCTCATCCAGTGCACCAATGCCGTGATACGTAGGAGAAACCAAACAACAACTGTGCATCAGAATGAACATACACCATAAATCAAAGACAAGAATACACAAATACCTGTGGGTGCACACTTCTCCCAGGACAATCACTCCCTCTCCGATCTCTCAGTTCTAATCCTCAAAGGGAACTTACAAACCACCTTTCGTAGACAAGCCTATGAACTTCACCTCATAAATCTACTGGATACAAAAAATCATGAACTCAATATAGACACTGGATTTATGATACATTATAGCCTGCCTGACATCTGATTCACTAGGTAGCTGTCTGACCTGACCTCTTACATTCTTCTCATCCCCCACCTTTTCTCCCCTCCCCTTCTTTTCTGCCTTTTGTTTTCCTGATTTCCTACTATTTCCTTTTTCATTGACTGCCTCTTTTTTACCTTGTATTACTACCGCTGTAGTGTTTGCCTGTGGCCTTCCCCCCCCCACCCCGTCCCATTTTATTCCCCCTCTCTTCCCTGCTTTACCTTTTGTTTTTCTAATTTATATATTTTCACTGACATCCTCTCTCTCATTCCTGTTTTCCTGATTTCCAACTATTTCCTTTTTCACAGACAGACTCTTCTTTACCTTGTATTTTATCACTGTAATGTCTCCCTTTGGCCTTTTTATCCCCTGCTTTCTTCCCTCTCCCTTACCATGCTTTACCTTTTGTCTTTATAATTTCTACCTATTTACTTTCTAACTGACATCCTGCCCCACTTTTAGCATCTATCTTTCCTTGGAGTCTCAGAACACCAGAGACTCCCTGTACCTGAAGAAGGGTGACTGCGCCTGAAAGCTTGCCAAGAACTTTTTTCAAACTACTCAGTTGGTCTAATCAAAGATATAACATCTACTCAAGGAACCTTGCCTTTACAATGCAAGGCATTCTTCTGCAGGTGACTAATGGCCAATGCTGTTACCCTGTCTCCTCTCATTAGAGTTTCACTTAGCCATGCTCTGCATATGAGCATGTGGCATATTAATAGTAGTGCTACTTACATCAGTCTCTAAGTTTCACTGCTGTCTAGAGTACACAGGCAGTCTACTCTTCCAAGATTGCTGACTTCAGTAACAGCTATTTCTCATGCAGTGCCTCATCATTACACCAGTGTATTATAATTCCTGATTTTCTGAGTGGTAACCTTATCCCAGAGCAGAGTGGGTTACACAGGTATATGGCTGCACTTCACATGTTACTCCATACTTATACCAGTACAAAAAAAGGCAGATTACACCAATGTAAATGTGTGTGTGCTGTCACGGCATATTCAGATTCTGTCACACAGCTCAAATAGCATGCCTTACTTTGGACTTGGCTGCATTCTTCTTCAGGTAACCTTCAGGAAAAGGGGGAGTTTTGACAGCCTGTGTGTGTGTGTGTGTGTGTGTGTGTGTGTGTGTGTGTGTGTGTGTGTTGGGCGGGGAGGGTGTAAAACCTATAAAACTCTACATAAAAGAGAATATTTAGTTATTGAAGCATTACCTTCTCTAAAAGGCAATCAAAAGCTTTGACATGGAACTGCAGAAATGACAGGTGGAAAAAATATACAGTAGAGCCCTCTTCCTTGCCAAGACTACAGTGTCATAAAATAAGCAACAAATGGGTTTCAGTCTAGATATTCCTGTTCTGCCCTCCTCCTCTTGTTCAGCTGGAACAGAGCACCATGTTTTGCTTGGTCCTGGGCAGTGGTTTCCAATCTTTTTATGGTGAAGATCACTTTGGCACCCCAGGATCTATCTCCCGCCCCTGTCCCACCCCCTGCTTCCCAGACAAGCCGCCCGGGCTTTGACCCCACTCACCCAGCCCAGCCCAGGTGGCAGAGGCATGGCTCAGCCCAGCCATGTCCGTCCTGCCATTCCCAATCGTGGAGCCTCTGAGATCTACTGTCAGAGGCTCCATGATAGACCAGTCAATCGAGATTGACTGGTTGGTGACCACTGGTCTTGGAAGTAAGGTATTTTTCAGATGTATTCGGGGAAACTTTACAGATACTTTACCACAAGATTGTCCAGTGTTCTACCTGCATCTCATTTACAAACATTGATTAGTGATCATGTACTCCAAGACTTTAAACTCATAGGCCACATCCAAATAAGTGCAGCCATACAGTATGTAGTGCTGAAAACTTGTCTGTGGCACCACATACCGCACATTCAGTTGTTCCCCATGCTGCAAGGGAGCGTGGGTCAAAAAAACCCGTGGAAAAAAAATGCAGAGCAGCGCACACACGGGCAGCACAGGCTGCTCAAAAGCGGAGCTGGGCCACTTGGAGCCATGTTCCAGCTGCCAGCCAGACTCCACATGGCAGAATTGTTACTGCTGCAGCCCTGGGAAGCACCCTGGACCCACTGCTAATTGTCCCTGTGCACCACTGCTAATTGTCCCTGAGGAACCAAAGGTCCACACCATGTGTGGACACAGCCATAAAGGCTTTTTCCCTTCCTGAAAGTACTAATGAAGTTTGCTATTTTTGATTAGCAGCTACACTGGAGTTTCCCTACATCCAGGTTTTCCCAGACATGTCCTTGTGTCCAGGCGGGTTTTTACAATGTGACCAAATGTCCAGGTTTTTGCTTTGCCTCTGCTTTTCCCAGACACAAGCAGCTTTGCTGTCCAAGCAAAATCCACGGGTTACTCTGCCGTGTGTGGTGCATAGTTAGATCTGATGTATCTAACCATGGCACCATAGCAACATTGCCATATGGTGATGTGTAGACACACTCATAGAGAACATATATGCAGTATTTTCCTTATCAGTCTATCCTATACCTATGTGGTATAGTGTAGTGCATCCTGGTCCTAAGCTCTGCTACCTTTGAAGGCTTTCTCCATGGAATATGGGGCAACAGGCTTGTCATCTTCTCCAAGAATGGCACAAGACTACAAAAAGGAAGGCAGGCAATGACCAGCCTCATGAAGAAGAAAAGACATTGAGCAAGCAACTGCAAAAGGAGATCTAGGTTAGAACAAAATGGAGGGGAATCTAAGCCTGAGTCAGTGAAGCAAGAGAAGTGGATGATGGTAGTTATGAATGCTACCAGAATTCAGGGGGAAAGGAATTATTTTCCACCTCTGCCTAGGAAGGTTAGGATCTGCAACTCACAGTTTTTTGCCTCCTTTAACTAGAGATGTGAAATACTTAACATGCTTTGTAGACAAGAAAAGTCTATACAAGAAACGATTTCTCTAAAAGAAGGTGTGTCTCTCATTTTCTCAGAAGATGAGGCTGGACCTGTCCTCTCTTAATTCAACACAGTCATTCCCAGTATCTGTTAAAGAATGTGTTTACCTGAGCAGTTCTTCTTAAACCATAGCAAACAAGGATGGTGTGACCACACTTGCTGTGAACATTCGTTATGCTCACACTGAAGCCAGGTGGTAAGAACCTTTGAAAATGGCTAAGCCCTGAAGTGGCATACTAGATTCAGGGCCTTCAGGCAAACCGCTTCTAACAATATTTAAAAGAAAAACCCTGAACTGAAAAGGGGGCTGCACAAGGTTGCCTTCTTCCATCTCCAGTTTCTCTTGTGTTTGATTGTTGTGGTGACAAAAAGAGGAAATTAGGGTTAGTGACTTAGCACATTACTGCTCATGATCTTCTGCTGCTTAAAAATAGTTATTCAGGAAAGTGATAAGGTTGCCCGTTAACCACAGACCTGGTGGAAATCGATGAGTTTGTCAATCACCCATTCATTTGGTAAAATATGGGAGCAGTTAAAATGCCCCTTTGTTTAGTGATAACTGATACAACAGGTGCCACAATCCAAGACACTGAAAGAACCAAAGCAAAAGCAAAGGCCCAGCCCAAGGACTTTCCCTGGAGACCAATTGCAAATGCAAGGACAGTGAGATTGTAGCTTCATGTGTGTATGGCGTGAACCAGAATGCACAGAGAAAGTAAGCAGACCATGAAAGCAGCAGTGTGAAAACAGCTCTGCGAGGAAGCCAAGAGGGAGAGCTCCTTTAGAGCAAGAAACTTGCTGACAAGGCAGACATGGGTTGCAGAACAAGGGAACCTATCCTACTGTTTGTCTGAATGATGTTCATGGAAACAAGACTCTGCATACATGATTTGTAAATAGCACCTAAAAAATGAATGAATCTATCCCATTTCTCCTTAACAGAAATAACCCAAACAGGCCCCAGATATTAGCCAGGAAGCAGCAGTATTAACCCAACAGTTTTTTTTGTAGTGTTTGTGCCCCATCTCTGTATCTGTTTTCCTAATTATTTATTCTCTGCAGCTTTCCAAACTGAGGTATCACTTACTTGGCTGCCTTTATTAGTGCAGGCATCTTTCAAAACCCAGCCTAAAATCTGCTAAGAAGTCAGGAACAAGGAAATTATAAGGGTTTTGGTTTCCTTACCAGGTGTAAAATAACAATTGAGGTACATCCTCTTCAATCCAGTATAGAAGGAAGGAAGGAACTTTTCTGCATGTTTAAGAGACTCGGGAGGAATAAAAAGTGTGTTTGTAACTGTAACTGGGTTTATTACTACTGAGATTGTTTGTGGAGTGTATTGTTAGAGCACAGGTGTTAAGCTAGTGCATTTTGGTTTTGTTTTTCATATCAGACTTACATGGGTTCATTGTATCATGTAACTAAAAAGACAATGAATGCCCCCCTGCCCCGCTAAAGCATTTCCAATGTTCCAGTGTTTGCACAAAAATATAGGCTGCAAAACAGTTTGGCTTGTACAACACACTCTTTCAGTGTTCTTGTGCTGCACACTCTTTCCAGCAGAACTCATCAGCTATGAATGCTGCATAAGTGAGAAGAGTGGAGAGTCTAGCCCTTTCTGGTAGAACGAGTACTTTCCAATGAAGTATTTGGCATCTAGATGGTATACTTATGAGTACATTAGATATGCATGCCTGTATACTTCTGCTCTTTGCTTTCTCCTAAACTTTTTAATTACCTGTAATAATACTTAAGTACCCCTGTAATATTACCTTCCCCCTATTAAGCATAAGGAATAATGTAAATAGTGTGGTGGTTTTTATGCAAGGCCATCGGGTGGGGGTAACATTCTCAGCAGCCATGCCACAAATTAGCCCTGCACCTTCCTCAAGGGCCACTCCGATCCCCTTCCCCTGCCTGATCTGCTGCCTTGCTTTCTGCTCCCAGTCCTCTGCTCCCTGTTTCATTTGTTGCTTTGTTTTCTCCATCCTGTCCTATTTGCCACTGTGCTGCTTGCCCTCCCCAATCTGCTGCATGCCCCGCACAGAGACTGCCCATGCCACTTGTGGTACCCATGCTGCAGGTTGGCTACCCCTAATATAAGGCGTAGCTGGCTACTCACTGAAGCAAATCACTTCTATGCTCCTTCAGCAGTTATTCCACTGAATGAACCTGTTAGGTTCAACAGCACAGCATATGGCTTCTACCAAGACACTTCTAGAGCCTTCAGCATTTTCTTATAACTGATAATGAGAAAGGCCAGGAATAAAGGTCCAACATTGTGTCTGCTCATACAGATTTTCTCATGACCAGACCAATCTTCCCTATCACCCAATTTAGGGCCAGGTCCCCATTTGGTGAAATCAGCTTATCTTTAAGCACATGTATGCTTAAAGGCAGCTGTTATGCACAGTCTTATTTAGTATCATATTAAAAATCCATGGGCTTTCTTCCCCAGCTCAGGACCCTGACAGCTTCACCCACTTTCTTGCTGTCCCCTAGTTTCGTGTTGCTATCACTGCTTCTTGAGAGAATCAGTCAAGGGGTTAAGAAAGCAGAAAACAAGAGGTGCTGTCAAAAAAGGTTGATTTCCTGTTGCATCTGTCTGACTGTTCTTTTAACTGGGGCAGCAGGCAGGCAGGCAAGCAGTGGGGATTTGAGAAAGAAAAAGGAAAGGGAAAAAAGACATAACAATAAAAACAAGAATGCAAATCACCCAATAAGCAATTAAAGGAAATCAAAGCTAAGCCCTGACTGATTTTTGTGATTGAAATAAACTTCTCTTCTGGAAAATCCTCTATAACAAACCCGTTATTCAAACTTCTGAACTGATGTGCTTAGCACCTTCCCAAATTACAACAAAACAGATGTTCTTGTCCTTGATCAGAGTGAGTAAACACCAGATACCTTTCTTGGCTTTTGTCAGATACATTCTTTTTTCCCTAATCTCCTGTGTTCAAAGTTCCCTTTTTTATGCCATAAAAGCATATGAAGGTTCTTATCACTTTAATTCTTATTGCATATTTACATACATATCTTTTTTATCTTTCCCAAAATGTACAGCTGTGTGTATACAGCTGGAGCAGGAAATATGGGTGTTAAAGTGACATCAAAATAGACTGAACTAAACTGTGCATGTTTAAGGATACAATTCCTACCTTTTGGACCTAGAGCCAAGAGCATTTGCAGGGTAGTAAGGTCCATCTTTGACCTAGTCTCCCCATGTTCTAAGCAGCCAGATTGGACACAGATTTTGAAAGCTGTCTCTGCTGCTATGTTTAAGACGGTGATAAATACTCAATGGCCATCCACTAAGGAGATGCTGCCTTCAAATGAATAGTAAACCTTTGAATTATTTCTTATATCTTCCACAGACTGGAAAAAGAAATAGAGAAACTAGAAAGTGAAGAATCCCAGATATCTGCCAAAGAACAAATCATCTTGGAGAAACTAAAAGAGACTGAAAAATCGTTTGAGGACTTACAAAAGGTATGTAGTGTCAGAGAGAGCCTGAGTCCTAGGCAGATGTCTTAATACTGACTGAAAGTAACTGATACAGTATAACATGCCTATTAGGGGTGTGCGAAATGGGATGTATTCAATTCTGATTTGGCCCGAATCAGGGACAGTGATTCGATTCGTTGATTCATATCACTGTCCCCCATTCAATTCGGCTGAATCCGAACCTGAAGATTCAATGCTGATTCAGAGAATCAGCGATTAGGCTATTGACACAGCTTTAAATATTTTTTCTACATACCTCAAGGTACCAGGCATGGTTCGTGAATGCTGCAATGCTGGGGTGGATGGAGCATCCCACAGGAGCGCGGGGGGGTGGGCTCCTGCGTGCTCAGCAGCGAACCCAGAAGTACTTCTGTTCCATTTCTGGGTCCACTGCCAAGCACGCTGGGGCCCCCTACTCCTCCCTGGCTCAGCAATCAGCCATGGGGGGACCCCAGGTGGCCCCCAGACCCAGGAGGCACCAGTCATGAGTCGGAGGCATGCGGGGACCCCCCTGTGTGCTCCCCAGTGGACCTGGAAGTGGACTGGAAGTGCTTCTGGTCCACGTCCTGGTCTGCTGCCAAGTGCATTGGGGACCCACCCACCCCCCATGTTCCTGTGGGATGCTCCATCTGCCCCAGCATCTCAGCATTCACAAGCCACCTGGTACCTTGAGGTATGTAGAAAAAATATTTAAATCTGTGTCTATGGTCAAATCATCAAATCTTTCTGAATCTGTCCGAATTGATTCAGAAGGTTCCGATTCAATTCAGAGAGATTAAAGGGTCTCCTGATTTGATTCGGATTCAGAGATTCAGCCACCAAATCGGGCTGAATCTCCACCAAATTGAATCAGGGACCAAAGCTTCACACAGCCCTAATGCCTATGCAGAGGTGGAGGATAGCAATGGAGGGCACAACCATTCTAAGCTGAGCAAGACCAGAAAAAATGGTGATTAGCCTTTGTGGTAGAAAGGCTTCTCTTCATTTCACAGGGCGAGAAAAAATAGAAGTCCTACAGCCACCATGAAGGACACAAAGGAGACTAACAGGCTAGTTGGAGAGCAGTCTCTCTTATTCGCTTCTACAGCTTCTATGTAGAGAATCTGTCCTGTTAGTAGCTCTCCTAGTATGTATATTCAGCAGGCTCCCACTCTAATTGAGCCTGAGGTCCAAATCACATGCCTCATTCCTAAACATTTGCTTCCCACTTTAATCAGTAGGTGCAGTCATCTAAGTGATGGCATGCAGCATTGAACCCACATAAAGCAGGCTCATTTGGCAATTAGAAAATTAACCAACAAGCTGAGTAGGCTGCTAATCATCCTATCCTTTCACCCTCTGGGTTGTGAACAGCTGAGCAGCGGTTGAGCCAAGGGTGAGTAACAAGTCTGAATGAGATGCAAACAGCAGAGGCAGGCTGTTCCTGTTGATTTAGCAAGCACATTCATATCAGTCTGAGCTGTGCCTTATATTGAAGTCAGTGGGATTAGACAAATGGCTTCCCAGCTTACCCATGGGCATCTTGACTGGTTTACACTGTACTCCTCTATTCTAATCACCCTATAGCTAAGTAGCCATTTACTTTTCCAAGGAGTTTTGCACACAGCAAACACAGATAAAGAATCTAGAATAATACTTTGGTATTTTACATCACATGAAGACTTAATCAAGCCCCATCTTTTTGTCTTTACAGAGGTTCTCACAGCAGGATGGTGGTAAGTGTTTATTCCATGATTAATAATTATAGTTTTAGTGGGTGACTTCAATACTGTATGCTGCCCAAATGCTGCAAATTCTCTTTGCTTACTATAAAAGCAATTCTCCTTCAGTTGTCTGTATTCGCACAGTGTTCATAAACAGTTGAATAAAATGAGGACTCTTTTTCATTTAGATTAATAACCTGTTTTGAGTAAGTTTAAAATTACTTCATCAGTGAATTATAGTGTGTGTAAAAACTTCCATATAGTTAGAAAGCACTGTGTAACAGGGGGCCAGCCCCGGCCCATCTCACTGTGGCCCACCCACCTGTTTCTGGGCTAACCGCCCACCTTCCCGTCCATCACGCCTTGTTGTTAATTCATTAATTGATGTTAATGAAGTGGGAGGCTGCCCATTTCTCGCCCTGACGCCAGGGGGCGTCATCTGCGGCTCCGTTCCTCCCCTACACCGCAGCCCAAGCCTCACAGTTGGCATCCAGATGTAATCCATATCACCGGCCCTGCACTGGGCCCCAGAATCCTACTAGTTGGACCCCACTTAGATCCCTCTGTTCAGGCAGCCTATTCTGCTTTCATTCCTGGCTGCATAATTCCCCGAGTTGCTTCCCCCTTATGGGTCTGGTCCCCCTGGGACCTTTGGCTCTACTAGCCCTGGCCCACCTGCAGGCCAGCCGGAACCCCAGGCCCTCGGCTCTGGGTGTCCCTCGCGGTGGGCCCCTGGCCCTTCGACCCTTCCGGTCCTGGCCCCAGCTTGGACCAGTCGGGGGATGTCAAGACAGGTTAAGAGTCTATGGCCCCACTCTCTCTCTCTCTCTCTGGGGTCCACTTTCTAGACCCTACAAAGGGGGTAACCCACCTGGTTGTGGGGGCTAGGGGTTAAGGTGCCCCGACCCGCCTTTCACCGGGGTGGTAACTGGCCTGGCACTTCCTGGGGGCTCCCGCACCACTGAGAGCCCCACCAGGCCACCCACTCCTAGGAGGGTACAGTTTTAGGTCATGCCCAGGATCAGGAGCCTCCTGACCATCCCCTACAGCTCCTCCCTTACCTCCAGATGATACCTGTAGCTAGGCAATGTTGTTGCCTGGCCTCCCAGCAGCAAAACTGCCCCATTTATATGAATCTAAAATGGCTGCCCTCATCAGGCACCTGCTGGCTGCTGTCTTCTGGCCCTTAAAGTGGCAGGCACAAACAGTGCCCTGCCACACACTGCTTTGATGGATGTGTACAGTAATAATTAGTTTATGGATTCAGTGACCCAAATGCACCCGATGAGCCTGAATACTGAACTTTGCATGTAGGTCAGCAAGTAAGCATAAAAGCTGTTTAAATTAACGTGTTGCCATACAGCATTTTAAGAGGTAAACGCACTTAAAGAGGAAGCCCACACGTGTTGTGTTTGACAGCATCTATCTACAATAACTTGCACTCCAAACACTGATACTTGATGCACATCAAACTGGTAGGACATAAAATACCAAAGTTAAGACTATGAGCCCTCCATTGGTTGACCCAGCTCTTCATCTGTAAATATAGATGAAGGATATGTGGAATGGTCCAAGTATGGGGCTGTATAGAGAGCTTTATGAGTAGGGACCTACCAAATTCACGATTTTGTAGATTCTGTGAAAACTGGCATTGCTGATGAAATCCAGGCAAGGCTTGCAAAATCCATGGAAAAAAAACCTACAGAAAAGAAAATTCTGGCTCCTCAAAAGGAGCCAGCAGTCCTCAGCATTCTGCAGCAGCCCAACAGGACAGAAAAGAGGGGAGGGAGGGCTGCCCACTTGAACAGCTGTGGACAAGATAGCTGCCACCACTGCCTCTCACCACTGATTGGCTGCAAGGGCCACATGCCATGTGGCCCCACCCCTCTCCATCAATTGAGAGCGAGGGGCCAGGCTGCATGATGGACAGCCCTTGCAGCCAGTCAGCAGTGAGGGATGGAGACATTGGGGCTCCTTTGCCAATCAGAAGTGTGTGTGTGGGGAGGGGTGCCATGCTTCACCCATAAAATGATTACATGGGCCCAGGTTCTGCTTGCAAAATCTGCCTGCAAATTAGGTAAATCCCTATTGATGGGTATTGGAGCTTTTGTGGAGGATTACAGTGTAACATGTAGGACCTTAAAGTCCACTGAATCGATTAAAAGACTCCCATTGACATCAGCGGGCTTAACATCAAACCCATATTGCTGTGCTGTGCCCCAACCCCCTATTAACAAATTACTCCACTTTTTGATGATGCCTGTATTAGAAACTGAGTTCAAGATCAGGCCCCAAGTAAACAAATCACTTCTAATTAGAAAAGGGAAAATTATTTAAAATATATTAAGAATCCACTCTGACCCTAAATTAGACCACTCTAGCTGAACTGTTTGGGTAACCATGTCTTCTAACAAGTTTGACTGTAATATAAAGGCAATATTACCACAATGATGAAATTTCTGGCAGGGTATTTTTTCTTTTTTAACTTTTGCTTCAAATTCAAGCCATGATGATGATAGCCAACATATTATGAAAAGTTTTTTCTGAATTAAAGACTGCTTTGAGTTTTGACTTAACTAAATTAAGTCACTCATTTCCTTGCTACATAAGGTATATGGCCAGGCTGGTGTCTTTTATTAGTAATTTTTTATTATTATTCATTGAGTATCAACACTGGATAAATTCCCTACCTCACAGTTTGTTTAGTCAAACAAATTATTGGGCTCAGCCAATGGGTCACCAGGCGACATTCTGTACCCTATGTTATACAGGAATCCAGACTGCATGGTAGAATAGTCCCTTCTGGCTTTTAAGTCTAATAATTGCTTTGTGCTTTACAAAGACCATACCAGTACTTACAGACATGCACAAACTGGATGCTGACCTTGCAATTCAAATTCCAAATATCAAGTGCAGAATTTTCTTTTTCCATAGGCCCAGAAAGCAACATTAGAAGGTTCATCTGAAGCATCTAGAATTGACCTGTATGAGAGAAAGTGCAATTGAGAAGAGCTTCATCACAGCAAATAGTTTGTCCCTAGAGTAGATACTATTGTAATTGGGACTCGCTCTTTACAAGGTAGAAGAGTCCCAAGGGGAGTTAGGCACCTAAGGCATTTATACACATACTTTTCTGTCCCACAACGCGTCGGAGATCCGCCACTTTGGAGTAGACTCAGTGAATCAAGTCTGCTCTGCAAGCGAGCTGAGGCAAACCGTGCTTCACTGTGTGCAGTTGTATAAATAGCAAAATGCACATCAGCACACAGAAAATGGCAGCAGTGCGCTTTTGAACTAAGCACCTCCTATGTGTTTTAGTTCAAAAGTGTGCTACCACCATTTCTCAGCACTGACAGACATTTTGCCACTTATACAACTGCAAGTGTTACAGTAAGTGCCCAGTGCAGCGGCACTTACATGTGTAAAAATGCCCTTAAACTGTTAGGCGCGTTTGTAAATCCTATGCCTGTCTGCACCTAAATCTGGATCTATGGGGGTCTCATAAATATGAATGGACCCCAGCCAGAAAATGATGACTATGGTATTTCCCAGTGTTTTCATAATTCCCCTGAATGGGGCTCAGAAAAGGACTTTCCCTCTATACCTATATTTTGAGGCACATTTTCTTTACAAAAGGAAGGAGGCAGGCAAAGCTTGTGATTTCTGAGGGACTGAGGAACTTCCACATAAATTGAAAAATAAAACTAGGGGTTTAAAAAAAAAAGTAATAATAATGTATAATCAGAGCAAAAATGTAACTATTTAGATGTGTTCCTATCATCAACATGATCATTTTGCTAGTATACTACACCCCTGCTCTTCATCCTTCATCTGTTAATTGTCATGCATTATAAACTCTTTGGCCGTGTCCAGACGGGCACAGCCGTGTGGTATGTGGCACATCAGACATGTCTATGGTGTGCCACCTACCACACATTCAGCTGTTCTCCATGCTGCAAAGGAGCAACTCGGGGCGGGGGGATTACCCCCTGGATATCTAGGGGTTAAAAAAACCTGCAGAAAAAAAAAACAAAACACAGAGTAGCACATGCGGGGGCACCATAGCTGTTCAAAACCAGAGCCTGGCCAGGCTCTGAGCAGCAGGATCACCATCGTTGCAGCCCCAGGAAACCCCCAGGACCCCAGGTAAGGCAACTGGGGCCAACCCAGTGCTGGCCCCAGTCTCCCCTACCACACCCAGGGTAACCTGCCATGCGCCAGAGGGCACGTGGCACAGGCATTTCCCGGCAACAACTAGCAGCAACACAAGGTGTCCCGCTGCTAGTTGTCCCCGGGGAACCAAACATCCACGCTTATGTGGACGTGGCCTTTGAGGCCAGAGACCAAACCTTCCGTTATCCAGTCTTTCAAATGAACCATCATTTCACTTGTATTCTGTGCTTTAAGGGAAGTCCCAGTTTGCAAGCCCACCATACTGATGGTGACAGTATACCATAGGGAAACGTGCATTGACTAGAAATTTGTTTGCAAAACAATTATTTTTCTTTTTGTCTAGAGACAAATTAGTGGGCATAAACTATAGCTGATGTTAACAGGTAGAAACAGGTCTGTAGCTAATTGGGAGCAGTCTGGTAACAGGGATTTTTCATCATCTTTCAGACGAACATAGAAATAGTTCTGTTATAGCAAATGAATCATCTCTTTGACAGTAATCATTATATCTTTCAAAGGCAAGTTCAAGGACTTTTGCAATGGACAAATCAAGAATAACCTAATTCGGAGATCAAAATGCAACATCTAATCACTCGTAGGAAAGTAGAGCTGTAAGGAACTGCATAAGGTCATGTAGTCCAGGCTGCTGCTTAAGGCAAGATCATGCCAGACAGGTTTCTGTCTAACCTGCTTTTGAAAGTTTCCAAAGATGGAGATTCCACAACTTCTCTAGTCAGATTCCAGTGTCTGACCACTCTCATAATCAGAAAGTTCCTCTTAATCTCCATCCTAAATTTCCCTGCTGCAGCTTGAGGCTTTTGCTCCTAGTCCTGTCCCTTACAGCCACAAAGAAAAGCCCATCACCATCTCTGTACTCATCCTACACGTATTTAAAGGCTATTATCAAATGCCTCGCATTCTTCTCTTCTCCAGGCAAAATAACGCTTGCTCTTTCAGCCTTTCCTCATAAGTCTTGTCTCCCAAGCCCCTGATCATTTTTACTGGCCTGCACCAGACTTTTTGCAAAATGTCCACATCCTTCTTGAAGTGCGGGGCCCAAAACAGGACACGGGACTTCAGGTAAGGCGTCACCAGTGCTGAATAGAGCAGAAGATTCACTTCCCTTGATCTGCAAGTGACACTCCTGTTAATACATCCAAAGGGTGATGTTGGTTTGTTTTGCAACAAGAGCACACTTGGCTCATTTTCAACCTATGGTCTACCATAACCCCTAGATCCTTCTCTGCAGTACTGCAACCTAGCCAGTCATTCCCCAGCCTGTATTTCAGCATGCAATTATTCTGTCCCAAATTTAGGACTTTGCACTTGTCCTTATTGAGTATTATCTCATTGATTGCAGACCATTTTTCCAGTCTATCCAGCTCATTCTGGACCCTAGCCCTGCTCTCTGCAATGGCATAATTTCACCCAACTTGGTGTCATCCACAAATTTCCTAAATGTGTATCTGATCACATAATCCACATTATTAATGAAGATGTTGAATAATTCCAGACCTAGGACAGACCCCTGATGAACCCCACTTGATACTTCCTTCCAGCTAGACATTGAGCCATAGAGAACTACATATTGAGTACAATGATCCAATCACTTATGTCTTACAGTACTTTTGCTTAGTCTGTATTTCCTTAGCTTGTAAATAAGAATGCCATGGTACACAGTGTCAAATACCTTGCTAAAGTCAAGGCATATCATGTCCACTAGTTTCCCCTCATCCACAGAGCCTGACATTTTATCATAGAAGGAAATCCTATTGGTCTGGCATAGATTCACAGATGCTAGGATCAGAAGGGACCTCAACAGACCATTGAGTCCAACCCCCTGCCTAGGCAGGAAAGAGTGCTGGGGTCAGATGACTCCAGACAGATGCCTATCCAGCCTTGTCTTAAAGACCCCCAAGGTAAGGGAGGGCACCACCTCCCTTGGAAGCCCATTCCAAATTTTGGCCACCCTTACCGGGAAAAACTCCCACAAATATGATCCTTCATCCTTCATAATGCATGACTTGCTTTTGATGAATCCATGCTGACTGTTCCTGGTCACCTTGCTTTCCTCTAGGTACTTTACAGTGGATTCCTTGCAGACTTGCTCCATGATCTTTCCAGGTATAGATGTCAGACTGACTGGTCTGTATTTCCTTGCATCTTCCTTCTTCCTCCTCTTAAAGATAGGCACTGTTTGCTCATTTCCAGGTATCTGTGACCTCATCCAACTTCCATGAGTTCTCAAAAAGGATAGTCAATGGCTCCAAAATTACCTCAGCAAATACTTTCAGTACCATCAGGTGCATTCCATCTGGCCCTGTCAACCTAAAAGCATCTAACTTTTCTATAAATAATCCCTAACCTGTTCTGCCATTACTCTAGGCTGTTTGTCTCCTTCCCTATCTCTGCTGTCACTGCATTCATCATCTTGTAGCTGTGGCTGATTGTGAAAATGGAAGTAAGTAAGGCATTAAATACTTCAGCTGTCTCTGTATCATCTGTATCCAGGGGCGACGCGTAGGGGGTGAATACTACTTAGGGAAGCTTCCCTAGGGCCTCAAAGTGAGCCTCAGTCCCTCTGCTATCTATTATCTTATGTGCCCAGCTGGTACCCATCTCACTCCTCTGACTCTGAGTCATGGCTCCTTGGCCATGACTTAGAGCACAAGCTGCCTTAGGGATGATAACTGTGGCTCCATCCTCCCCTGCAGCCATGCCCATGCCTCATAGATGTTACTCTTGATTCAGCTACCAGCCTGTAGAGGCTTCGACCCTCTTGGCCTTAGCCCCTGGTTATTCTTGCTGCAGGCTTCTAGCCCAGACCCACTGGCTGTGGCCTGGCTTCTAAGCCTCAGCCTTTCCTTCGTTGAGCCTCACTCTCTCAGGACGCAGACTCTGGCTCTCTCAGCTTTGGCCTGTCCCTTGCCTGTTGTTCTTGGGGCACAGGCTCTGGCCTTCATGGCTCTAGCCTGCCCCACTTTTTGTTTTTGCTCTCCTTCACCCTTTGCGGAGCTTTAAGTACCAAGTGCCTCAGGCACCCTGGTATGTGGCCTCCAGTCCTCCCATACAGACACAACTCTGTCCTCCAGTATAAAATGTATCTGCAACACAAACACAGCCTCCCGTTTCCAAGGTAACAGTCCCTCCCCACCGACCCCCTCGCTCTGGATCAGTGTCACCCTGTAAGCTGTATTTCCCTTCAACCTGTCACCTCCCAGCTATTGTCAGACCACGCCACAGAAATAATATGAGTACAGCTCAATTATTGTGGTCCCAGCCCCAGCAACACTCAGGAGTCTTGAACCAGCTCTGGTGCAGTGTCAGGGCTAGGACTGGCAATCAACGGATTATCAGTCCCAGCCCTGGCACTGCACTGGAATATTGAATCAGCCTCATTGCAGTGCTGGGCCTGGGACCAACAATCAGCTGATTATCTGTCCCAGCCCCAGTACCACAGCAGAGTGTTAAACAAGCACCAGTGGCAGAGACCTGGCTTACCCCACAAATCCAGCAGCAGGAACAGCACCCTCTCTTGGACTTGGCTCCCTGTGCCTCCCTCTGCATGCTGCCAGTGGCAGAACTGGTAAGCCAGGGGCAGGTGCTCCCAGACTGGGCATTTCTGCCTCTGGTTCCCCTGGTTACACATCCTCCTAGGCCAGGGGTGGTCAAAATGCAGCCTGGGGGCCAGTTGTGGCCCACCAGGCCATTCTATCTGGCCTGTGGGGCCCCTAAAAAATTTAGAAAATGAATATTTATCTGCCCCTGGTTGCCTGTCATGAAGCCCTTGATGGCTTGCCACAACTCAGTAAACAGCCCTCCTCCTGAAATAATTGCCCACCCCTGTCCTAGGCAGACATGTGGGCTATGGTGCCTAGTGCCAGGGTCAGTGTTGGGGGAGTTGGGAATAGCTGGCTCCAGCCCTGTCCAGAGCTGACTGAGACCACAGTAAGCATTACAATGTGATTGCTGAGAACATACTCTAACTTTTCATACAGCCTGGTAATGCTTACTACAATCTAAATAAAACACATGCTAAGTGTCCTATGAACAAGACCCAGAGACATCCAGTATCCCACAGTCCACTGGTCTGCCTCCAAAGCAGTGGGAGGTAGGAAGAGCACTAGCTCCCTGAAAGCCCACCCAAGGGTAAGCTGTCAGGGAGCTGCCCACCACTGATTGGTGGGAAGGAGGCTATTCTCCTAACAGTTCCTAACCTAGGATAAGAGCCTCCACTTGGTGCACCCCTCAGGTTCAATTCCTCCCTGCTATAGGCAACTGGTATTGGGGCCACGGGTGGGACACATACCCCCCCGACAGGGCCACCGACTCCACCGGTGGCTTCAGCAGGTGCTTGCCAGCTCCGTCCCCACTGCTGCCAGCGGCTTCTACGGGTGCTCACCAGCCCCATCCCCACTGCCGACACCAGCTTCTGCAGGTGCTCGCCAGCCCCATTCCCAACAACGATGATGACGCCAGCTCCTGTGGGTGTCCCCCCAGACTCAGGAGGCACCAGTAGCCCATGCTCCCTGCCACCCAGGATCATTTTCCTGTGGTAGGAATGCCCCAAGAGGGACTCTGCCATGGGAAAAGATCCGTCACCTGGTGCTGCCTCTGGTTCCCCTGGGAGGTGATGGGGAGGGGGGGCAGTGAGGAGGCGGGGACAGACAATTCTCCCATAGCTGCAAGGCTCCTGACTTTGGGCAGCTTTGCAGCTGTTTTCTATCTCCCCCTCCCCTACACACACACACACCTTCCAGTGGAACCAGAGGCATGCAAGGAGTGAGAGACAGCTGTGGCAGAATTGTCTCCTGGTCCTGCATACCTCTGGGTCTGCTGGGAGGCATGCAGGGGATCGGAGACAACTGTGCTGCAACTGCAAGGCAACCCAGGCTCAGGGAGATTCCTAGGACCCAGGCTCTACAAAAGGCAATGGGGGTGGGGATTGCAAAGGCCTGAGCCAGGAACTGGAGTTGGGGAAGCTGTCCTTATCCCAGTTCATGGTCCCACTAGCTTTAAATGCCATGTCACCCAGGTGCATGTTACACTTAGCAATCTAACAGCCAGGAGCCAGGGTCAGGGAAGCTGTCCCCAGCCCTACTTCCCTGCACCTCTGACTTTAAACTATCCTGTGTGCAGCCCGGGTGAGCTGCATGTGAGAAGATATAAAACCAGAGGTCTGTCTATTAGCAGCCTGTCTTCTTCCCAGGCAGGGGAGAGGACAGGCTGCTGATACAGGAGCTCCCCCAAGTGCAGGGGAGCAGCTCAAGTGTGTAGCCCTCCAGGCAGGGGGCTCCAGCTCCTGGGCTAATTTTCAACCATTGAGAAATTCTTAACAGTAGAAATGAACATTCGTACCCAGCCTGTGTCATGCTACTGGTACAGCATGTGGCATCTCTGTGGCATCACAGACAAAGAACTGACAAGGCTTTCATTTAAACAAGGAATGAGACAGGTTGCAGAAAGCTTCAATTATCCCTACACAATGTGGCAATAAAACTCAGAGACATGATATAGTGTGAGACTGTGTGTGTACTGTGAGTTCATCATTCTCAGTTAGGTTGAACAAAAACCATTTTCTAAGTATATAAAAACATCATGGTCAGATGTGATGTGGCTTCTCTGGCATCACTGGACTTGCACAGAGGGTAGGGACACCTGTACATTTGGAGCAATTTCAAAAGGGGAGGAGTGGGGACTCTTGCTCCAAACAGAATAGCAGCTGTTATATTCTAAGAGTTAAGCTTGAGCAAGGCTGGAACAATACAAATGTAGCAAAGGCACTCCAGCATCAACACTGCTTCATCCAGGGTTAAAACTGGAGCAGTTTTACTATCTTTGTATCACTCCCAGCTTGTCCACATGCAGCTGTTAGAAGGAAACAACTGCTACCCGTTCCCAATCAGCAGCTCCCTGTTTATTAAATGTATTTGTACTTTATCCAAAAAGTGTTGAAATATTCCCCTTTTGACCTGGCTTCAAAAATACATGGGTCCATACTTTGAGCAGTGAACATGAGCTTAGTGTTCCTTGGCCAAAAATATTTTTGCTTAGCTGATTGCTGCTTGCTGTAACATTTTGGGACTTATTACCAAGAGTGGTGTATGGTTAAGCTCTGGAACAGATTACCTGGAGCCACTGTAGAATCTCTGTCATTTCAAGTCTTTGAGTGCAGGTTGGACACACGTGGTCAGGATAGTTTAGACAAGGACAATCCTGCCTTGAGCAGGAGGTTAGATTAGATCAGTAGTGTTCACATTTTTGGCCCTGCAGGCCCCAGGACCCAATCTTGGCATCTTTGGTCTGGGCAGGGTGTGAAGCCCTGGAGCCTGATCCCAGGCAGGCAGAGGTTGTGTAGGGCTCCATGCCACTCCCACCTAGCTGGGCCCACACTGCCCTCATCCAGCCCCTGCAAGCCAGGATCAGACCCTATGCTGCCCTATGCACCCAATGTAACACACAGGGCCACAGCCCATGGGGGTCCCCACAGTATCCATGTGGAATCCCATGGGCCAGATTACGTGGTCCTGGAGGCCAGATATGACCCATGAACTGGGGTTGAATGCCTCTGGACTAGACCTCCTAAATTCCCTTCCAACTTTGTTTTTTCTGATTTTATAACAATGATATTCAACCTCCTGGACCCATGGAGTGATCCTGCACGCCAGCCGCACTGCACACCGGTGTGATATAATGCACAGTACATGTCATTTGTCCTAAGGGCTCCCCATGGGTCCAGAAAATTGGCAGAACTGGAGCTGCAATTAATACTGCCACTGCTTCCTTGCCTCCCCCCCCCCCCCCTCCCTCCCCCCCCCCCCAACAGACACACACCAAAATTTTGGCCTCGGTGAGATACATGAATGACTGTGCAGGCTGGATCTGGCCCACAGGCTAGAGGTTGAGCACCACTGTTCTTATCATAATTAGTGCAATTACAATGATGTGATAATATGTAAGCTACTACTAATAAAAGAGTGATTGAAAAACTTGTATTAGATTGACTATGAAGAATGAAAGAAGTAAACATATTGGCCAAATTAATTCTGTAGAGTTTCATCAATAATGATCATGGCCTGCAGTCTTTACTGAAGACTAAAGTAGGCACCTATGGTACTGTTAAATATGGATCAATATATGTTTGCCAAATCCCCAGTCCTCAAAATCTGGCCTATACTCTGTTCCTCGCCAGGAAAAGATCAAAAAATAAAGAGAAGAAACCATAATTGTCTCCTTGTCTCTGTTCACATCAAGCCAAATTAGTAAACTGGATATGCAGATCTTCAAAAGAGCAGAGCGTGGGTTTGTGTTGTGGCCACAGCTCGCTCTTGAAAGCTCAATGCTTGTTGCTTTTCATTTGTAGGATTTAAAAAAACCTTTTTGTTGGAGCCACACACATTAAAATGTAGGACTGCCACATTTTCAATGGTAAGCATTCAGATATATCCGGAAGTAACTCTTACTGAAATCCAGGACTCTCAGCCTTTAGCAAAGCTACATTTTTCAGTCCTTAGGAATCTATAATATAAAATATTATAATAACATTTTATAATAAAATATAAAATAATATAAATAAACTATAATCTAAAATATAAACTCTGTGGGCCAGATTCTGATCGGTATTATATAAACATAAATCCATTTTAGCTCCATTAAGTTGCATTAGATGTACCTCTGTGGGCCAGATTCAGCTCCCTGGAATTCTGTAAGGATGCGCAGCCACAAACAGAATTTGAACCCTGTGGACAAAAGCCTCCTGTGGTCAAAAAATCCCAAAACCCAGTTGGGCACACAGGGGGTTATGAGTTCATTTGAACCCCGGCCACAAGTGTCTCAAATAGCATTTCAGGGCGCTGAGCAATTTTGAAAATCTAACCATTTTTATATGCCATCATGGGTGGTCCTGCAGGTGGTCTACCCATTTTTATATGCCTGTCTCTCATGGAAATTTTGCCCTGTTTGTATGTACACAGTGCACTCTGGAAAGTCTGGCTGTACATATCTTTCCAAGCATTCATTTGTCTGATAATGTGTAAAATGCCATCATCCTAAAGTTGAATCTGTTGCAAATAACCCAAAATGACAGGGAATAATAAAAGTGTATGATACATTTTTTTCTGATATAGTTATTCTGTAAGGTGCAAGTCTACTCTGCCTTCTGCCTGATTTCAGACTAATATGGCTGATCACCTCTCTCTTAAACAAATTCTAACATTAGCATGAGATCAGTTAGACATGATTACCGGTGAGCTCACTTTAAGTCAGCGTTTCTCAACCCATGTGTCGCAAGAATATATAAAAGGGTCATGATTTTTTTTTTTAAATGGATCAACAAACTTTAAAAATGGATTCTCCTTTAAAGGAGAAAAACTTGGGAAACCATGGGTTTCCCGTTGCAGGCTGGCAAAGTTCCAGCCTGCTAGGGGCTGCTTGGGGCTGGGGGAGCGGGAGGAGGAGGGCAGCTGGACAGCATGGAAAGCAGCTCCCCACAGGTGAGGCTATGGGAAGGGAGGGGCATAGACGATGTGTCAGGGGGCGGGAGGGGCACAGGCGACGTTGCCTGCCACCCCTCCTCCTCTCTGGGTGTAGAGCCATGGCCGGAGGGAAGCAGCAGTGGCAGTCGGGCCATAGTAGTGGGGTAGAGCCACAGCCTGGTGCATGAGCAGCTAGTAGAAGGAAAAGGTGAGGGCAGCATGGCCTCCCCCTCCACCCCACATCCATTACTCCTCACACTGCTGGTGGTGTGGCTTGCACGGGGGTTCTCGTGGCAGTGGCAGCAGTGAGTCTTTTTGCCCTGCTCTACTCTCCCATGCCAAGTCCTGCCTACTGGGATGTGGAGGCAGCTCCTGCCCATGCCTGTCCAGCTAGGCTGCAGCCCTGTGCCTGCAGTGGGTGCACAAAACTGGGAGGGACACATGCTCCCCCCATTCCCCACACACCCATTCCCTGCCCCACACACTGGGGGGCTGGGGCCTGGGGGCAGGAGGCAGCGGGTCAGGAGTGAGGGGCACCAGCAGGGCCAGGGGGCTGTTTTCTACTTAAACTATTTCCTGGGTGGGACTAGCCATCAGTGCTTACAAATAGGTCCTGGTACAAAAAACACTGAGAACCACTGCTTTAAGTAAAATGAGATCACTTCAAAAAATCCATTAATATTTTTCACATAGGTGATGTATTACTTTTCATCACAAAACAGTAATTATACCTTTTAAATAAATCTGAACATAAATCTGTGTCCATTGTAAAGAGGCTAAGTGAAGTAAATGCCATATACAGAGAAGTGAGGAGGTGTAATCAAGGTCATATGTCCTCAGTTTGACTTTGAAACATAGGACTTGCCATTCCAGATCCAACTTCAGTTCCTGTCTTTTGACAGTGGTCTACACCATATGTTTTAGAGAAAGATCATAGATGTGGGATAATCTTCCCCTACATACATCTACTCCTAATCTCTAGTAGGTAGAGATAAACCATGAGACACAGTGTTAAATATCCCTTCTGTTTATTTATTTACAAACATGCATAATTATAGCTAACCCTCATAACAGCCTAACATTAGGGGAAGAAGAAAAAACGAAAGCAGGGAAATTAAATAGCTTGTCAAGGACCATAGAGGGGAGTTAAGGTCAAAGTAGGAATTATAATCCAGGTACCCAATTTTCTGTTCTGATCATATATGCTCTGTGAGCAAAAACAATTATCTATTAGTTTTTCATCACTTCCAGAACACAAACTGGTGCTTCTTCTGGCAAGCAGAAAGAGCCAGCCATTCTGTGTTTAGAGATTTCAGAAATAATAATGTCCTAGCCACTTGCTGACAGTATTTCTCAGAGGGCTGATTTACATGTGCGCTTTAATGCAGGGTAGCTTATTTTACTGTGCATTAAAATGTTACAAAAAGCAGTGCAATTACACTAATGTGCAGTAAAATAGGCTACTGCACATTAAGCATCACTTAAAAACTGTGCACATTTGTTACTATACATTAAGGCAGCCTAATGCACATTTCTTTAGTATCTCACATTGGAGGTACTAAATTTAATGTGCATTAGAAAAAGTGCCTTAAAGTTTGTATAGATGCACCCAGTATAACTTCATGAATGAGTCAGACCAAGAGCAAGAAACCTTATAAAAGACAGCAACTGTTACTGGCCAATGCTCAATCAGTTGTATTCCAGATCATTGTATCTCCCAAGCTTTCCTGGGTGGGGAGGGTGGGAAGGGCTTTTAGGAGACACCATGCATTGAAAATACAAGTCCATTTATGAAGGCATTGCCCACTGAGGTCTGAAATAACAAATATTTTCCAGGCCAACCTCTTGTTTTGAAATTCACTTGTTACAAACTGCACAATTCTCTATTTTCACAGTGAATTTGTCTGTGGGCTTCTGTGCTGATGAAAGGTGCTAGATCAGCAGCTATAGCCCTGCAGTCCTCCATTAAGACCCAGACTAGATATAACATGAGCATTGGCAATGGGATCTTCCTTATTGATGGACTGTTCCTTAACCTAGAGCTGGAGGTCTCACTTGTAGCCTGTCATCTATATAATATTTTTATAATTCAGCACCTGTCCCACATCACAAATTGGCAAAAGTGGAGCCTTCAGGGTTGACCAGGTTTGCAGGTTGCTACCATGTCATAAAGCCCTTGCTTAGCATAGAAGAAGTAGCATTAGACTTCAGAGGGTGATTCAAACTCCATGTACCTTTCCTGCTTCACATCCTTGTCAGGACTGGAACCAATTGTGATGGTGGGTTTTTCAAGGCAGACATGTGCTGATAGGAACCTAGATGAAGTCCCCTCATTTCACATGTCACCAAACAACCAGCAGATGAACTCTTAATCTTGGTTTTTCCCTCTACTGCATAGCTTCATACACTCACACATCCTGTAGTCCTTCCCATCTCCCCACTATTGTAATGAGATATATACTACTATGTACAAGCAAAGAGAGAGTCTGAAGAAGACATACTGGTTTAGCAAGATTAGTATCCAATGGATGTAGGCCATGTCTACAGTAGGAGCACTTTAGAAACACACTGTGCCAGCAACGTGTAAGCTAGTGTTGATGTACCAGTGCTGGTGTAACAAAAAAAGCTGCACTCTATACCTACCAGGCAAAACAAAAGTGATAAGAGTATAGTTTTTTTTATTGGTGTAGCATCATCCACACTAGGGATTTCTGCTGACAGATCCAGGATCACATTTCTTCACACCCCTGACAGAGTGACAGTATCATAGTAGCTAGGGTCAGGAGGGATCATCCAACCTCCTCTTGAATTTACCCAATGTAGGGGTGAGGACCACTTCCCTGGGAAGTTGGTTCCAGATTTTGGCCACCCTAACTGTAAAATATTGCCTTCTGATCTCTAACCTAAACGTATTCTCCATCAGCTTATTTACAAACATGCATAATTCTCCCCAGGTGGTGCTGGGGAGAAGAGGGCTCTACCTATTTGCTGTTGATCTCCCCTAATGAATTTGTAGGCAGCCACCAGGTCCCCCCTCAGCCTCCTCTTGCTGAGGCTGAACAGGTTCAGGTCCTTCAGTCTCTCCTCATAGGGCCTGTCCTGATGCCCTCTCACCAACTGGGTGACCTTCCTCTGAACCCTCTCCAAGCTGGCCACATCCCTCTTGAAGTACAGCGCCCAGAACTGGATGCAGTACTCCAACTGCAGCCTGACCAAAGTCGCATAGAGGGGGAGTATCACCTCTCTGGACTGGCTTGAGATGCACCTTTGGATGCATGACAAGGTATGGCTGGCCTTGCTGGCTGCGGTCTGGCATTGGCAGCTCATGTTCATCTTGGAGTCAATAATGACTCCAAGATCCCTTTCTGCTTCTGTGCTTTCAAGAGGGGAACTCCCCAGCCTGTATGTGTGCTGTGGATTCCTTCTCCCAAGGTGCAGTGCCCTGCATTTGTCTACGTTGAATTCCATCCTATTCTCATCTGCTCACTTTTGTAGTCTGTCTAAATCTAGTTGCAGCCTCTCTCTCCCTTCAAGTGTGTCCACCTCGCCCCACATCTTAGTGTCAACAGCAAACATGGACAGCGTGCTTTCCACCCCCTCGTCCAAGTCGCTGATGAAGATGTTAAACAGTGAGGACCCGAGGACCAAGGTTTGGGTACCCCACTGCTCACATCTCGCAAGGTTGAGTACAACCCGTCCACCACTACTCTCTGGGTGCACCCCATCAGCCAGTTTTTTACTCATCCAACTGTTTAGGCATCAATGCCACAGTTGCTTAATTTATTGATGAGGATGGGGTAAGAGACAGTGTCAAAGGCCTTCTTAAAGTCTAGAAAGGCTATGTCCATGGCAACACCATCATCCAAAGATTTAGTTACTTGGTCATAAAAGGCAATCAGGTTGGTCTAGCAGGACCTGCCTTTGATGAACCCATGCTGATTGCCCCTGAGCATGATCTCTACTGCAGGCCCCCCACAGATGTGCTCCTTGATGATTCTCTCCAAGATCTTCCAAGGTGAGGCTTACAGGCCTATAGTTACTTGGGTCCTCCTTCCTCCCTTTCTTGAAAATTGGGACCACATTAGCCAATTTCCAATCCCCCGGCACCTGGCCAGATGACCACGAATGCTCATACAGCCGGGCCAAGGGCTCCGCGATGACCCCTGCCAGCTCCCTCAACACCCTTGGGTGGAGGGTATCTGGATCTGCAGATTTAAAAATGTCTAGCCCTTCCAGAAGATCCCTAACTACATCTGCACTGACTGAAGGTCTGACAGAGCTATCCCCGAGATTGTCCCTAGGTGGGATATCCCGGTCCCTGTTCAACAAAACAGAGGCAAAGAAACTGTTAAAAATATCAGCTTTCTTGTCTGGTGTAGCCACAAGATTACTGTTTGCATCTTGCAGGGGCCCTACATTGCCTAATGCCCTCTTCTTGCTCTCAATGTACTTGAAAAAGGACTTTTTATTGTCCTTAATCCTGGACACTAGCTTGAGTTCCATTTTTGCCTTGGCCTTCCTAATAGCCCTCCTACACTCACAGGCTGAGGAGGAGTACAGTGACAGTGGCAAGTCTGTAGGATGGACATTACCTTCAAAGAAACAGCAATGTAGAATGTATTGTGAGCCTGATACTTCAGGCACTTTTTTGAGTGCTGGATAACTTTGGTTCAAATCGGCAACCTGAGTTGGGGCAGAGAAGAATTTAAACCTGGGTTCCCCACACGTAAGGTGAGCATCCAAAACACTGAGCTAGAGAATTCTGAGGGATGAGGAAGGGTTTGGTTTCATTTGGGGTCAAACAGAACATTCCATTCAATTAGGAATAAAACTGGTTGCTTCAGCAGGAAAATCTGAACAGTTTTCAGGTCAAACCAAATCTTTTCAGCTTTTGCTGCAACCACTAAATTAAAATCATTAATTTGCCCAGCTCCATTTTTAGTTTTGCCCCTGGCTCTGCTAGAGTGACCTTGGGCAAATTGCTTAACCCAAGGGTGCTCAATCTCCAGCCCGCAGGCCAGATACAGCCCAAAGTGCCATGTCATTTGGCCCATGGGTCTGGAAATTTGGGCGGGGGAGAGGAGCAGTGGCATTGCTCCCCTGCTGCCAAATCTCTAGACCTGTGGGGAGCCCCAGGCCCTGCATACTGGATCTGGCATCCAATCCCAGCACTCAGGGCTGGGCAGGGGCAGCACCAGACCCCAAGGCTCAATCCTTGTGTGGAGAAGATGACAGGGGGCTTTGCCAGCACTCCAGAACCCGATCCCAGTTCACAGGGACAGGAAGAGGTAGCATCATGCCACTGGCACCCAATTCTGGTGTGTAGGAGGTAGACAGGGGCAGCACCAGGCCCCCAGGGTCCAATCCCAGCGTGCGGGGCAGAGAAGAGGCAATGCAGGGCCCCAGGGCCTGATCTGGCCCACAGATAGGCCCTATGCCATTCATCCAGCCAGTGGGGCCAAAAGGTTGGGGCCACTGGCTTAAAATATCTGTGTTAAACTTAGCCTTAAAGCAGGTAAGATGTCCTTAAAGTAAATAAAATTTCCCTTTCACTGCAGCCTGTCTTGAAACTTTGTAAATATTTGCAAACTATGTAAATTCCTAATTGAATAAGATGTCATATTTTCCAGTGTATAGGATATACCCCTGAGAAAAGATAAAAGATAAAGTTTTGAACATAAATTTGATTGATTTTTGGTCAACTTTAAAAAATATATATTTCAATTGTTTTTTGTTACTTACCTTCACTATATAAAATATGCTATGGTATTTATGGTAAGTAGGATGCTGTAGTAGACATAGTATCAACCAGAATCTATCTGTTGTTTTTTACAGTTAAATTCAGCTTTAGAAATCAAAGCCAAATGCCATCTCACTCGCCCAAAATGCCACATAAATAACATAAAAGAACGTGCCTTTCATTCCATGTGGTTGCCTCCAGAGTTTTTAGCTCTTGTGTTATATCCATATTTCTAATTAAAATGGCATTTAGTAGCCATTGTACAAGGTTCACTCCTCTCCCCTCAACTCTTTTTTTTTTGAGGTCACTGACCTGATTAATCCAGAACCTCCTGACAAATAGTTTGGTGCAGGCAACTGATGAAGTTGAGTCATCTGGACTTGTTCTGTCCTACCTCAGCTAGTCTATTGAGCACCAGTCACATGACAATGACTTTGCACTTTGTTTAGTTTGATCCAGTTATTTAGTACAAAGCTCTGATGTCTATTGTTTGGATTGATAAGTTAAGACTCTGCTGTCTAAGCAATCAAGCCACGGGTTCATACCACTGTATCTAACTGTATTTCCTATTCTCTGACACCAGATGCAGTAAATTACATTTACTCCCAGATCCCCGAACTCCCAACCCTCTATTCAAGGACAGCAGAGCCAGTTCCTGGGCGGGACGGACCAAGCAGAGTAGCTGGTAAGTCTCAAGGAACATGGTATTATAATAGCCAATCCCGTAGCCATGAACTTTTTTTATGCATTAACTTTAATGGAATTGGTGTTCAGTTCTAGTTTAAATGGAAGGAAATGACACTTCATTTGTGTTTTTTAAATGAGTGAAGGATATTTGAGCAACAGTGAGCATTTTGAGAGTCATCTTTTTTATATATTATTATATGCTTTGTAAGTTCTAAAAATGAGCATTGTTTACTTGGCATATATTTCTTAATGTAAGCATTCAGCTTGATTCTCTCCCTTTCTCTCCTGATACAAATCTGCGTAATCTAAACCATGATTGTAGCACCTTTTCTGCATAAAACTCCCATTAAGATAAATAAAATGTGTGCTTATACATAGACACACATACATGCACACACACGCACATACAACTTAATATGTGCATGAAATCTTACTGAAAACTATTTATTTTAGAACAATCTTAGGGAGAAAAATATATTGCATGCTTTGTGTTTTAGGATGAAATTGTAGAATTTCCTAGCCTACAAGTTTCAGCACCAGTGAGTATTTAAAACACAGTAAATTATTAGTAGAGATTTAGAGATTGTTTTATTATTTTCAATAGCATTCTAAGTATCAAAATGACATATTTCATATGTCAATATGCAGATCATTACATCATACATATCACCATGAAAGATGAGATGAGAATGAAAGAAGGCTTACTAGAATGCCAGTTATTTAACATCAGAAGGAAATGTATAGGATTATGCACAAATGGGGAGATGAAATTTTGCTTGAGATTCTTGTTGCAAGTCACTCAGAATGCACCCCTCTGCACTGCCTGGGAAACAAATTCACATATTCATTTTGCCTGTGTTTCTAGCTCTCTTGTCAAAAAATAGGAAAATTATGGTATCCATCTTTCTCTAGCTGACCCAAACATGTCAGCGAGGCCTGCTGGTAGTGTTCTTTGACAACAGGAATCCACACGTTGCAACAGCTTAAAGGAAAGGAAAGCTAGCCCATACAGTTAAAGATCAGTTAAACTTTAAACATGAAGTTTTGTTACATATTTAGTATTTGTTGATAATGTTTTATTTAAAAGTAACAAATTTTAAAGCCGTATTTTAAAGACCATTAAATAGGCAGACACTGTATTTATTAAGTCACATTCTAGCTTCTTAGTCTTATGAAATACTAAATTATGTTTCATTTTAATTAAACTTAAACAGAAAGGATACTTGCATTTAGATAAGCTATTGTTTTCAAATACTACTTGCTCTTTCAACCCGATATCATCAGTCATTTTCTACCCGTATTAATGTCATGTTTTTAGCAGTTAAGTGCCCACATTAAAAAAAAGGTAATGTTGGTTCATTTTTCAGCATCTTTTAGAAGATTCCCTATAAATAGAAGCTGTCAAATGCCAATGGATTATCTAAAATGCAGATTAGCAAGGATCTATTATTCTTCTTTTCCTACATAAACACTTTTCATTGACAAATTGCTTCTAAAAAAAACCCCCACTTATTCAATACTTGCTATACTGGTATGCCTGTAATCACACAAGTAGTTTTAATTAAGACATTAAGAATACTTGTATGATTAAGAAATCACCTGTGCAAAGTTCCCAAAATGTCCCTTTTTGACAATCTTCTAAGTGGTTTGAACTCTTTTGAAGCTGTCACCTAAATGCCCGCCATATTAGTGTTCACCATGAACAGTGATCCTAGATAAGGAATTGAATCTTTCACCATTAAATGTGGAAAAATCTGTACATGACTCCATTACAACCAGGGTTGCTAATCCAAGAATATTTGGCATTTTACAAGTTTTTTTTTTTTTTACTGACAGCCACACTTTTTTACTGATAGATGTTTTACATAGGGTAAATTCATAGATTCATAGATGTAGGGTCGGAAGGGACCTAAGTAGATCTTCAAGTCTGACCCCCTGCTCTGGGCAGGAGAGAATACTGGGCTCATATGACCCCAGCTAGGTAATTATTCAGCCTCTTCTTAAAGACCCCCAAGATAGGAGCCAGCACCACTTCCCTTGGAAGTTGGTTCCAGATCCTAGCCACCCTGACTGTGAAAATGTAACCCTTCTGCCAGGCCTAGGGTTACCATCTGTTCCATTCATCCCACAAGAGTCCCAGATTTTGGAGGAGGGTCCTGGGCATGGGGTGCAGATTAAAATGAGTGTCCCACATGTGGAACACAGTCTGGCAGGGAAGGGAAGTGATGCGGTGTCCCAGTAAAGTGGCTGGGCAGGCTGCTGTTCTGCTTCAGCCTCTTCCTGCAGTGTGCCACTGATTTGTGGGGGACAGAGGGAAAAGAGGAGAAGGAGAGAGGGGGGCAGTGTCCCAGATATTCCATATTTCCAACCAGGATGGATGGTCACCCTAGCTAGGCCCTAGTTAGAAGGGCTGAGTTCAAAGTTAGGGGTTAATATCAACCATATTAAAAAAGTAAAAAGTTTGCAATAAAAAAATGTTCTTGGGTAGGCAGCTTGGCAGTGATAGTTTTATACTGTGCTTCCCCCCAACCCCAGCCAGGGACTCCCTTTTTTTCACCTCTACACCTTAATGCCCCCAACTGCACCCTGCACCATGCTTCCCCCCCACCCCCCCATCCCCCAGCCTTAACGTCACTGACACCTCTTTTCTTGTCCTGGCATGGACCCTCAAAGAAGCCTATCTTCAACCCAGCAGTATAACAGGCAGTTTGGGACACAGCAGCAGCAGTACATGGCTGAGTGAACACTCTCTGCAGGGTGCCATGCTCCTGCTCAGACACTAAGTGGCACTGCTCTGCTCTGCCCATTGGAGTTTCAGTCAAACTATGGTTGCTTAGTGTTTTTATTGACTGTTAAAGTTTTTTCACAAACTTTACTGACAGCCATGTGTAGCCTGATTTTTACTGACTGTAACTTTACTGACAGTTGGCATACCTAATTACAACAGATCAAATTCCAAAGGTACAGAACCCCCTGACCTGCTTTTTGTTTATCTGGAAGTTCAACATAGATCTGTGGATCAGTCTTGAAAATCTTCCCAACGTACAGCTCCTGTTGCTTTCATTCAGATGTTCCACATATGAAGGGCTTAAAGAACACATCCTATTTGACATTTAAAAATGTGAACTACCACACAATGGAAGAACGTATTTTGTTGGAAAACAACAGCACCCATTATATTACTGGCCTCTGAAGAGTTTGCATAGCAGCAGCCTGAGCTATTTCAAAGAGGTCAGGTGACTTTCCAAAAACCACACCCCAAGATAATGCCATAGCCAAAAATGGATCCCTGAGATTCTGACTCCCAGTCCATGTCCCAGTCACCAAGTTTGACTGACCCCATCCCAATATCACAAACAAAACTGAGCAAATTCCAAATGAGTGATGGAGGTATTCATCTTTTTTTAACCATCTTAAAGTCCCTAGAACTTGAATTTAAGGTTCAAGTCATAGCTACTTGCATGAGACATTATCAACAGTGGTCTCAGGGATCCCCAAAGGTGGACTACCCTGAATGCCTTAAGTTTGATAGCTGTTGTGTATTATCATTAGTGATGCATGACATAGTACTAATGCCAATTGGTCAAATGGAAATTAAGAATACAAACCAGCATTCCATTCTCTTCTTGCTCTAAGTGTGCAGATAACTCCACTCCTCTGTCAGTCTAGACTACCAACTGGGGCTCCTGTATCCTATTCAGCCAACCAGGGCACAAGTCAAGGGACACAATCACTTCAGCATGAAGACGAGAACTTTGAGATGTCAGATGGGCAATGCGCTTTAGCTTCAACCACATGTGGCCTTGGGGCTCAGAGAACACTCCTCACTGTAGTAGATGTGTGTTCCTTAAAGGGATATGAGGTAGTGAGCAACTGGGTAAAAGCACATCACATGCCCACTTTAACAAGTAGCAAAGAGCATGGCTACTGTGCTTGTCTGCCATGCAACAGGCAGCATTCCTGCTTCTGCAAACATGCATGCTAACTTCTAGCAATCCATCAGGATGCTTGAGCAGATATACCCATCCTTCATTTTAGTAAACCATCAGAGTTGCAAGGAATTATGATTTCATAGGTAGGGTAAGAAACTCCTGGGCATTGGATGATGAGACAAAATTCTACAACCATAGGCCAGTGAGCCACTAACAGCCTCACTAGACCAATTCCATATAGTCAGAGTAAGTTATAGCAAATCCTCCTTTTTCTTCACCAAGTTTTTGGTGGGCATGAAAAAACTCAAGGAAGGTGAAAACTGACTATGCATGGATAATGGACATGATTAAACACAAGTTGCAATGTGCTGTTGTACACTAGGGAAGCAGGAATATTGTTACCGTGAATGCTCAGAATTTTGCTGCCTATAATTTCAGATGCCCAGTGGCCTCAGGTATCTTAAAACTGTTCAGTGCAGCAATTGACTTCTCTAGATATATAAAGAGGGCTGATGTACACTACCGAAGGTGTTCCCAGGCCTGTGGGAAAGGCAGGAATGGGGGGCAGTTGTACTGGACAGTTTTTGGAATATGTTAGACAAGAACTTGTATGGAATGGTTTGGATAGGGGTGATCCTGCGTTGAGCAGGGGGTTGGACAAGATGACCTCTGGTCCCTTCCAGTCCTACTTTTGTATGATACTATTTCCTGGTTCCAAAATAGGAAGTATAAGGATATACTAGGCCCCCAAATTTCATTTATAGGCCCTGATTCGTCCTGTGCTTATGACAGAATCTAGTCCTAGGAAGCTACACATAAGCTTGATGATGCATACATAATGAGAGAGAAGGAAAGATTGAAACCAAGCTTAGGAAATTTGTACATTAGTTCTATGGTATATTAAAAAACACACACATAGGGATTGTATTGGTTTTTTCCTCCTAGGAAGTATACCACAGTAACTGACATAGTAATGATTTACTTTTTTTTTCTCATTCACTACTAAAAATACACCATATATTGCTGCCCATAATGATAGAAAGCATGTTAATACCACTGCAATCCAGTGTGATTATCATGAGATGGTCAGGTAAGTTTCACAATAGCAGGTGGTATCTCTCATAATGGTAACTGCAGTTAAGTGCCCATGTATGTGGGTTAAAGGATTGACATGATTTCACCTTTATACAAGAAGCATTTAATTAGATGACTGCATTCAACCACCCATGGTACCATGAAGATCCAACTGTGATGTTTGAAAACCCTGTTTAGGAAGCCTCAAAAACACTGAACCCTTTGAAAATACGGTTTAGGAACCCATACAGAGGGAACATTTCTGTATCTTTTAATAAATAAAAAGGGTAAGGTAAACCTTTCACTTGTCACTTTCCTTTGTCAGCTGTGCATTGACTACACCGAATCAAAGTACTTCACACTCCTAATTGATGAGAACCCCTTCCACCCAGATTGAGTTGGAAGATTATGTCCAGTTTTCAGCACACAGGCCTAGGATCCAGCTACTTAAAGTATAGTTTAAAGTGTAGTATCTTAGGGCAACTTTACACATGCTCTGGAGTGGAGCGGGGTGGCACTTTAATTAAAGCAACTCTGAAAACCACTCTAATTACAGCACCTGCAGCATCACATGTATTCAGCATCCCATGCTTCAAAATGGTGGCAGGGGCACTTTGACTAAATCTCATTTAACAAGCTTTAATTAAAGCACCCCCCACTGCCATTTTGAAGCATGGGGACACTGAATATATGTGACTTAGAGCCTGCTAGAGCATGCTAATTAGCACACTCCACCAGACTTGATTAATCAAGTCTGCTCCAAAATGTGCTAATCAGCACACATTGGAGCACAGACGTGTAGCACGTGTATAGGTGCCCTTAATAACCAGCTCTGTTCACAGCACTTCACCTCTAACATGGAATGCTTAGCTCTTTAGTACTAGGAGAGAAGGAAGGGGCATGGTAGTGTTCTTTGTTTGGCAATTAACCATTCACTGGCTTTTTTTGTTGTAACGTGCACTTCCTCTCTTGTTTTCATTCAAGCTTTGTACACCATGGAAATTAATGTGGAGAAAGACAAACAGACAGGAGAGACCAAGATTCTCTCTACAACACCTGTTGGTCCAGAGGGGGCTCATCAAAAAGGACTGAAAGTCTATGATGATGGTACCAAGGTAGTCTATGAGGTTCACTCTGGAGGCACAGTGGTAGAAAATGGAATACATAAATTAAGCCCAAAGGATGTTGATGAACTTATGCAGAAAGCTGGACAATCAAGTGTAAGAGGAGGGTATGAAACAGTGACTGTACCAGACAGAAATGTGATAGCAGATGGAAATCTTAGCCATATGAAGGAGCAAATGCTCTTCAAGGAGGCAAAGTTGGAAATGGTACATAAATCCAGTAAAGGGCATTCTGTGGATCCTCAACACCAAGCAAAACTCCCTGGTGATGCAGTCCCAGAGGCCAGTGCTGATCAACCAGTGACAATGATTTTTATGGGATACCAAAACATTGACGATGAAGAGGAGACAAAGAAAGTGCTAGGCTATGATGAAACTATCAAAGCAGAACTTGTCCTTATTGACGAAGATGACGAGAAGTCATTGCGTGAGAAGACTGTGACAGATGTGTCCACCATGGATGGAAATGCAGCTGAGCTGGTCTCTGGAAGACCTTTGTCAGACACAACTGAGCCCTCCTCTCCTGAGGGGAAAGAAGAAAGTCTGCCCATGGAACCAGCTCCAGGTACACAAAAGAAAAAGCGTTGTCAATGCTGTATTGTCATGTGACCACTTCTTCCTTCCTTGTTCTGATCAACACCTGCTCCATCACTTCTTTAGACCTCACTGTACTTCTAACTGCAATACTGTGAACTGGAAGTGAATGCCTCCATTGCCTTGCAGCTGGGTTGCTTTGATTTCTAGTTCTTCAGGAAGATGAACACATGATTATTTTCCCATGAAATGTACTGATTGTTTTTTAGTTTTTATCGAGTGAGAGAAAAATGGGAAAGTGAACAAATGTTTTCATATTTATTTTATTTTATATATATATATATATATATATATATATATATAGAAAGGAAACACTTTTTACATTTTACTTCATGTATCTGGCAAGTTTGATGAGATTCCTAATGTTTTTGGCAAATCTGAGTTTCACAGAAGCCAGATATGAGAGCCTTAAAAAAAAAATCACATTTTTAACTTTATTTTATAAATCCTATATTTTATTTGGGGAAGGGGGAGGGGATATGGCATGGGTCATTTTAATGTTTTAATTTGCTAAAACTCTGACACATCCTTCCCAGAAAATTTGCATAGTTTTATTTTATATTAACTTTTCAGCTTAGTTTGTGGTATCAAAAAGCCATTGGCCATTTCTGCTTATTGGTTAAACCAAAAGTGGACCTTAATTATTTTTTCTAAAAAATCACAAGTGATGATTTTGCCTTATACCAATCTTCCAGATTACAGTATTGTGCGTCTACTTCATCTCCTTATAGTTGAAATCAACTTGACATGAAAAAGATCCAGCTGTCACCACAACTGAAATGTTGTTACTGATTTAATTACTTGCTTTTCAGTAACTCTTTCTATGTTTATTTATGAGGTTTACTGCTGAACACTGACATATGAGAAATGCTATGTTTCTGTTTCTTTGGAATGTGAAACAAACATCCTTAACAGTCTGACCCGCTGAAGTCCCTCGCAGCACTTCTGTTGACTTCAGTGGTGGTAAGAACTGGTTCTTATTTCGTACCTCTTTTCAGAGAAGTATTTCTTGATAAGTGTACCCAAGGTGCACTCATATACTCACAGGCATAGGATCTGATCCTGCCAGTCTTAACACTGGCAAACCCAATGAAGCAAACAGACACTTTGCTTCAGTAGGTACTTCAGGAGAAGGACTATGTCCATGAGTCTGAGATTTCCAAAAGTAATAATTTTGGATGCCTTGACTTTCATTTTTTTAATCTTTGAGGAACCTAAACAGAGCTTGATTTTCAAAAAATGATTGTCAGTTGGTCTCTGAAAATCATGCCCCCCAAAGTGCCTCAAGTTGAATATCCCAAAAACTGAGGCATCCCGAATCAACAATTGGCTTTGAAAATCTTAGTCCATAGACTCTACTATGGTGGAAAAGAAACCAGCTTTTTCAAGGCAAGGGTATGGGCCTGATTGTGATCTCACTTAAGTGAATTGCTTCTGATTTCTACCAGTGGAAGTGAGATCAACATTAGGATATTTTTTCTGGTGGTATTAAAGTACTTTCAATCCTGGGGATTATTTTGAAGTGTCTTTGAAATGTCCAGACTTCCAAAAAAAATAATACAACAAAAAAAACCTCTTTCCAGTCATGGGTGGTTTCTGTGACATTTCTGCTCTTTCTTGGATGGTGCTTTTACTGCATTAATTGTCAGTTCCAAACATCCGCTTAAACAGAGTTTTTGCTCTGTACTCTTTTCTTTCTGTGCCATTGAGAAAGATGCTTGTTCATGGTAGCTATAGTATGAAGCATACAAAAAAAAAGAATTTATAAGAATTTATTCTGCTCGGCCATTTTGCCATTAATAGCAGTGCATTCATCTAACCTTTCACAATTTACCTAGCTGACCTTCAGCAAAGGGTAAGTCAAGATGAGAAAAAGATAGCTTTAGAGACATGGCTCCTGCTAAATGGTAACAGGCCACATGTTCACTGCAGGTACTGGAAATACACAAGAAGCCTGATCTAATGTGTAGTGGGTTCCTCTTGGCAATAGTGTGTTTTTTGGATCAGAAAGAGGCCTGTTTTATCAGCTGGGATTCTTCAAAACATCACTCGATCTCAATCAGGCTTTCAAGGTTAACGGCTTTATCAAGGAAAAAGCTGTCATGAGCCCATCAGTATGGCTATGTGACCAGTGGCTTGCTTTCCTGTTTTAGAAGCCTGCAGCCTGATTTTTTAAGAGGGGCTGAATTTCAACAGCTCTAGATGCCTCTAAAAATCAGGCCATTTTTAACTCCATTGTACTTAGCTGACATCTACAACTTTGAATTTTGCAGCCAACCCAGCGAAAGTTGCTGCAGGAGAATAATCCATAGCAGGTGAACCCACACGAGTAGCAACTTAAATTCTTGGAAGTATAGGTGTGGAGCTCTAGTCCAGTGGAAGAATATCAATTCCTTAGCAATTTTGTTTTACTATAAAGGGAAATAAGTTAATATCTTGCATATCTTATTTGCTTTACTTCTAGCTTTTCCTATAATACAACTGAGCTCAGCCAAGTCACACATATAATGTACATTCAACAGGGACTTGCCCAATTTAGCAGTAGGTCCTGGGCTTATCTCCTTCCTAATCAAGATACCACTTCGTTATACAAGAACTCTTTATACAAGAACTTTATACAAGAACTCTCCCATTCAGGGATCTAATTTAAAACAAAAATATCTAAAGCAACTCTTCCAGCCCGCTCCTCTTGGACTTGTTAGGTCTTTAATTACATAATGAACTTCAGCCTACCATTTTAACCCTTCATGGCTGCCCTCCTCTTCCTAGCTGAAGCTTCCCCCTCCCCCACCCCTCCCCTCAAAGGTTCCTGGCAGGTTTCTTTCCCTAGGTCCTCTGCTTAGGAGCCTTGAAAGATTACCTCCACCCCAATGGGCACTTACACAGATAATCCTCCCCTTCTTTCAGACCTCTCACTTCAGGCCTGATTCTCTTTAAAGACTTGCTTCAGGGCAGGGTCACTAGGACATGCCTGTACTTTGGATGGGCCTATATAAAACAGACAGACATGGCCCTTTACTGGTTAGAAGTAGAGCACAATCCGTAAACACTTATTTCTTACACTGCAAACATGGTATTGTTCAGGTATTGCAGCTAATATTTAATGCCCCGGTTGCAGTCATTCATGTGAACATCATAGTTAATGGGCGAATGTTAATGCAGAAAAACCATGGCTTTTTGGTAGAGAACCTAACAAGGATTTGGGTTTGCTTGGGGCTTTTTGTTTGTTTTGTTTTGCTTTTTACTTTTTGACCAAAACTGGTTTCCTGTCCAGGGCTGGGGGGTGGAGAAGAAGAACTTTGATTCTAAACTGAAAGGGTCAGATCCTCAGCTATATTAGTTTATACCAGCTGGCCCCAGTATTTTTAATTCTTGGCAGCAAGTCTCACTACATGAGCTAGACTTTAGCTTCTTCATTTTAACCTCTTTCCTTTAGAAACTGCAGCCAAATTAGGTGGAAAATTCAAACATGTTAACATAGGCTAATGAATGTACCAGTATATAGATTTCTATTGCTTTCTTGAGCTTCAGAACAGGTTTATTTTTCCCCCACTCCTAGATATAGACTAGCTGGCAGAAGCCTGCACAATCAGAAACAAAGCAAAAGGTCCACTATCTGAAAGGTGCAGAGATAGATTTCAAAGGGAGATTTCATAAGATTATCACAATGGAAGTTTCTATTTCATTTTGTTTTAAACAAGCTCCCTGTTTCTGTTTAATTTAAGCTATAATCATGTATGTTGCAAGTTCAGCATGAAAAGATACTTACAAACAAAAGAAATAGATTCAGAACCTGGTTCTGTGACAACATTTTGCCACAGCAAACTGTGCGCCTTAACTTTTGTAAGAAAATTAACAACAAAACACTTTTCAGTGTATCTTTTCCTAAACCAGAAAAAGGTAGCCTATGAAACTTTTTATATTTTGTATTTTCTAAGTTTTTTACAGATTTACTTTTCATGTTGTCCCTAGTTTTCATCAGGGGACTGTTTTGTTTTTTTTTGACAAACCACTGCATTTTTTTAAGAGAGAGAAATACAAAATCATAAAACACAACATTATCCTTAGTGGCCAGGCAATTTCTTTCAATTACGAGAACTTCAATACAGAAAGAAAAGAATTACAGGGTTGTTTTCTTTTTTTATTTCCCGTGGCTGATGTACTGTATGGTATATGTTTACAGAACTCCTCTGGTCTGCCTTTGTGACGTTATCTAAATGAATGACAAAATAGGTATGATGTGTGCCACTTGACAGTTTGCCTTAGCACTCTTAATTTTTCTTCTTCTTTTTGTGTGTGTGTGTGTGTGTGTGTGGTTTTGTTTTTTTCCAAACAGTGCAGGCTGTATTCCAAAGCTGTATGAACACAACATTATCTTTCAATCCCCATAAATGACATAAATGTGTGCAGACCCTTCTCAATTAAAAGACCGGAGCCTCAACTCTGGAGTGGTGTGATTGATAAGGCCCAAGTCTTGAAAACACATATCCATAAGCTTAACTTTACTCAGAGTCACGCCATTGAAATCCATGGGACTATAAGTAAAAGGGAAATGTATACACATAAGTGTCTGCAGATTAGTACAGGGTGTAGTTGAGGACTTATTTGTATACCTGGTAGCAGTTTGATGCACTGCAGAAGTACCCACTGGTCTTAGGATCCTGAGAGGTGCTTTGTGCATTACTATTCTCACGGACAAAGAAAGGGTGCCCAGCATTGCTTGGGATTAGCTTCTGAGCTTTAGTATTGCTACCACTGCCATTATATTACTGATATAACAATATCTGGTACCTCACTAATGACCGTGCTATCAGTTCCTCCACATTCTGTTCAAGTAAACCAGTGGCTCATAAAGTTATCTCTGTACTTTCAAGAGGGAGTACAGAGATAAAACCTCAAACACGTGCTGAGTGGGAACAAAATGATGGCATACAGATCTGTCAGATAAGGGTGCATTTCTTTAAATACATTTTTAAATAAGGGTGCATTTCTTTTTTATTTAATCTAACCAAGCCAATCTACTTCTTATTGCATACTCTGAAAATAAGTGAAGATATAATAGAAAATGTAGAATTTCACATTTGTGTATTTTTTTAAGGAATAAATATTTTTATAACAAAAGAACAATCCAGAATAGGAATAGAGCTCCACGGTCTCAACATGCCCAGGACACTGAGTCTCTGAACTTTCTTTACACTGTGATGATAGCACCAAACTTCTTGGAATCTTTTGTAAATGAAATCATACCTTTTGTCTGGACATAGGTCCACAATACATTTTTTAAGAAAAATGTGAAATGGAATCTAATCAATATTAAACAACTATTTAAAATGCAGTTAAGTCAATAACATTTAACCGCAACCAAATCTGACCCTAGGTATGAAACAACTAAATAAAAGATACATTTCAGAGCATCTTAATTGTTTTTCTCTAATAAGCCCTCTGGGCAGTTCCTATTATTAATTAGAGAGATAAAAAGTGAAATGACTGAAAAGTAGTAAAATTAAGTTTTTTATCAGTTTTTTTTCTATTTCATCACTCAGCATTTCAAAAGTCAATGTTAGAAAAAGAAATCATTATCATAGAAAACGTAGCATAAAATAATTCAAAAAACTATGTTGATATTTTTCCCATTTGTTTAATGAATTATGAATGCTCAAACCTTGACAAACTTTGACCAGTTCTATCTCTATAATAAAAAGGTCTGGAGTTGCTAAAATGATGCTGTGCCAGGCATTTTCATTACAAGAATTCACTTGAGTATTGGGTGTAATGATAAATCATAGATGATAAAATCCCATAAAATTAGTTTGTACTCTGTGTATAAACAGAAAGTTCTATCGTATGATACCTTTAAGATGATAATTTAATCCAAAAAGAGTGTAAATTATTATGTAATATAAAAGTATTCATCTAATATCCTACCTTGTAAATATTGACAAGAGTGCATGAATGTTCTTAAAATTATCCAACTTAATTTAAAAAGAGAAATATTAAAAATGCTGAACACATGCTAGCCTTCATCCTCCTGGTTTCCCATTTTTGCTGTTCTCTTTTAGAGAAAAAAGCAAACAACTTTCTCAATGAATAGTTCCGGGTTCTACAGGGCCAGTGAAATCAATAGCCTTACTGCTGTGCACCAGTGCCAATCAGAGGGACTCCGGATAGTTGAAGTGGGCAGATCTAGAGTGTGAAATTCTGCAGCTTTCCTAACCCCTTTCTTGGGGTCATGCAGATTCATACTGTAAGCACACTTCCCCTGTTACTTAAACCTGCATTTAAGTCTCACAGACTTTTTAAAGCCTTCCCTTAAGGTTTGCTCTTCCTAAACCATACCAGACAGATGCCAATCCAGCTTCCTCTTAAAAACCTCCAATAAAGGTTCCCTCAGCAGCTTGTTCCAGTCTCTTCCTTTTCTTACAGATAGAAAGACTTTCCTGAGGTTTGAGCTAAATCTATTTTGCTGCACTTTAACCCATTGCCACCAATCCTGCCCTCTGTGGCAGGGGAGAATGATGATTCCCCATCTTTCTATGGCAGCCTTTCAGATTTTTGTAAACTGTTCTTGTGTCTCATCTCCTCTTCCCCTTTATATCTTTTCCTCCGAAGTAAACTAATTACTTTGGTCAGTTACTGACTTTTTTAGTAGACTTTTAAGACTAGGCCCTAAGTCCCAAGACCCCCCTTGGCTTAACAGAAATATTCGTATATATAAGATTAAGCACAAGTACATTGCTAACAGGCTCAGAGCCTTAAGCTATACAGATGTAAGGGAGGCTTCCACTGCTTTAATTAGTCTGATATTTAAATTGGTATAGTTCAGCTGATGCACATTTCTAAAAGATTTGACACTTTAAATATCGCTTTCTGGCTAACAGGAAACCCAAAGACCCCTTTTTTGCACCTCCCCAGGCTTTTGTCATGCAGTAGTGACTGGTATACTGTTGGTGTGAACACAATATGCACACAAAACCATTATATAAAGAGAGAGATTGGGTTTTTCATTAGAACATTTCCCCTCCCCATCTCTGCTCTGTCCCTCCATTTTCTGCATTTGTCCGTAGTCCTGGACACCTACTGTTCATCCTCTTCCTTTCCCACCCCTTTGACTTTTCTTAACCCAGCTTTCTGTAAGTAGAGGGTGAACCTCATAAACTAGAGTACAGAACTCAACTGCATGGAGAGCTGTGCAAGTAGGTAAGGTAAAAAGATACTGGCCTTCCCCTAGCCCAGTTGTCTCCATCCTTTTTAAATAAGATCACCTTTGGCATTTAAAAGCAGCCCTAGATCTACTGTACACTGCCCCCCACATCCCCCCACACCCAGCAGATAAGTCTATGGAGAGGAAAGGGGGGGGTGCAGATCAAGGCAGAGGGAGAAAAAAGTATTTGGGGGCATGCCTCCCCAGCAGGTAAGTCCCACCCAGCCAGGGCCCCACTCAATTTACCCCCGCTCCTGCCTCTGTGGCACTATCCCTTACCATGGGGGCCTCAATCTAACCCCCGCCCCTTCCCTCCTCCATGGACTGACCTGCCGAGCTGGGGCATGTGCGTGCATGCACATGGGCACTCAGCCCCCACCACAGCCTTGGATCGACTCCAAGAGGCTCTGAGATCTACTGCAAGAGGCTCTGAGTTCAGCCAGTGGATTGAGAGCCACTGGTTGGTGACCACTGCCCCAGGCCTTAGCTATCTCACATATTTTCCTAGATGATACCAGGCAAGTTCTGCTCTCAGCAGAATCCCTCTGACATCACTTAGGTTGCAAGTGTGTACAGTTAAGTGGTCCCCACTAAAATCTTCCCAGTTCCAATGCTTAATTTTACTGCTTTGTTCCCCTTTTTTTATATAAGGAGTGTTACAGATAGCACAGTATAGACTGATGCCCTCAACATATGAATGCCACCCTGTGTAACAGAAGGTAGAATCTGGCCCCTAACTGTACCTCACAAAGTCATGCTGCTACAATTTAAAGTCCATCATTGGACAATACAATTTGTACAGAACCCTCTCAATAAAAGCAGTTTGTTTTTTAACGGGCAATCGGCATGTGAAACAGTTAATTCTGCTGTGCAGTAGAGCAAGAGGATCTATGTGACCATCAAAGGTCATAATTCAGCACAGCACTTAAGCGCATGTTTAAAATTACTGTATACAGGCAGACAGGAGACAAATCCATTTAAAGGCTTTAGTGCCAGTTAGTGACGAGGATATGTGCAATAAGGGTAGACAAGAAATGCCAGGCCAGGAACAAGGACAAACAAGCATTTCTAAAAAGTTTCCTATCCCCTCCCTACCACACCCAAGCCATTAAAAAGAAAAAAAAAAGATGATTCTTTTAGGGGTTCAAGAAAATGTTGTGTAAAATGCAGCTTTTATGGTGAATGTAGGTTGTGGATGAGACTTTTTTTTAAGCTTTATTCGCCCACTTCCTTTGTGAGCCAATGTAAATAAAATCCCATTTGTTGGGGAAAAACTGCTGTGCTAACACTGGATTAGAATCGCTGGGATAGCTGCTGTACTTTGTAACCTGAAGTGTACTTTTTTGACTGTTATGTTATTTTTTTCTTCAGATTAAAAAAAAAATCAAACAAGAAAAAATGAAAACAAAACAAAAAAAAATCCAAGAACACTGCCAGCAACAGCCAAGCTGTAACTGTGGCTTCTCTCTTTTTTTTTTCTCTGTACAGTATTACTAGTAAATAAATCTGCCTTTTCACTGCGCCTCCTTCTGTGTCTTTGTGCTGTTTTCTCTCTAACTCCCACTCTTCAAGATGCTCTGTGATCTCAAGGACATACTGCAGTGGAGCACCCTCACTCACAAAAAGAATTAATGTACTAACCCCACCCCCATTTATTTTTTTTCTCCCCTATTGTGCTGGGCTGCTCCTACTGCTACTTCTTTTAGATGCTTCAACACATAATTAACTTGTCATGCCTGTTACTGTGCCATTTTTCTTTTCCTTTTTCCTCCTCGTGTGATACTTTGCCTGACACACTATAGGCCCTCTTGCTGTAAGATCAAATGGCACCTTCTTCTCTTTGTAGAAGATAAAGGCTTGATGTTAATCAGTAAAGCAATACTTCACAATCAATTTACTTTTGAACCAGGGAAAGTATTCCATACAGTATATTTAAGTCTCAAGAATAATCAGTGAAAAGATTTGGGTATAGTTCAACAGAATATAATTTTCTTCCAGGATTTATTTCAGAAAAAAAATCCAGCACAGTTCTATTTCATGTAAAAACAAGCTTTTACATGATTTTTAAACACCATATTTAGATTAATAAAATTGCTAGAAAGGGTGCTGTATCCAAATGCTCCTATTGCCCTTGATGTAATTCAGAAATACAGTTTACACGCATCAAATCAAAGTAATTCACAACAAATCACTTGTCTTATTCTCCACTGCTGTCCCATCCGCTGCCTCTTTTGCAATTGCCTTAGAAAAAATAAGGTAAGCTATGTTGCATTTTGTCACCTTACAATTGACATCTGGGGGATAGAATAGAAAGAATGACCTCTGTTAAGTTCCCTGTGGTGATAGTGCTTCTGGCAATAGATAAAAACATGAGCATCAAATAGGGGGAAAGGGTTTTATGTCTCCCTTTGGTGCTTCATGTTAAAGACTTGAAAGGTTGAGGGGTAGATTTAAATTATTTTTTCTTATCTGTTTTTGAACAAAAGAAATGCAGGTTTTATCTAGTCTGGATGACTAAGTGAATGACAACTGGTGTTTTTATGACATTCAAGATACCAAGGAAGTGAAATCTGATTAATTGAGAGAAGAAATTCTGGAACGTAATGATTCAGACTCTTTGGCCGCATCCAAATGTGCATGGACATTTGGTTCCCCAGGGGCAACTAGCAGCAGCACACCTTGTGCCGCTGCTAATTGTCCCCAGGGAACACCTGTTCCAAACGCAGTCTGATGCACAGCAAGTTACCCTGGGTGGGGTAGGATATGCTGGGGTCAGCAGCCTTACCTAGGGTCCTGGGGCCTCCTGGGGCTGCAGCAGTGGCAATCCTACCATGCGGAGCCAGGCCGGCAGTAGGGTGCAGCTCCGGCTTTGGGTGGTGCATGCTTGCTACCCTGTGTATTGCTCCACTTTTTTTTTCCTGCAGTTTTTTTTGACTCCTGGATATCCACGGGTCAAAAAAACCCTTTTGTGTCACTTCCTTGCAATGCAGGGAACAACTGAACGTGCAGTATGTGGCGCCACAGTCATGTCTGTGATGCCACATGCCACAGGGTCATGCTTATCTGGACGTGGTCTTTGGGTGCATCTACATGTGCACTTTACTGTGCAGTACACCAATTAGCTCCACAGTAAACCATTAGCATCTACACATGTGCCAGTATTAGAGTGCAGTAAACTAATTAACTCTGCCGTAAGGTACTTAAATACTGGTAGAGCAATTAACTGTGCTGAAACATACATGTAAATGCTAACTGGGGGCATAAATTAGACCCAGTCAGCCTAGCCAGATGGGGGTCTGCTCTGCCTCAGCTCAAATTGCTGCTGTCCCAGTCGCACATGTGACAAGGCTTGAACTTCTCCACAGTTTATTGCTTCATATGAATTGTATGTGTAGATGCACCCTTTGTGTTGCAAACATTTGTGTGAAAGTTCTTGAGAAACTGTCCAGTCTACATATTGGTGTTAACCAGGAGATTCTCCAACAAGAACAGTTCAATGTAGGACATGTCTATTGTCACTAGGGTTTAAATGTAACAGTAATCAACAGGCACAAGCTCCGTCTCCCCCCTTTCCAAATCACCTTCTAAAAGTTAATCTTTTTTTCATTCTAATAACTTTTTTTTTGCAATAACAAATGGGGGAGAAATGCTTAACTCTAATAATATATTTAAACCATATTCTTGCTGATCTTCTTACGTAGCTCCATTGACATCCATTGGATTACTGATAGAACATAGATATCCAGCCTTTGGAATTCTTTTTCCTTTACAATTCTGCTTCTTTGGGTAGCAAAAACAAAGGGTTGCCATAACATGATAGCTCACTGTATTGGTTATGGCAATACAATGAAGAGCAGAACATTTAATGGCTTTTAGTGGTTTGTCTAGCACTAGAAATGGAACAGACTGGTTTAAACGATGTCCTGTGCCTTTATCATGGGGTCACACAACTCCATTAGTGAACTGTGACTGTACATTTGCAGCCTGCTCCTCTACTCTTTCCATGCCCTGAGCTCCCACTGACTCCTTTATTACAATTGGAAACTTTGTTCTTCGTGCCATCCAGTTTGGCCCCTATATTTTAAGAGGAACAAAGAGAAACAAAAATTGCTTGTCATAGCATGAATGGAAAAATGATGGAAGTCACCACGTTTTCTGTTACCAGACATTCTGTTCTCGCATTTTCCAGTTATCACTAGGGATCTACCCAGCTTTCTGTTATATTATTATTTATGTATTATTTCCTGAAAACTGCTCTCTCCATGTTGTTCAGTGCATAGTGGAGAAACAGCATGCTCCCTGATGAGTTTACAAATATCACAGAAACACAGTACAGCACAAATCTACCACCAATTAGGGGCCTAGTCGGTGGATTCACCTGAGAGAATGGTGAGCTTTTACTTACTGACATCTCACAGCTATTTGGGAAGTGATGACTAACAATGACAAGCTTTACAACTGATGTGTGTTTTGAGGAGATATCAAAAAGACAATGGCTGGGGGTTCACAGATTTAGGGGGAGGTGTCCCCAGCATGTGGTCTACACATGCATCTACAGAAGGGAGAGTGACAATTTTCAGATGACCTGAAGATCTGCACATGGTCAGTCCAAAGTGAAAGGTGACATCTGATGTTAATTTAAGGACCAGAATTGTTTCTGGATTAAAAGCTCCCCTCCTTTTTTTAATATTTAAAAAAATATTAGTCACTTTTTCTTGCTCAGTATAAGAATGCTTCATATGAGAACTCATTGCACGCAAAAAAGGTGGTATCCTGGAACTTGGGAGATAAGGGTTCAAGTTCCTGCTCCACAAAAAACTTCTTGTTTAACCTTGATTGCAGTATTTAGTCTTTTTCTCTTTCCCTGCTCCAGTTTCCTACCTCAGAAGGGTAGTGTGAAGAGAAAGACACTGAAGACTGAAGCACTAAGATACTATGGAAATGGAGGCCATAAAACCAGTAAACAGCATGCTGGAGGAGCTGGGGTACACCTGAAGGAGTAGAGACGCTCTTGCCAGCAGCCTCTGTGTCTGCCAGTTCATGCTCCTGCAACGTGAGCCATACCACATTTTTTCCCAGCTTTTTCTTTTGCTAATGGGATTTCCCGGTAGCAAATTTTGTCCCTGCACTGCAAATTTGCAGCCCAGGGCATGTTTTAACGTTCCCCACATTCGGTTTGTGGCACTGCAAACCACACACCCCTGCTCACCTGTATGCGGCCAAAAATATATATTTAATCTCCCTTTGAAATCAATAATAGGCTGTTTTTTTCAAATAATGTAAATCAGTGCAACTCCACTAACATAAATGGAAGTAGGTCTATAAACTCCTTTGATTAAGCAAAAATTAGCTGTATTACCTTAGGGTTTTTGCAACTAAGGTTGAATTAAAAATACATATTGTAGGATTGAAGCATTTAAGTAAGCCTATTGCATGGTTAACATTTGGTTTTTTAAAGCTGTCCAATAAAATATGCAATAATGGAAACATATTTATCTCTAGAGAAGCTGACAGGATTACAAACAATTCATTGGTGAGGCATAACAAATATTTTCCCCTCTTGACTGAGCAGTTTTATGTGGCTAGATGTATGGTAAATTTCCAGACAGGTGGAGAAAAGTATCTGTCAAATACCAAGTGCATTAACTGTGTATAAAAATGCAGCATAACATGCACTTGGAAGTTCAATGTTATTGTTCTTTCCTATTATAGAAGCTGTTGATCGCTCTTGAAATATACTGGGGGTTAGTAAATCAGAAATAACGAAGATAGATTCTGCGACAGGGAGGGAAAAGTCCTTACCTTAACATAAAACAGAAGGCATTCGTTATATTATTACTACAGAGTTTCAAGTCTGCTGATATACGATGTTTTTCTTGCAGTGTCAATTATGGCATTACATAATTATGAGAAAGTCTCAACTTTCATTTAAAAATTAGTAAGGTTGTAACCTAGTAAGGTTTAAGAGAAAAACTAGAAACAAAGAATACTAACCAAGTTTACACATTCTTTGGGCAGGTGTCATCTTTGTTCTGTTTGCACAGTGACTGTCAAAGAGCATGCCATGGCACCCTAGGGTGCCTTTAGATCCTTTTAGTGGTGCTGCAAGGTGCCATATAATGTTAACACTGTTAAGTGTGCAAACATGGTTCACAAGATGAACCCAGGGATTTCAAATAGGGATCCATAGCACTAAGAACATTCTCACCTGTTGTGGTCATTCCAAGTTCTTTGCAACAGAAAAATCGCTGTATTATTATTCTGTAGTCAAAAAATGAGTGAAAACTAAGAGCTGGCATTTTATGAGTGGTATCTCAAGCCTGAAGAGGGTTGCCTCTCATCTAAAAGGGTTGAGAACCACTAGCCTAGCACAGAGGACACTGGTCCATAATGAGAGATGGTAATAACTGAAACAATTAATAATAATCAGAGGCAGAACACAAATAATACACAGATGTCTCTAATTACAATCTCATGATTTTGAACACATGGAGGGGGTAATACTGGTATTAGTTTATCACTTGTATCTGATCATGCTTACAAGTGTGTCAGATATCAACCAAATATGTACACAAATATAGGACCTGCCACAAACAGTATATTTCTCACACTTATACACGTATATGTTCTCCTGTGCTTCTTATTAGCCAGGACAATTACAGTGGAAGAAAAATCAGTGTCTAAAATGGTTACCATCTGTTTCAATATTTTTGTTTATTGAGCACTCAAATATATAATAGAATTCATAATTACTCAGTAGAAGTTGGGCCAAATGCTGATCTGATCCAGAATCAATAAGACCACTCACATAGTTCAGAGGTGTTAAAGCCAAAGGGAATCACTACTGTATTATTTACTCTGACCTGAAATATCCAACAGCTTTTGCTTCTGTTCCCAGATTTCACTGCCACATTCCTCCAACACCATAAGGAAGAATCAACCCACGTAGCCACTCACTTAAAATTAAGCACCTGTGTGTCTTCAGGATCGATCCCCTGAGCAATCCCACTATAGCTCCACAGGATGCAGCGAAAATCTGTGTTTGTCCCATTTATATGCAAAGCGGTCACTGTAATGTTGAAAATGGGGTCCGTCAATATTTACCTGAAATAAATCACTTTTTATTTTTTTGCTAGTGGGTGAGTGAAATATTATTCGGCTGTTGTGAGAGGATGAATCTAATCCAGCCCCAGGCAGCATTTGGGAAGCAGTCCTTTAGGCTAAAGACAGAGGGTCAAAAAGCCTGAGGCTGAATCGATTTAAACTAGGCAGCTTCCTCTAAGCTGCGCAAGTTGAACCAGTGACCAACTGAACTGACATTCAGTTTTCAATTGGGAAAGGCAGGGGGAGGCCTGCACTGACCCAGGGCTGCAAGGGCAGGGGAGACAGGGGATGCTAGAGCAGGTCTCCCAGCGTGCTGGCCATTGGCAGCCCAGCCAAGTATCCTCAAACCCCTGCTGTCCTCCCACAGGGGGTTGAGGAGCCCCCTGTCTGGGTGCTGGCCCATCTTGGGGGAGCCTCCCCCTCAGGAGGTTTCCCCAGCCCAGGCAGCCCTGGGGACCTGAGGGGAACCTGCCTCCCCAGCTGGTTCAGCAGCTGCCACAGGAGAGAGGGAGAAGAAGTCCTCCCATCCAGATACCTGCCCCTGCACCCCAGCATGGGGGCACCAGGGATCCCCCACCTTGCGGTGCTTCCCCCCACCCCAGCCCAGGGCTCCACCGCCCCAGGGAGCTGAGGGGAATTCTCCCCAACCCCATCCCCTTGCCTTACCTGCTGGACTCTGAGAGATAGCCCAGGGAGCGGAGGGAAATTCTTCCGCTCCCCTGCATTAGTTTTGCCTCAGACTCGCAGCAGCTGAGGCAAAACCAGCCGCAGAGAAGCAGGAGAATATCCCTCCACTCCCTGAAGCTGCCTGAGATTCGAGAGGCTGAGGCAAAGTTGTAAGATAAGGTTGGAGAGGAGAAGAATCCCCTCAGCTCCCTGGAGTTGCCCAGGGGCTGGGGTGGGAGGAAGCCTCCTAAGGTGGGGGCTCCCCAGTGCCCCCATGCTGGGCTGCAGAGGCAGGCACCCAGCCAGGAGGACTCCTCCCTCACTTATGTGGTAACTGCTGAAGGAATCAGCAGCTGGGAAGGGAGAGGGGGGAGGGCTGCCAGGGTCTGAAAAGCCTGCACCACAAGGGCTTTTCCTCCCCCCATGTGCTGTGTAGATCCTGGCTAGGGAGGCTGGGGGTCTGTTCCCCTGCCCCCCTCCCCCCCCACCCCGTCCCTATGAGCTGATGGACACAGGCAGGAAGCAGGCTAAGGAGCAGAGGGACGTGGCACTCCCTGCTTCACTGGAGCAGGCAGCATAGTCCAGGGCTGCAAAGCATCCTGGGATGCTGGGGGACTGTGAGTTAACTTGAAGCAGGAAGGGATCTGGGACAGAAGTTCCATAAACTGGTTTGACCTAAATCAGTTAAGTCTGATACTACATCCATCCAGGTTTATCTTAAACCAGATTTTGGTCATTTTGAAAGCAGTTTGTGTGCACTGAACTTCTGTTTTGTTACAGGTTTAAACCAGTTTCTGATCAATTACCTGGTTTATGTGTAACTTCTGTCCCTAGCCCCAAAAGGAAATGTCTGGAGCACAGGAAGGGTCTTTGTTTCCATGTGTAGAGCCTGGCCTGGGAAAACTTCCTACAGGGTTCAGTTGAAGAGGACAATAGGTAATGATTCTGTTTTGAACTTCCAGGTCTGTAGCAATAGCATCATTTGCTAAACCAGAGGTATTTGTGCATTGTTCTCTCCAGGGAATCTGGAATTAAATTCTTTTATGCCCGATGTAATATGGGGCTATCAGCAATTCCCTTTGTAAAGGGCTGGACAGCAAAGTTTGTTTATGGGTTTGTTTAAACACAATTTATTGCAAGGCTGGATTTTTTTTTTTGTCTTATTTTCTTTTAATAGTTGATAACGTAGCCAAATGAGAAGCCTGAACATTTTAGTGTCATTAAATTCTGATATGTTTAAACTATCTCAAAAGCATAGTAGAATGCCAATAGGACAAAGATATCTTCAGGAGTTATTAAAGGCTCTTTCTAGAGAGCAGCTCCTTAGTGAAACGTTAGAAGACTGTAAGAAACAGTGTTCATCTGCCTATATGTTTTTGAGAAGGATGGTTCCCCCCTCCCCCAAGCTTAACAAAGGTGTGTTAGCCATGAGCTTAAACTTAATGACATGTGTAGGGTGGCCATCATAAAAGACAATCTGGCTTTCCCCTCTCCTCTATTGATACGAAACCAGATGCCTTGATGTCCTCTATTTTTCTCTTCTTCAAGAGAAAAATAGAGGACATCAAGGCATCCAGTTTTGTATGTAGAGGACAGAGGACAGAGTAGCAGAAAACTGGAATGCCCTCTATGATGGCCACCCTAGGCATGTGGTTAGCCACACTGATCTCAGTGAAGGTATTTGTGCTTAAGGTTATGCATGTCACAAAATCAGGTCACAAAGTCCTTAGACGCGGGGGTAGCAGTGGACGTAGTCTTTCTGGACTTCAGGAAGGCCTTTGACACTGTCTCTCACCCCATTCTCATTAAAAAACTAGGGGACTGTGGTGTCGACATCTACACAGTCAAATGGGTCACTAACTGGCTGGAGGGCCATACCCAGAGAGTGGTAGTGGATGGGTCATTTTCGACCTGGAGGGATGTGGGCAGTGGGGTCCCCCAGTGATCAGTCCTCAGACCTCAGACCTGCGCTGTTCAACATCTTCATCAGTGACTTGGACGAGGGGGTAAAAAGCACCCTGTTCAAATTTGCTGACTACACTAAGATGTGGGGGGATGTGGGCACACTAGAAAGGAGGAATAGACTGTAATTGGACCTAGACAGGTTACAGGGGTGGGCAGATGAGAACAGGATGGGTTTCAACACTGACAAGTGCAAGGTGCTGCACCTGGGGAGGAAGAACCAGCAGCATGCCTACAGGCTGGGGAACTCCCTTCTTGTCAGTGCAGAGACAGAAAAGGATCTTGGAATCATTATTGATGCCAAAATGAACATGGGCCGACAGTGTGGGGACACGGTCAGAAAGGCCAACTGCACCTTGTCATGCATCCACAGATGCATCTCGAGCAGGTCCAAGGAGGTGATCCTCCCTCTCTATGTGGCACTGGTCAGGCCACAGTTGGAGTACTGAATCCAGTTTTGGGCACCGCACTTCAAGAGGGATGTGGACAGCATTGAGAGAGTCCAGAGGAGGTCCACCCACATGATCAGGGGGCAGCAGGGCAGGCCCTATGAGGAGAGGCTAAGGGACCTGAACCTGTTCAGCCTCCACAAGAGAAGGCTGAGGTGGGATCTAGTGGCCTGTTACAAACTAGTCAGAGGGGACCAGCAGGCATTGGGGGAGTCCCTGTTCCCCCGAGCACTACCAGGAGTGACTAGAAATAACGGTCACAAGCTGCCAGAGGGTAGATTCAGACTAGACATCAGGAGGCGCTACTTCACTGTCAGGGCGGCTAGGATCTGGAACCAACTTCCAAGAGAAGTGGTGCTGGCTCCTACCCTGGGGGTCTTTAAGAGGAGGTTAGACAAACACCTTGCTGGGGTCATTTGACCCCAGTACTTTTTCCTGCCATGGCAGGGGGTCGGATTTGATGATCTGCTCAGGTCCCTTCCAACCCTACAACTATGAAACTGTGTGTGAAATATTATGCTGATATTTGGTTTGTATTCCCTCCTTTCCCTCAGCACTTGATTCTGTAAAGCACTGAGGAGTTTTGCCTTGACAAGCTAAGTTCATATTCAGAGTTAAGCATGTGGGTAAGAGCTTGCTGGCACAGGGCAGCAGTGTTTTGCCAATGAGTCCACAGGAAGAACGCAAAACCGTTCTCGGAGAGGATCACCTCCCTTATCCAAATCTATAAGGTAAAGGTGCCCCTTGCTGAACAGAAGGCTGCTTTCAAACTTAACTGTGCAGCATAAACCTTCTGACAACACAGACGCTGTGTGTAGGTACCAGAGCTGTGTGAACAATGTGGATACCAGTTCAGCCACTGAACTAAAACAAAAAACAAAACAAAAAAATCCTACCCAAATACCACTTAGAGAAGTTAGGCTGGAAGGGACCTCAAGGCAAGGGACAGAAATTAGACATAAACTGGTATAAGTGACCAGAAAACAGTTTAAATCTATAACATAACAGAAGTCCAGTGTGCATAAACTTGAGTGGATGTAGTTTCAGACTTAATTGATTTAGGTTAAATTGGCTTATTGAACTTCTGTCCCAGATCCCCTCCAGATTCAGGTTAACTCACAGTTCCCCGGCATCCCAGGATATTTTGCACCTCCCCAGCCCTGTCCCCCTCCCCACCCCTGCAGAGTGAACAGGCTAGTCTTAGCTTAAGCTGTCCACTCCAGCTGAGTAGGGTGGTGTTCTCTAGCACCCCTTGGCTTCTGGCCTGAGCCACTGCAGGCATGTGGCTGCATTTCCGGAATCAAAAGTGAATGCCTGCTCACTTGCTTATTGTTTCAATCTACACAGCTCAGACTAATCTGCAAAGATTAAATCAATTCAGCTTTTCTACTGTCTGTTCTTAGCCCAAGGAATCATCTAGTCCAACCAGGGTTTGAACCTAGGATCTTGGTGTTTTTAGCAACATGCTCTAACCACCTGAGCATCATTTGGGATCAAATTGCAACAGAGAAAGTTTTCCAGTTGACGAAAAACTTGTTTGGGGCCAACCCAGATTGACTCTAAACAAAACACTTTGATTTCATTTGGGGGGTCATCTTTTTTTAATTGTTATTTCCAAACACAATACCTTTCTATTAAGGTAACTCTTCTAAACCAGATATTGAAATGGTTTATTTCAAAGTTGTTTAAACATGACACTTTCTATACTTCCCCTTCCTCCTCCCCATCCCCCTTTTTTTCTTAGCTGAAACTAGTTGCCAAATTAAGAAAGAGTTTTGGCCCAACAGAATGGTCAAAAATCACACTTCGGTGAATTTGGTTTTTGCCAGGAATTTCAGAAGTACATCTCTAGGCCTTTGGTGTGGAAAATAAGCATCATTTACATAAAGCATAGTTTTGTTTTTATTTCAAATAACTGTACCCTCCTGCATTCAGTAGCCTTCATTATGGACTTACATATCATTATCTCTGAATGAAAAATTTGCTTTTCTTACTCGAGCCATCAGCATGCTAAAAACCAGTATTAAGATTCTCTCATTATCAGTCCTTCTTCACAAGGCCCCAAATTGATGGGAGTAACAGTAAATAAATAGTAGTTGAACTGTATCATTCAGTCATCTTATTATTGAGAAAGTTATTGCATAATCCAAGGCAGCAACAAAAAGCAGGGCACTCAAGTACCTCAAGTGAATTTGATTAGGTTTAGCTCTAAATTCCAGCTTTTTCTGAATTGTTGCCAACAAGTTTCCACAGCAATATGGTGCCTGGAGGGGACCATCCTTTCCTGTGGATCACTAGAAAGAATAGAATTTTTAGAAATAAACTGTATAGTGCTCTTTGGACAGGACCTTACTGTAAAGTGCTCTCTCTCTCCCCTTCAGACCCCCAGTGCTAATCCTCTTCAGATACTAAGCATGTCTGCATTAGAGCAGAATGAATAATTGTGAAATCAGTGACTGAACTGAAAAATTGGGAAAAAATGGGGAAAAAAATGTAGCACGAGTCAAACCTAAATTGGAGTGTTTAAGGCAAAGAGCAAACTATATGTGTATCTTAAAGTGCATACACACATACAAATGATTTGTGAGGATTCTCCTGGGTTTGTTTTCCTGGTAGAAAAACTTACCAGGAGACACCTGAACAGATATTTGGATGAGAACCCCTGAAGAGCAGCCAGCTTGGTCCCCTGTGTAAACATCTCTGTGCTCTGCAGTCTTTCTCAGTCTGCCTGGAGACAGATAGCAGCAGTGTTCAGGACAGCCCTGATTGGCTGATCCAGACTGCTCAATATCAGCCTGTGTCTCCCTGCAGTACAACATGGAGATTGTAAAGGGGGTGTGTTCTTCTCCCTACTCATCTGGAGCAGTAAAGTTGAGCCTGAACAACATGCTTTGTCCCTGAGAGGGAGGCGGGGATGGGAGAAAATATTCTGTGATGTGGCTTCTCTCAGAAGGTAATGTGTACAGACATTCACTCTCACAGGAGTGATTTAATGCTGGTTGTTCCTAGGGTATTTTTTCTCCTGAACTAGCCATTTTTGCTCTAGGTGAAAAAATCCTGAACATCTGTACACTTATGGTTTCTACTGGGATAACAGCAAATCTCCCAGGAGAAACTGCATGTCCATACATAGCCTCAGTTTTAGATCAATTTAAAACATTATATTGGGGTTAATGAACCTTTTAAACAAGCCTTTTTTTTTTTTTTAAATCGGGACAGGTTTTTCAATTACTCTGTTCTAAAATATTGTTTAAAAATATTAAAACATTTTTTCAGTATTTCTTAAACACAAATTATTTAACTTAAAACTTGAAACAAAGCATTTGAACTTCTTTAAAATGTATCCTGTCCCCTTGCCCTCCCCTTCCAGCCCCTCCCTCCTCCAAAATGTTTCCTTTCAGATTAAATGATTTGCTAAAATCAACCCTATTTCACAAAGTCCCACTGAAACTTAGGGGCATTCACCATCCAGTGGATTTTTTCCCCAGCTCTAGTCAGCCCAGTACTCCTATTTGAAACTTTGAGAGCTACACCTGATATGCTGATTCTGGCCTCTGCATAGCAACACAAAACTAATTGTGGGACTGGAGATCCATAAGGAGAACTATAGTTCAACTGGTATGCCCTGTAATTATGGCAGATGGTCTACTTTTGCTTCCATTATAGTCTATAGGAATCCTTCTATTGCATGATGCTGAAGTATCTCAAAAGTTAGCAAAGGTGGGGTAGTGATATATGCAGTACCTTATACCATACTGCTGCAACCATTCCCACATCTGGGCCCAGCCTCCCCAGATTTCTCATTGGTCTGGGGAGATCCTTTCCAGGTCTATATGAATACAACCTTCTGTTGCAGGCACTGCAAAGTGCAATTATTGTATAGAGTTACTTCTTAGAAATAGTCATCACTACTCCAATTGCATGCTCCAGAACCCTGCTGCTTCGTTGGTTAGACACATAATTTCCAGTTTAAATTGATTTGCAGCCAACAAGAGGCCTTGTGTGCGTATATTTCAGCAGGCAAAGCCCTAGGGAATATTGAGACCTGAAGGCTTATCACAGTTATCTTTTGCTTTCTCACTTTCACAACTTGCTAATGTGTGTGTAAAAAAGCTGTAGAACTTCCAAGTAGTATCAGCTGGGTCACAAATGAAATCAAGCTAGTGGCCCCATCCTACTCCAAAGGTAACTGCCTGTGCCTCACAGACATAGCACAGTTTAGCATGATTGGGATTTTTTCTAAGGATAAATCCTTTCAAGAAATAATGGGAATACTGAAGGATTGGGGGCATGGGTATCATCAATGAAGTAAACAAAGAAGTTGTTGTTCGGAAGTTTAGCTAACTGAATTATGTAGAGAACAGGCTCCATCTTCCACCAAAACATAATGTCCCAGAGCCAGGATACTGGAGAACAGTTATCTATTTTGGAATGGCAACGTTTATGTTCTTGTTCTAGCAAGTGCTAGCAATAGGAATGTGTGAATTCTTCAGATTCGCATTGCATTTGTATGCAGATCTGTGAGTACAGGTATCCTCTTACCTGGTGAAATAAGCTTCTGCCCTTTCCTTTAAGACCTTCCTCACTCCTAAGCTTTGATCTTTGGGTTGCTGAGACAGGTTCATTGGTTCCCTCTTTCCTCCTTACTGTGACTGGCTATCTACCTCCCAGATGGCTTGCTTTGTTTCTTCAGCCTGAGGATTCAAACAGGCCACACACTGCCCCCCACCCCATCTATCTGGTAGGCCTTCTCCTGAAGAAAGGCTGGTCTGCAAACCCTGACATCCAATTACAAAATCACTACTAAGTCTTATTGATACCACTGTATCTCAGGCTGAGATGTTTTCCAGTGAGGCACTAGGGGAAACCGTTTGGCCTCCTCAGAAAACAACTAAAGGTAAGTTGAATAAGAAATATAGACTTATTGGGGAAAACAAGTTCTGTAGGGCGAAAATTGGTTAGCTCAGTCCAGCTGGCTGGTTCTTCCCCCGACCCTCTGGGATTTTCGGCTCCCACTTCCAGAAGGAATCTCCATCCTCTCAGAAAGATGAGCCACCAGAGCTATCGTCTCTTTCCTCTTCAAGCCTAGGAGAAGGCAGCATCTTCCCAGAGGAGTTGGGGACAAATGGGGAGTGTTAGGGTGTTTCCATGCCCTTCTTCATGATTGTCCAGGAGTTGTGGGAATACCTGGCTGTCCGCAACCAAAGGACCCTTTATTGGCAGAGTCAGGAGCACTGGTTAGCAGCTCCTCACTCATGTTTGCTCTCAAGACCAATTGATGACTAGGTAGCCTATTCTTCAAAGCACAAATGCTGGCTAAAAATGGAGTATCAATTAACTATTAGCAAATTAGCCAGTATTTGTCCCATTCAGGTTCACAAGTACATCACTTTTCTGAATAATTAACTTGTCCAGTTTGCAATGAAAAAAAAATAGATTCATAGATGTTAGGGTCGGAAGGGACCTCAACAGATCATCACGTCTGACCCCCTGCCTAGGCAGAAAAGAGAGCTGGGGTCAGATGACCCTAGCCAGATGCCTATCCAGCCTTCTCTCAAAGACCCTCAAGGGGTAGATTTTTTAATAGATTATTTTCATTAAAATTGCCTACCCATCTTGGTTATTTATAAAGCATCCAAGCACTGAAGGAAGAACAATTCCATTTGTTTCTTAACTATTAAATTGTGAGAGGTGTGTGTGGCTATGACTTGTATTTTTTTAATATTTAACCAATCCTAAGGGTGGAAAGGGAAATGTTATATAATTTTTAATGTATGTTTCTTGTTAGCTTCTGCCTCTGCAAGGTAATTCTTTAGAGCTGTTCTCTACTATGTCAAATCCAGAACACCTTCTATTTAAGAAGTTTTATGTGAAAATGTTCATATTATAAAACTTGTCATGGGACTAGGAAAAATGAACCACTGGATTAGGTTCTGCCAAATCTATTTCCTTGAGCTGGGCAAATTGTACACTAAAAAGCTAGTTTCTAAGTAATGCCTGAGTAAAATGTCTTTTCCTGTCAAAAAAGTTTCTCTTTGTATAATCCAAGTAATAAAGGCACTGCTTTGTACCTGCAACTTTATGTGTAGTGTAGTCCCAGAACCTCTCTACCCATTTATGAATGGGTTCTAGAATGGCTTAGTATGTCTTTGTTCTGTTCCAGGTCCTGCTGGGACAAGAACCCACAGTGCATGTAAACTTTTAAAGGAGCTATTTTTGGTATCTTTCTGACAGTTCAAGCCCCAAAGAGCTTACAGTAGAAGTCCAACCAGTTCCTCAGCACCAAACACTTCTATGGGTGACTAGGTCTCTTCCTTGTGGCAGTCCATGAGAAATGTGCTTAATCTGAAATAACAATAATCCTGAATAGGAAACCTGCTAGCTGCCACATCACCTAGAACAGTTTTTGGTTGGTTGGTTGGTTGTTTGGTTGGTTGGTTGTTTGGTTGGTTGGTTGGTTGGTTGGTTCCCCACTCAAACCCCCACCCCTCCATCCCAGCCCCAGTAGTCTATTTCAGGGGTTTAAAACCTTTTTCAATAAATGTACCCCGGCAGCCGGACGTAGAGCAGGGGGGTGCGTGGGGTAGGAGGTGGCTGCTGCATGCTGCTGCTGCCCTCGCTCCTCCCTGGCCCTGCTTCTGGGAGGCAGCAGCGCAGGATGATGGGTGGTGGTGCTCCTTCCCCACCCGCCCATGCGTACCCCCTAAGGAAGTTCCTGAACAGTCTTCCATGCGTCAGGTATTGTGTAGACCAGTGGCTCCCAACTTTTAAAAGAAGGGTCAAGGCACCCCTCAAAAAATGTCAGCTCTTAGTTGTCACTAATGTTTTGACTATGTAAAATGAATATAGCATTCTTTTTGTTGTTGATAAAAACTAAGACAGATTACAGCAGGTCAGAATTATTTTTTTTAACACTGTGAATGCTTGTTTGAAATCAATGGATTCATCCCATGAATGATATTTGTACATGCAACAGTGCTAACATCATGTGGCACTCAGGAGCACCCCTGAAAGGATCTTAAGGCACCACAGGGTGCTACAGTACCCTGGCTGAGAATCAGTGATATAGACACAGTCCCTCTCTGATGCTTACCACATAAATAAGACAGTGTCAGTCAGAGGTAAAATAACTTGCGCAAGGCCACACAAGAGGTCAGAAGCAGAGCTAGAATTAGAATCCATTCTAATGTCTAGGCCACTCATTTCTAGATTTCTGCCAGCTGCATGGTTTGCTACTCAGTGTCCATCTCTGGTCAAAGCAACTACAGGGACTGAGTTCATATTATAAGCAAACACATTGGAAACGGTGATTCTTGTGAAGAATTGTGCCAGAGGTGCACATTTTTAACATTTTCTTCATTCTGGAGTTGAAATAGATCCTTCTGATATACTAGTCACAGTCTATAGAGCACCTTGAAGCAATGGCATAGCAAATAGGGTTTGCCTTGTTGGGTGGGGGGGGGAGGGATTGGTTCAGAGAGCAGAGGGGTGGTGGAGATGCTCACCCTGCCCCAGCTCTTGCTCTTAAAGAAGCAGTCGGGTGTCTGTGCACCAGCTACTGTTGCAAGAGCAATGCTGTAAGGCTGTTCTTGCTGCTGTGGTACGAACTCCATGGGATGAAGGATAATTTTTGGTGCCTCTTCCTAAGTCAGTGCCTGGGACTGGTGCACTTCTCGCCCACCCCTAGTTACACTACTGCCTTGAAAATGAGGACTGTGACCTCAAGCATTATTCAGAAGGCTCTGGGAAGTCATTGGAGGACAGGTTTGATGTACCTGCGATAGCCTGTGTTGCTGAGAGGAGGTGCAGCACTTAGTGCTAGTTAATTTCCTAATTGCTGAAGGCTTCATGTTCAGGTATATCATTGCTCTAGTCCAGCAAAAAATGATGGTGTGAATAAATGGGGCCAGGTCATGATATACCAAGAAGTGATGGAGTCTGTTTTACTCCTGAACGTTACTATAAAAGCTTAACGTTGGCAGGGTTTGAATTACACTCCGACTCTTGCGGGGGTCTGTGGCAGTGGCAGCTAGAAGCTGGCAGAAGCTGCTGTGGCCTGAGCTGCTTAAAAAGGCGCAGGGTGAGCCATGGGCTCTCATCTCTTATGGGCAGGCTTCTGGGGGGCTCATCTCCCTCCTCCCTCCCCCCCTCCTCATATTTCAAACCCTGAATGTTGGTAATGAATCCAAGAATACTTCTAAACTACAATCTGAACTGATTGATTGTGAACATGTACTTCAACCAAAGAAGGATATGGTGGCTGAAAACTCTTCAAAATATCTTCTTCTGCCCACCTCTCTATTGCATTATCACTTTTCTATTGCTTGGGTTCAGCTTCAGCCATCTGCTGTTCATCCAAGGTCTGACTTTGTCCAAAGTCATCTTGATAGCATTAATGTGGTAAGATGTAGAAAAGGACATGTTGGTAGGTCTATGTGTCATCTAATGGTTGCATGGAGATGTTGAGAAAATTAAGAGAACTTATTTGTGTGTAGGTACACACCAAAGGGTTTGTAGGAAAACTTCACTTCTACCATTACTTGTTGGGGATATTCCACTAGGAAAGGACTGTTTTTAGTAAATAGGAAACAAACTTGATATTCCAAATAGCATTTTCTGAAAGTTTTTAACAGTGAATATCTGCAAACAAAACAAGTCTTATTTAATGCAACAGGCTCAAGAAGAATGGGGCATGCCTGTAGGATCTTCACATAGCATGGTTAAAAAGACAGAGTACCTTTCATACTCTTTTTCATGAAGTTAAGAACCATGTAAATTGTTATCCCCATTTCACAAATAGAGAAACAAGAAGACAAAGTATATAGTTCAAATGTTTAAAGGTGACCCCCCAGCGTAAGAGGCTTTGGCTTGGGTGTTCTTTGCTTTTGCATTTTTCATTAGATGATATGGGCCCCGCTTCCACTGGTGGATGCTGTGTATTTCTAAAAAATCAGGCCCTTAGCTGCTTCAAGATGGGCACCAAAAAACAAATGGGTACCCCTGAATATGTTGACTTCAGTGAGCCTCACCACAGCATGCATATGCATTTGGGGGCAGAGTAGAAAGTGGAATTTGAACATCCTGGTTGCCAACCCTGTGCTACAAGTCATGATTGATGTACAATTTGGAAATACAATTTAAAGGTTCTTTTAAAGAAGTCTTCAGACAAAAAGTAAAGATTTATTACTTTGATTTTGGGGGACTTACTAAGGGACCTTAAGCCTTGCACGTTTTTTGCAAAAGCAGAGAGATCAAATGCAGGTTCCATTTTTATCTGATCAATTAATGTTCATTCTGGGGGCCTAAATCTGAATAAAATACATGGTTTGGATGCAGGGGTGGATCCAAAGGGGGTGCACTAGCATGGTCTTACCCCCTTCCCCCGCATTTCTGACCACACTGCAGGAGCAACATTCAGGGAAGTGCATTCAACCCTGCCTCATAGAATCCCCTCCTTTCCCCTCTCTGTGCAGTAGCACCTCCCCTCCCTCGTTCACTGCTGCCATTGCCCCTGGCAGACTTGGGGGTTGAGAGCTCCAGAGCTGCTCCTGCCTGCTCCAACTGGCCTGCACAGGGAGGTGGGCTTGGCTAGGGACAGTGGTGATAGCAGGTGGATTCCTCCACCCTACCTGCTGCCTGGTTGTTTCCTGCTAGCCAGGGAGGAGAAACCCACCTGCTGCCCACTCCCCATCTTAACCCAACTCCTCATTGCTCCAGCTGGCGCAAGCAGAAGTGGCTAGAACCATGGTGGCAGTGAGTAAGTCTCCCCTTACTGCAGCCAGAGGTGTAAGCAGAGAGGTCAAAGTGGGTAATGGGAGGGAAGGGCAATTGCTGTTGAGCATGGAGGGGAAAGGGAGAGGGAACCAAAGGTTTAGTGGGAGGCAGTTCTTACCTGATTTGGGTGCTCAAGCTGCTGTCCCATGGTGCATTCTACCCACCCAGTAGAGTGGAGGAATTGCTCCATCTATGCAGTCCAGTTGCTTCCACACCCACCTTAAAATCCTGGATCTGCCTATTCAGGTGTTAAAACTAATACCGTGGGACTCACTGTCTCAAGGTATCATTCTAACACAAATCTCAAAAGTTTGAGGAGGTTTGGATAATGAATTCCAGTTTTGGCCCATCTCTGTGTAGCATAATTCAAAAAGTGCCTGTGAAATATAGCTGCCTTTACATTTTTCATAATGCATTAGACATTGGCTAGAAGTTCTTTGATGTGGAAGTGTTTGGCACAGAATGCTAACTGTGACCTTTCTTTTAAAATGTTAAAACCTTCAGGTGCACAATATAACCCAATATTATGACAAAAATTACATAATTTATTCACATTCTAACTTGGCTTTAGCCTTCAAAGCTCTTCATACCTTGCTAGATTTCCGTGTTTTAAAACCAGACCCTCCTTTATTATAGCTCCTTGAAGCTATGAAATAAACTCCATCTATATACCCACGAGCCACACCTCCTTTGAATGTATGACCAGGAAATGAGACATTTTCACAACACATGTTAATTCTGGGAGAGACCATGTGAATAATCTAGGAAGTCATATAATATATGGATGCTATTTTTGCTCAATAGCTTGCCTTTTTCTGGACAAACTAATAGTACTTTGGGAGAAAACTTTGACACTAATTTTTCTTAGTTATATATCATTTTCTCAGATTGCTAGACTTATTCAGTAAGGACCAGATTCTGTAACTTTTTTACACAATTTGAGTAAAACTCATTCCACATGTAAGCCTTTTCAAGAAAATGGATCTAACTACTATGCACAATACTCCTAATTTTTGAGTAAGAGCAACACTATGTACTGCAAAGCATCTAAGGATCAGTTCTGATTACCAGTTACTAAAATGGATTCTGATCGATGTACATTGGGAAATGTAGCATATATTGCAGGGACTAATACTATTGATTTCAATACAGCTACTCAACATGGAATCATAGAAAATGAGGGTTGGAAGGGACCTAAGGAGGTCATCTAGTCCAAACCCCTGCTCAAAGCAGGACCATCCCCAGCTAGATCATCTCAGCCAAAAAATTGTCTAGGCAGGTCATAAAAACCTCCAAGGATGAAGATTGCACAACTTCTCTGGGTAACCTGTTCCAGTGTTTTACTACCCTCCTAGTGAGAGTTTTTCCTAATATCTAACCTAAACTTCCCTTGCTGCAACTTGAGATCATTGCTCCTCAAGACCATTGTTCCTTGTTCTGTCATCTGCCACCACCCAGAATATTCTAGCTCCATCCTCTTCTGAACCTCCCTTCAGGGAGTTGAAGGCTGCTATTAAATCCCCTCTCAGCCTTGTCTTCTCCAGACTAAATTAGCCAAGTTCCCTTAGCCTCTCCTCAGGAGTCATGTGCCCCAGCCATTTTGTTGCCCTCTGCTGAACTCTCTCCAATTTGCCCACATCCTTTCTGTAGTGGGGGACCCAAAACTGGACACAGTACTTCAGATGTGGCCCCACTAATGCCCAATATTGGGAAATAAACACTTTCCTTAATCTATTGGCAACACTCCTACTAATGCACCCCAGTAGGCTATTAACCTTCTTTACAAGGGCACACTGTTGAGAAGAAGGCTAACATCAGCAAAGCAGGCAGAGTACAACTTTTAAGAGAACCAGTGCCTGATCAGACATGGAGACAGCATCTTGCTGTTGGGCATGCGAGGCCAAATATAGCTCCTTTGTGTCTAAGCAGAGTATACAGGTGTATATATGGCAGAAGGTAAGGCAGGAGGTTCTCAACCCTTTTTTCTTTTAGACTCAAGGAACCTCTCCACAACTCTTCAGAATTTAGCAACACCCTATTTCAAAAACTTTATTACAGTGCTTACTTCCTCTCACCCTGCAGCACCCTTAAAAGGATTTCATGGCATCTCAGGTGCAATCACTAAAGTAGACGTACCTGACACAGAAGGATAGAATAGCTCATGGAAAGCTCCATGCTTCTACTTCACTTCTGGTATCTGAGGTGGCTCATTTGCAGTCAGGTAGGGTAGCTCTACCCAGTAAGCAGTGTACACATACCCTTCATCACGGTACTCACCCCCATGGAGTACCTGACCTCTAAACCAGAGTCTGGGTTACTGTGTTGAATGTGTCAGTGTTGCAAAACACTGTGTAGCATCTACCTGCGAGGTTCCTTTTGCATTCTTTTCTCTGTCAGATCTCATGCAGCCTTCCCAGAGATAGCGGGATTTGATTATACTTGCGGAGTTGGTTTTACGTGACATTCACCATGTGTTCTTGCTATAAATGTGAAAAAACACTCCTGTCCTTTGGCAGCAGGGCTGTAAATAAGCAGTTTTGCAATAACAGAGGGGAAATCAGGGGAGCTACTCCTATCTGCACGGCTTGTAATTACAACTGACACAAGTAAAGCTGTATCATTCTGTGCCTGCAGTAGAAGCAGATAAGAGACCATATTACTTGGTTCCATTTTTTCCATATTCAAGTCAGCAAATTTGCCGGTCTGCAGTATGCAAAATTTTTACATGAAGCTGTTAGAATGAAAACTGGCAGATCTCTATAGAAATGTTGGAGCAGCACTGTAAGCTGTAAGGGCTCCAAAATTGAGCATTAAGGGCATTTTTACACATACTTTGGGATGTGGCCCCAGGTGATTTAAATAGCGAGCCGCACTAATTAGAAGTGCCCACACATCACATGTATCAGCATCCCATGCATCCCCACAATGAAAAAATAGTGACAAGGCACTTTGAACTAAAGCTCATTGAACATATTTTATTTCAAAGTGCCTCGCCGCCATTTTTTCAGCACAGAGATGTACAAGGACACCAATATGATGGGGAAGGCTGCCACAGCACATCAATTTCCATATTCCAGCAGACTCAGTTGAGTCTGCTCTGACATGCTGGATTTCCAGCATGTCAGAGCAGGTTCCCTGCACATATATAGGAGCCCTAAAAGTGCCAGAGCCCAGTAGAAAGCAAGTTGCTATGGGAGGGCTGAAGCAAACCAAGTCTGGAAGACTTGTTCAGAGATTTGAGTTTGACTTGTTTCAGCCTGTCTCAACTCCCATGACTGAACAGTTACAGCTCTGGCTCTCCTGGGGCCACCTTTACACCTTCACACCTATCTGTCTGTTTTTGAATCTTCAATTCTGTAGTGCTACATTCCCTCCAAGGATGGAAACATTTCTCCAAAAGCTAATTTTGTGCCCCCACATAGGGTCCTTTCCCTTTTTTCCTTTGCTCCAAGTTCATGAATCCTTTTGTTACTGTAGCAACACACTGAAAGCTGACAGAAGTGAATGTAAGCCTAGTGGAAGAGACTTTGGGATAAATTGTGTGTAGGATAAGTCAGTGGAAGGATTCCAGTTGTCTTCAGTTGGATTTCCCTCAGGCCCTATCTGAAATAATACAGTGATACAGGAATATTCTTTGCACTTTAACCCTTTTTGCCTTTTTCATCCAACATAAGACTGAAACCAGACCTAGAGTGACACACCAGAAGGAGAGGGAAGTGTGTGAGAAAAGTTGATGACAGATCCTCTTCTCTGCACTCTTCCACCTGCATCTTAATGTCAGTAGAGCAGAGTCTTCTTCCTTTCTCATTAAGTATGTTTGATGTGCGGTGGTTAAGCCCATGGAATATAGGATTTGATCCATCTTATTTCAGGTTGGCTGCTTCTCCTCAGAGAAGAGTAGCCAGATATCTTTGTAGGAGGGACCTAAAACACACTTCTGGTCCTAGACTGCCCTTTATGATGGAAAACATCCTCACTTTAAATAGCATGTTGACCATCCAATACACTACCACAGGATCAGCCTTCTTCAAAGGGTCTTGTCCCCTGCGTGGGGTGATGGGTTTGTTTAATTAAATTTCACTTTTCAATTATAGGTAACTATTTTCTATATTACAGTAGCAGCTGAAGACCACAGTTAGGATCAGAGCTCCATTGCTTTAGACATGAAACGTAGACATAGGAAAAAAATGCCCCTGTCCTAAAAATTTCAATATTTATATCTACAAGGTAAAGAAAATTATTAGGATACCATGGAGTGAGTGGGGCTGCAGGAGGCTTTTTGCTGTGTCTGCTGCTCCACAGAAACTGTGTTTGTGCATGCTTTTAACCTATGGCAAGGTGGAGTCAAAGATGCCACAACACTTAGCCCAAGCTAGTGGCATAGTTGGGTGTCTGGCATGTACCACTCATGCATATGAGTCCACTTAGCCAAATTCATCTTTGATATTCCCTCAGTGACTTTATTGGATCCCCAGGCATTAATTTAGTTTGCTTCCATCAAATTACTGATGTGTAATTTACAGAACTACTAGCATAACCTTTGGGGCCTTTCATACACCACCTCTTTCCAGCTGCACATAATGATCGGTGACAGATTATTTTCACAGCTCACTTGTTCAAGCAGCCCAAGTTTCTCAGTCATTAGAGATCTGCACAATATAACTATCTGTTATTGGGTGGTCTTCAAGTATCATGAATAAGAAGTGTGTGATGCTGTGAGTCATGCTGCAGTTTCCCTGCTTTCTTACACTTGTGCCACTTATGACTCATCTTGAGCACAACAGCTTGGAGGTCTCCAGTAAGAATGCAACACTTGTCCTTTTTATTTCCTTCTGCTTCCCTTTCATTCTCTCTTGTGGTGAGACTCAATTCAGAAACCAAACGCTTTGCATTAGAAATGACTAATCTTCCATCTCCCTGATGCATAGAATTAATAGGAGAAGCAGCAACTACTGGAAAGAACTTTTTCATGTTTTTTCTACAGACCTGGATCTCTCCCACTCCTTGGGTCATAACTAAAAGTTACCCATGGGCTTCATTCCACTGGGCATGCCACATCTCCCTTTCAAATAAATAGGACTCTGTGGGTGCACGTACACATACACTTCAGTGCACATTAGCCTATTTTAATGCACATGAAGGCATCACTGAAAAAAAGTTCTATTTAGTTAATGCACATTAAAATAGGCTAATGCGCATTAAGCATCACTTGCTCTTTGTTAATGCACATTAAGAAAGACTAACATACATTTTCCTAGTACCCTACAATGGAGGTACTAGATTTAATGTGCATTAACTGAAGTGTGTTAATGCATATGAGGTGCACCCCTGTCAAAATGAATGAATGCGGTTGGGTCCACAAACCTGTAATTAATTTTACATTCCTTTTTCTTTGTTCCCTATTTGCCTATTTCCCAATTTGTCTTCTTTCCTTTTTGTTTTCTCAACACATCAAAACAGAGGGTGAATGTCAACTATAAGGGAAAGTTACTTCAAATGATGTTAGACAGGGGTGGGAAAAATACAGCCCATGGGCTGGATACAGCCTGCAGAGGGACTTTGTCTGGCCTGTGGTGGGTCCCTCCATCCCACCTGACCTAGGTGCCATGTGGCCTGGGGTGCTTCCTGCCACCCCCGGGCATGTATCAGGACTGGGGTGACTCCACAGCTGGACTACCTTTCTAGGCAGCCCAGGTGGTGGCAACTCCTTCCAGCTGTCACCACCCACTGGCCCCATCCCCATGATACTGGCAGGAACCTGAGTGCACAGCCCTGACCAACTGTGTGTGCAGGTTCCGGATGGTCTGCTCCAAATGAGGCAAATCCAGAGTGGGTGCAGGGCAGACTGGGGCTGGGGCTGGAGCTGTGCACTACTGGTGGTGGTGGTGAGGAGAAGCCATAGGGCACGCAGGCTCCGGGCTCTTTTATAGGGAGGTGCTGACTGGCCTTTGGCAGCTCTCCAACTACCTGCATGGCCCATGGGCTCAAATAATTGCCCACCCCTGATTTAAGAAATTAAAATCATGCAGTAATGCCAGCTGTCACAAAACCATTCTGAAACTTGAGATTTCTAAGTCAAAGTAACTCCAACTTGTGATCTCCAGATTGAACCCTCAAATCTGTGGATTTTCCCAGGTCTGGTAAGTCTATGGAGAGGAAGGGATGGGGCAGGGGCGTTGAGAGATCAAGGCCCCTGTGGTGTGAGGGAGTGGAGCAGGAGTAGGGGATGGGGTGAATGGGGCCCCGGGGCCAGGATGGGTCCTCCAGAGGTGCAAGGGAGGGGTGCGTCTTCCCATAGCATCTCACAACCCCAAGGCATTGGGAGGCATATGCCTCCCACATGCGGCAGAGATGGGCTGCCCACTGCAGGCTTGGAGGCTTGCACCCTGCTGCCTTTGCTCCAGGAGCTCAGCTGCATGATGCCAATGTGCTTCCTGCTGCCAGGTGGACAGAGGATGCACCACGTGGCCAACACACCTCACATCCCCTGCCTGCCCAGTGGGCAGCAAAGGCATTGCACGGCTAAGCTTCTGGGGCAGCCAGGTGCAGAGCCCCAAGCCCACAATGGGCAGCCTGCCTCTGCCCCATGGGGGGCACATGCCCCCCATACCTCCTCTGGGGCTGTGCACTGCTGTGGGGAGCCACACCCCTCCCCCGTGCCTCTGAACAACTCACCCCAGCCCCATTCACCCTGGCCACTGCTCCCACCCCACCCTCTCCCTCACCATGGGGGCCTCAATCTTCCCCCCCAATCCCTTCCCTCCCCCCACCTCTTCCCCTCCATTTACCAGCTGGGTGCTGTCTGTGTCTATGTGTCTGTTCCTCACTACCAAGCCACAGGCCCCCAGCCCTGCTGCTGCCCCTCACTCCTGACCCACAGTACCCTGTGTGGGGACCCTCCATCTCTGGTCTCCAAGCCCCCCACACACACGCATGGACTCCCACACCTTCACAAGTAACCCCCAGCACACACGCTTCAAAAATAGCATTTCATGGATTACATGCCAATCTCTTTATTTTTTTTAAGAGTTCATCTCCTGATTTTTGGCAGGGTGGGGTTGACAATACTGCTCATGGATTCTCCAAAGCCTCTGCTTCCTGTCTCTTATCAACAGAAAATGAGGGCTTGTGACCACACAGCTTTCAGAACTAGACTATGAGTCACAGTGCTCTCTTTGGGATACCCATGCAGTTTTATTGGCATAGCTGTCAGGTGTGAGTGTGAGAGAGAGAATCAAGGTTATGTGGGGGAATTGTTTAGTTTTGCTTACAGAACTAGGTAATCAAAAGCCTTTCTGTAGACGCAGTTGTTCTCTGACCATTCAAATGGGGCTGCTAGCATAGTAAGGAAGCAAAACTTTTCAGTGTCAGCAAATAGAGACCTGAGCCATATTAATTAATGTTGACTATAGGTTAATCATTGTTTGAGGCAAATGTAGGCTAGGAAAATATTGTGTTAAGCTGCAGACCAGAGATCCATAGTTAAAAACCACTCAGGAGTCAGTCTTCATCACAGAGTTCTGAAAGGGAGCTGGCCTCATTTTGCCCTGAGAGATATTTTGCAACTAAGCACTATGAAGTTCAATAAATTGTTGCCACCCATTGTCAGTAGAGTTTCTGGTATAGACCAGGCCACAAACAGCATTGTTTTGGAAATTACACTGGGCAAATGTTTTGATGGTGACTAAATGGGTGAGAAATTCGCTCATTGCATTCTAATTCCTGTTGCTTAGTCTTTGATTACAGAACTATGCAATTAAAAACTTTTGTGTAGGTGCACTAAAGACTAATTATGTTGTGTATACATTGGGTACAAAAAGTTTGCTATAGCTTGAATGCCAAAACAATCTTTACTTGGAAGAGAAATAAGTAGACCAGCTAAATAAAAACCAGACCACTCGTTAAAACGTTTATAACCACCTGAATACCACACTATCTGCATGAAGAAAGGGTAAAATTAGTTGATGGTCTTATGCTAAGTGTCATCAGAAAGAATGGCAGAGCTCCTATTGATGGTCATGACGTGGAAAACAAAAACAGTAAGGGATGTAGGACAGAAGTACTGTACTTCCCAAACATGTAAGGCAGTGGCTTTTAACCTGTGCTCGGGCTGGTCTACAGACTATGTCTAAGGGGTCTGTGAGAGATGACTATGATGAATCAAGAGTGTGTAAATACCCACACTTACAATTCAAATGGGTTCACACCTCCTTCAAAATTGTTTAGGGGCCACAAATGAAAAAAGGGTTAAAAACCACTGACTTAAGGGCTTACCCCTCTAGAGCAGTAAGGAGTTTCCTTTGCTAATGGAAAGGAAACAAGAAGTATTATTTGAAGAAGATTTCTTATAGGGTTTGGAGTGATGTTGTAGCCCTGAGTTGATCCAGTAAAAGATTTGCACCTTATAGGCTAACTAAATCAAAGTTGCATAAGGTTTTATTAAGCAGCAGCTTACTTCATCAGCTGCTATGAAGGGGCTGTAGGAAGCAAAGCTTCTAAATAGAAAGCAAGAGGTCTTTGACTTGGGGAAGGGTACTGTGATACCTCAAAAACTTATCTATACAGAGGCCAACATGCAGTTAGTCCAATAAAAGGTATCACCCACAAACATTCGTACCTCTCTCATATCTCTTACAGACCATCAGGGCAACAGTACTCAATACTATTTAGTACCTCAATACTAAAATACTATTTAGTACCTCAATACTAAAATAGAAAGCTGTGGTTAGACTACAAAGATAGGGAGGAATGATGAAAAGGAGGGGACACTGAAGGGAGAAGCCGGGTGGGTAGGAGAGAGAAAAACAAAGTAGTTAACCCATTGAGGGGCCTAGGGGGTTATAAAAATGAATCCAGGTAATGGGATAAGAATCCAGTCTTGGTTTAGAACAGTGGGGGAGCCAACATTTTTGGAAGGCATGCCACAAAATAGCCATGCACCCTTCCTGAGTGCCACTCCAATCGTCCTCTCCTGTCTGATCTGCTGCTCTGTGCTCCCTGACCAATCTGCTTTCTGCCCTGAACTCCCTGATGATCTGCTGCTCTGCCTTCTGCTTCCTGCGCTATCTGCTGCTGTGCTACCTGTCCCTTCCCCAGCCTGCTGTGTGCCACACATAGGCTGCCCATGCTACTTGTAGATTGGCCACCTCTGGTTTAAACCATACTTAACACAACCCTGACTATACAAACAAATGGAACGGCAAATTGAAGAACAAGAAATCATCCACAAACTGGATTAAGTATGGTCTAAAGCAAGACTACAAATTTTTATTTCTCCTGGATCTTAAACTGAATAAAGCATAATAACAGCATATTGGGAGGGTGTCTAGTTTGCTTTCAAATGGAGAAAATGTGTTACATTACATAATGATGCCCCACACCACCTTCAACTCCCCCTCCTCTCTTGCTTTTCACCATTTTAGATCCACCCATAACTCCAGGATAATGGTTGTATTTAACAAGGGTTCTTGTTGAGGCTTATTTGTCTCCTAACAACATAACATCATGCCGGTAGGTACCACACTCATGTAAGCACTCATTTGATATGTTGCTTGCTCAATCTAAAAATAAAATTCAAAATGAAAACAACTAACAAAGGCCATAGATTTTTGTGGGTGATATCTTTTATTGGATCAACTGCATAATTGGGATAGACATAAAACAAGCTTTCAAATGCAATTCATTCTTCTTCAGGTCTGAGATCAGACCTCCAGTACTCTCATAACACAAGTCATGACTGTCCATGGACCTACCTTGGGGAACAGAGTGCAGTTAACAGGGAATCTTGCATCCTAACAATAGTGCTTGGCATGGAGCATCCAAATTTAGAAACGAAGAAGGAAACCAGCAAGGATCTCCCAGATGACTTTTTAATTGCAGTGATGTAGGAATGGAGCAGAAACAGTTGCTCAGATATATGGGTCCCACATCATTCTGGTCTTTAAAGTGAATCAACAGTACCTTGGCTTGCACCCAGAAGCAATCAGAGTACAGATGTTACAGGTTCCTTACAGCGTTTGCCATCCATGGGATGGGCAGCTATGTTATGGCTTGTACATGTTTGGTATGTAAACACTGTCTCTCCTGTTTAAAATAAATGTCTCCCTTTTTCTCCATGTTTACAGCATGTGCAAGCACTCTAACTGGCAGCCCAAATTTCATCTCTTCAATTATTGTTTCTTCCTTACCCTCCAAATTTGCCTGTATCCTACTCTTAAGGAGAGTCTATTTAGCTCACCGTCATTTCCATTCTATCTTTCTGTCCTGTCCCTCTTTATTGTTGGCCTCCTCTCAACCATCAAACACTATTCATAGTTAAAGTTAACAGCCAATAAAAGGAAACAAACAAGTCAGCAAAGTGCTACACATAAGTGGAACTAGCAAGCCCGGGGTGGATCAAAAGCTTCTGAGCTAGATAGTGCTGATGGAACTGCCCTATAGCTGTTATGACTGACTAGCTACAGGACAGTTCCTTTCTTTTCTTTCACATCTTTGCTGTGCAATCAGATGATGGGATTTGATAAAAATGGGCTCTAATAATGGTAACATGAACTGGATCACCATGTAGACAAAACCTCTGCATGGAATAGGTTTGGGCTTTGCTTTAAACTGCTATTCCCTAATGCAAATCAACTGGAGAAATAATATCCCTGAAGCAACCTATTACTGAATACAGGGGGAGGTCAAATTGATTCACTGTAGTTTACTGGACCATTATTTTTGGTGGCCTCATTCTTACAGTTGTTGTTATTTCTATCCCTTACAGTTGGAAGGACACAGATCCTATCATGAATACTTGTATTACCATTGCATTAGAGGACCTCATGATTTTTAATGTATTTATCCACTTAACACACCAGTGAAGTAAGGAGGAGGAAGTGCTATTTCACCCATTCAAAGATTGGGAATGTAAATTACTTGTGCTTCTTGCTGCTTGTTCTCAATCACACTGGAAGTCTGTAACAGGGGAGGGAATTCAACCCAAGTTAGAATCCTAGCCACAGGACAGTCCTTCCTTTCTTTGTAAACTCAACTGGATGCAGACAAACAGAAGCAACAGGTTTCAAGCCAAATGCCACAGGCGTGGGAGATCTCAAATATGGCAGAACAGTTGGGGTTCTTCAGAGTTGTACAGCCTGTCCAAGGAGACTTCCCATAAAGGAAGTAATTGGCGTGAAGGTCAAATAAAGATAAAACAAAAACAACAGTTGTCCACTGCTTTCTATTGCAGTGGGGTCTCAGGGCCTGAGAGGATCAGAGCTCCATTGTGCAACGTCCTCCAGAGAGTACAATAAAGAGTACTGAACTCATAGCCTTGTCTATGAAAAGAGACAACAGGTAATTAAACTAAATAATGGGTAGGGGGAGTGGCGGGGAATAAGGATGTGACAATAGGAAGGCTAAATGTCAGGCAGAATATGTACAGGCATTGCATTTAGATCATTGGTCACCAACCGGTTCATCGAGATTGACCAGTTGATCAGGGAGCCCCTGACAGTCGATCTCAGTCTGAGGGGACTTGCAATCAGGAGCAGTGAGATGCATGTCGGGAGCATCCAGGACACAGTTTAGGGGCAGCGGGACATAAAAGTGGCAGGATGTATGTGGCTGGGCTGAGGCTGGGCCACAGCTCGGGGCTTGGGGCACAAAGGCCAGGGCACAGTAGCAGTCACCTTACCCCATGCACAGATCAGGGGAGCACGTGGCTCCTGGGCATCTGCCGGCGTGCGTGCAGCAGTGGGAGCCTCCTCATGCACCTAGACGAACCATCCAGGCTCTGAACCTTCCTCAGCCTGGCCTGGCCTGGCCAGGGCCCCACGCCTCCCTGCCCCTGCCCCACACCTTCCCTCACTGCTGGGGCCTTGATCTGCCTCCCCCACCCCCCACAGACTGACCTGTTGGGCTGGGGGGCAGAGGAGGCAGGCAGGCAGGCGGGGGAGGGCTCTAGATCCTGGATTGCCCTTTACTTCAAAAAGTGATCTTCACCTTAAAAAGGTCGGAGACCACTGATTTAGATTGACCTAACCAGAGTTAGGTCAATCTATATGCCCAATGGTGCAGGCATTAAGGGAGCTTAAATCACCCCAAAATTGGCGTGTCTGATTCAGGTTAATTCACCTGCAGAGATGCACAAATATAGATTGTGATCAAGTTAAACTGATTTTTGCAAATGCCTCCATGTGTTCATAGCACAGTGCTGGGCTGGGAAACCCCAGTCATCACCCCAGCCTTGGGAATACATTATTCCAATCTGCCCCCGCCCCTGACAGGGCTAATTTTTTGTGCCGCCCACCCCCCCACCTGCTAACCTCCCCCAATCTCACCCACCCCTCTCCTCACCCCAAGAGGTTCCCTGCATGGCTCCTGGGAGTCATGAATGGCTGTACACACTGTTCCTAGTCTACGCTTAGGTAGTTTAAAGTAAGCCATGTGAATGTAGACCCAGTGTGGCAAATGATTGTACGCACTCTCAATAAGTAGAGGCATCAGCTCACCCCCTGCCTATTTGCCATCTGAGTGTAGAACTTTGCAGGTATTGAGGTGGGGATGAGTATGAAGGAGGGAAATAAAGCAAGAGATGGTAGTTGCTTTGTGGATGTTTTCTTCAAGGAGTTTTTTTGTGCCTGAATAAGGTGCATAGATCTTTTATATTATACCTATCCACAGAGTTATACTTGCTGCATAAGAGCTGTGGCATGTTTGCCTATAAATGCAGGCTGTGCCCAGGAAAGGAGAGAGGAAGGGGAACACCTGGGCTAGGGACAAACATTACACATAAACCACTTTAAGTGATCGTAAACTGGTTTAAACTTGTAACAGAACATAAGTTCAGTGAATATAAACCAGTTTCAAAATGGCTGAAACTGTTTTTAGATAACCCTGGTTGAGTGTAGTATCAGATTTAACTGATTTGGGTCAAACTGGTCTATGCAAAGTCTGTCCCACACCCCTTCCTGGTTTAAGTTAAACCAGAGCCCCACAGCATCCCAGATGCTTTGCAGGGCTGGACTGGGCTGGGCAGGGCTGTCTGCTCCAGAGAACAAGACTGGCCCCATTCCTCTGCTCCCTAGCCAGAGCTCCAGCAGAAACTGCAGGCACAGCAAGGTCTGCCTGGCTTCCCCTTGGCCCCCACCGCTCACTGCTCAAGCAGGGCATCTGCCCCTCCCTCCCATCTCCCACAGGAGAGACCCCCAGCTCCATGGACCCTAGGTATGTGGTATGCTAGCTAATGCTGAGAGGTGTCTATGTGCATGTCTCCACTTTCACTGGGACAGGACAAAGGCAGACAACAGTGTCCACTTAGGGCTTTTTGGAGCTAATCAACAGGTCAGCTGGTAATGTCCCTCTGTTCCTTCCTTAGAAAAAATCTGTTTAAGAAGAGCTTGAACTAATGAGAGAGGCTTTTGTTTTCTTGACGGGCTGCTAAATGCTGTGTTGTCAGCCCCCTCCTGGCTCCCTCACTTGTCAGGTTTGCTGCAGACAGTATGAAGAAGCAGAGAGATTGAAAAACAGTATCATCAACAGGTGCATGCACTGCATCCCTCCCCTCCCCCCCCCGGCTTTGCCTCAGAGTACTAGTGGGGGGGGCTGGGGGCTGGCAACAATCCTGCCCCTTGAGCAGTGAGTGTGGAAAAGCCTGGGACTGTGCAGACAGGATGGGGGTTTAAACCCCTCCATAATCAAAGCATCCTGCCAGGGCCTGGCCAACTCCACCTCAGCTCAGCACGGTGGAAGGGATGGGAGAGCTGATCTAGAGACCCCTGGCTTCTAGCCTGAGCCACTGCAGCAAAGTGCCTGCATTTCCTCAGTCCAGAGGGAATGTTTGTACACTTGCAAACCAGTTCAACCTAGGCAGCTTAGAGTACCCTGCAAAGATTGAATCAATTCAGGTTTAGGCTTTTTGAATGTCTGTATCTAACCCTATTCTAAGGTGAAACTGATTAGGATCTGTCCCCTAACAATAGTAAGTAAACAACAGGGCCAGACTTCCACAAGTACTCAGGACCAATTAGTTCCCCAAATCTGGCCATTTCTCTAACTCCTAAGTGGAAGCTCCTGGCTCCTCAGATCTTTAGGAACCTGGCCTCAAGCATCCAGATTACTGTAGGATCTGTTTTCCTTTTCAAATAGGGGCAGGACTGCTATTTGGAGAGGTACTATGTATGGCTGCCAATAAAAGAACAGCTCTCCAAGTGTATAATAGAAACTATACGAAGTCTTTCAAAAACACCTTAAGATTTGCAAGCCTATGGGACTTCTGCTCCTACCTTCTTATAGGTCTTTTGAAAATCTTTCCCCACAATAATTATGACTTATGAGAAAACAAGACAACCTGCTAGCTAATATTATTAGAAAAGCAGAAACATTCAAAGATCTGAGCAATAGCAGATCTTTGTGCACAGTATGTGCACAGGGATAAAGGTTGTAGCTGTGTTGGTCTAAAAGCAAAAGCAGTCAGTGTGGTAGATGTGATGTCTTTTATTAGACCAGCTACATAGTTGCAAAAAAATGCTTTATTTGCAAGCTTTCAGGATCATGCACCCTTCCTCAGGCAAAGCAGAATGCAAAGATTGTAAAATTTCTCCCAGGTAGAAATGAAAATTCATATTGCACAGAAGAGCTGGAGGATGGTATAAGTTCTTCTGAGTAGAAAAGTTCATTTTGTGCAAATTGGATTCGGATAAAGGTTGGAGCAGTCTATTTACTTCAAAGGTGACTGATGGCAAGCAGGATGTCGAATTTTTTTCTTTCTTGTTAAGATGTTTCATATTTCACAGGAGGACTGGTGATGGAAAGGTTCTCCTGGGCAAGGAAGTTCTGTTCTGTTTAGGCTGCTCTGCAAGTATGCAAATTTCACTTGAAACAAAAGGCTGGAGCAGGGGCATAAGTTTCCTGGTCTCAGGGTGTTGAATTTTACTTCTTTCTTGTAAAGTTTTGACGTTTTCATTTCAAAATAGCTAACTATGATATCTTCCATGTTACAGGGAAGATATCGTATATTAAAATCTTTGCATCTCCTTTGCCTAAGGAAGGATGCATGAGCCCAAAAGCTTGCAAATAATTTTTGTTTTTGCAACTGTCTAGTGGGTCTAATAAAAGATATGGCCTTTACCACACTGACTGGTATGGGCACATACTTTTCCCCCACCTTTATGGCAAGAACAGCACACCACCTAACACCCACCCTTTTAAAAAGGAATACTCCTGCCAATAAGCAGCAGAATAAAATCAGTTGATCTTCCATCAAGCAAACAACCTTTTTGAAAAGGTAATTTTAATAAATCCAAGAAAAAGTATACATAAAAATGCAGAAGTGTTAAGTGTAGTCAAGACTACAGGGTGAGTAAAAGCCCAGGAACTGAACTCCCTGCTTTAAACACTAAACTACAATGCATCTCTTTACAGATGCATTATTTCTTATACCATCTATGTATCAGTTTAAGCAAGTGTTGGTAAGAATGTCCTATTAGATGTATCCTTATTTTAGTGCTTGGCAATATACATGTGTACATTCTTGTAACACTTTTGGAAGTTACATTTATAAATCCCTGGACACTGAAAAACAGAATATAACTTTCTAATTTCCTTTGCTAGCAGAGCAAATATGAATTGATTCATCTCACCTTGACATATTATATAATCTTTCATCCATTATTATTTATTTTAGATATTGCAGTTGACGTACATAATCCAAAAGTAATCAATCCATAGTATATGTCTGCATATAATTGAACTACGCTATCCCTCAAGACAAAATTTGCATTCATTGTGATTCATGGAAGTTATTTTCAACTTTATTTTCCTTTAAGGCTTAAACTGGAGTTGGACAAACAATAATTGTAAAGGTCCTCTTTCTGAGTAGATATATGACAAACCACCTGCAGTCATAACTGCTTAGACTGTGTTTTTTATTATGTCTTGCATGCTCGACAGGATACTGATCAGCATCTGGAAGCAAAAGTCCTAACGAAAGCTGGATGTGTGTCAGTCTAGAGCTAGTGTCCACCATAGCACTGGGCAGCATGGAGATACTCAACAAGCTGGATTTTGGATAAAATATAAAAACAAAGAGCCCCTTTTATGCGCTGTCAGAGCTGTGTGGTGGGCATGAAGCCAGCAATCTTGATGCTTCTGAAAAGGCTGCTAGCCTGATTGTCCTTACCAAACAGAGTTCGTGTGCATTCTGCCTATATGAATTGTTTTTCCTCCATTGCACATAGGTTCTCTACCCCCTCCTATCTTTGTGTATTGCACTATTACAGAGTATTTTGCTCTAGAAGTGGCTCTGTCTCAGTGGTAGACAAAGCTGATCATAAATGTGAGAAGATATTTAAAGTTTTGTTAAGAACATTTGTATTTAATCTATTCTCTTTTAAAAGACCAGTGAAATATCAAGCTGACTATAACATGGCACTGAAGTAAAAGAAGTCTTGAATGCAAAGAAAACAAGACAACCTCTTGAATGAGTATATTCTCACTTGGCTCATAAAATGCTGTTTATTTTCAGGAATGACTGTCTTGCCTAAGGATCCAAGATGCTCATATGAAAGCCCTGAAGCTGAAGTGAGTGAGATGGTAAGTTTTCATTCAATCTGTGCTTGTCAGTAAGTTACAGATTCATGTTTTCATTAATGCTTTATGGCAACCAATGCTAGGTGAGATGGCTCACATTCTCCACTGTGCAATGGCTGAATTTCTCATGTCAGGAATAGTTTCCTATGGAAGCTGCAGGTTCCAGCAGTATAAATGACATTCCATTCAGCCTGGCTACAGCTGGGTCTTTTCTTGGGTATTCTCTGATCTGATGCAGCAGTTGCATTATGAATTGCTTTTTATGAAGGCATAGGTGTGAAATGTTTGAGTTCTAGTGAAGGTGATGGCCACACAGGTTGGAACATTTAAAGGAGGAAAATTGCTCCAAAGGAAGTCTCAAAGAATGCCAGGTCTCTTGCTGCCCAGTAAAATGTCAACAGGTCACGGCAGAATTAGCATTTGGTCGGCTTGTATAAACCAGTTGACCCTCCCTCAGCTGCAGCCAACTTTGCTGTTAACTCTCCTTTATTCATCTCAAACAAGTCCATGACCATTACTGTTCCTGGGCCTCATCAAGCACGGGAATAAAAGAAAAACAATACGTGAAACAGTTCAGCAATCCTGAGGAAAGAGAATGAGCAGAGAGCCTTGTTCATGTTTTGTTCACCCTTTTCTAATACTGAAGAGGATATGGGTGGATAGCCCTTTTCTATACCTGTTATGACTTTATTTTTTCATAATTTGACATGGGCGCATATGGGTGTGTGCTAAATAAATTAGTCATGGGAAGGGAAATAAATAATTGAAGACAATGGGAGCTTGAAGCAAACTGGTTCAGGATGTTTGTGCAACATTATTGATATCACTGAGTGGGAAATATGCATATCTAGGGCAGTATGTGACACTGGGTATAGACACACATATTTTTGGAGCCAATTCAAAGGGGCAGCTGCCCTTTTGAGTTCTAGCTGTTGTGTGTGGACAAGCCAGGAACAATACAAATATAGCAAAACTGCTCCAGCTTTAACATTGCCTCAACACTACTTCATTCATTTTAATTTAAACTAAATAAAAATAATATTCAAGCAGTAAATGTTTGCTGTCAAAGTCTCACAAATAATCAAACCATTAGTTAAGGGTATCTCTGGCTAAGGACCTGAACCAGATGTCAAAAATCCTTTCATAGCTCTTTCTTCTGTAGGTGCAGAAAGAGGATTTTTTTTCATTTTCGCTTTTTTAGCTTAGTTCAATTCAATAATTTAATTCCATACCAAGAAACTGATTGGCAGATAAAAAAAAGCAGAACAGCTAATTGTCCCTTGTCAATATATGAATAAAACCTAGGTATGAGAAACTGAAATCATTCTAAATTCCTTATTGACATGGTAGCCAAAAATTATTAATTTTGTTCACCATCTTCAGATAACACTTAATTCTTTTTTAGTGCAAAAATATGTTTTGAGAATTTTTTTCTTGTTCATCCAGCACATTCAATTATAGTTTTATTTAACTAGCAGAAAATAACTTGTTTTTCTGCATTTTTAATTAAATTCAAGTTTCCATCTCCAAGCAACTTGCCACAAGTCATAAGTAAAAAAATGTAATCATCTAGTCATTCACTATTTTCTAGCATAATAAAGTGTAAAAATTGAGACTCTGGATAGACAGATGTTTAGTTTTGTAATTGCTTAAATGTGTATATAGTCTATCTTCCTGGTTAACAAAAATGCAGTACCAAACTTTGTTGTTAAACAGCACATTCTACTGGTTCACCACCCATAAGAATAGGCTTTTCTTTAGGAAAGTAACTAAAGTGAAAATGAAATAAAAGATTAAAATGGATTATTTAAATAAAGCTTTCTTACAGATTTAAAATTAGGGGTTTAGATCCCTGATTTTAATCAGTCTATTCTAATGGATACCTATATGAATAGAGTTCCTATGGCTTCATTTTAGGGTTATGACAGAAGCAAAGGTCCCAAACCTACAAACTGGCATAAAATTCTGTTTAACCATAAAGTGCTACCTACATTAGGAAATGGACAGGAAGAATAAGAAAGTTTCAGTTATTATGGTTTTTTCCTTCCTTGTTCTTAAGTCTCTTAATGACCTTCCACTGAAGGAAGAATCTTAATGACATTGGCAAAAACTTGTACGAGGAAGACTGACTCAATGTTATCACTGCAACATGAGCAAAATCACCAAGACAATAGTTGTAGGAACTATATAAAGAACAGCATAGCACCTGTATTTGCATCTGACTAAAGTCTGAATGCAGCCATAAAAAGTCTTGCAGTGCTGAAATATGGCTAATATTAATGGAGTTACTGAAACAATTAAATTATGTGAGGCTTATATTTTTGTAAAGTACAGGCGACCCTTGCCATTTGTGGGGGATACGTTCTCATATCCCCTGTGAATGGTGAAATCCATGAATAAGGCACTGTGTTCATGAATGTCATCTGCATTCATGAACTGAGTGCCCCTGGCAGCTGGTGGGGGGCACGGCTGCTCTGGCAATGGTGGGAGCATGGTGGTGGCAAATCCGGAGCTCCAGAGGAGCTCCTTTAAGTGTATTTAAGAAGCGGGTTTGGCATTCGCGAATATTTGAAACCGCGAATGGCAAACCCACGAATAGTGAGGGTTTCCTGTATACAATTTGTCAATTAGCTCTTTATATGCAATTCCATAAAACCCAAATGCAAATTACCCTTGCTGCTGTTCAGCAATGAAATGAACCATCTTAGTTTTTATACAGAAAAAACATGAATAAGCCCTATGCAGATAAAATCCAAGAAGCTAGCTACACATGCAGTTCAGAGAACCAGGGTGAAATTACATGTTACATTTAGACCATACTACATCTGTGGAATCTTAAGCAGTTTTAAAGTTAGAACATACTATCATACATTAAAGGTTAATACTGTTTCTTGCCTGCACAACTCTCACTTGCCACTAGATGGCTGGCAAGCAGGGGTGTGGCTAGGAGCTAGGAAACCTGGCTCTATCCCTGCTGCGGGGTGGGGGGAAGCTAGAAGTGCATTCTGGGATGTTGGAAGACTTCAAATTGCTTGTTTCATCTCCATGGACCAGACTGAAGCTACCCTAACATGAGCTAGGTAGCACAGACTTGCCCTCGCCCAAAGTGGTGTAAACTTGAGATGCTCCAAAGGTATTTATCATGAGTTAATGAGCTTTAACGTGTGGATGCTCACATTTTAACTGCCCTTGATATGGTCTAAGTGCAACATGTAACTTCACCCCCAAAAGACACTAGACACCTGGTGTAAATTAACATAAATCTGTTAACTGCAGTAGTCTTAGACCAGTGGAAGACATGAAGGTAGTAGGCATGCTGCAGGGAAAGGGAGGAGGAAGGCAAATTCTCCTCTAATGTGCAAATTCAGCCATAGAAGACTTGGAAATGTGTGTATATGTATGTGTATTTATAGACTAATTCCAACTGAACTCCAGATAAGAGAGTGTAGGAGAGAAGTGCCTCTGGAGTCATAAATCTCTACTGAACTGCCACAACTGCTTCCCTGGTCTTGTCTTGGAATGATTCTTCACAGCTTTGTAGGGAGGATCAGCTGGAAGAGGTGGTTCATTTGTATCTCACACCATCATTGCAAAGACCCTGTGGTACCTAAGATATCATTCAAGTCACTGAAAGCCCAGCAATTTCATATGCTGACCTAGTGAGGGCTGGAGGACTGGACAACACACTTGGGAAGATTAGAAGCTATTCTGACTCTAGGTGTTCAGTTGTTGGCAGCTGTTGACCATGGTGACAGGGTTCAGGTTGCTTTAGATGGACAGAATTTGGGGCAACATTACAATAAAGGAACTGCTTGCCCTGGTGGGTAGATATCAAAAATAGAGATGATTGACATTTGTCCTCATCTACATCAAAAATGTATATTCCGCGGCAGGTCCTCACTTGATGTATACTTGCCTCTACCTGCTCCTGCCCCATAGTCTCCTTCACTTCCATGGAGCCATGAAGGTATGCACTAGCTATGGATCTGGCTCTACACAATAAATAGGCCATTGAAGTTCATATGCAAGTCAATGGGCATTGCTCACTTTAGAATGTAAAAACACCTCAGTAAAGATACAGAAACCTTTACATTACATTTGTTCCCTGTAAGGACAGATTATGACCCCACCAAACTAAGATGTATTGTTGTAAATCTGCACATCTCTCTTTCTAAGTACCATATGCCATGCCATATCAGGCCTGGAAGAATCCCATTAATCCCATTTCAGATAGTGAACAGCTCCTATACTTGATCTTCACAATATAATAGAATACTTTTTATGACAAGAAGGGAAAACATATGACCCTCATGAACAGATGCATGTTTTTCAGCCAAACCAAGTGAGGCCTCTTGTTAGACAAAGTTCATGAACAATCTAGGCATTTTCTCTTTTAAAAAAATACCTCACTGCAAAATGCTACTTCTTTGTTTGCTGTTCTCAGAACATCTCCTCTATACATGCAATGTTTTTGGGTTACAGTGTCAGAATAACACGCACGCTATTATTTGAAACTTTCGTCTAGCTGTAATTCAGGGAGAAGTGTGTGTGTGGGTGGCATAAACTGCAGCTGCTTTCTTTATTTCTCCACCATCATTACTGCTTAATGGTAAAAGTTAGTTGACATCTGCTTCTGCCATTCCATTCCTCTGGAATACTTTCTTAACAAGAGGTTGTAGAAAACCTGTAATTTCTGTTGCAGATTTGCATAGTGATGATGCCATAGGTCCATAAGTATGTTTCAGAGCTTCAAAGAACTCCACAGGCATCTGATATCCCAGCCAATGGATTCTGTTACTTTACAAGCAATATGCAGAGCCTGGGAAGATTCCTCTAGTGCTTCCTTTTCCATGCAAATCATGGTTTTGGCATTCCTGTCTTAAGTAAGTGGTACTTTCTCAGGTCTTCATCTTTAATAAGCAATTCTGCAGTAGCAATCTTATTCTCAACCCATAGTTTAATAAACAATTCAGACTATGTAGAGCAGCTATTTGCAACAAAATTCAAACCCAAGAGGAGGACGAGAATCTGAATATCATATAGTATGGCCTAAAATTTTAAGGTGGTTGTTTCAGGATCCTCAATATTTAGGGATCTCAGCCTGAGACACTTTTAAGGGACATGATTACTCAGGAAACAGATGTTCAGTACTCTCTGAAAATCAAATATAGCTAACATATTTCAAGTTAGGCACCCAAATCCACTTGTCATCTTTTAAACCTGTACGCCTCTTGAACTATACCTTTGTATCTAGTCATATCAGGCCTGGAAGAATGCCACTAAAGTCTATAAGAATTCTTAATTAAAAACAAAGGCAAGATCTTAGTCAGTTTCAGAGAACAAGATTATATGCCTTTTTTATAGTTTACTATATTTATATAGTTAGCTCTTTCCAATTCTAATTACTGTCCTCCAAAAGTCCAGCTCTGTCCTGTGTTACATTAGCACCGCACCATTCACCTTAGGGTTCAATAGAGCTGGACTGGAGAAGAAACTCTACCTCATTTATGAAATTGTTTGTGAGACTGCAAAACTAAGCAGTCTTTTACAATTATACTTTGCTAATTGCTCTTGAAATAAGTATTGGGCCTGGTGTTGAGCTGTGCAACATTGATAGGAGAGCTGAAAGAGAAGTGTGTTGTCTAAAACCATCACAGACATTGTTTGACCTCTGACTTTGTAATTTTATTTATGTGCCTCAGCTCGGAAACTGTCAAAAGTAAGTAACAAAACTGTCATGCTATCCTGTTTGCGTAAAATGTGCCTACCTAGCTTCATATCCTAAAGCAAACAACATTGCTCACTCAGCCGGGATTTGAATGAGATGTTAAAATGCAGAAAGCATTTGCTAACGCGGAACTGGATTTCCATAGAGTGCAGTATGTTTTAATTAGCAAGTTGACAATCAGCTCTTAGTTCCATCATATCATTATAGTTATACTTTGCATGATTTTGCTTATAACAATCTGAAAATGCTGTGAATCGAAGACCTCTGCTTAAAGAGATGAGAGGTTTCACTTCTGTAACAAGAGCCTGATCCAAAGCATGCTTGAGTTGTTGGGACCTCTTCTTTCCAGCAGGGTTCGAAAAAACATCTTTAGAAGGTTGGTCATGCACTTGGCATTGTTCCTTTGAGAAATGCATCAAGTTGCAAAAAATATATTCTTTGAATATTATTATCCAGTTTCCTCAGAATTTCAGAGGAGTTCTGGGTAGGCTTAGTTTCCTCAGTTAAACATTCCAGTTTGATCTTCCTTGTCGTCTCTTCCACAGTATAGACCACCTCTGGTATTTGGGGTCACTTTAACATTATTGTGAGAGAGATGGACCTCAGTAGCATCTACCAAGTACTTGGGGAGGCCTAAATGTCTGTGGAAGATAACTTAACTAATTAAAGTGTAAAAAGAGATTAAATGTGGTTAGAGCTTCCAGGAGGGCTCATTAAAATTGGAGTATCACAGAGTCAGAACAGCTACTACTGTGCCTTGGCATTCTAAAGGTATTAAAATTGACTTACTAGCTGTATATGCCACCCTTCCCAAAAAGGGGTCAGGGGAGCTTATAATAAAAGGCAAGAAATACAGAAATGGAGTAAAGTATTAAAATGAGAGCATACCACAAACTCCCCCCGCCCCCTTTCATAATGCAAAAGCAATCCCCTCTACCTCATCCCTTTTCATTCCCCCGTCCAGCTGAACCTCACTTCCCAATCCACACAACACCTTTGCAAAAGAAAACCTGTACTCCCTCCCATCCCTATCCACTCCTACCTTCTCCTAGTCCCTCACCTTATACCTAAGGCACTCTCCCCTGCCCTGCCCCTTATTACTGTCCCAAGCCACACCCCCTCTCACAAATCAGGGCCATGCCTGTCTCCCAAATCCACTCCTTATCCCCTTTCCCACATGGAAACTTGTTGTTCAATTAAAGGGTGAAAAAAGCATTGCTCACTTAAATTATTAGCTGGGATTTTTTTTTATTTTTTTGGGGGGTGGGGGGTTGTCTTCTCTCTGTGTCTATAGTGGCAGTATGCAGTATGCCTTGCACAATGGAGCCTTGATCTATTATTAGATCTTCTTAAGTGTTTCTTTAACAATAAATTCCAATCCATTGTTAGACGCTGAGGCTGCTTACAGACGTTAAAACTTCAAACTTGGTATGCTCCCACACTGAGCCTAGCACATGCCCAGAAGAGGCATTACAATAGTTGAACCCAATTCATCCAACATCTGTATAGATTAGGTGCTTTAGTGGGGGGGTTGGGGATTTTAACTAAATAGCTGATTGAATCAGGTATTAGATAAAAGTGCGAAAAAGCCCTGCTGAAGTGCCTGATCTGTACAGACGCTGCAGAGCCAGGATGAACTAATGCACTGCCACCTCTGGTTAAGTGCATTTTGTTTGTTTGTTTGTTTGTGTGTAACATCTACAAGTAGAGACATTTTCTAGTGTAGCTTCCTGTAGATAACAGACTACATGAAATCAGTCCCGAACAGGTGAGGGATCTCTTAAAACACTTGGATGTTTTCAAGTCTTCTGGGCCAGATGCCCTGCATCCAAGAGCACCTGAAGGAACTCGCTGAGCTTATCACAGGGCAAAGCTGTTTGAAGAGTTGTGGAACTTGGGAGTTGTCCCGGACGACTGATGGAGATGGCTAATGTGGTGCCTATCTTCAAGAAAGGGAAGAGAGATGACCCTGCAAACTACAGACTGGTCAGTCTGATTTCAGTACTGGGAAAATTTTTTGAAAAATTTGTTAAGGAGGCCATCAATTACAAGCTGGCAACTGATGGGGTATTAAGAAGTAACCAACATGGCTTTGTCAAGGGTAGATCATGCCTGACAAACATGGTGTCCTTCTATGGCCAGGTAACTAACCAATTGGACGAGGGACATGAGGTTGATATCATTTACTTAGACTTAGTAAAGCCTTTGGTTCTGTTTCCCATGAGATCCTTTCAACTAAATTGGAGGCTACTGGGCTGGACCAGTCTACAGTGAGGTGAGTAGACAACTGGCTTAGAAGTCAATCCCAGAGATTTGTGATCGATGGGATGGCCTCATTCTGGAGGCCCATCTCCAATAGTTTCCCCAGGGATCTGTGCTTGGACCTGTGCTCTTTAACATATTTATTAATGACTTGGATGAGAGGTGGAAAGCTCAGTGATTAAGTTCACGGATGATACTAAGCAGTGGGGAAATGTGGACACATCAGAGGATAGGGTAAAGATCTAGGATGACATTGATAGACTGGTTTTTATGGACAGAACGGAAGCAGATGAGGTTTAATAGGGAGAAGTGCAGGGTTCTTCATCTGGGTAGAAAGAACCTTCACCATAACTACACGATGGGTGGTGGTCCACTGGCTGACACAGCATCTGAATGGGACCTGGGGGTCACAACTGACTGGAAGATGAACATAAGCCAACAGTGCGATGAAGTCACCTGCAGGGCAAAAAGAACTCTGGTGTGCATAACCTGATGTGTTGCAAATAGAACCACAGAGGTGCTTCTTCCTCTCTATTCATTGTTGGTGAGGCCACAGCTGGAGTACTATGTCTAATTCTGGGTACCACACTTCAGGAAAGATGTGGATAAGCTCGAGAAGGTACAAAGGAGAGCCACCCATATGATTAGGGGCCTGGAGGATAGGCCCTAGGAGGAGAGACTCTGGGAACCGGGCCTGTTCAGTCTGGGTAAGAGAAGACTGAGAGGTGACTTGATAGCTGCCTATCGGGGGGGAGCATCAAGATCTAGGGGAGCAACTCATCAGGAAGGCACCTCAAGGGAGGACAAGAACCAATGGGCACAAGCTAATTGAGGGAAAATTTAGGCTAGACATAACAAAAAACGTTTTTTCTGCAAAGGTTGCCAGAATCTGGAACACACTCCCAGCAAATGTGGTGCTGTTGCCATCCTTGGATGTGTTCAAGATGAGGCTGGATAAGTACCTTGTTGAGCTCATTTGAGCCCAATAACTTGATGCCCATGGCAGGGGACTGGACTTGATGATCTTGCAGGTTCCCAACAAAACAGTATATGGCATAATTCATCTGGGCATAATTTCAAGTGGCTTCTCCATGCTAGTGGCTTGGTATTTAGTGAGCCCAAAGCTGTGGGAGAAGTTTTTTCTGTACTAAGCACAGTGGTACAGCATCTCACCTGTGTATATGTGCTGATGGACTCAGAGGTCTTGGGGGTATATAAAGCTGTTCTTGCACTCATGGCAGAGACAGGGGTGCTCCCCTGAATGCATTCTCTGGTCATGCTGCTCCTCTTTAAAAATTTAAATGCTAGGAGTTCAATCCACCTGGTTGACTATCTATCCTATTGTTGTGGCTATAGCCAGTAAGATTGCAAATTGCAGTCTGTTCTCCTCATAGGTGTCAAGGTTATGACTGGCACATAAGTGGTCAGGCTTGACTCTAGAGTGTCACAACCCAGGGGATCAGGAACAGATGAAGTAAGGGGCCAAGGGTCCTAACTAGAGTCAGGGGTCAGAAGCAGTTGAGTCAGGAGGCTGAGATCTGTAAGGGACTGGAACACAGGTGGTCACCTTGAGTAAAGCCATGAGCCAGAGGAAGGCAGAAACAGGAGACAGGGATCCAGGCTGCGGTTACTAGCCAAGTAGCTATATAACTGTATGGCACTGGGACTTGGGCAATTGCTAAGGTAAACCAAAAGCTGACTGTCAGAGGACAGGGGTCAAGGAGCCTACTAGAAAATCTGAAAGCACAAAAGGGTCAAGCAGCCCATAAGGCAGGAACAGAGGGGGGGAGCGATTAAGCCAAAAAAGCCAATAAGCAGGACCCAAGGAACAGGAAATTTTGAACAAAAAGGCAAGAATAGGCATAAAAGAGCACAAGGAGACTTCAAAAGCCTCAGATTAGGCAGGAAGGCATCTATTCTATTGGGTAGCTGCATAGGCATTGAAACAGCTGCTGCTTATAACCTGGCAGCCATCCCTCCTGCAGGCCGCTGGGAGTAATTAGGCCACTGGCAGCCAAGTCCACTCAGGGGCAGCTGGAGGCTATGTAGCCTGTTTGCTGCTTTGACTCCTAATAGCTAAGGTGGAGGAGGAGTGAGCAAGAAAGCCTAGTTTTGTTTTGGGGATTGTTTTTTGGTTTTCTTTTTTTTTTGGGGGGGGGAAGGGGTTGATATTCAACTTTAATATGCTTAGGAACATTGTCTTATATCTAATACCTCTAATTACAAGTCAAGACCTTTTGAATGTTTCTGAAATTTCAATAATTGTTTTCAGTAATGTATACAGTTATAGGATAAGAAATGAGATCTTGATCACATAAAACTCTTATTTTTACATCACAGCTAGCTTATATTTCTGTTTGAAGATGCCAGCATTCCTTACCTCCTTAAAAAGGTGCCTATTGTAATAAATTATCTAAATATGATCTCATTTAGGTTTGTCCAAAAGGATAAATGCTCAGTCATTAATGAAATCTTCTTTTACTAATAACAGATAGGCATGCTGCTGCAAACATTTTTACTCAGGTTCTTGAGCACCAGCAAAATAAAGCCTCAAATCTTTATTTCTGGGTTGATGGTGACAAGTGTAAGAGATCCTTCAGGAATGAAAATTTTTCAAGAACCTTATTTTTCAGATGTATATAGAACATATTACATGAGTAAGATAAGTATTGCTTTGTTTTTGGCATGCAGAACTCAGCTCTTGAAGCTAGAAGCTACAGACAAAAGCAGTTTATAAGTGAGCTATAGCCCTAGAGTGCTGGGACTTGGAGTTAAGTGGTATTGTATGAAGAGCGTATTTGTTATGCCATCACATGTGATCTTAATTTAATGACACAACTCCAGCTTTGTGTCCCCTTTCTCTGTTTGTGCCCTTCAGACTGTCATTGGCCTTCTTTTCCTCCTTTGATCTTCTACCTGGCCACATAGCTCCCAGTATCATTTATTCCTTCATCATTAATGACTTTTGGATCTATCTCTATGCCCCATCTTCTCTCCTTCCTTTTGGTCCTATGGCTCCACTTGCTTCTGATGCTGCACTTCAGTTGGCAAAAAGTAGATAACTCGTCTGTCTCCCCCTACTGATTACTCTATCACCTCCTTGTTCCTCCGGAACAATGTTTGATGTAACCTTATATACTGGTTTTGCCTAATCCTAATCCTAGCACCAGATCCTGCTGCTTTGTCCTCTATAGCTCTTTCCAAATCCACCTGCTTCTTGCCACGCTCATTTCTATGCTCTCTCTTATCCCAGAATCTCCCCTACACCTCAAAATGCCATCTTAAAATCAAATACAATTTTCCCACTACTCTCATTCTGCCTCAGACTGCTATAAAATCTCATCTTGCTTCTATTTCAAGTCCCTGCATGGCTTAATTCTGAGTATGCTTTCCTGTGTTTTCCTGTTAACTCTCTCTCTTTATTCCATTGTCTCTGTCAAAGCTGCTGAACTGCCTCTTTGAATTCCTTCTCCTACAGTGACCCATAATCTTGGAATCCTGTCCTGGGTCCAGCCCACCATTCTTCCATTCCCACTTTGTGCTTATATATTGCAACAGCATCTAGAGGCCTCATTCAGAAATCCAAAACTCATTTATCTTAGTCAATGCAAACACACTAAAGAAGATTGTCTCTGCCCCAGAGAACTTAGTCAAAGTAGACTCCCATCTTTCAAGTCCCTCCTATAACCAACTGCTTTAAAATTGCCTATGACCCCTAAATTCTTATCTTTCTTCTACATGAGGTTGCTAACAATGCTAATGGTGACAACCCAGTTCTGTTATATTGTGCTGGCGTAGTGGGGCTTTATATGCATGATTATATCCTCCCACTTTTAAATACTGAAAACATAGAATCTTCTTAGTCATGTCAGTGATGCCGTAGCTACGATGACCCAGGATATATGTAAGAGGCAAGGATTTGTTAGGGTGATATCTTTTTTTTTATTGGACCAACTGCATAGTTGCTATGCGATAAAGTTAGACAAGAGTTAGAATGCATGAGATTCACAGCTGGTCCAGTAAAGGATATAACTAAAAAAAAAAATGCCTCTTAAGCATCTTTGTGGAAGATACTTGGTATAGTGGAGGTTTTGTTTTTGTTTTTTTTAGCATGTGTACACAATATTTCTTGACTTGGCTGCACAAGCAGTTTTACTGACTCCAGAAGTTGCTTTAACTATAAAACACAATGCATTTAAGCTACTGCAGTGCAGGATTGCTTTATTTTCTTTAGACTGTCTTGTCTTTTTTACTGCCCTACTGTTTGTATAATGTTGAATAAAATTGTGCATTCCTCACAAGGGATGATCTAAAGCTTACTGAACTCACTAGAAAGACTTCTATTGAGCTTTGCGTCATGCTGTTGGTCCCAACACAAATACCATTTGTTACTTTTTATTATGGTTCTGTGGGTTTTTTAATAATTGTTTTTAATCTTTTTAGAGCTGTATGTTTTAAACAGATACACGGTGATTGTACAGAACTAGGGAAATATTGTGGTTTATCATTATTTTGTCTCAGCAGGTAATATAAATATTTGAGACAATGTGGTGTGATATACTGTTCTGTTCCGAAAGTTCTTCCAGGCATATGGTAATTAATAGGCCTGTGTGAAGCGGCTAGTATTTGCTTCGGATTTGGCCGATTCAGGGGACAGTGATTCGATTCAGTGATTCAAATCACTGTCCTGATTCGATTCGGCCAAATCTCCAAATCAGCCAGGCCAGGCCCATCCCCCGCCTGCTCTCCCAGCCCAGCAATGGCTACCCCGCTTGCCTTAGCTCCCAGGGCACTTGGGGAAAAGAAAGCCCCAACTCACTGAGTGCTGACAGGCGGGGGGTGATTCCCACTGCCCCATGCTGCATGGGGGCTCTGCACAAGCCCCCCAAAACCCCCACCCCAAGCCCCCCCACAGGTGCCCTGCCCAGACCAGCTCCGGCCCTTTAAGAAAAAAACAATCGAACACCCCGCCCAACTCACCGCTTCTGCCAAGTGGGGGGCGATCCCTGCTGCCCTGCACTATGTAGGGGGTTCTGCACGAGGCCACGAGGCCACTGCAGGAGTGGTGAGTCCTGGGGCTTTTCTCGTTTTTTTGTTCTTAAAGGACTGGAGCAGGCCCAGGCAGGGCACCCATGAGGGGCTGGGGGAGCAAGGGAGGAGTTGGGGGGGCTCATGCAGAGCCCCCCATGCAGCATGGAGCAGTGGGAGGCAGCGGGAATCGTCCCCCCCCCCACACACCTGGCAGCACCCGGTGAGCACCAGGGCTTTTCTTTAAGGGCAGCCATGGGGGGGCTGGGGGAGCAAGCAAGGGGTGGGGGGGGTTGGAGGAGAGGGGGGTTGGGGGGCTGGCAGGGGTTCCTCCCACATTCTCCTCCCCCAGCCCCCCCTCTCCTGCCCCTAGTACTTACCAGCTCTAGTCCAGCTGCAGCTCCCTGCTGCAGCCACTGGGGACTGCCCAAATCATCAAAGCTCTCCAAATCTTTCCAAAGATTTGGAGATCTTTTAATCTATTTGGACCATTACATTTCTCCCCGATTCAATTTGGATTTGGAGATTTGGCCATCGAATCAGGCTGAATCTCCTCCAAACTGAATTACCACCCAAAGCTCTACACAACTCTAGTAATTAACTCGTGCGTACGCACACATGTACTCACGCGCGTGCACACACACACACACACACACACACACACACTTCCAGAGAGCCTGCAAACCAACTCGAGCAGGTATGATACCTTAGAGTAGGAGAAGATGGTGGGAAGATCTCATCAATGACATTGACACTGAGGGGATTTGAAGGATGTGAAAGAGGCAACTAGTTGAATAAGAGGTTCATCCCATTCCTGGGAAAGGGAATGGTGCAAAAGAAGACACAAAATCCAAAGTGGGATAAGGAAGTGGAGCATTTTAAGAAAGAGATATGAAGGGGACAGTGGGGAGTGGAATAAAATGGAGCTGAAATACTGGCAGAGGTCAAAGTACATAGAGCTTAAAGAAGGAAATTTTTATTTCCCTAGAACTATGATGAGTACCATCACAGCGAGAGGAACACCATTGCTTGTAGGAAGAGCCATGAGTTATGTAGTGTCCCCAAACCAGCTGCAATAAAAACTTTCTAGCTTGCCACCTTTATCTGTAGTTCTTAAGGTTTTTTTGTGGGGGAGACTAGGTTACCGCTACAAGAACAGAATAAAATAACTTTTATTCATGGAGTTTAAGTCTACGAACATGACTGGCTTTTGCAATTCTGATGAGGGTGCTTGCAGTAGTAAGCACTGCATCCTGTAGTACACGTTGGCAGGGTTAGGCCTGTGGTTTGTAAGTTGATGGCTGGTAAACTAGTTTGCAGTGTCAGTACCACAGCACTATTCACCCAAGTATTCATGCTGCAGAGTGATTTCTCATGTGGTTGGTTACTGATGGCTATCTGGCTCATGCCTGGAATGGAAATAAAGCTATCTTACCAAATGTATTTGCTTAAAGAGACTGTTGGTCAGCTGTGTAAGATTTTACAAATTTAAATTATATTTTTACTAAGTCAATAGAATCCCAGTCATGGTTGAGACACTGTTGTAAGATACGGACACATAGTTAGAAAGTTCCTGTCATGGAGATCTTGCAACCTCTATTGATGAGAGAGGCGAAGTGGCTTAATTTTCATAACAAGTTATTGACAGAGCTGGACTAGAACCTAGATCATCTCATTCTTCGAGCATGATGATGATTACCTACCAGCTGTCTTTAATAGTGCCTCTGTAATAGTAAGTATTTCCTCCCTGTACTGAATATAAAGCATTTATGAATGTGACCTCTGAATTTCCCACATCTCTTATGCTAACTGATTGATGGACCTCTGAATTCATTAGAGTGTTATGAAATGCACAGAGAATACATAGGAGTTCCATTTTCCTTTCTCACTGTCAATCTGTGTGTTCCTTCATTTGACTTACCAGCATGTCATTCTGAGGAAGGGGAAAAAATTCCAGTCACAAAAATGTCTGGCAGCTAATATAAATATTTTAAATCTGCATTGTCAGTAAAACCTTCCCTCATCCTCACTGAAAATTGATGGTTAAGACTACCACATAAAGCATCATGTTTGGGGGGCATATTTTTTTTACTAGGGGATAATATGTAAGGAAAAGAGTGCCACTGAGACTTTCTGAAAAGTGGACCAAGAATTGTCTCCCAATTGACCTCTTCACCTACTCTGCCAGCACTGGAGATTACAAGCAACCATTTTCAGTAACTATAACTGCTCTGACCATGTAGAGCCATCAGATACACTTTCCCCACCGTCACCTAAATCGCATGCTTGGAAAACTTGAATGGCTGTCACAGAGGCTGCAGAATTTACTGCCTGCAGAGAAAAACAGAATGATCAAGGCATACGGGTGGGGCCTTCCATATCCAGGAACGTTGATGATAGCTTTTCTTTTCCTCGTGTACACTTGACCAAACTATTGATGTTGCAGAGTTTGTCAGGCCTATGTATGATGAGCACAGCAGAAAGATTCTAGTGATCTCGGAGACTTGCTTAATGAAATCAATTCATATGTGAACAAGATCTACCGCCCTGAAGGTGCCAAAATGTTGCTAAGTACTGCATTACTGCTAAAGGCAACACTCTTTTGTTCACATCAAGATCTCTGCTCCTAGCAGAGCAGTATGGGAGGTGGAATCCCAAAGTAGGCGACAATGTGGCTATCAGTTTCCCCCGTACCTTTACGTTTTTCTTCCATACATCTGTATCCCTCATGCACTCTCTTCACCAAGATGCTCGCCTTCCCATGCTCAAGTCAATGAAATCTGTTTCTCCTCTGTCAGCAATAGCTCCACTCCTATCTTTACCTATGGAAGAGGACACATCTGTGTTGGGTCTGAACTAAGTCAACCTATGTGACAGAAAGTGAGCCAGAAATAAGCACGTTCTACATGTTAAAAAGGAAGCCATTTCATTGCACAGAGTTTTTGTATAGGTATATGGCCTGGTTCTCAGATGTAATAAACATCTTAGATACTGTAGACTCTCACAGGAATTGCAGGTATTCAGCTCTCCATGAACTCAGGCAAGTAGATATGGGATATCCTGAATGAGTGATGCTACTGGAAATAGGCTAAATCTTGCAGTCCTTCTCACCCAGCCATCACTTCTGTAAGAAAAGTACTGCATAAAGCTATGCTACTTTTAACATGTAGGATTTCTCCACCTCATGCAGTGGGCAGGTGGCCAAATCCTCCTATCCCAATACCCACAGAAAGATCTGAAAAGTTTTGAAACCTGTTCAGGAGATGAGGGCTTTCAAGTAGAAGCTCAGATGCTCCACAGAACTCACCCAACTCACATCATCCCAAAGGCAGCATAGGGGTTCTCTCAGGCTGCCTGCAAGTCAAGCTTTCTATAACTGTACTGGATGGAAGAATGCTCAATACATTATTTTGGGCTGTAAATTTCCTACTGGACTGAAGAGGAATAGAGAGTAGTAGAGTAGCACACCCTTTCCCCATCACAGAGTACTAAGAGAAGTTGGGCAGATCCAGAGGGGCCACAATGATGTGGTTGTACTCCACTTCGTACTTTCAGGGTGGTTTGGCCAGAGCCCCTGCTTTTTCAGGGCTCTGGAGCCCCACAGTTGTGCTGATGATGATGCTTGTTCCCTCCTTTCCCCTGCTGATGAATTCAGCAGGGGAAGGGCAGACAGAAGCAGCATTCACCTCTTAGGCCCTGGAACCACCTGAACCACCTTGATCATCTGGTGAGCTTAGACAGGAGCCCATGCTTACCAGAGCTCACCCAAAGTGTGTGTATGGGGTATGGAAAAGGTGCATCTCTGTTGTCCTGTTCCTGGATCTGCTACTGAGAGCAGACAGGAAGCTGGTGTGGTGTTAGGGAAAAGGAAGTCTCACTTAAATAATATTCAAATTTAAAAAATGGATAGATTTTTGCAGATATTTGTATTCATCTTATCTTCCATGCTGCTTTTATAAGAATGTGAGCTATCTTCCCATTCATTAGTCAGGGAAAACTCCTATTGACTTTTCCTACAGCATGCTAAACTTTCCTCCCTTATTCTTCAAGCAGCTGAAGTTGCCTTGATTGCTGTAAGCAAGGCACATAACAAAATGCATCCTTAAAATAAAAAATTCAGACAATTTCCTTCTGCTGTTGTAACTGTTAAAAATGCAAATTACAAGCAAGAGGCAATACTCATTAAAATATCCATGATGAAATAGCACTTGACTTACTCTGTGTAGTACTGATAGTGTGCTGCCTAATTAATACTAATTAAATGCACCCCTGCTGGAAGGAAAAAATAAAAATCAAAACAGTATCAGGATGACTTGTTATGTTACTTCTGCAAATCTTCTGTTTGTACTTATACAGTTAAGCTTAATTTTGTACAGAACAGGAAGCAGGACAGGGGTTATAACTAACATGGAGGAAGTGACTCTATTGAAGAATTCAGACACATCTGTTTAATTTCTTAAAGTTGAAGCATCTTTGGCTCTTCTGAGTGTCACATGAGCTTCTTTAGAGTGCAATACTTCCAACCACAGATGTTCAAAACGTACGACCAGAGCCTCCAAAAATCATGATTTGTCTAAAATTACTAGTTTGGAATCTTTAAAAATTGATCTTCTGCTTTCAGTCTTTACAGTGAAATTACTTTACATTTTCCAACTTTTTTTGTGAAGCCATCATCATTAGAAATTCTTCTGACAGTCTTCTCATGATTCCAGCTGCTAGTGCTTTGAGAGAAAACATCAACCTTTGCAACAGTTGTGATAGAGTCGCAATAGCTGGCAGTGTTGTTGATGCTTCCTCTGTTTTCCTTCAGCAGTACTTCTAGTATGAGGTGCATTTGGTGACTCAGCCTATGTGCCTGCACAGCAGGCAATAATCTCTTCCTCTACCCTTGTGAGAGGTAGCCCAAAATTCCTGGGCAGAAAGGAATATTTAGGCCCTGGGTGCTGACAGATGTGCAGCTCCCTGGGCTAGCTCATGGCACTTTACAGAAAGCACCATGAGTTAGATCAACCCTCCCAACCCAACAGATGTTTGCTGTTGGATCGGGAGGGTGGAGGATTGAGCTCCACTTTGCAGCTGATCCAGTGAGAGAGAATGTGTGTCTGCAGCTTCTTCCTCTAGCTCTCCCCAAGCTCCAGTGCTGTCTCAGAATGGGAGGGGGAGACAGCAGGAGGGGAGGTCCATTTTGGGGTTTGCCTAGCCTGCCCTGAAGTCAGGGGATGAGCTCCAATCCATCTACCCTACCCTCCAGCACATGCTGGACAAACCCCAGCTGGAATCCCCTTCCATCCCTTCCTCCACTCCCATCCTGAAGACAGCACTAGGGAGGGGGCTGGGCTGCTTCAGCCCACCTGTCCCGCCTCCAGCACACATTAAGAGAAGTTAATGAAGGTACTGTGCTTTGGAGTGCCTTCATCTGAACCCTCATGTAATGAGGTTTCATTTGTTGAATGGTCAGCAATAATGCCAACTGCGATGAAAACATCATGAGACTCAGCTGGTAAATTTGTGGAGGGAAAGGGTCAGAATGGAGGAGATCAAGGTCCCACAGTGAGGGAGGGAATGGGAATGGGGCAAGCAGAAGCTGTGATAAATGGGGCCCCAGGGCCAGGGCAGGTTGTCCAGAGGTTGCGGGGGGCAGGTGGGGGTTGCACCCCTGTAGGAGGCATGTGCCACCCATGGGGCAGAGGCGGGCTGCCCACTGTGGGCTCGGGTCTCTGTGCCCTGCTGACTGCCTTGGGAGCTCAGCTGTGTGACACCATTGCTGCCCACCTGGCAGGTGGCAATGGCGTCATGTGGCTTGGTTCCTGGGACAAAGGCAACAGGACACAGAGACCCGAGCCCACAGTGGGCAGCCTGCTTCTGCCCAGTGGGGGTGCACATGCCTCCCCATATCTCCCCCACTGTGCGCACAGCTGTAGGGAGCCATGCCTTGCCCCCCTCTTCCTCCGCGCCTCTGGATGACCTGCCCTGGCCCTTCATTCAACCCATCCCCTGCTGCTGTCCATTCCCTCCCTCACCATAGGGGCTTTGGATCTCTCCCGGCCCTTCCCTCTCTCCCTGCCCCTTTCCTCTCTCCCTGCCCCTTTCTCTTCACTGTCTGTGTCTCTGTGTTTCTGCTCCTCACTCCCAAGCCACAGCCTTCACCTCAGCCCTGCTGCTGCCCCTCACTCCTGACCCACAGTACCCTGCATCCTGCCAGGGTGTTCAGGGTCCCTTCCTTCCTGGGCTCCAAACCCCCCTGCCCACACCCACAGCCCCCCACACCTTCACAAATAACTGCCCTCCCCCCACACATTTCAAAAATAGCATTTCATTATTTACATGCCAATCTTTTTTTTTTTTTTTTAAATTGAGCTCATCTCATGATTTTTGGCATGGCAATGGTGGGTTGGGCACTTTTTAAAGCCCTGTGCAGCTTTTGTTAGTGCATAGCTGTAGAGCATTTTCAGTGGCTGATCATGCAACAAAACATCACTCCTGTTTCCTCTTATTCCCTGCCATGATTAGGGTGAAACTGATGGAGGAGCATTGCTTTTACTGTTGCTATTTGCTCGCACCAAGAGAAACAATGTGGTGCATGTGGTAATTAGCTGTTGATGTGGCCTAGCAGCGAATTATTCCATGCTCCTCAGCAAGAAGGAAGCAAGGGAGAGAGATATTGCTAGGCACAGAGCCATGCTCTGAACCATAGAACATGCTTACGCTGTATGTAAGGAGAATATTATTGTTATTATTTATTTGGACTGCTCTGGTGTCTGGGAGCCCCAATCATCCCTTTGGACACTTCAAATGGAGGTGCAGACCTGTTTGAATGGTAAGTGTGAGTAGTCACATAGTCATCACGTAGATTGATTTTATATTCATATTCACATAGATTGATCACAGTCACATTTTCTGGACCACTGAGATGTAGTCTGTGGACCCCTAGGTATTTGTAAATCACAAGCTAAAAACTACTGTCCATATCTTTATCTTGATGTGCTTTGGTGTTTTGGTTGATTCACAAGCTCTTGGCCATCGGAAAATGTTACCAAGGATCACTACATGGTAGTGGCTCTCATTGACCCCTTACCCTGCCTTCTGGCTCCAAGACAGACATGTATGCATGCCTGGGGGGAACACCCAGACCCACTCTCTCAGCTGCAATTAAGAAGCCCAGGGCAAACTATCCCCACCCCCTTCTGCTAACAGAGGGGTCCCCCGGCCAGCTCCTTTGCCTCCACTGGTTTTTCTCTTGCAGGCTGGCAGAGCTCCAGCCTGCCAGGGGTTGCCTGGGGGCCCTGTGCCCCACACCCCTATACTGCGGGGCTGGGGGCAAGGGACAGAATTGGCCAGTGCTGTTTACAGATGGGCCCTGGTACAAACCCGGTTGAGAACCACTGCCCTAGGACAACCCCTTTCTTCTGCTAACAGAGGAGACCCCAGACCGAACCTGAGGGGAAACCAACATCCCCGCTTTCCTCTGCCAAGACGACCCCTCCCCGCCGCGCCAGGAAGAGCCCTGGGGCCAAGCAAGGCCCCTCTCCCTTTCCCCTTTCAGAAGCAGGCTCCGTGCTCCCGCCGCCAGGAGCTCGGGTGAGGCGGGGTAACCTGAGCGGTGCCGGGGCTCGCCTCGCCCTGCAGCCACCGCCGCCGCGCGCCCTCGCTCCCTCGCCTCCCCTCCCCTCCCCTCCCCTCCCCACCCTCGCTCCTGCATTGATTATTCCGGAGCGGCGGCGGGGGAGGCAGAGGGGCCCCGGCCTCGGTGTCGGCAGCTCCCATCCCTCCGTCTCGCCCGCCCTGCCCGCCCAATTCCGCAACTGTTTCCCAGAGTTGGCTCCGGGCAGAGGACAGCGCCGCCGCTCCCCACAGCGGCGCGGCCGGGAGGCGAGGCGAGGCGAGGCGAAGCGAGGTAGGTAGGAGGCGCGCGGGCTCGGGCTCGGGGCCGGGGCAGGCACGGCGGCGGGGAGGACCCGGCCTGCCCCCCCCTGGGCTGCGGGGGCCGGGCGCAGGGCAGGGAGAAGCGCAGCCCGCCGCTGCCGGGGCCCTTGCGGCTCCCGCCCCGCGCGGCTGCGGGGCCCGGGGCCGGCTCGCTGCTCCGGCTGCAGCCCGCTGCCGCTTCATGGCAACTTCAGGGCTGGAGGTTCCCGCTGGGCTTGAAGCAGGACTGGGGGGAAGGGAGGGGGGGGCGGCAGGCAGCTCAGCATCGCTGTGGGGGTCTCCCCCTGCAAGCGACTGCCTGGCGCTGCTGGTCATTGCCGGCGTCGTCATCATCAGATCGTAGTATTATCACCATTATCATTAATGATGATGATGATATCATTAATCATCATTAATATCATCATCGTCATTTTCATTAATAATAATGATGGTTATGATATAATTATTATCATTATCCACAAGATCATCATTAATAATGATGACGTCATTATAATTAATATAATCAATGTCATCATCATCATTATTAGCAATATAATCATTGTTCTATATCATTGTTATGTTATGTATCATTATCATGCTATATTTCATTATTATCATGGTTTTTATATTTTATTATCATGTTTTCTTATATCATTATTATGTTAGTATTATTATTATTGCCATTATCACCAGCAGCATTATTGTCATTACTCTTGCCCTTATCATTATTACTATTATTATTCTAATAGCTAATGGGATCCTAATGGACAAATGGAATCAGCCCTAATAGGTGCACGATCTCCTCACCTTCTCCCCCCCCCCCCCCCATATGGATCAAAATGCTTGGACTGCTTGGATGTCTGAACTGAGTGGCAGCCCCTTTTGCCCCCCCCCCTCCCCCCCCAACAACAGCCAGCTGCATTACTCTTAGAGTTCATGCCTGTCTGCACTGGGTCCAGAGTGCTTGGCTGCTGTTTTTTTGCTGGACATCATTTCCATTCTCCATGGTCTGGCCGTTTCTAGATGGCTGTGGGGGGGGCGGGGGGCAGGAATCAAGCCCAAGTTCTAGAGAGAAATTGAATTTTGAAAGCTGATCCACAGGGCTCTGCGCTTCCCAAGCACTTGCACCCTCTGTGCAGTTCACAGTGCTTCTGAAAGTTGCTCGCATTTCCACTGGAGAGGGTTACGAGCCCCTGCAGGGGTGCAGCCATTTGTGTGGCTAATGGAATCTGAGCACTCTCCAAAAGGCGCAAGAGTGGGGCTAAGCTCTGGGTTTTCAGCCTTGCACTGAGCTGTGTCTCAGTCCCCAGAACAGTGTCAGAGGGCAGTACTTTTTCATCACAGCAGCACAGGTAGAGTTTATCCCGTCATCATGATTTCAGTGAGGAAATCCAAGGCTGTGGCTATTGAGATGTGATCAGTGTTTCAGCCTTGCATTGAAATCCCCCCTGATTCTAGGATGAGCTCATAGCTCAAACATGTCAGCCGGTATTCGGGCCCTGAGAGTGTTTTGCAGAGGTTTTGTGTATCCGATCGGACAAGGTTTTATTTCACTTCACTTTTGTCATTCTGCTCTTTTGACTCAACAGCTTTGGGAGCTCTGTAAGATGCACATCAGCATGTGTTGTGCTGCTTAACTTTATCTTGGCTGAGGAGGGTGAGCTGATGGATGCTACAGCTCACAGTGTTTTAAGTCACTGTGGATAGCTGAGAGAGATCCTCTGGTGCATTTAAAATATTTGCTTAATATGCATTGTATGTCCTTCTGGAAAGGCAGTGCCTGGGTGGGTTTCCCTGTTTGGGGTCATTGCCTGTCGGCATGTCATCCTGTCAGATTTAATAGCAAATTGCTGGATTTGAAATGTTTAATATTGATGTGATGTTAACGTGGGTTAAACAACCCTTAGTTGTAAAACTGCTACCCAAAGATTGATTTCATCGCTCAGGTGAGCTCTTCAGTAAATTAGCCCATATTTATAAAAGAGATGAGCAAGAGTTTGGAGTGTTTCTGTGCCTATTGATTTTTCTCTTCCTTCCCTGTGTATGTATAACTTGAGCACTAACATGAGTTGCATGTATATGTTTTGAGTCTGATCAGGCTTTTCTTGCACGCTCAAATTCAGTGAGAGTTTTGGCTAAGCCAGGAATTACAAGGGCAGGTTCTGACGGGGTGAAAAACACGTATCCAGTATTTCTTGACTTAGAATCATGAGCAGTTGACGTTTGAGTGTAGGATGGATTAATTCATGCGTGGTTTGTTTGGTCTGAATTGCTTGCAGAAATCCAATTCTGCAACTTGGAACACCCACTGAATTAGTAAGCTACACTGATACTGGATTTGTGGCAAGCTTCACCAGGAAATGACATGCCTTTGCAACATGCATAATGCAATGCCTACTGTTATCCCTACTATTACCATTCTGTCTGTGATTTTTGTCTTTTCAACATGTTGAAATACTGATTTGCAGATAGGTGGTTCTGACTTCAGCTGACCAACCAAAAACTCATTTGCAATAGCAGAGTGAACAGTTTTGTTTAAGCTGTCAAAATTCCTGTTCCTGTGTTGGGGGAATAGAGAGTTAATGCTGATCACAGTGATGTTGGTTTGCTTGTATTTTGTTTCTGCGTTGTTTTAACATTGTCTCTTTTCCACTGATTTCTACTGATGGGCTATTTCTTGGTTTTCATGGGTTTATTTATCTCCTTGTATGGCCTTTAAAATCTAGGTTGACAGATAAATTTTAATAAATGTACACAATTTTAGTAGCTCTGAATTCAATTTGATCTATGGTCAAAATATTTTTCAGCTTCCTGCCTAGAATAAATGGGCAAGTAGACCTTGTAAGAGCCCTGAAAGTCAGAAAACTTGGGCTGTCTATTCAAAGGGGGCATAAGCTCCAGAGGCAAGGAATGTGTGTGGAGCATACCTTGTTCCTGTTGCCATATGAATATAGAGAGGACTCTGTATTATTCCTAGTGTCAGGGTGTGCCAGTACCTTCTGTTGAGTTGCATCATCTGCTTCTTGAGTCTGAAAGCCCTACAGACAAATATATTTAAGTCTGACAGAGAGGAATGCTTCCCCATTAAAAAGGGGGGACTGAAACTCAAGTGCCTAAATATGGAAGAGATCAGACAGTGCCTTCTAAATGTCATTAGCCAGCACCATATCATAGAGGAAGTAAGTGTTTATAGAATAACTTGCCCACAGAGAAAGTACACTAATTTCCATTGGCTAGAGATGGCTTATGCTGTGCATCAAGCACATAATTTAGGAGAAGTTGCTTAAATCTGATAGAAAGACTGTTGAATTCTTTGGTAGCTATCAGTTTTTCTTGTCATTCATTTTCTTCCATTCCTAAGGAAAAAGTCACCCATTGCATAGTCAAAGAATATCTGAAAGAGGTGTTCTCTTTGGTTTAATCCCTCGCATTAATTGGCATGTTTATGTGTTGAGAATTGGGGTCCAGACACAAAAGGATACATCATGGAGTGGGGGGTAGCTGTCTTTGCACCAAATTCTACGAACTTTGCCATTTTCAGTTGATCTCCTTGGTCAGATCTCAAAAATTTCAAAATGCAGAAGCACATATAACCACATTAAAGACTCACTAAACACAGTTCTCTTCCAACATCAATATAAATTGGGAGCAACACTGTTGAAGTCAATGTAGGTAACCTGGCATTAAAACTCTTGTGAGCAAAGAGTCAGATCTGTTGACCTCAGTCGGAACTGTGTATTCCTATCTGAGGACAGAACTTGGTCTGTAGAGAGGTGCATTTTAATTGGCAGCTGTCCTAGACCACTAGAGCACAGCTTTCTAAAATGAAGTGTAATTATGAGCTACAGCAGCCAACAAATGCAGTGCTGTCTTTAATCACTGCAATTCCCATTTATCAGCATGCCAAAATAGGAGAGATTTGTTTGCAGTAGCTCAAGAATTTTGTGTTCTCTCCTGAAATGATTTTAAACCAAGGGCATGTATGTTTTGCATGAGTTGAGACTGCCTTGCTACAGTAAATCAGTCCATCAGTCTACTCCATCCTTGTGAAGGATACGTCATTAATTAATTTTGTAGCAAGGCAAATGCAGATTACTGTATTAAAGTTCACATTGCTCTAAATGTGTACGTGAACAGTACTTAGAAAATATCTTGAACTTTTCTGCTGTCAGGGAGTATTCACTTCCTTCTATGGTGTGATGTGGGAGATAGAAAATTGATCTTGCCATTGAAACATTGACCTGTGGCTTGTTCATTTCCCAGTTCAACCACATGCTTCCAGTGTGACCTGGAGCAAGTTTCTTTTAGAAGGAAGAATTTTCAGGAGGGCTCAGTTGTTGCCTAACTCTTCCCCCATGGAAATCAAGGCAAGGCACAAAATGCTACTTTCACTGAAATTTAAATCAGTGCTGAGTACGACTGCATATCCTACCCTTCTTCCCCAGTTTAGCCAAGTACTTAATCACCTATCTAATTTAAAACACTTCAGTGGGATTACAGTACCTTCCTGAACAGGGGCCTGAATCTCTGAGTTTCAGTCTCCTATCTGTTAATCAGAGATACTCTTGTTTCTTTTGTCTTCTCTGTTTAAATGGTAAATTCTTCAGGTTTTGATGGTTTGTTAACATGTTTGTAGAGTGCCTAGTACAATGGGACTCCAGTCTCAGCTGGTGCCTGGAGACTATAGTCCTAATAGAAAAATCAACTGTAACTTGGATCTAAAATAATAGCAAAAGTCTATAGTGTTTTATGTACTAATAATTTTAATATTGGAATGTTGTGATCCTATAATATACTGTGTTTTTGATGTACTTTGTTAATCAGTTCTGACTGATCTAAGAACTTCATGGATCTGCTGTTTGTTTACTAAAGCAATGGCACCAGAATACTGAGACCATAAAAATTATAAGGGCTGTTCTTCGTCTTTAAAAAAAAATAGCAGATTGTTCTTTTTAGAGAAGAGCAATATAATTTTCTATGTATTCATCCTATATACTCCAGAAGTAAGAGAGACTCGTAAGGCTATGTGGAACAGAGTGAGTAGTTTCCTTGGTCTGTTATAAATAAAAAGGAAACCAATAGTGCATTTTAAATAGGGCAGATTTCTTTAGAAAACTTTAAATAGATCTTCAGAAGTGTCAGCAGAGTTACATTAAAGACTGACAATAGCACTTGGGGAAACTTGGAAATTGCCACTACATCATAAATCTGTTTTAAATCATAAGTCTGATTTCTTTTCCCATTTGTTTTAGAATTGTCTTTGCCACTCAGTCTAATCAATCGAAGAGAAGAACAATGGGCTAGGAAGGATTGATGTTTCTTGGCTAACTCACAAGGCTAGGACTCAAATTTGGGATCGTGATTTAGCCCCTGCAAGAGACTTCCTTTGTGATTTTTGGGCAACTGATGTTGCAGGCAGGTGCTTTTATCTACTCATGATCCAGAGTCCAAAGTCCTTTCCAAGAGTAGGAGCCTGCAACTGTGATCACAGAGAACAGACCAGGACTCATTGTTTTCATTGATAAGTGTGGTAGCTAGAAAAAGGGGATCTGGGACTGTTTACCCCTTACATATTTATTAAGACAGTCAGAGCACTTCTCTCTGCCTGAGAAGGCTCAAATTCAGCTATGGCAGGAGAGTGCTTTGCCTCTAGGCTCCAAGCTAGTTTGGATGGGGTGTCTCCACTCCTCTTGCTGAAGATGGCTGGAAGAAAATGCAAGAGCTTTTGGACCAGAGAGAGAGAGACCACGAACATGACAAAAAAGGACTGTAGTGGAGAGGGCACTCCTCTGAGGGTAGAATCCTGGGTTCTGGTCTTTGCTATCAGGACTGTCTATGCCTTTTACAATAAACGTCATTTGAGAACTCCCCCCCACCAAAATAATCCCGGGAGGGGGGATGTCTGGAACCTAACTTGCCCTAACAACTAGGTCCCATGAATTTTGCATTCTTTTCAGCACAGTGGCCCAGACTTCCTCAGAAAGGGTGGAGCATGTCTCTATTCTGAAGAGCCTAAAGCCTCATGGTTAGGGCACTCTCCTTGGAGGTGGGGTGTGTGGATTTGCATCTATTCTAGCTGAGAAGTGTGTTAACACAAGTCCATCATTTCCTTGAGGGAGTTCTTTAGTCACCACAATACTGTATAAAAGGTAGGCACTGTAACCTTCTTCTCTGGTCAAGTTTTATAAAAAAGCAACCATGATTACACTGTGTGAGAAGCCAATCCCACTTGATCTATGTTAGGTATGTCCTGACTGGGCATACAGAATTGGGCCTTTCCAGATGCTGCTACATCTATTTTGTGGATCCCAGTGGTGCTGTGGCCAGTTAGGCACCGAGTTCTGAGAGTGGTTCTGCCCATGCGCAGAACTGCAACTGTAGGCACCTAGAGAATTGCCAGTCTGAGCAGGCAGTCTTGGGACTTCCTAGAGTTGGATGACTGCTGAGCAGAGGACTTTCAGATTTCTTCTAAATGTCTGCCCAAGACTTTTGGTACTAAAGTCTTTCTTGGGAGCTGGCCCGTGTATTGCCTCCCTCTCCCTCTCTTCTCCAGTTTCTCATAGTTATATTTGGATAATAAGACTACCTTTGTTTCTCCTGCTTGCTTAGATTGTCAACAATTTGGAGACACAGACTGTCTTATGTGTACATACAGTGCCTAGCATATGGGAATCTGGAATTCAGATGGAGTCTTAAAAAAGTGTGTTATATAAAACACTCTCTATCTCTCAAAGTATTTTTTTGTCATACTCATCTTTATATTGAAATCACAATATGCCTGACATCAGTTATTTTTATATCAGAAATTGTGTTGTCACAAACGAAGCATTGTGATTTTGAATCAACTAGATGGAAATGAAACTTTGGAGGAGAGGGATTTTTGTCTGAATATAAATATTTAAAACAAAAGCAAAAGTGCCACCATTAATTTTGGATGATATGCAATACATAGCTGTTTACTTTAAGTTCCCACCGCCTGGGTATTGTAGCAGCATGGAAATCATAGACAAATGTAACAGACATTCTGCAGACATAATACCATGCTTTATTAACCTAATATAATCTTTAATTAAAATTTATGGTCCTAAAATATGTCCACAAGATTAGCTTTCCAATGATAAGACCAATAAATAATAAAATACAGAAGCACAAGAAAAACTAGTAACACTTTCAAAGTTTTCACTAGCAAGTTGTGTCAAGATAAATCCAATAACCTGCCCATGGCTAGAACCTTCTGATTTGCTTGATATATTTCCCTTTTTTTAATTCTTTTTTTTTAACACTACAGATCTCTAGATATTCAAGTTGTGACTGTTCAGCTGTTGGCCCATGGCCATATGCAGCCCATGAGGAGTTGATCTGCAGCCCCTGGGCTTGTCTTGTCAGAGGTCTTGTTCCTCAGCCAGGATCGCCAGGCTCCCCCTCCTGTCTCTCTCCCACTTTCTGCTCCTGCAGGGCAGGGTAGGGTGGCACAGCTCAGCATAGCCTTTAGTGCCGGGGAGCTAATAGCACAATAGAGTGGAGGAGCCTGCAGCCAAGGAGGTTGGAGAGTGGGGCTGGCCTGTCTGCTTGCATGATGCAACCATGGGGGGAGCTGCCTGCTTATTCATGTAGTGCAGTAGTGGTAGGGCACCTGCCTACATGCCAAAGGAGCTTGAACCTGGGGAAGTGAGGAGGGGCTGTGGCCCCTACTATGTGCAGCCCCGGCCACCAAGAGTTGGACAGCCCTGACCTAAGTGATTCCTATAATATGGTCTTAGTTCTACGCTTATTACAAGACAGTTGGGCAGTTGTTAACTTTCACTGGCAACTGAACTGGGCCAGTATTGGTGATAAAGCCAGAAGAGCTTTATCACTGTGGTTGTCAACCAGGGGTACACATACCCCTAGGGGTACTTGAAAAGGTCATAAGGGGTACGCAGAATGAATGAGAAAAAAATTACTGTTTTATAGAGGTGCGCCAATGCATCTGTCACGTATTGGATTGGCACCAATATAAGGAAAATTGACTGTATTGACAATTGGCTTTTTTTGACTGATGTGGCCAATAACGTGGCTGATAAATGCCCTGTGCGCGTGCACAGATGCAGAGCAGCACACAGGTGGCCAGGAGCACAGCCTGGCAGTATGGAGAACAACCAGGTCCAGCTGGTAACTCTGTTGTGGGGGAAGGGGTGTGTGTGTTGGGGAAGGACAGATTGAGGCCCTAGTGGTGAGGGAGTGGGGCTGGGGCTGGGGCACAGGCAGGAGCTGCACAGCTGGGGGGGGGGGGGTTCTGCCACTGCATGTAACTCAGGAGGGCATGGGGGGCATGTGACTCTGGATCTGCAGGCGGGGCGAGGGTGAGCTGCTGCTGCGGGCTGGGGCCGGGGTTGTGCCAGGCTCTTCCTGACAGGGAGGCCGAGCCAGAGCTGCATTTGAGGCGGGCAGTGGTGGTACTGGGAGGGGGCTACAGGGGAGCTATGGTGAATTTTGGAGTAGTTGCATCCCACCCCTCTCTCAGTGCAACTGCCTCCTGCCCTGAGTGCAGCCCGGCCCAGACCCCCCACCAGGAAGAACCCAGTGCAGCCCCCAGTCCACAGCAGCAGCCTGCCCTTTTCTCTGTGCGCAGATCTGGGGGACATGCCCCCCCATGCCTTCCCAAGGTGTGCGCAGGTGTGGGAGCTGCCTGCATCCCCTAGATCAACTGCTTGCAGCTCTGTCCCGCACCCCACCCTGGCTGTGCAATGCCTGCCTCTGCCCCAGCCCCACTCCCTCCCTCACTTCTGGGGCCTTGATCTGCCCCTCCCCCCCATGCCTGTTCCCTCCCTCCTGTTAATGGTAACATTAAAAACAAGAAAAAAATATAATGGGGTACATGAGATGAAACTTTGAGACAAGAGAGGTACACTTGTTAAAAAAGGTTGAAAACCCCTGCTTTATCATATTGGGGCCTTGTTATGTTCAGCCTTGCATTAAATACTGTAGCGAGCAAGCATATCTCTACCTCATGTTATTTTATACCAGGGGTCATGGATTCCTTTCATTGTAGAAAAGAACCTGTTACCACTATCAGTGGGAATCTAGGGAACATAATAGAGGTACCTTAAATAGAACAAAATAGAGGCAAAATAGAGCATGCACATTATTTTTAGTAGCTTTATTTTAAGGAAATTGCTTTACAGGATATAATAAGTAAGCATTTATATTGTAGCCTTGTAGGATTCTGAAGTACATTAGAGAGCTAAAAAAAAAAGGAAAGACTTTAGAAGGGAAAGTAAAGTGATGCTTTCAACAGAACAAGGGGGAGAGAATGGGTCTAGGGATCATGGAAATGCAACATCTTTGAAATAGAACTAAAAGAGAGAAGAATGAGTGTAATGCAGGAGGGGCAGGCATCCTCCCTATCTGTGCAGTGTATGCAATAGTAAGAATAAAATTATTGTTAAATTTTTTGTTTGTTTTTTTTGGAAAAACAAAGTAAGCCCATCTTTACTTCTCAGTATGTTGTGGATGAAGATCAATACGTAGGAAACCATGGTCCAAAACGGTATAATTCACCAGTGGAACATAACACTTATCCCTTCTAATGTAAGTCATTGGGTTGATTTTTTTTAGCTGTATAGCATCCACAGTAGTCAAGGAAGGAATTTAGCTAAGCCTCTCAGTGATCCTTGCACAATGTACTTGCAACATTTGTTTGGGTAGGAGGGTCAGTAGATGGAGGTCTTCCTGGGACTAAAACCCTAAGGTTCCTTGTTGGATCTTGCCTGTCTTCTCAGGATCAGATGCAGTAATATCAGTATAAATCTGCTTTATACTGTATTTCCTTTCCTGCTGAGGTGGGATAGCTATTCTGGTAATAAGAACTTTTATTCTAGTGTCACTTCATTCTCCCTATAGAGGGTGCACTGATAACTAGACTGGAATAGTTAAAAGTACAACTGTATGTGGAAAAGTCCAAAGGGATCTTTATGCTGGTATAATTGTGTCCCTGTTAGGGAATGCACTGATTTAATTTTTGCATTAAGAATATCACAACCCTAGCCAAAATGGCTGACTTGGTGGAAAAATTATTTCTAGACCAGGGGTTCTCAATTCCTGCACATACTGCCAGTTGGCTGCTGGTTTACAGCATGGTTGGCTGCCGGCCTGGCAAACCATGGCCCCCCAGAGCCAGGCAGAGAGGCCACAGCTCCTTTTGCAGGGCTTGAGGAAGCGCAGAGCTTTTTGGAGTTTTGGGGTTTGTTTTTTTTAACACCAGGATCTCCTGGTGTCCAGTTTTTGCACTGTGCTGCAAATTAGCCACATAGAGAACAGATGCACATGCACCACATGTGGTTTTGGTACCTCAAACAGCTTTGAGGTGCTGCGAATCGTACGTGTGTGGTTGTCTGGATGCAGCCACAGAGACTTTTTCCTTTGTCAGTAGCTGTCAGGATTTAATATTTGATGATTTGACAACACTGGTACGAGGCTTTTCTTACCCAACAAATCCAAGAAAGATTCTAAGGTTCAACGTACTGTAGCACTAATGTAATTGAGAAAGAGATACTGTGTTCTAAGATACAGTTAAGATACAGATGAATTCATGGTTTAATAACTGATTTTTTTCCTGAGTGTTCAAAATTTTTCTTTATGCACTTGGATCTTAAATTTTTGTGCCTCACTGGAGTTCAGAACAGTTTTTATTGATAAAAATATATCCTATTTTATTGATAAAAAATATAGGATATTTTTATCAAAGGGTTTCCAAGATTATTAGTGTAGTGATGTAGCTGGACCCCCCCATGGCACCTTCCAGCTGCTGGTGTGATTGAGTAGCTGCTACTAGCAACCCATTTTTTTTTTTTGCTCCCACCCCTGAGTCTGCACCTGGCACGCTTGGCCTGGTTGCTCTGCCCTAGTTACACTACTGTGCAAGTTGCATCTTCTCTTTCCCTAGCCTGGAGGTGCTTGGTTATAAGATTTTTCCCTCTTATACCATTTTTCTCCAGGTCTGTGCAGAAAAAAAATGCTAGAGACAAGAGCCCCCTGAAAATGGCATCAGTGGTCCACCACAAACTAATTTAGTGTCTGGCACCAAGGATCAGTATGGAAACCAAATAATTAGCGCTAATGAGTTAACAAAAATGTTCTTTTACATATTTGTTATTAATAAAAAGAAAACAATTTCATAGTTAAGCAGAAAATCTACTTCATCCAAAAATTATAATACCAATATTATTTAGCATATGTTAGTGTGTGGGAATGTGTAACCAGTTCCCAGAGCATTAAGGGGACCAGAAGTGTCAAGAGAGGCTAAATCCCAAGCATACCTCTTTATTTCTTATAAATAGGTCATTTTCTTCTACTTTTAGTGCTTCTCCCTCTTTTGAGAGTAAGTGCAAGAAAAGAATTCTATACACCTACCTATGAGAGTATACTCCCATGTTGTTATGGAAACTACTATCAGTGGTTTGATAGACTTTATCTGACCTGATTTTAAACATTTGAAGACACTTGCAAAGTGATGAGGAAATAGTGGGATGTGTCACAGTTCCAATTATTCATATGTTTTTAATCCTACTTGTATAGCACAGCTTATTTCCATTAAGAAGGAAAAAAAGCATTAGCGTGTCAGGGAAAAAAGTGTCAAGACTTGAGAGAGACCATGATTCACTTGCAGAAAGATCAGATGTAGGCAGGAGAAAAACTAACTTAATCTTTTCAAACAAATTTGTAACTGTGCATTCAAGTTTCAAAGTGCAATTGTTTTAGAATTATACAAAGTTAGGGCTGGAAGGGACCTCAGGAGGTCATCTAGCCCAACCCCCTGCTCAAAGCAGCTCCAGCCCCAACTAGATCATCCCAGCCAAAGCTTTGTCTAGCCAAGTTTTGAAAACATCCAAGGATGGAGCTTCTACCACCTCTCCAGGTAACCTGTTCCAGTGTTTTACTACGCTCCTAGTGAAAAAATTGTTCCTAATATCTAACCTAAACTTCCCTTGTTGAAACTTGAGACCATTGCTCCTTGTTCTGTCATCCGCCACCACTAAGAACAGTCTAGCTCCATCCTCTTTCAAGCCCCCATTCAGGTAGTTGAGGGCTGCTATTAAATCCCACCTCAGTCTTCTCTTCTGCAGACTAAATAAGCCCAGTTTCCACAGTCTTTCCTCATAAGTCATGTCCCCCAGCCCCCAAACCATTTTTGTTGCCTTCCACTGGACTCTGTCTAATTTGTCCACATCCTTTCTGCAGTGGGGGGCCCAAAACTGAACACAGTACTCCAGATGTGGTCTCACCAGTGCTGAATAAACAGGAATAATCACTTCCCTTGACCTACTGGCAACACGCGTACCAGTGCAGCTGAATATGCTGTTAGTCTTCTTGGCAGTAAGGGCACACTGCTGGCTGAGTGTGCACTCTATGCTATCTTCCAGGTCGTTGATGAAGACAGTAAACAGAACTGGCCCCAGGACTGGCTGTTGGGGGACTCCACTTGATATCAGCTGCCAACTAGACATCAAGCCATTGATTACTATCCTCTGAACCCGATGCTCCAGCCAGTTTTCTATCCACCTTACAGTCCATTCATCCAGCCCATACTCCCTTAACTTGCCTGGGAGATGTTGTGGGAGACTGTATCAAAAGCCTTGCTAAAATCAAGATACACCACATCCACTGGTCTCCCCACATCCATAGAGCCAGTCACCTCATCATAGAAGGCAATCAGGTTGGCCAGGCATGACTTGCCCCTGGTGAATCCCATGCTGACTGTTCCTATCACCATTTTTTCTTCTCCAAGCGCTTAGAAATGGATTCCTTGAGGATTTGCTCCATGATTTTTCCAGGGACTGAGGTGGGGTTGGCTGGTCTGTAGTTCCCGGGATCCTTAATTGTTTGCAGAACATTGGCAAGACTAAACAGGTCAGATTCTCAGCTGGGATAAACTGGTTTAGCTTCATTGGCTTCAGTGAATCTATGACAAGCCTGTTTACAACAGCTGACGATATGAACTAATAAATGTTCATATCATGTTTTTAAAAATGTAGTACTGCCCCTTTTTTAATGTCAGATGCAACAGGAACTTTGCTGCTTATTTTTATGATCATTAAGAGGAAAAGTTAAATGACACTGTGTCTTGACTACAACATTTCTTCGGAGTTCCTTAGCTGTCTCATTTTAACTGACAATATTTAAAGCAAACTTTCAAAAGATAATTATTTTCTTCCATGACAGCAGAATAATTCCAATCTGCTTTTCAGAGTGTTTTTTTTTTTAATTGGAACCTTACCTAAAAATCAGATTTCACTATTTTCTCAGAACAGTGACAAAGCTCCATGTGCTATGGTGAAACACCTCCATCTTGAAGTCTCTTCACTAGATTTAAGGGGCAGCATAAAAAACAACTCTTTTTGTTCTTCTTTTTGCCCATTAGCAGTATGACTTCCAATGTATGTCGCCAATCTCCCATTTACTTGGATGACTTTATCTAGGCATTCCTGGTGTTTTATGCTTTAATTGTGAGACTTAGTTTCAAGCGCTGACTTTAGTTATAAGTATAATAGGATTTAGAGAGGAGAGGAAGACTTATTAGGTTGTTTTAATACATTTCCATGACAATGCAAGATTGTTTGCCATAAACAGTCATCTCTCAGAACTAAGTTTGATGGTACCCTCCATATCCTAAGGGATTGAGGGCAGGAACCTCAGCAGAGGTTTTTGAAAGTGAGTATTGATTTTTTGGGTGTCTGTCCTGAAATCCTTTAAATTAAAGAGTTCAGTTTGTATTGAAAGAGTGCTCAGCACTCTGTTAAGGTCAAGCCTCTTAATATCTTTCAGGATTGGTAACCAAAATCATTATTCAAGTTTGAAAACTCAAACAGCGACAGAAAGGAAGGTTTCTGCTTGGTTGGTTTTTAAGCTGCTTATAAAGCGTATGCTTACTCTCATCATGACAAGTAGATAGCTTTAGTTGGCATGGTTGATGAAGAGGACCAGAAACAAAAGGAGTACAGTCATTCAGAAAGCTGTTGCCAGAAGTTTAAGGAGAATTATTCTAAACTGCATTAAACATTAAGTGTAAACATTAGTTGAATCTAGGGAACATTAATGCCTCCAAGCCCTACTGAAGACCTTTGGAGAACCAGGTCATTTGAAAGCTTAGTGTGGAGAAGTTCTGTTTTTGAAATTGCTGAGAGGAAGAAAAAGGCTGAAGGAAATACCAGAGCTGGAGTTGTCACTGGAAGGTTGGCAACAGATTGAAACCTGTATTTGCGGATTCATAGATCTAGATCGAGACCCTCAATTAGCAGCACTTACCCGAATCTAGCTTAGTCACTGGACAGCACTTGACTCTACAAATGCTTCTGCTGCTTTTAAGATATTTTTCAACATGGGTAAGGAGATCAGACTCTTGATTCTAGTTCAGTATTTGATGACTCGGTGAGTGTGTCATTACATGAGACATTTACTATAGAACTTGCCCAATTAGCTCCACAGTAAAACGTCACCATCTACACACATGGTGCTATTATGACGGGAGGATAGTACTATCAAATGCAAGTACTATGTTACGGCGGAGTTATTTGCTAGTAGGCTGATCCTCAGGTCCTCGTGCTAGCTGGAGCTGTTTCACCACTGCTCAATGTGCTGTGGTCCTGGACGCATGTGCAAACAGCATGCCTGGGAGCAATCAACTCTCATAAAAACTGTGCTGGAGTTTATTTAGTTGCCTCAATAGCACATGTAGATGTGCTCAGTCAGTGTTGGTAATACAGTCTTTCCGAATTACTTTGATTAACACAACTGTTTTTAGGGTTCCCGCCTCAAGCTTTTATATCAGAGGCTGCCAGATTTCTTTTCCTCTTCATAAAGTCTTCTCCAGCCTATTTTGTCTCTCCATTGCTTTCTTTGGACTTTTGCATAGTTCAGAGGTTTCAGCTTTTAAAACAGCAAACTTTTTGAGTTAGAGAGAGAGAAAGAGACTCTCCACTTGTTCCTGATTCTCTGGGAACAGGTGAGGAACACAAGTTCAGACATCTCTTGCTTTCTGTTCTTATCGATCTGGCAAGCTTGTGCACCCTACTGGCTTGGACAAAGGATATGGCCTATTATAAACCTCCTTCGGCTGGAGCAGTGGAATCTTCCTTTGAAGATTATAGGACTGCTTTGTTAGTGCTCCAGTCCAAAGCTCTAGATTTTGAAAGGAGAAATAAAGGCAGGTCTGTCTACACTAGAAATATTTACCAGTGTAATCATGTCCAGCAGGGGGTGTTGTTTTGAAACAGCATTCCTATATTGGTAAAAGATCTAAGATAGTGACAACGAATACTTTTAGTACAGTTAGTTTAATTTAAGAAATTAGCATAAGCTGTACTGGCAAAAAGCACTCTTCTACCATCATAGGCTGCATCTATACTGTACTAGGAGAAAGTGCCAATATTCCTGGTGGTAAGGATGTTAGCTTGCCTGCAATCCGACAAGCATCAGGGATTTTTTTTATAGCGCAGATGTTGTTTAAATAAATCAAAGGGTCAAAATTTGGATGATTTACCTTACTTTTATGGCTCCAGGCTCATGCAGATATAATAGTTCATAAAAGATGCTATGTGCTGCTGTACAGCAGTTCCCCCTCCCATTTTAAAGGAGAAATGTATGTTTGCCACTCCCAATAGGTCTTCTCCTGCCTTGGGGGAGATGCAAGATGCACCTCATTCAGGGTCACCTCACTTTTATGATCAAAGTCATACCTTTTGGTCCTTTTGGACTTGTACAGTGTTGAGATCAGCACTAGGACTCTTTCCCACCTTGTTGCCTTATGGGGACCTGGTTCTTCAAAACATTACACTCTGCATACAAGGTTCCTTGGGTGAATTTGATATCTTTTATTAGACCAACCCAAATGGTTGGAGAATAGTTATTAAGCAAGCTTTCGGGTTCAAAAACCCTTCGTCAGGCTAAGGACGCTGCAGCAGTTGCTGCATGCTCTTCCAGGATGAAATGAAAAATAAACAAGCCAGGGGCTGGGCTGGGCTGGGCTGGGCTGGGCTGGGGAGTCAGTTGCCAGGCAGATTATAATGTATCAAAAATCCAATGTCTATGTTTAGTCCCTGATCTCTAGTATCCAGCAGGTTGATGAAATGGAGCTCATAGGCTCGTCTCTGGGATGTGTTGTGTAAATTTCCCTTGAGGATCAGGACTGAGAGATTGGAGAGAGAGTGGCCCTCCTGTGAGAAATGTGCCCCCACCGGTAATTGGGTGTTTCTGTCTTTGATGGATTTCCAGTGTGCGTTCATTCTAGTGCGCAGTTGTTGTCTGGTCTCTCCTACATATCTTCCATCAGGGCATTTGGTGCATTGGATGAGGTATACTACATTCCTGGAGGTGCAGCTGTAAGATCCTGGGATGCTGATGGCTCTGTTGTGGGGTGTAGTAATAGTGGAGGTGGTGGAGATGTGGGGGCAGGTTTTGCATTTCTTGTCATGGCACGGTCTGGATCCTTTTGGTGTGTTCTGGGCTTGAGGAAGTTTGCTTCTGGTGATGAGGTTGGCGAGGTTTGGTGCTTGTCTGAAGGCTAGGATGGGTGGCTCTGGAAAGATTTTTTTAAGAATAGGGTCTTTTTCTAATATGGGTTGCAATTTTTTGAGGATTTTCCGTATAGGTTCAAGGGATGGGTGATAGGTCATAACCAGTGGTGTGCGATTTGTGGGTGTTTTTCTTTTGTACTGCAGCAGTTCTTCACGTGGTATCCAGGTGGCTCTTTCAAACGTGCGATCTACCTCTCTGGAGGAGTGTCCTTGCTGGGTGAAAGCCTTTTTAAGATTGGTGAGGTGGCAATCCCGGGTGTTCTCTTCAGTACAGATGCGGTGGTATCTGAGGGCTTGGCTGTATATCACAGCTTTTTTGGTGTGTTTCGGGTGATTGCTGGTTCTGTGCAGATATGTGTGTTGGTCTGTGGGTTTCTTGTATACTGTGGTCTGTATTTTACCCTTCTGAATACTGATCATTGTGTCTAAAAAGGGGATGTTGGTGCTGGAGTATTCTAAAGAAAGTCGGATGGAGGGATGGTGACTGTTGAATTTCTGGTGGAACTCAATCAGAGATTGCAGGTTCTCACTCCAAACGATGAAGATGTCATCGATACGTCGTAAGTACAGCAAGGGTTTGATGGTGCAGTTCTTGAGGAAGTCTTCTTCCAGGTGGCTCATAAAAAGGTTGGCATACTGTGGGGCCATTTTAGTGCCCATAGCTGTTCCCATCATCTGGAGGAAGTGTTGATTATTAAAAGTGAAATTGTTGTGTGTGCACTCTGCATAGTCCTTTATGCCTAAACAGGGCAAGCAAGAAGTACTCCTTAATCTGAATTCTCCACTTGCATATAGCTGTGGAATGGGCAGAATTTTGACTGAGGTGTGCCACTGCTCCTGCTGAGACTTAAAGCTGGAGATTCCTGGCTAGAGAGTCTTGCACCTCTACTCCGGGTCAGACCAATCTCCGTATCTTGGGCTCAGGAAGCAGTTTTACCCTATGGTCAGATTTGTATGGACTGTGGAGTTTTGGCCATCCTCTGTAGCCCTCTACCTGGGATCTCTTGAGTGTATACTAAAAACCTATAACAGAAGTAGGACACTGGCTTCTGTTTATGATGGCCAGATTTCACCTGTGAATAGGAATTGGCCCTTCACCTGAAAGACCTAAAGGTGTGCTCCTGCTTTTAAAACTGGCATTTCATCAACAGCAGTGGACTGCCAGGGTGTCTATGCTGAGTTCAGTTCATACTACTGAAATCTGAATTTTGGCTTGTGGATTTAATGAATGCATTAAAGTTGCAAAAACGTTTCTTGAGCTGATTAGTTAAAGAAAACGGGAGTATAGATTTGAGGTATATTGTAAAGATCAGAAAAGTCTAAAGAATTGTTTTCCTGTATGCTTTTTGTGTTGTTTCAGTTTAAATAGTTGGATTAAAGAACTCCCATTCTCCAAAACAACACACAGACACACGCACACACGCATCCCCTTTCATTCAGTAATGTTCAACAGGCAAGATTTAAGTAAACAGAAGACATGGAGTTCAGAGTCAAAGCTATATTTCTGTCTCCGTTAACAAACATAGATGAAGTGAAACAGTGAGAAAAGACTTTATTCTGGCTGCATTCCCAGTGAAGTCAACAAGAGTGTTGCCAGAGCATGGACTTTAAGATTTGACCTGAAATGAAAAACCAGTAGGTGTTTTGCCCAATGCTGCTTTCATTAAAGAGAATGATGAGAACATTGGACAGTATTTTATTTACCTGACACTGTAGTGATGCAGCCTATTTTCAACTGAACTCAGAACCACTAACTACTGTAATTACTTGCCTACAGTAAATTCCCAGTGAGTTCTACATACCTACTGTCTCTTCCTTCTTTTTCTGCATGATGCATTGTTCTATTTGCTACAGTGCCATGGGTGGCAGACCATAAAAACTCTCCATACTTCTAGTACATTTTCTTTCTTTGAACCCCACCTTGAGCCTCACCTCTTATCCCTTGTTTTTTTCTGAGGTATATCTTTGTAAGATATTTTGTGATACAGTATATTAAGGACCTTTGTGAGATATGGATCATATTATTTTCTAAACTTCTACCAGCTCTCATCACTGACTTCAGTTTACTTAAAGAGAAGTTGACTTTCTTTTATTCAGGAAAATCTGAAATTTCTCCCAGTAAAAAGACCTTCCACTGTGCTGGAAAGGACTGACATTATTACATGTTTCCATCCACATCAGACAGAAGAACTGCAATATTATGAAGATGAATGATACAGTAGTTGAAAACTGGAAGTTTGTGTAGTGTTAATCCAGCATAAAAACAGGAAGGAAACTGTTTTTCTATTATTACTAACACTAAAATTTCATAGTACTGGTACTCTTGGTACTCTTGACTGAGCCAAATTCTTTCAGCTATGTATGTGTACTGGTAACTGGTGTAAATCCTTTAATTATAATAGAGTCATTGCAAATTTAGTGTTGTAACTGTTAGGTGATTTTTGCTTCGTTGCAAGTGGTCAGGCAGAAATGCCAGTTTGGACCAAGTTCTTCTAGTTTTGCACTATAGTAAGCCTAATGAACCCATCTGAACTAATTTTCAACAGTATGAACTTGCTACTTACTTACAGAAGTATTCTGAGAATGCAGTTACCAGAGTAAGTCTTCACTTTGATTTTGAATTCCTATATCCAGTAGTCCAGCAGCAGATAAATTCTAAATGGAATAAAGATCATCCAAAATATGCAACCACAAAAATGTGTTGTCTTTTTAAGCCTTGATTTTTACATAAACCACATCACTACTTAAACTTTATAAGGAAGGACCAGCACCCAGCCCTGGTGGATAAGGACCTAGACACATATTACTGATCTTGCTCAACAGCAGTGTTGAATATCATATTGGACAAAGCTTCTGCAGTTGTTTTAGGCAAAGAACACAAAGTACCCGATCTACTGACAAGCATGCCCATACTTCTTCATTTGTTTCTAGATTCTATTTGCCAGTGTAGCTGCACAGCAGCTGTGGAGCTACTGTGTCACGCTAGGTATTTACTTGCAAGAAAACAGGAAATTTTCAAGCTAGAAAAGCTGTGTGTGGCTTTTCTCACCAGTGGGGACATAGACAGTAATGCCTTTGTCCGTGGATAGAACAGTAACTGACACAAGTGAACATTTTAAAGAGAATTGATATCAGATAGTGGTTGTAGCTTCCTTACCTTTTTTGAGTAAACGGGGAAAAAGAAAATCCAGTGGCAAAGAGTCGGAACTGTTAAGAGGAGGAACAATCTCACTTTTATTTTTACTTAACTTGTTGTGTGCTATAACATTATTTACTGCAAGCCAGCTAGATTATCTATAGGAGTTCACCCATGCAATATTACTAATAGTGATAGGTAGGAAGGTTGCATATTCTATATTTATAAAGCCTGAACAGTCTGTTTTTATAATGGATATTTTTCAAGTGTGTGATCATTTGTAGAAGCATTGCAAAATAGGAAGAACCTCAAGGTCATCTTGTTCAACCCCCTACTGAAGCCAGGATCATCTCTGTCTAAATAACCCAGACAGTCAGTGCACTTCTTATATAGAACCTAAATCTACCTAGTTGTGATATAAGCCCATTACTCCTTGTTCTATCTCCTTTGAATGAAGAAAAGTGATTGCCATCCTCTAACAATCATTATCATATATTAAGATGGTTGCCAAATTCCACCTGGGTCTTCCTCTTTTCCAGACTAATCTCAGTTGTTCTAACCCAGGGGGAGGGGCAATTATTTCGGGCGGAGGGCCACTTACCCAGTTTTGGCAAGCTGTTGAGAGTTGCATGGGTAGCCCCGCCCCTTGACAGGTGCCCCACCCCCTGGTCACTATCTTGGGACCAAAGTCGCAGGACCAGCATCAGTGGGGCCCAGAGCTGGGTGCAGGCTGGCAGAGGTCTGTGGAACACCAGCAGGGAGATGGGGAGCTGGCCCGACTCCATAGAGCCCCTGCCAGGCGGGACCCTGTACTCCTGCCGCCATGCTCTGGGCCCTGCCAGCACTGGCCCCAGGACACCGGTGTGCGCCTCGTGCACGCGCTCACTCCCAGTGACCCCAGCCCCGCAGTACAGGCTGGGGGCAGCACGCAGCCCCAACCCCCTACTCCGCGGCAGGGAACAAGCTGGTGCTGAGGGTGGGGAAAAGCAGCCCCTTGCCCGCCCTGTGGCTGGAGCTCCCTGCTGCAGCCACTCACAGCCCACGTCCATGTTAGATGGATTGTACAACAGCTTGCTAAAGAAGGACTGTTTTGTTTGGGCTTTTTTTTTCTGGAAGGTGAGAATAAAGGAATTTCTTCCTCCACCCTTTCTGTTGCTAAGCTGTAATATAATATTATTAAGAAGAAAAAAATGTGAGGTCTCAGTTTTCCTGAGTATATTACTGTTTGATCTCTGTTAAAACTCCTAATGTTACAACAATCTCCCCAGAAGTTTCTGACATTCTGGAAAGAGCAGAAAGGTATGTTTTGGTGGCTTTTTAAAAAAATTACTGCATAGCTAGTTTATTAAATTAACACAAGAAACACATGCCTCTGTGAATTCAAAGCCTTAAGTCACTGGTTTAGTGTAGAAATCATGTTTTTATGGAGGCATGCATAAAGCAGCTTGTTAGCTGTTCTAACAAATTTCTAAGTATGATCTGGGAAAGTACTCGAGCTACCCAATATCGATTCTCATATTTGCTCTCAAGTAATACAAATAATGCCTGATGTTTGTTTGTGACAATGGTTTCTTTTCTGTTTGGCTTTAATAAAAAAAAAAGCTCTTTTAACTAAAAGGAAACAGCCCAGACTTCTCACACCTAATGGTAGTAATTCATTACTGGCCCGCGACAAGTCTAATTGACTTAATAGAATAGGTTCCTGTTGACTCTGTGGGTTGTTGGATGAGACCCTGCTTGTGTTTTTATTAGAAATGTAGCCTAAAGGCAGGCTTCACATTTGCTTCTTTCATGAACGCTTAATTTTTGTTTCAGTCACTTTGTTTGAAGCGTGTGCCTCATGTCAGAGTTCGCATCCTTGAAGGAATTGTGCTTGTATGGCACAATTCTCCACACTGTATGGATAGGTCCCTTGGCTCTGTCTTCTTGCCTTTTGCCCTCTTTGTCTTTGTTCCAGTGGGACTTCTCATACGTGTCAGCAGGAATGGCCCCCAAGTTTCCTGTTCTGCTGTTTCCGTTTCAATTGCTACGTACTTTTTGCAAACGTGTACTGTTAGGGTAATGAAATTTCATTTCATTTGTTTTCCTGACATTATTGAACATCTTCCCATTGTCATTTAAATGAAAAATTGATGGTTAACTTTATGATCCTTACACATTTGTGGTATGTTACAATAATACCTGGAGACTCAAGCAAAGAGAAATGTTTGGAACCATACAAGCACAAAGTAAAAAACCATTCCTGCCTTAAAGACATCTATATAGACAAGATGGACAATGTGAAAAAATGGGTTCTTATACTTTATGTGACCTGCCCAAGCTGATGTAAATCAATAGGAGAGCTGTAAGTATAATCATTGGGGCTCTGATTCCCCAGGCCAATGCACTGGACAGTGCTGCCTCTTTATGTACATACCTTAGTATAATACCTATATAAAACATTGTGGTTTGTAGGCTAAGGGTCAGATTTTTAAAGGTATGTAGGTGTCCTAACTAGCATTCATTTGATTTGGAATATATGTAGTCCTTAAAATAGTCATGTTACTTGACTATTTACATACTACAAGAATAGTATGTATTCTTGATTGGGGCAGGAGGGAGGGAGTTCTGTATTCCTTCCTCCTACATATCATACTTAATTTATTCTCAAAACAAAAAATCTTTTGGCTTGCCTGTAGTTAAAGGAGTGTCTGTAATAAAAAATGGAGACAAGGAGGAAATGGTTAACAAGGAGGTAGGAAATATTTCAAATAGTCTTTGAATTTCATTCAGTATTCTGATTCACTTTCACAACCTCTGCACATTAGGGCTAAGTCCAGACATTTGGTGAGGTTAAACCAGGTTCAAAGTAGCTGCCCAATTTAAACTTGTCCCAGGGCTGACCTTACACTTACAGACTCAGTCGCAGTGACCAGCAATCAGTCTAAATTAGTAACTGAACAGAAGTTCCATGCACACAAACTGATTGAAAAATTGCAGAACCTGGTTTAAGATAAACCTGGGTCTATGTGGTATCAGACTTACTCAAACTAGTGCATGGAACTACTGTCCACTTCCCCTGTGTAGCCCCAGGGCTGGGAAAACCCAGGACTGCTCTTTTCACTTCCCCCTCTTTCCCACAGCACTGATGTATTTTTTTCTCTCCCCCTGGTCCTTTGCTCTGCCCCCGCCTCCCCACCAACCAGTCAGATCAACCTCCATCCCACAAGCCACTCTGGGTGAAGCCACTTTTATCAGTATTCGCTGTTACTGGAGCCAATCAAGTAAGTCCCCAATGTGGGGAGGGGTGTAGGTTCATTGGGGCAGGGACACCCCACCTCACGCATGGCTCGTGCCTTCCCTCCTCCCCCCCCCCCCGGTGGGGTTGCACCTGCTCCCTAACCCCCTGACTAGCCCCTTCCTGACTTACCTGATATCAGACAGCCATTTTGAATCAATTTAACCTCCCCCTAATGCTCCTGGATGTCTGTAGTTAGCCCAGAAGAAAATCACCTTCTTACTCGCACATGTACTTTTAGGGGAAGCTGATGGAATGGTTTGCAACAATAATAGTAATAATATGCATCCAGGTTTTGTGTTGCTGAAGTCAAATGCTTCCTCATGTCAGATAGAGCCAAATATCGGTGGCTTTCACAGATGTAAAATTGACTTTGTACTTGGGTTTTAGTTACTTAATTTTAAAATCGTAGTAACATGAGATTCATGAGGGGGTTGAGGAAACCAAGCTAAGGAAGTGCACAGGGAAGCTGTCACAGTTTGAGGCTGGTGATGGCAAGAAGGAATTGTTTGTTTTATTTTTTTTCTATTACCAATCAGAATCCTGTAGCCTCATTTACATGGTGAGAACACAGCACATCATAGCTGCACTGAAGTATTAGTCAAAGGTCATTTGTGTACTCTATAGCTCTGTGCTTAGCTGATTTACTTTGAACAATACATGGATGATTTAGAAGTGCTTTGAGGCCTGTTCAAAAGTCCACTCAAATGAATGGAAAAAACTTGCATTAACTTCCATGGGCTCTGAATAAAAAGCACCTTATGAACAGGTAATAATAAATTAGAGCTTGCTATCATACTCTGTTATTACAGAAAAGTAGCAGGGTTAGATCAATCAAGAGAGATTAGTTTTAGATTTACAGGTAGATTTCTTATACGTACACGAAATAATTGTGATTTAGAAAGATCTTGAACTTAGGGCTAATGAATTATCTTGAAACTCAATGGTCAAGCGCTACCAGATATTGTTAATGCAACCAAGCTTGAGGCCATGGAAACTGTAAAAGAATATAGCATATTACAGAAATGATCCATGAGGCTGTATTTGTTTATCATTTATGGAGTATAGACCCAAGTCTCATAAAATCAGAGATAGAAATTTATTTTAATAAAAATAACCTTTGTCTTTGTAATGCACTTTGTTCTGAATTCTGTTTCTTGTCAATTCTGTATTTAGATAAACTAAATGTTAAACTAAAACTTTTGCAGGAATTGCCAGATGAGATGAGAACTAGGGCTAAGAACGTATGGTCAAAAAGCCTGAATCGATTCAATATTTGCAGGTTAGTCTAAGCTACGTAGATTAAACTAATAAGTAAGTGAACAGACGTTCACTTTTGAATCTGGAAATGCAGCCACTTGCCTGCAGTGGCCCAGGCTAGAACCTGGGAGGCGCTAGAGCATGTCTTCCTGCTGAACTGAAGCAGATAGCTTGGGCCATGGCTAACCCACCCACCCTGCAAGGGGGAATTATGGGAGAGGTGCAAAGCATCCTGGGATGCCAAGGGACTGCTGAGTTAACTTGAATGTGGAGGTGATCTAGGACAGAAGTTCAATAAACAAATTTAACCTAAATCAGTTGAATCTAAAACCTAGGGACCTAACAAATTCACCATTTCACGATTTTTGCACAAACTGTGAATTTGGTAGATCCCCCCATGAGAAAGCATGGGAACTGCAAAAGAGCTAGAAAATAGTCAGTAAGTTGGTGGGGCAGGGAAAACCAGGAATTGAAGGAAACCAGGAATTAAAAACAGAGGCGGGAAGCCCTGGCATCCTAAAGCACAGTTGTGGGGAGGATATTTTTATGGCGGAGCACAGCAGTCTGTCCCCCACACCACAAATTAGCTGAGGGCCCTCAGAAGCCCCATCCTCCCCAAAGATTGACAGATGGCCACCTACCAATCTTCGGGGAGGAGCGAGACTTCCAGGGCCACGACCAGTCAGAGGCATGGGGGGCCCACTGCCCTCCACTGCAAAAATGGTGACCAGCGCCATGCTCAGACCACAAAATTGAGGGGCAACCCCTGTGAATTAGGTAGGTCCTTACTGATACCACATCCATCCAAGCATATCTTAAACCAGTTTGGCCATTTTGAAAGTGCTCTATGTGCACTGAACTATTTTTGTGTTAAAGATTTACTCCAGTTTATGTGTTTACTTCTGTCCCTAGCCCAGAGGTTTAAAAAATGGGCATAATATGCCTTGAAGTACAGTACTAGCTAGTCAGCCCTCCTAGGAGCTTCCTCCCATGTTAGAAGTGATTTTTGCCCCAAACTAGGAGGATTTATATCCCTTCCCAAAATGCATGTCAGCTGGTCAAAATCTTCATTCGAATAAAACAGACCATATATAATGAGTACATTTCCTAAGCAGTTTCAGTTTAAACACTTCTTTTTTATTTAGCTATTTGTTGTCTTTTGAAGATGTTCTCAGAAATGACAGGTACAGTTAGTAATTTCCTTACAAAAGAGTTGAAAATGAACAGCACACAAACTAGCTCCTCTGAGTGCACCATTGCTCAGATTATATATGCTTTTATATACTAATTTTTCAGTATTCCAAGCAATAAAATTATTCTTTTATTGAATTTCAGTATTTATTCAAGCAGAGAACAGGGTAGCTTAGGCTTATAAAAACTTATGCATATCTAATTTAGTTAGTCTATAAGGTGCATCTCTACCTTGCCTTCTGCCTGACTTCGATTAACATAGCTAGCTACCTCTCTCTGCTTGTGAGTATTTATTCCGGGCATATACTTAGTTAAATGGCAAAATTTTATAGATTCCTTGAGTTAGTGTCCTTTTAAATTTATTTCTGGTTTAAAACTTGTTTCATATTAAAAGTGAGCTTTTTGTGCGTGGCATAACAATTAGTGTCTCTAGTATGCCTAGATTTCCTGCTAGGGAGTTAGAATCATAGGGCACCTATACATGTGCTGGACTTGATTAACTGAGTCTGCTGGAGTGTGCTAATTAGCACGCTCCAGCAGCCTCCATGTCATGTGTATTCAGCATCCCGGCACTTCAAAATGGCGGTGGGGACACTTTAACTAAAGCTCATTGAAAAAACTTTAGTTAAAGCACCCCTGCCACAGTTTTAAAGGAAGCAGTGTTGAATACACATGACACCTCCCTCCCCACCCCAGAGTATGTGTAAAGATGACCATAGAATCACAGAAAATGAGGGTTGGAAGGGACCTCAGGAGGACATCTAGTCCAGTCCCCTGCTCAAAGCAGGACTAGCCCCAACTAGATCATCCCAGCCAAGGCTTTGTCTAGCTGGGTCTTAAAAACCTCCGAGGATGAAGATTTCACAACCTCTCTGGGTAACCTATTCCAGTTCTTTACTAGCCTCCTCGTGGGAAAGTTTTATTTCCTGATATCAACCCAGGGGCAGGCAAAATATGGCCTGCAGGTAGGATCCAGCCCATCACGCAATAATATCTGGCCTGCAGGGCCCCTCCGTAAGCCCTGGCCCTCACTGCCACTCTGCAAGCCGGCACCTCTATGCAAGAGATGTGGCTATAGTTACACCCTCCCCCGCTTCCTCCCCTCTGCCCCACAGAAGTACTTCTGGAGCAAGGGGAGGGACAGGGGTCAGGGGTTAGAGAAAGGACTTATGGCTCGAAGATGGTGACTGTGGGGGGGATACCTGTCAAGGGGCGGAGCTGCCCTTGCAGTTCTCAACAGTTCACCAAAACTCATTAAGCGGCCCTCCAGCTGAAATAATTGCCCACCCTGACCTAACCTAAACTAACCGTAAGTTGATAGAACCTTTTCCAAAGTTCATGGAAGCAGATGGGAGTATTTTATTTGAAGCTATATTATTGGTATGCGTCAGAGTGACATACCCAGTCTAAAACTGGAACTTGACATTAGAGTTAATTGATTATAGGAAGTCAGACTGTTCTAAAATCCCATTGCAACCATCCCGGTGCTTCCTGAATCATCAGCAGGCCAAAGCAGAAAATGGGGGAAGAAGGATGAGAAACTGTACTTTTGGGGGCAGGAATGTCAAATGAGGAGCAAGCAGTGCAGGGTATGGCCCTAACGAATTAAAACTACCTTTTGGAAAACTTGCTATGTTCTCAAATGATACAGAACTGGGGCAGTAGTGAACATCCAAAAGGCTGAAGGAAAAAAGTATGATGAGATGGCATTTGTTAACAAAAACTTAATGAAAAATATGTGGGACAGCATTTCCACAGAAATAATTAAAAATCCTGAAGTACAGCTGTGATTGGCACATGTCTATATCAGAAAAGACTCTGGTGTATATAAAACAAGAACAATGAACAGTTTTATAGTGCACTTATGCGTTGGGTCTTACCTTGAGTTTTGTTCTTTTGGACCCAATCCTGGGTCCTGAATCAGAAACTGACAGTATAGACAGGATTGAATCCTGTCTGATTTTTGGTAATGACTACACTCCACAAAATTTCATATTTATTATGTATTTTCTCTAGGCTCAGAGTGTCATTGCTAGTTGATGGTGCCACTCACTGCTCATCACAAACTATCCCTAACTTTTGTTCAATGTGAAAATTCTTTTTGCAGTCTCACTGGAGTAAATTCCACCTTCTGTTCATTTGCTTGAGTTATTTTTTTTAAAGGTATTTGCATCAGGATACTGCTGCAATACAACCTTAATTGTTCGCATTTCCCTTCATTTAGAAACAGTTAAACAAGTATGTAGCTCAGTAACCTTAGAACAGCGTTTCCCAACCTTTTTCACCCCATGCACACTTACCTAAATAAAAAAGCACCATGACATGCCGGACGTGGAGCAGGGGGGTGGTGCATGGCCAGCCAGACGCCATTGGGGTGTGTGTGGCCAGCCAGCCGGCATTTTGGGCTGGAGCTGTGCCCCCTGCCTGGCTGGAGCCACGCTCCCTGTCTGTCTGTGTCAGCAGGCGGGTGGCACGGCTCCAGCCCAAAATGCTGTGGCACACCTGGACATGCCTGGCGGCACACCGGTTGGGAAACACTGCCTTAGAAATTAATCTTCATTTCTTCTTTTTAAGATAGATGTAATTTCTTTTACTATATACTTTTCAGCTTTGTCTGTACATGTTGAATTTTTTGATTTTTGGTAAAACGTACTTCATAATTGTCCAATAAGGCTAACAAACTCTAGGGTTGTTTTTTTAGCCATCTGTCTTGGGCCTTGGCAATTTACCTAACTTCCTTGGGTTTGGACCAACCCAGCTATTGAAATTAGAACATCACTGAAACCCAGATGTAGCAGTAGAGTTGAACTTTTCTGTGTAAAAGAAGGGGAAGCAACCACAAGAGAATTGTTAATACAGTAAGTACAGGTACAATAGTTCATGCAAATGCGTGTTTTTAAAGAGCATGACAAGAGCTGACATAACAGTAGCCAGCTATTAACAATGTATTCTGCACTTTGGTCTGTGAACTGAAGAAAGCTTAAGACCAAACTGTCTTCAATAGGGTTGAAACTACTTTAGCGAGGCTTACTTTAGGTTTTTATCTCTACATGTGCTTCAATAACTAAAGTCCAGTACTTGGCACTGAATCACACGCTCTTCTCTAATCAGCCCTTTTCCCCAAATGAACCCTCTCACCTACAACAGACAAGTGATTGTTGAACTGCATTTGAGAAATGATTTATGTGAAACATAAAAAGGTTTCAGAGTACCTCTGAAAAGTGGAGGAATCAAGCAGTGTTGAAAACTAAGTCTCTTTTCCAGAATATGTGTACCTGGTGACTGCCAGTATGCATCACTAGAACAAGCAAGCTGTGTTGTTTTGGGTTTTTTTCCCCACTAACATACTGCCAGAAAAAAGACTGGTGTCTGCTACAGAAGACCATATAGGTCCTATAAGCTCTGCAACTATGATATTAATATGTTTTATTTGCACTACTATGAACTTTGAATTTGCCTACCAGCAAACAAGAAAGAGAGACCTCTTTTTGCTCCAGTACAACACTTTTTCACAAGGGGCATTTTTCCTCTCAGAAAGCAAGGAACCAGAACATCCCATTTGTGGTGTCTACTCAGAAAAGTTAAATGGAGCAAAATGGAGGTTCCAAATTTACTACGTCTTAATTGTCCTTCCCTCCACCCCTCCCATCTCACTTCTACTTCTCCCTTGGATTTGACAAGCAAGCTGAGATATTCCTTGGTTCTGTGGGCCAAATTCTATCTTTCGTTTTACCTGGCAAGCTTTGCTTGCAATTAGCTTGGCTATATGTGCTTAGTTAATGATTTTGCTGATGATGCATGAGGCAGAACCAAATTCAGCTCACTATCATATAACTTTATTAGTGCTGGAAAGGTAAAAGAAGTCAAATTAGCAAAAACAAAACCTAAAAAATGTGCTTTTTGCCATTAAATCAGCAGACATTGATGTGACTTGCATGGAGATAAGATTTTTTTTCTTTTAATAAATAAAACACTCTCAAGCTAAAGGGCAGTGTACATTTTGGTATCATATTTGAGGCTTGCAAATGCAATAAAGTGAACCAATGGATGTGTTTTAGGAATGGGCAGGTGATCAATACTGTGTGCTTTCCTCTAAATATATGGAATCCCTTCTGCCCATTAAGACTGCAGGGCTTTAGGGTGCATACCCAAAATTGGGGGCAGTTGAGTGGGCACTCTGCAGCACGCTGTACTCCCCAGCCTGTCAGAGCTTTCGGGTGCAGTACTGTCCTATTCTTTGTGCTGTACATTTTTATGGAAGTGCTTTGTACAATTGTATGGAAGGTGTTGGAGAGGAGGAAGGCTTCAGCAGAGGGCAGGGGAGGGCTCTCATCCTGCTGCTTGGTTTCTCCCTTGTCTACCAAGCCACTCAGTCTTCATGGCTAGGGACAAAAGTTACACATAAACTGGTTTAAGTGATCAGAAACTGGTTTAAACCTGTAACAGAACAGAAGCTTAGTGCATATAAACCAGTTTCAAACTGGCTGAAACCTGTTTAAGATAAACCTGGTTGAATGTAGTATCAGACTTAACTGATTTTGGTCACACCGGTTTATGAAACTTCTGTCCCAGACCCCTTCCTGGTTTAAGTTAAATCACAGTTCCTCAGCATCCCAGCATGCTTTCCAGCCCTGGGCTGGGCTGTGCTCTCTGCTCCAGTGGAGTGGGGTTTGTGGGGTGGGAGGGGAGAGAGGTAGGGACTCCTCTCAAGTAGGGACTGTCCCGAGCGGACCCTGGCTGTGGTCTGGGCCCAGGGAGGAGGGGTTAAACCCTCCTTCCCCCCAGTATAGAGCTGCCCTGCTGCTAAACTTACTGAAAGTTACTGCTGGCTGCAACTGTGGATTACAAATCCCAGGAGCACCTAGAAGCAGGAAGAGGAAGTAATGGGAAACTCTGCAGAGTCCTGCTCCTGTGATGCTGGACTGCAAATCCCAGAGACCTCAGGAGCAGGAGGAACAGGAAGTGCCAGTGCTCCCTGCCTGAGCTTCTGGCCTGAGCCACTGCAGGCATGTGACTGCATTTCCTGAATCAAAGGTAAATGTGTGTCCAGTTGTAAATATGCAAAGATTAAACTGTGAAACAAGCTATTCATGAAATGCACAACTCAGTCAAAATGAAGCTGAACGCTCTACCAGTGTAACAATGCTATACTAGAACTGCATAACCCAAATTAACAGTGTGGTCATTGTCCCCTTCTAGCACTTAAAATATGTACAGATGCCTTAGAATAACATGCAAAGACTGAATTGATTCAGCCTTGAGCTTTTTGACCATCTGTACTTAGCCTTTATGTCATATCTTCCTTCTGAGGAAGGTCCCTATTTCCACTCAGTTGCCAGCCTGGGGCTGATGAGTCTAGTTCTCTAATATACCTCCAGAATCATCTGTGAGTGCTGTGGTGATGCCTAAAAGGCAGATGGCATGAAAATGGTTCTTCAGCATTTACGTGAGCACTAAACATGCCTCTTGACTAAACAGAATCAAGAGTGTCATTTTCTAAGAGGAGGATTGGATGCTGTTTCACAGCTGGAGAGGAGGAGTTGGGGTCAGAAGAGTTTCAGTGCTCTTTCAACAATTCCTCTTTAAATCTGATTGCTCTAGTTTATGCCTCAAGCTACTCTAGCTTGGTAGGGAAAGATAAGGCTTCAGTAATGCTGAAACAGGACTTGGAAATGCAAACGAGAGAGGCAACATTCAGTGCTTGAAGCCAGCTTTGAAGCACAAGACTACTGCCAAAGTTTCTGAGCCAATTTTCTCCAACAAGAATCCTGTGACAAGAGCTATCTCTTTCCATTCCAAACATTCATTTCCAGTAAAGCAAATAATTTGGGTCCTCTCTCCCCTCCTCCACCCACTTTATTTCCTCCTCAAGGTATTTAGTGAACACAACTTGTTTAACTTTTTTCATGAGTTTATGATAAAGCAGTGTTGGCTACAAATGTCCAACTCGGGATCCTTAAAATTCTGGTTTATTAGGCGGATTGAAACACTGTAATGAAGTCAAATCATAAACCTTGGGGCTGGTCCCCCCCAGTAGCGAGCTACAAGAGTCAGGTATACCTATCCCACAGGCGCTGGAGTCTGCCATCGATGGCCAGTCAAGGCTTCTTCCAGTGTGGTGTTATTCTCCAGAAGGGGGTCGCCAGCTGGTCCTTCTGGCTGGACAGGTCGGGTGCTGGTCAAGTTAGAGATCAAGAGAGCGCCCCTGAGGGTCACTTTTCACTGCTTTTTATCTGTCCCTGGCAGACTTTGGTGACTCCCCAGTTTTCAGGTTTGCCCAATCCAGGGGTCTTTGACCCTTGTGGGACTTCCCCCTCGGTGGCTACTGGATGGCCTCTGTCAGCCCCAGGGGTCGTCCACATGTACATGCAGGTTTGGGAGTCTGTTGATGACTTTCGATTAATTTACTGCTGTCATGAATAGGGCTCTGGGAGCGGTCAATCTGGAGATATTCAGCCCCAAAAGTTGGTCCTCAGCATTAATTAACTCAGACCGGGGCTTCTAGCCCTTGAACAGTGAAGTTTAGAGAATTCCCGGTTGCTACATTGTCTCCTATTGATTTCTTCCATTGGCTGATCTGCGGTTTTCGTAGGTGTTAATTGACCCTTGTTACTGAAGCCTGCTACTGCGTTACGCATTCAATCACTCTTTCACTCGCCTGATACAGGGAAGCAGCAGTTTGATTCCTGCCCTTGTTAACATTGTTACAATGTATAACTTACTTCTGAAACTAGCATTTAGTTAAAAGGGGAAGAGTATAAAATATAAGCCATAAGAGTAATGCCATGGCACACAAATAGATAAAAATACCAAAATACAAGGGAAGATACAAAATACACACATACAAACTTTAAAACACAATTCCTTATCTTACAGTGAAAGAAGGAGGAAGGAAGAAAAGGTAGAAGACAAGAAACATATCTAAAGAGGGGAGAGCAAATGCAGGCAAGAGGAAAAGGGGGCTTTCTGCTACAGCAGAAGCTATAACCCCTTTCCTTGTGTCCATTTAGATACAGATGATTACTGTATAGCTTAATTTAGACATTTGGAGTCAGTTTGTGACCATTAAGCTATGTTCAATGTTTAAGCTGGAGGATGGGTGTGGAAGAGCCATGATAACTCTGGGAGCCCCAGTATATTCTATTAAATCCAAGCAGATTTATCTTTAAGGAGGAAGCACATGTGAGAACAAGGCATTTGCATCCCTACTCTTTTATATACCAGGTCATCTTTTTTGGCTGTACCAGTGAAGGTGCAGGACAATAGCTCTACTTCTCATGTTGCTTTGCAGGAGGTGAATGATGCAATGAATGTAGGACAGATATTCTACACTGAAAATAACACCTGCATCCTGTGGCTGTGGGTTTAAGAGTCCTAGCTCCTTCCCCTTATGGTGCACACACATGCAAGGTTAGGGATGATGGCACCCTGTATTAAGAATCTATTTTTCAAATTAAATTCTCATAACTTCCGAAAAGTTTTCTCTCTCTCTCTCTAGAAAAGTATAACTGAAGCCTGTAAATACACTCTAAGTGCCATGTTCTGACCTCACTTATAGTTGTTCAATCCGACTGAAATCATGGGAATAACCTAGGGTAGAATTTGTTATGTTACCCTATCTTCTTCTATTACTTCTCTGTAAGTTCTTTTTCTCTTAAATCATAAATGCCTGGACTTCTCACCTTTGACAACCATTGAAATTTAATTTGTGTCTAATCTTCTGCTAATTTTCACCTAGTCCTCTCCAAGTTCAACTATGATGGATGGGTCAACCCATATTTTTTGACAGTGTGAAACCAAAGGTAAACACATTCACCCTCAGCTGATAAAAACTGTAAAAGTAAAGACTCAAATGATGCTTGCAGCTGCAATGGGCTACATGTATTTGGTTTTTATTTTGAAGTGGAATTGCTAAAGTAACTAGCAGTAGTAGCTCTTCTAAATGGGATTGAATATCTATATACCTAAAAAAAGAAGGCTTTGTGTAGTCATTCAGGCAATAAATAATTCTTGAAAATAAATAATTTTGTCCTGCCTTCTATTTTTTTTTAATTAATTTGATTCACTTATGGTGCTGTAGCATCCTAATGAGATTTCTTTTTAACTAAAATGTGGGAAATATGAATCCCAGAGGGGAGATCCTGCTTTTGTTGAAAATTGCTATCATACAGATAGGAGGCTGTTCCAGTAATGAGCTATGCAATAAGGATTTTAGAATTGTCTAGAAGACATTATGATAACCAATGGCCTTGCTTTAAAAACATGTTTGAGATAAAGAGAAGCCCTTCCCAATTCTACTATTTGATGCATTAGGAAGCATAAAGAAAACTCATTAGGGGAAGGGCAAAAAAAATCCATAATCATATATTTTGGGAAAAAAACAAATTAAATATATTCTTTATAAAGACGATTCTAGTGATAAGCATAAAATTCTAGACTAAATGTAACTCCTTAGCATATCTGATCCTATTGCCCTTGCCTCTGGGACTTCACTGGGTATTTTGTATGCATAAAGACTGCAGAATCAGGCCTTTGACGTTTGGATTTCAGGAATGAACTATGGTGTGAGCTGTACTTAGTGAACTGGAAAAATCTTCAACTTGACCAACCCCCTGTATAAATCTTGTCCATGCAGTTGCATGGAACAGGTACAGAATCAGGGCCACATTCTTCAATTTTTTTGATGAAAAGTATTATTCCTCTTTTAAAACTGACACTCGCACAGACAGGACTTTTGTGTTCCAATATCAAATTCCAAACTTGGTAATAAAGGATTTTGCCCCAGGCTGTTCCCCTTCTGTTTCAGTTCGATGTCAGCAACTCACTCAACTTTTCTAAAGTCCGGTACAAACAATGTGTGATATCCTGGCCTCACTTAAGCCAATGGCAAACCTCCTATTGAGTCAACAAGGGCCAGGATGTTACCTCTAACATTACAAGGCTATTTATCTATTTATGAAATTTTTGTGGTGTGCATTCTGGCACTGTCTAGTGCCTACATTGTTTCACAGTTGTACACATAATATGTCAGTAATAAACAGGAATAATTTCATTCTGTTAGATAAAGGGGAAAACACTTTGCTAACAAACATATGAGGGGAATGCAAGATAACGCCTGTCAGAGGAAATAATTTCCATGATTTTTTTATGCACAGACAATGCATTTTGTACTATCCAAACACAAAGTGAAGATAATCTTTGTCTTCTGCAGTTTACAATCCTCTTGAAAGAAATGCTGAGTTGTTTGTTTGATTTTTACAGGTTATATTACATTAAGATTACAAACATTCATGCTAAATAGTCATTTTTTTTATTTGAATAGCTAGGGATGAGCCAAGACCAAGATGATTTATCTGAAGTGCCTCTGCCTTCTGGGGATCGAGTGAAATAGAGCAGTACTTACTCAGAACCTGACTTTGAGGATTTGTAGTTGAAAACCAGTGTTATGCCTAGTCCTGTGCCTGTTTGTGTATAGGTTTGTGGTAGGTCAAAACAGGAACACTACTTTTTTCCCTAATCTTTTGAACCTCAGGGGTTTGAATAAAAAAGATCCAGGTTTGAAGTTGCCCACATTTTTGGGTTAGAGTAACTTGTTTCTGCCCAATGAGGTTGAGCAAAAAAAAAAATCTGGTCTATAATCCTTATTTATAATTCAATGGCAAAAATTAAATCAGAAAACATTCCATATCAACTGGGTTCCTACGTGACACAGTATGCTGCATTTCCTTCTTCCATGCTATTTCCACAACTCATCCATAAATTGACAATAACTTTCATGCACCCCATTCCATATAGTGTCCCTTCCTCCAGAATCCTTCCACTATGAACACAAAACAAAACCAGGCTAGAAAGGGAAATCTATAAATATTCAGTAATTGTGGAGTCATGTCTCAGTCCCCTAGTGCCTTCCACAGACTTGTCCTTCCTAAACAGAATAAATTTCTGCCCCTCTTACCTGTGACTATAGCATTCAAATTATGGACTGAGTATAGACCAGTGCTGAGATACAAGTCAGAAGCTGCAGATACGTTGAACCAATGATTCAAACATTTTCATGCCTTTTCCATTTTCAAACAGCTCAGTATGTATGGTGCATACAAATTCTGAAAAGCTGGAGTTAGCATCACAGACATCTGGTCTCCCAAAATCTTACCCATGTAACAAAACTACAGCCCAGTACAGCTTGGGACCTCTGTACTTACGTGTGATGGTAAGGATGTCTCTGTAGTTTGAGAGCCTGATTAAAGAGAGCCTGGAACAACCAGGAGAAACCAGAGGCCTAGGACCTAAAATGGAAATAAGGCCTAGATCTTTGAGAGATTTTCAAAACCAAGCTTAGCTTTACCTAGATGTTTTTAAAACCTATTTCATGCTTTTTTTGCAAAATGTAAACAGAAAAAAGTATGGAAACAACAGGTGGTTTTTAAGGTCATTAAGAAAATAGCTATGTTATATTTAAAAGAATTTAGGTAGCTATAAAGTTATCTTGCAGTTCTCATATATGGACTGAGGACAACATTCTCACATAGTACAAGAACAGAATATGCAAGAGATCTGCAGTGCAGCTAGGAGACATGGATTTTGCAGCATGGGTTTCTAACTGTTTCATGAGGTTAAATTGTTTCATCTGGTTATTCCCTCTCAGCATCTCCCTGCTCCGCACCCCCCCCCCAATTAAATTCCAAAAGATGACTGCTAAAAGTACAGTCATTGTAAGGTGTAAGCTGCTGTCAATGAGCCTTGTCAGCAAGACTGATGGCACTCGGATATTGTTTTGTTTTGTTTTGTTTTGTTTTGTTTTATGAAATGGGAAACCTGGGGGGTTAAGGGGACTAGAGTAAATTCTCAAAACTTGCCAGAAACAGGTACAGCCAGAAAAAAAAAAAAGTGAAAATATAATGGAAAATAAATTGGCATTTAGAGAACTCACTAAAACAAACTTATGCTTCTTGATTCCTGAATAATAAAATTCCAAATAGCTAAATAAATGCAGGAACAGAATACTGAAAGCAAACAAAGCCTGAAAGAATTACCCAGTCTATTATGGTGAGAGAAAGCTGATAATGTAGGGTCTCATCCTTGGTGAACATTATCCTTTAAATCCTTGGTAATAATTCAGATAATTTGGTAGTTACAGTGATCATTTTCTGTTGTAGATCACATCAAATATATAAAGGTATGACAGTCCAGTCATTCACTCTGTACACAGTAAAGACTTCCGCTAAGGTCAACAGGCCATTTTCTGTTTACAGTTTTCAAGGTTAGGTCCTTATTCATAAGAAATCCCTATCCTTTTTTGGTCCTAGAGATATAATATTTGGGTAGAACAATGCTGTTCCAATGCTCAGAAATGTTCTAATGTTAGGAAATCTCATGAGCTTCAAGAACAGAAGAATCCCATGCACCAGTACAGGCTTGGGATCAACTGGCCAAGTAGCAGCTCTGCAGAAAAGGACCTGGAGGTTACAGTGGACAATAAGCTGAATATTAGACCACGGTGTGTCCTTCTTGCCACAAAGGCTAACAGCATAATGGGCTGCATTAATAGGAGTGTTGCCAGTAGATCAAAGGAAGTGATTATTCCTCTCAATTCATCACTGGTGAGGCCACATCTGGAGTACTGTGTCCAGTTTTGGGCCCCCCACTACAGAAAGGATGTAGACAAGTTGAAGAGAATCCAGCAGAGAACAGTGAAAATGGCTGGAGAGCTGGGGCACAAGATTTATGAGAAGAGGCTGAGGGAAATGGGTTTATTTAGTCTGGAGAAGAGAAGACTGAGGGCAGTTTTGATATCAGGCTTTGCCTATCTGAAATGGGGGTTCCAAAGAGGATGAAACTAGACTCTTCTCAGTGGTGGCAGATGATAGAACAAGAAGCAGTGGTCTCAGTTGCAGTTAGGGAAGTTTAGGTTGGATATTAGGAAAAATTTTCTCACTAGAGAGGCTGTGAAGCACTGGAACAGGTTACCGAGAGAAGTCACTGGACTCTCCATCTTTGGGGTTTTTTAAGGCCCAGCTCAGCAAAGCCCTGGCTGGGATGATCTAGTTGGGGATGGTTCTGCTTTGAGCATAGGGTTGGATTAGATGACCTCCTGACCTCCTTTCCAACCCTAATTTTCTATGATTCATTTCCACTTACTTATAGACTTAAGTTTAGTCAATATTTTACTCATCCCAACCCTTACCCGCTAATTTGTTTATAAGATTTTGTGGGGCTTTTTCCCTCTGTATTTGGGTGTATATTATTCTCAAATCCTTTGTATCATATTCTGTTCTCACATAAATTATACACAACTCTCATTATTTTCACTGACGATTTGTATGTATATGCTATCTGACGACAGAATTTTTCCTGTTCCAAACTGACTCCCCTTGACCTCAATATGCTTCAGATCAGTCCTTTTGCACGTCTTAACTTTATGGATTATTTAAAGTGTGGGGTTTATGGCAGTGTAGGTCATCACAGTCGGCGTAAAAGATGGTTGGAAGCGAACTTTCTTCATAGAACAGCAATTTGTCAGTAAGATGACTTTGAAGATAAAACCTTTTGTAATTTGTAATAAAGGATATATTTGGGCTCTTCATATGGATCAAACCACTTATAGTTATTCACTGAGTGCCCCAGGTTTTATGATCTGATTATTACACTAGATTTACAGAGACAAATTATGAAACCCATTACCTTCTTGGAAGTTCTCTCTCTTTTTTCATGCATCTGACAAACGCAGTGATGGAAATCTTTCCTGAGGCAAGTCTTAACTGCCTGATGGTAGAGCTGTGTTTATATTTTAGAAAGAGATTTATAAATCTGGACAAATGTTGAAACTGCACAAGGATTTTAATGGATCTTTTGCTTTTGAGATGTTTTTAACACACCTGTCCTTTAGAGCAATGCAGTTCTACTGCCTACTTCCACTGGAGTGGATCAGTTTTGAAAGAGGTCTGGAGTCTCTTATAAGTTTGATTAGCTAAACGTCTTCAATATTAAGAGCAATTCCTAACAATCTACCTAATTCCTAATTGCTCTCTTAAGCAGTCAGTAAGCCTCAAGGCTAGTAAGGCATAATAAACAGGCAGTGCTTTCAGGTTCTTCAATCACAAGAAGTTGGTTGGGGGGCATCTAAAGCTCTCCCCTTTAACTATTAAGGCATCTTAGTGAGGATGGGATTTAGGGCCCCTCTTCAAGATGCTCATGGTGCCCTTCATTTTATCTTAGCATACCCAAGGCACCTGGAAGGCCCCAGAACCTTTTCCACTGGACTGGTCCTAAGTCTCCCATTTGTCTTACCTTAGTCTTGTGCAACTTATACCACTAGTTCTCCAGTCACATTACTCACCCAGCCTTTTTTGTCTTCTAAAATAATTTTTTTTAAGATAACTCAATGCATCCCTCAATGCAAAGGATTCAGGGAACATTTGCATACCACAGCTTTTAGGCTGCAGTGCACCCACAGTGTAGAGAGCCAGAACTTAAGATTCATAGATGTTAGGGTCGAAAGGAACCTCAATAGATCATCGAGTCCGAACCCCTGCATAGGCAGAAAAGAGTGCTGGGTCTAGATGACCCCAGCTAGATGGTTATCTAACCTCCTCTTGAAGACCCCCAGAGTAGGGGAGAGCACCACCTCCCTTGGGAGCCCGTTCCAGACCTTGGCCACTCGAACCGTGAAGAAGTTCCTCCTAATGTCCAATCTAAATCTGCTCTCTGCTAGCTTGTGACCATTATTTCTTGTAACCTCCGGGGGCACCTTGGTGAATAAATACTCACCAATTCCCTTCTGTGCCCCCGTGATGAATTTATAGGCAGCCACAAGTTCGCCTCTCAACCTTCTCTTGCGGAGGCTGAAAAGGTCCAGTTTCTCTAGTCTCTCCTCGTAGGGCTTGGTCTGCAGGCCCTTAACCATACGAGTGGCCCTTCTCTGGACCCTCTCCAGGTTATCCGCATCCCTCTTGAATTGTGGCACCCAGAATTGCATGCAGTACTCCAACTGCGGTCTGACCAGCGCCCGATAGAGGGGAAATATCACCTCCTTGGACCTATTCGTCATGCATCTGCTGATGCACGATAAAGTGCCATTGGCTTTTCTGATGGCTTCGTCACACTGCCAACTCATGTTCATCTTGGAGTCCACTAGGACTCCAAGATCCCTTTCCGCTTCCGTGCCACCCAGCAGGTCATTCCCTAGGCTGTAGGTGTGCTGGACATTCTTCCTCCCTAGGTGCAGCACTTTGCATTTCTCCTTGTTGAACTGCATTCTGTTGTTTTCTGCCCACTTGTCTAACCTGTCCAGGTCTGCTTGCAGCTGTTCCCTACCCTCCGGCGTGTCCACTTCTCCCCATAGCTTTGTGTCATCTGCAAACTTGGACAGAGTACATTTCACTCCCTCATTCATCGCTGATGAAGACACTAAATAGTATCAGTCCAAGGACCGAGCCCTGCGGGACCCCACTGCCTACCCCCTTCCAGGTCGAAGCCGACCCATCCACCACGACTCTCTGGGTGCAACCCTCCAGCCAATTCACCACCCACCAGACTGTGTAGTCATCCAAGTCACAGCCTCTTAACTTGTTCACCAGTATGGGGTGGGATACCGTATCGAAGGCCTTCCTGAAGTCTAAGTATACGACATCCACCCCTCCTCCTGTGTCCAGGCGTTTCATAACCTGGTCGTAAAAAGAGACTAGATTGGTCAGGCACGATCTGCCTGCCACGAACCCATGCTGGTTTCCCCTCAGCATAATTTGTCCTGCCGGGCTCTCACATACGTGAGCCTTGATAATTTTTTCAAAGACTTTGCCAAGGATGGAGGTGAGACTGACTGGCCTATAGTTGCCCGGGTCCTCCTTCCTCCCCTTCTTGAAAATGGGGACCACATTGGCCCTTTTCCAGTCCTCCGGGACTTGGCAACTAAAGATCTCAAAATGGAGTTGGTTACAGCTGGTGTGAAGTTTCTTATACCAGCTGGCCTTATACACAAGGGCTGAATTTTTCTCTTAATGCAAGTAATTCATCAACAAGACATGCTTTGAGGATGGGTTGGAAATGAAATATTATGAGGTACATAGGCAGAGAAAAAACTATTCGGAACATGTTGCTAGGTCGTCCAGTTGCTGCATAGTGTAAAGAGTTCAAGGAGAGATGGATTTTATGTGAGGCCAGTGGACTTGCACTGGAACAATTCTTTATAGATATGACTTTATAGATATAGAGAGACCTTGGCTCCCTGACATCTCTTTTTAGGAAACACCTGGAACAGTATTCTTGTATTCTGGAGGAAAACAGAGAGATGGCATTAACTGCAGTAGGGCATAGCATGAGTGTATGTGAAGGTGACTCAGGAGAGCACCCATATGGCGGGAGTGTTTCGGCCAAAGAATATGGTTGGAGATAAGTTGATAGGTTGATAAGTGACATTGGTGGGGGTGACTGTCTTTCATCCTTCCATCTCAAATCCAATTGGCATTACTGCTAACATTTCAAGGTTACCTCTGAAGACAGTTCTCCAGTGTTAAACCAACTTGAGCTATCCCACAAGTCACATCATGGTCACAGCACAAGTGAATAGATAATAAAGTGCTAGAAGGTCCTGGGTATAACCTTAAGCTGTGTCTGGCTGGAGGGCCTGGTGGCAATGTGGTGGGGCTACTCATGGCAGGGTCGCTTCTATAAAATACTGCAATGTTGCAACCTCCAAAGTGAGGCGAGTATAGGGCACCTCAAAATGCTAGCCCTCACTGCCTTGTGAGTACTCCTTGATTGGAGAAAGAAAGGCTAAGGGATATCTCCTTGACAGAAACATGCCCTCGGCATTTAGCAGCAGGTCTTATCTGTTGCTCTCTAGCAGAAGCTACAACCCTTGAGGCACTGAACATTTGGACTCAATCTGGCTTTTGAATTCTGTCTCAGTGGTCTAAAGAGGGGATAGTAGGTCTTTGGCAGCCTCCACCCCTCCATACTCTTGCCTAGGTGTACGTGTTGAAGGTTTTGGTGTGATGGTCACAGGACTCTGTACAAGTGCATTCATCAGGCACCTGACTAGACCTCTTAGGTATACAACATGATCTAGGAGGATCAACAGCTGCCTATTTTGTACTTTGCTAGGAGGAGTAGGAAAGTTTAATATTTTTGTTTGTTTGCTTTTCAGAAGATCTAGAAAATCCTTTCCTTTCCCTGTTGTAACTGTAACAGGAGGCTTGAAGCTCCTGCCACTTTAAGAGTAGGCATGCTGTGGCTGGAACAGGCTGAAGGTACAGCAGGAAGGCAATTAGGGACCATGGTTAAGAAGCAGCCTGCAGGCACAGCCAGGGCTGACCCAGGAGGAGGGCCGGGCTTAAAGCAGATATAAGCCCAAGCCGTGAATTGAACTAGCAGTAAGTTCCTGGAGGTTGCTGAGGGAGCATCTCCTGAGTAGGATAGTTACAACTCTTGACAGCCAGCAGGGAAGGTACGGCCTGCAGCAGGCTGGGAGTTTGGGAAGGAACTAAAGGGGTGGAGGAGATCCTGGGGACACAGTGAATGAGGAGTCCTGAGCCCAGGGAAGGACTGAGTGCGAGACTGGGCCCAGAGAGAGACCAAGTATGGGGGACTGAGGGGGCTAGTGTCCGGAGAGAGAGCAGAGATAAGTTTGGGGGCCTATTGTGGGATCTAAGTGAGCCTAGAGAGGGTGGAGCCAGGACCAGGGCCAAAGAGGACCACTGCTGAGACCAGAGGTCTCACTGGCCTGAGGTAAGGCAGGAAGGACCAAGGGGCCTGGAGGTGAGAGCAAGCCAGGGCCAAGGAGCCCAGAGGTCTGCAGCCCAAGAGGGGCAAGGAATGGGGCTGGAAACCTATGGCCCAGGAGGGGCATGTGACAGCAGAGACCAAAGCTATGATAACCGGGAGTAGCCAGGAGAAGAAAAGTGCTCGGGCAAGACAGCTGGGCCCTAGGGGTGGAGACTGTGACAGCCAGGAGAAGCCAGGGGGAGCGAAGTGCCCAGGTAGGACAGCTAGGCTCTAGGGACTGAGGTCAGGACTGGGGGTTGGTTGTGGGTAAGACCTAAAACTGCACTCTACTGGGGCTGATTAGCATGGTGGGACTGCCATTGGTGAGGTAGCCTCCATGAAATGCCACGTGTGAGCCTGAAACACCTGAAAGCCCTAGCCCACACTGCCTTGTGGGTTACCCTGTGGAGGGGGAAGGCTAAGGGAGCACACCCTAACAGAAAAGGAAGGGAAAGAGGGACCAGAGGGTCCGGGCCCAGTGAAGGGACAAGAATAGAATGGGACCAAAAGGGTCCAGAGGCCGAGAGAGTGGTTGGGAGAGTAGGACCACAAGGGGCCAGAGGCTAGAGAACAGCTGAAGGAAAGTGAGACCAGGGGTCTGAGGACCCCAAGAAGAGACCAGTGAACAATCCGAGTAGTCTGGCAGCCCAGGGTCGGGCCAAGTGAGAGACCAAGTGGTCTGAGGACCCAGAAAAGGGTGAAGGGAGAGACCAAGGGGTCTGAGGCCCAGAGAGGCACTGAGTGTGTAAACAGAGGACATGGATGAGGATGATCCACGGTATGAGGCATGGTGTAGGGGCAGATTAGAGCCCCACAATTGGCCCATAAGGCTCAGACCACAGACAGCAGGTGGTCTTTCAGTTCAGACCAGGGCAGGCTCCCATATTTTATGGAAATTAGCACCAAGATGTGGAGGACAAGAAGGGCAGACCCCATGTTATTTATTGCAGCACTTACTTTCTAGCAAAGGGGCCAGGCAGTTGGGGGCAGGGGAATGGCCAGGCATGGATGAACTTGAGCCTGTGCTTATCTGTTTATCTCCTCACACCTTGAAGCATCCTGCTTGAGAATCCCGCCTTTAAGTCCAGAACTGTGGAAAGGATGTTGGAGGGCAAAGGTTGGTGCCCATGAAGAGAGCACTTTAGTATGCACATTCCCTTTGTAGGTCAGAATGCAGCCCATGTGGCTGTAACACACAGCTAAACTAGAAAACTGAATGACCAACACTTCAGTTTGGCTCTTTTATTTTTTAACAAACATAAGGAGGAGGTTATCACAGCTTGACAGGTCTGGAGGGGGTGTTTATTAGATATCAGCAATACATTAAACTGATTGGCATTCTTTATCGGTAGAAAGTATCTCATAGTTAGATATGAGCCACGTCCCTTGAGAAGTTTTGTGTTCCAAACCCTGTTTTGAAAACCATATCTATACAGTTGTTGAAAATATATCTTTGGAATGAGGTAGTGGAAGTAAGAGTCTCATTCAGCTTTCACAGCAGGAAAGAAGCATCCTGAGAATGCTTCTGTTACATATTTTAAAGGAAATCTCTATTTAGTCCACTTACTCGTTTAGTCTTGCCCAAAAGGAGTCCTAAACCTAGGATTTACAAATTGCCAAGAGTGCTATTTAAACAAATACATTAAAAAACCTCTCTATGATCAGATGTGCTGAACTAATGTCAGTGTAACCTCAGAGGACAAGATTTTTAGATGTGACTAGTGAGTGAAGGCACTGGACACCTTTAACGCCTATACATGTGCTCAGGTGGGTGGTGCATTTTAATTACAGCGGTTCTCAGGAGCTGCTCTAATTAAAACGCCCACAGAGTCTCATGTATTTAGCACCCTGCATTTCAAAATGGCAGCAGGGAAGCTTTAAGTAAAGCTTATTTGACAAGTTTGATTTAAAGTGCCCTGCTGCCATTTTGAAACGTGGAGATGCTGAATACGTGAGACAATTCAGCACGCCCGAGCGTTCTGTTTAGAATGCTCCAGCGGACTCGACACATTCTAATTGGAACACATTGGAGCATCCTGGAACTATAAATGAAGCTTAAATTATAACTTGTGTAGTTCCTTTACATGATCAGAGTCATGTAAAGGGGCCTTAGGCCTTCCTTTGTATGTAAAGGGGCCTTAGGCCTTCTTTTGTTAGGGAAAAGTGTGTGGTGGTGAAGATGTTAATCATGTTTAGTTAACACATGGTAAAATCTCAGTGTGAACAAGTCAGGTAGAGTTTTAACAAATATTAGCAGGTCATTTTGTACTTAAAATATGTTTTTACCCTGAGATCATTAGCAATCTCCCACCAGAGGCAAAGAGTGTATAGCTGTTCTCTTTATATAGTTAGAGGAGGTCCAGTTTATGGGCATATACAGATATCCAGGGAGGTTAGGTTGAGTTAAAAATGGCCACCTGGTAAGTTGCGATAGGGAAGATTAGCGGGGAGGCTAGCAGAGTCTGTCAGGTGGTGGGATGTTGATGTGGTCTGGGAGGGTTTGGTGAGATTGGGAGGGGCAAGCAGGGTCTGGGGGCGGGGGGGAAGTTGGAGGAGCAAAAATAGCCTCGGGTGGTGGGGAGGGGAAGGAAAAGCTCAGCCCCAGGGCTGGGGCCCAGAGGCTGGGCTTTCCCAGCCCCTGGGGCTGCACTGGGAAATATATAGAAGTTCAGTTGGATCAATCTCAGCAACCCGATCTAAGTTAGACTATCTCCAAGGTACAGTTAATGTAGATCAGGTCAGCCATTTTTAGATGGATCTAACCTTCCTGATCCTTCTGTTCAGTTTTCACATAGATCAACCTAACTAGAGATCTAAGTGTAAGGTTCGCACCTGGACAAACCTCAGTTAGATTGGGTGGACATTTTTAATATGATTTAACCTCCTCAAACTTATGTATGTGTCCTATCTGTCCCCACCTCAGGTTGATTTTAGCTAGCTTCATGATGGTAAAGCACTTCAATGCTGTCTCTACTAGAGTTTTACACCAAAATAGTTCTCACAGCAAAAATGCACAGTTTTCAGCGGTGAAAACATTCTTGCTTGCCTGTGTTAAACCTCAGCTGCCTTGTCGACTCAGGGGTTTGCTACCTTTTTGCTAACCTTTTATCAAAGGGCAGGCCAAGAATCTGGTCTTTCAACTTTAATGGAGACTGTTTCAATCTCCCTTTCTTTCTCTAAGCAATAATAAAAAGCAACGCTGCCAAGATGACCTCAAGTCACATGGAAACTTTGTGCTGTGGAGCTCTGGGGGGTCCTACCACACTGGTATAGCCCTATCAAGGGTTTAAAAAGACAAAAGGGCGAGTGGGGGGAGAGGAGGGCTTTCTGTAACCTATTAATCCTTTTAGAATCCCTCCTGTGAGTTTCTGCTGTCTCTTGCCATTGTCCAGATTTTAAAAGAACACAGTGCACCTGTGTCTAGGGGTTAGTGTGAAAGCTACAAAGTGCCATGTGGAGTGCCTAAACAAAACTGCTGTGCGATCATTTTCTACAGAATAGACCTCTACAGGGGACTGGGAGGCAAAGCAGTAGTGTAACAGCTAGTCATTCATTTCAGCCTCCAACTGTTCAGCAGCCAGTGTGCTATGCCTCTGCATGTCAGGGTTGTAGCTCAGTTCCACTTATATAAAAAGGCATTTAAAAATTGAAAATAAAAGCAAAAAATCATGGCGGGGTTGATATTCCTCTTACATTTTGCCTCATACTGAGGAGGAGATATTCACCAATAACAGCTGCAATTTGCTGGCTGTAAATTGTGCTTAATACCTCAATCGAGCCTGGAGTCACTGGTTTCTGCTCTCTCTCGTTATTCTGTACATATTAAATATGCATGGTTTGATCTAGTTTCAAGATGATAAAGTTGGGGATCATAAGACCCCTTTAAGACTCTTTGTCGTCTACTCTGATACTGACTCCTTCCTGCAAGAACAGAATCTGGCACATTTTCCAGCCATTTCACAGCCTGTTCCTGGCTCTGCCAGAAGTGACTTGTCTGGAACATCAGCTGTCCTTGGCAACCCCATCTGTAAAATGGGTTAGTGCACCTTTCTCAGTGGTTCTCACAGTTTTGGTCCTTCAGGCTAGATCAGGGGTGGGCAAAATGCGGCCCGGGGGCTGGATGTGGCCCACCAGGCCATTCTATCTGGCCCACGGGGCCCCTAAAAATTTTAGAAAATTATATTTATCTGCCCCTGGCTGCCTGTCATGCAGCCCTCGATGGCTTGCCAAAACTCAGTAAGCAGCCTTCCTCCCAAAATAATTGCCCGACCCGGGGCTAGATGAATGTCACAGGGCTGGCTTGCAGGTCAGATTGGGCCCCGCATTGCCTCCCCCACCCACGCCAAGATTGGGTCCTGGGAGCCCTGCACTGCCTCCATCTGGCCAGGGAGGGGCAGCACAGGGCTTGATCCCAGCACATGGGGGCACAGGACCCTGGAGCCCAATCCAGCTGGCTAGAGGTGGTCTGGGGCTTGTGCCACCCCCCCCTTGCTGGATCGGGCTCTACCCCCCAGCCTCCCTCAAAAAACAAAACAAAAGAAACCTCAGAATCACTTCATTCCTAAAATACTATATTTCAGGAACCACTTGGTCTTTTGCCCTTGGTTTTTCCCACAAAGTCCTTTGTGGTCCCTGGCTTCTTAAGCCAACTTTCTGGCTGGCTGGATTTTTCTGTGAATTTAGAAAGTTTGCACAGTTTGGCTTGAAACAGTAATTTAGGCAGTAGATTCCGTGTAATACTTATTTTTGTTTCTGTTTGGTTGGGATTCTGTGTTTGTTTGTTTTGCTTTTTATTTTGGTTTCATTCCATGTGAAAGCTTGCCCTTATTTTTTTTTTTTCCTTTTATAAAACAAGGTCAGGAAACTTGTCTGTTAGAACATGCTTTAAACAATAACATGACCGTTTTGTCTAACAACTTCAGAGCTTGTCTAAACAAAAAGTGACACTAAAGTAACTAACATGGTTTTAATTCATACTTTAGGGTTCTTTTTTATTATTTTATTTTATTTTATTTGTTTTTTTCTGTATTTGCAGGTACTTTTATTTCTAGTGAAGAGATTTCTGTTTCTCTGCAGGTTAACTATTTCTTTATTGATGTAAGCTAAATCAAAGTAAGGGATTTTTCATGTAATGCAAAGGCTCCCATACTGACTGGCACCATAATAATGGAAGTTGTGAACTTAGTGATTTTATTATTTCAGAGCTAGTTGGGGGGGAGGGGGCAGAAGAATCCTTCTGTACTGTGGCTGTTTTAGAGGACAGCTGGCAAAAAGCACGTGTAGTCTTCAAAGGATTTGAACTTCCATGTGTCAAGAAGAGTAAATGGAGTTGGTTACAAAAGCTGCTCAAACACCAGCACTACATTTAAGAATGAGGATTTCAAAGGCTCCTCTTTTAGTCACGCACTGACCAGAAGGTCCCCAAGCAACAGATCATTTTGAGGAGCATTGATCTGAATCTGTCTTTGTAGAGGTTCCTTGGGGCAGGAAGGTTAAGTCATTCCTTTTTTTCTCCCTGTTCACTATATTGTTGATGCTTTGCTGAAGTCACTCTGAAGGTGGCCATTGCATGGGGAGCTGAGACACAGATTGAGCTCTGCTTTTCTTCCATTGGATTCCAAGTGACATCTGCTTCAAATCCATCAAGAGGAAGAATGAGCCAGAGGAAAAAGCTGAAGTGATCAAGGGAGGTAATAAGGGAGTTGAAGAAAGTCTATTGATTTGTGCAGCCATCAGTGAGACCAAGAGATAATTAGCATTAAAGTAACCAGGTGGCGGGGGAGAGGGGGGGGGTGATCAGAGCAGCAGCCCTGAGTGCTGACTTAGTGGTGGGGAGAGGGGCACCAAAATAATCACAACCACAGCAGCAGCTGATTGCGCCACTGCAGTAGGCACCACAGTAGCTGGTGCCTCCCTAGGCATTGCACAATTACTCAGGGCATGGACCTGCCTGGTTATGCTTTTGATAATGAGTGAAGAGAGTTTGGACGGATGGGAAGAATCATCGGTAACACCTTTTAGATGGATGATGGATTTCTCCTGTCCTGTTTTGCATTTGTATTCATATTCATCTCCTGCTGCACTGTCACCAGGATGGGGATAGGGTGTGGTGCAGGGAAAATGAGAGACAATCTTCCTTAGATCTAAATTTAAACGCCAAAAAAAGTATATGAGCAGGGCAAGAAGAAAATCTAATGAGGGCAAGATGATTTTCTAAGCAGAGCTAAGGAGCAGTGGAAGAAAAAAATCCTCCTAGATGAGCACTGAAACCATTCCATTTTATGATGCTATATGATGTATAAGCTAGAAGTGTGTGAAAAAGCGAAGCCTACTACTTCACTGCAAGTTTGCTCTCTTTTAGTCTGTAGAGCTTCATGGCTTTAAAGCAGTGGAAATCTCTGAAAGACCCACCCTTATCCTGGGTTATTTTTGATAATAAGCAGCTGCATATGGCTTCAACGTAAACAATTGTACAATTCAGATTTTTTTTCTGTGCTCAGGATTCTCCTCAGCTGTTGCTTCTGCTCGAGTTTGTGTGTCAGTATTTCTTTTCAAGTTGCCTTTTGTTCCTCTTCTCTGTGCGCATACGCTGTTTAAATTAATCATTATTTTTAGAGAGGCACTAGAAAAAATATCCTTTGTGTGACCAGTGCAACTGCATTTATAGTTCTGTATTTATATTATGGAGTTGTAAGGGGGTTAGAAGATGTTGGAGGTTAGAATGCAGCACTAGTACAGTGAATTTTAGGATTTTTGTTAAGATTAGCTTTTGTACCCTGAAGCACATTATATTATAATTACCCTACTAACACATAACAACACTAAAAAAAAAAAAAAAAAAAAAGTGGGGGGAAGTTTCATGTCTTTTTGACCTTGGATTCAGTGACACAATTCAGTAACATGCTAATGAATTAGTGGAAAGGGTGGGGTGGGGTGGGGTGGGTAGGGGGGGTCATATTACAAGTACTTTATCTTAAGGAGGCAAATTTCTGTGGCAAATTCCACACAGTTAAGATTATTTGGGGGAGGGAGAGGAGCTCCTTACATCATACATGCATCATACATACTTACAAACAAAAAAACCGAACAAACTACATAGATACCAGAGTTAAGCAAAGATGTATCTACTGTATGGATCCTTTGTATATTCTGTTATTAAGAGAAAACGCCAGGAGAAAAGAAGCTGCGTCCCACATTGCTGTAGCTGCGCAGCGTTTTCAAGAGGTTGTCGCCTGGAAGGAAGTTTGCAAACAATTCCAGGATTGCTACTTGGATGCTGCCACTTGGTTTTTTTTAATCATAGATCTTTACAGATAACTTGGCTTGTCTTTGCTGTGATGGTTTATATTCCATGGAAACAAATGGGATGGCATCTAGTCCTAAGTAGCAGTGGTCCTAAGTAGTCTAAGGCTCATGCTGATGCCATACTTCGTTTTGCATATGTCTTAAAATTGCGTGAATATTTCCGTAGGGTGATTATTTTTAAATCATTTTTCAGCATTGACATGAGTCTACTCCTATCAAAATGAAAGGAAGTTTTACTGTCGGGTTCAGTGGACCAGTGTTAAAAACTTCATACTCGGTGCGTTAACAAATACCACTGCATTCTTAAAATGTCCCTGGTGCTGATCCCCATACACCAGACATGTACTTAGAGGGGTTCTGTTGCCTTCACCAATGGGAAAGGACCCAAAAAACAAACAAACAAACAGGAAGAATAATTAATTTGTTGAAGGGGTGGCAAAAAACTAAAGAATGAAAAAACAGGAGTAGGAACACTTTGTGAAATAGGCTGGCCTGGAGGATAAACTTCCTGTTTATCCCTAGAGCAGGTTCAACCAGGTAAGTGAAATGCAGCTTCCCTTGCACTATACCTCCAGTAGGATTAGAGGGGTGGGGGGTCCTGTGCCCACCCAGTCCTTGCCTTGTCTGTCCAGGCTACCAATAAGTGTACCCCTTATTGTGAACAAATGTTTAATAGTATTTCTGTAAACCTTGAAGCTGGGGCCTGAATTATACATTTGTATGAGCTTTTATTTTGAAACCCCCTACCTTGCCTATAAACAATAAGACTGAATGACTTTTTCAGCTTGTATAAAATAAGCAGAACCTCTCAGGGTCATCATTAAATTGTTAATGATACAGCAGTGTCATAGCTTATCATTCATAGTACCATTCAGTTCATCTCCCTTTAGCTCGATACCAGGACAGGTGCAGTACAGTAACAATTTTTGCAACTTAGTGGAATAAGAATGAACAGTTAATTAACACTAAGCCAGTTTTTCAGCTGCTGTTAAGCAATGTAACTAGACTAAGATCCTTTCCTAGGCCTCTGTTATGGCTTTAGGTCACGGGTGGGCAATTATTTGGGCTCGAGGGCCACATAGGGTGTTTTGATGAGCTGCGCTGCTCCAGGCAGGCAGGAGAGAAGCTTCAGCTGGGCAGCTCCTGCCCCAGCATGTGGGGCTCTGGCTCCAGCTCCAGACTGCCTTCCACCCACTCCACCCGCCCTCAGGTGGCTGCTCATCACGCCAGGTGGATAGAGTTGGGTGGAAGGCAGCCAGGAGTTGAAGCCAGAACCCTATGCACTGAGGCAGGAGCTGCCCAGCTGAAGCCTCCCTCTCACTCTTGGGAGTGAGGCAAAGGCAGCAGGGGCAAGAACAGGAGGAGGAGCTGCAGCTGGAGGCAAGGGGAACAGAATAATCTTGCCAGTCCAGGCCTCTGCCAGCATGCATAGCTTCCAGTAAGGCTGTTCCCAGTGTGGCTGCGGCCATCCAGGTGCTGCCCTGCTCTCCTTCCCTCCCACAGCTGCCCCTGCCCCTGCTGTGCCACTGGGTGGGTGGGCAGATGGGGAGCTTCAACTGGGCAGCTCCTCTGCTTCTCTCGCCTCTAGCAGGGGCTGACCCAGGTGGGATCTGGCCCACGGGCCATACTTTACCTACCCCTGCTTTAGGTGCACGTAGGTTGTGCAGTAAAGCAAAGTCCCTTGTTTAATCCAAACTGTATAGGCTTATGTTGTTCAGTTGTAAACTTATGCCATTCAGTAAAAATCTTCTCCACTGCAAGAAAATGTGTCTGCCGATATGCATGCATAATGATAGAGACAGGGTTCTGGGTGGTGGTGCCATACCATCCTGGTTGAGAATCAAGGGGTGGCACAGGTTCCTTTTAAAAGTGTTGCAGGGCGCCACACAATATTAGCACTGTGAAGCATTCAAACACTTGCATGTGATTCACAAGATAAATGCAGAGATTTCAAATAAGAATCCATAGCAGCAAAACCATACTGACCTTCAGTAGGCTTTCTGAGTTCTTTCAACAGAAAAAGTGCTTTATTATTTTTCTATAGTCAAGAAAATTGAAAGCTAATTGCTGGCATTTTCTGAGGGCTGCCTGATGGGGAGTCCTGAACACTCCTCACCCCTTTTTGCTGTGCTGGGTGTGCCACTGCATTTCTCCTGCCAGATACTCTGATCCCAGAACCAGTTCAGTCTGAATGACAATTATTAGCATGCGAGAAAAATGGATTGGTGAAGGACAGTTTCAAGGGAGTTGAGATGCACAAGCCAGTGATCACACCTAATGCTAATAAGGCGACCCTAGGAAAGAACAGTGGTCACAGGCCTTAACTCTACTCCATTTCCCTGTTCCCTACTGAATTGGCCAAGAAATCCTTATCTCGGAGGAATGGGCCAGAATGCAAAAATCTGAACCTGAACTGTATAAAGCTCTACCACACAAAGTCAGAGAGGGGTAGGAGTCAGGAACTTGCCTTAAACCCTGAGGATGATTCTGCTGGCCCTGAGACCTCACCATCTAGTAATGAGTATGTTTGTGTATTCCCCGCTATATGTGACTGCTCTTTTTAATATTGCCTGATTGATAACATCCCAATGAACTGGTGTATAGTTTGGGGAAATTTGCTTTGGCTTCTCTTATAGCTCTCCGGATAAAATAAAAGCCCCCAGAGACGACCTTGGTGTAACATTCCTTGAGCCCTGAAAGTTTGAAAACCACTACTGTAGGGTGTTCCTCCTTCTCTACAATGCAGCTACATGCAAAGCAGCTGTAATTTGCATTGCAGGTGGTAAGCAGCTGGAAAAGAGATAAATAGAGAGCCATGGTCTTGCTCCCCAAAGTCTTCCTGAACCCATGTACCAGTGGGAGGGGATTAAGGAGGTGCTGTATGCCCCTTTTCAAAGGTTGAATGAGTTTTTCACTGCTCTCTGCCCAGTGGCTGCTCTGCATTTGTGAGATAAATGATCCCCGATGCAATGTATCAGGTGATGCTTGGGAGATGGGGAGGAGCTGTAGTTCTGTCAGATAATGTGCAGCATTTAGCCCTTTATGTATCTGATCAGCTTAGTAAAGCTTATCTGAACTGTTTCCAGAATTCATTCATCCTTGAGGAGAAGTATCCCAGACCAGTTACCTTGCTGAACTTGCCTTAATGTGTTCTGCACTAACTTCATTAACAGGGAAAGAAATGTCAAAAGATTCCAATTATAGAGTGAGACTATGTACACTCTAATTATGTTAATAATCTAGTCGGGTTCGTCAGGGGAATTCAGGATTTTGTTGCTGGCATGTGGGCCGTTTGCTGCTTTTTTCCCTGTTAAATTCATAGAGCCAAGAAGAATTTGTAGCAGCTAATCTGCCTGCTTCAGTGTAAATTTGCCTGTTGACTTGTCCATCTTTTCTTTTTCTCACTGCCTTCCTCAGCTCATGGAGGGAAACCACAGTGTGATTGTCAGAGAAGTCTGTAAACCCCACCAAAATATTATGCTTGGCCAGGAAAACTAAAGCAGGATGTGCAATGTGCGCTCATTCTTGCTCTCTCTCTCTTTTTCTATTGGCTGTGTGTAATGGCAGTTGCTTCTCTCGAGATGGATAGAATTCCTCAACTCCTTGACTAGCAGCCACTTACATCAATAAATGCATTAGCTTTCATGAGCAAGAGCAGACTTCATCAGATGCATCTGTCCTGGGTATGATGCATCAGATCTGTTTTTGCTCACGAAAGCTTAGGCATCTATAATTCAGATGGTTTATAAGGTGTATCTCTACTCTGCCTTCTGCCTGACTGCATACTAACATGGCTAACTCCCCCTCTCTGATGTAAAGTAACTATATATATTTTGCTAAGGGGGTAAGGTAGACAGAATTTAAGAAGGCCACTAACTTAGCAGGGGAAAGGAATTATTAGCCACTAGGTTCTGTGAAGCCATTGCCTGTATGCTAGGGTTACCTAAGTTCCAGTTCCAAAAAAGAGGACACCTGCTGCACGTGCTGGGGGTGGAGGGGTATATGACTGTGAGGGGCAGTGATAGACGGTGCCCTGGCCCTGCCCATTCCATTGCCCCCTCACTCCCAAGCCCAACTCAAAGAAGTTAAGTACTGGGGTAGTTTCTTGCTAAAAGATATGGCTGCCTCAGAACTAGCTGACTACTCAAGCAGCCAAAGAGATAACAGACAATGCAACATGAAACTTCCAGGTGATTTCAGTTGGTCTCCAAGGTCTGGGACAGACACTGCAAAAACTGGTTTGACCCAGATCAAATAAGTCTGATACTACATTCAAGCAGGTTTATCTCAAACCAGTTTCAGCCATTTTCAAACTGACTTACATGCCTTGAACATCTGTTCTGTTACAGGTTTAAACCGGGCTCTGATCAATTAAACCGGTTTGTGTCATGTCTGCCCCAGCCTAAGGGAAGCAGAAGACTCTTTGTATACCCATTGGTCCCTAAAAGCAGGTGTTTGCCAGACAAACCTCAAAGAGTCACTAGAGGCCATCAAAAATGTCACTGGACAGTTTATCAATATTGCATATGGTAAATTGATACAGGATCTGTAATACATTTATTTTGTTATTTGGAACCCGAAAAGGTACAATTAGAACTGCTGAACTGGTGCATCTCAATGCTGACCCTGACTATGCTTCTTTCCTAGCTAACACTCGGAAGCTACTGGGCAGCACTGACAGACTATGGGATCCTAAGTGCAAGGAAGGATGCTATATACCCTTCCTCTGAAAGGCTCTGAGGGCAACTGTGCCAGGTTCCATGCTGGCAGGAACTTTGTCAGGCCCTGAGCAACTCTGATTTACTCATTATTGTGGTACCTCTCTCCAGTGGAGGGCTTTACAGTAAATAGCAAGTCAAGTTGACATACAACAGCAGGGCACCTATAAATATATAAGGCATCTTGCAACAATGAGAGCACAACGTCAACTCATTTCAAACTCTAAGCTCTCAGTGGATGGACACTGAAGGACAATGGAAAGCTACTTCCTAAGCAGAAATTCCTAGGTGGGGTTACGTGCTGAGACTCTTGTCCAGGCTCCGTGGTTTGTCATCTTCTGATGATATTTTGTTTCGTAGTACTTTTTAGAGACCAAGTGAGCACTTCCTCTCTGGCTCAGCAAAGCTTGTTTAAACAATACTAATCAAACAGCAGCAGGGTTTCCTTTTAAATGCATGAATGCATGCTTCTGACTCCAAGAAGTGAAACCAACACACACGCTTTATACTGCATCATAACAGTGATACATTATAGAATTAGCCCAGCCCCATAGTGCAGCTCCCCACACTCCCGCTCCCTTTCTTCCAGCTGGAGTCCCTGGCCCTGGCCTGGTGGGGCCCTCCCCTCTCCTCAGGCAGGCAGGCTGGAAGCAGCCAAGTGGCAGCTAGGTACAAGCTCTACCAGGCAGAGGTTTCTTGTCTCCAGCGCCTCCTGGTTTAGGGCTGGAGGCAGGTTAGGCTGGCGTGGAGGGGGGAAGGTTGGTTGCTTACCAACCGGAGCCCTACCTCCTTCATGGAGACGCTGGCTTGCAGAGGGGCAGCAAAGGCGAAGGCTTATGGAGGGGCCCCGTGGGCCGGATGGAATTGCCTGGTGAGCTGGACCTAGCCCGCAGCCCTTATTTTTCCCGCTCCTGCTCTAGTAGGTGTGAGCAGTTTCAGGTCATATGGATCCCAACTGTATGTATGGGTAGCTAGACAGGAAATCTCTGGCCGTCTATCTGAGCTGGTCTAATCCTCTGACCTATTTTTCTCTCGTTATATGCTCCTCGCTATAGTATTTGAGTGTCTTACTAGAACAAATATCACTGATAACTGCTGGTAGTGAGCAAAAACCAAAAAATATATGTTATATAAGGTCTCTATGCCACCTTGCGGAGAGTTTTGCTTCTATGTGTATGACAAGTGAAATGAAAAACAAACTGTTGATTTTAATTTGGAATGGGATGCTTTCATATTTATTCACGGATGGTGCCCAGCTATTATATAAAAACTGTTGAACTTACACTCCTATTTGGCAGACAGCTGGCTATAGAAGAAGCATCAGTTTGTGTTTTGGCCTCGTTAGCATGAATATAGAGGCCTTTGTAACTGTAGGCTGTGATATGAGTGGCAATGTGTACAGTATCAAGCCTGCAACGGATTTGGTTATTGCAGTGAAGTGCTGATGCAACAGTCATACAACCATTGACAGAGTAATAAAGCTGCCACTGTTATACTAATGCACAATAGTTGCTTAGTGTAGGAAAACAAGCAACATGTAAGAAGCAGTATAACAAATGCAGCTCTGGGTATGGTCCTTTTAAGTGATATACTCTCTTAGTGGACCCCCAGGCTACTGTTAATGCCTCTAAATCTTCCTTCCTTGAAAACAGTCCTTATCTGAAGTCAGAATCCTGTGCTGGTACAGTTATTAGTTGTACTAGGGACTAATTAAATTTGTCAGAGAAACCGGAGCAAGCCCACAGCCATGTTTTTTTTTTTTTTAATAATACTGACTGCGGTATGCCCACTGGAGCAGTACTCTGCCTCCCCCTCTCTTTCTGCAAAGGTTGGATCCCTTAAACTGCTATTTGCAATGGTGACATCTGGTATAGGAAAAAGCTCACGTTTAGCAACTGCCTGCTTTTGAAAAGATACCCACATTAAGCACAACTGGTGCTAGGGAAAGGAGGGGGGAATGCTTCTGCAGCTGTCTTGAAAAAAATGCACGTCTGACCATCTGTTGGAAACACCATCAAAGAATGAAGTTACTTCAGAACTTGGGCTGTAAGTAGAGGTTTTTTCATAACACCTTCTATCAGCTGACCTAAGGAGGAGAAATCCCTATCATAGAATCTCTCCACACCACCAGAGAAGTACCAGAGCCTACTGTATTGAATGGTCTTTCTGTCAGAGAGCCACTATGCATTTCTGTACTTCTTTTTATAACGACCTTTTCTACAGAAGCATCTATTTAGTGGTTCCATAGGCACTGCAGTCCCTTTTCATATCTATGTCCATAGTGTCTGCTCATGACTAATTAATGATCAGCATATGTAGAGAGGAAGAGGGGATTTAAACAAATCCTATTATAAAATTTTTCTCTCTTACAAGGATTGGATTAACAGACATGAGAGAAGAATAGTTATACTGGAGAATTCAAGAAAAAGGGCATGCTTATGCAGCTGAACCCACTGTTAATGGTGATTGCTGAGCTATTGGTATGTTGTTAAGACCCAAAATAGGATGAAATTTCACATTTTTATAATAGAGCAATGACAGCCTGATTAGAACAGTGCAGGTGGGTGTTCAAGCGTATTTCATCCTAAAGTACTCTCATCAATTTTTTGAGGCAAATCTGACCACAGATAAGCACACAGGATCCCATTGACTTGAATTGCAGGTGTTCTGCACTAATAAAAACTGCTGTTAGTACATTCACTGCCTTTTAACTGGGAACATCTGAAAACATAGGCTTTGCAGCCAATAGTGAGTACTTTTAAATTGGAGCTCCTAGCTGCTTATTTGTTGGGGCCAGTAGATATGCAAGTATGCAAGCCTAGTAGCTCGCTTACCCTATCATCCACTGTTTGGCCTTTTTTGGAAGTGCTGCAGGTGAAAGAAAAGGATTCAGTTTCACTTGACCCTTGTCAGGAAATGACCTGCTGATTCTGGCTGTGCACTGGGGAAGGAATTTAACCAGAGGAAAGGGACAGTTTTGGGGTAAGAGACATTAAAATAATAATAACCTTTTACAGTAATAAAATTAGACTGATTTTAGGGAAAGAGCCCCCTTTTCCAAACTAAATAAATGCCTTATACACATGTAAGGAATCCTAATATATATATATATATATATATATATATATATATATATATATATATGTATATAAATAAAAGAAAATGCTTTTATTGCATCTGTTTATGTTCCAATGTGGCAAAAGCTATATCCTTTAAAAATAAGGCGGAGTCCCCTTAATGCATTTGTCATGCCTACATTTTTAAAACTTATAGATGCCAAGGAAACAAATTGAATGACATGTTACCTGACTGAAAAATTTCCTGTTCAGTCTGAAGCATTATTCATCCCTTGGATGGGATGGTTTTCGTTCCTAGATGCTGCATGACACCCTTCCAGTTTCCCTTTGTCCATGCAGAGCTCTATTGACCCATCTTCATTCTCTGCTGTGCGAGGATTATAGTCAAAATAAGTTGGGGCATGTGTGGGATAGGCAGAGGTTGACAGATATGCATTGCCTCTCTCTGGCTCTGTGACATGTATGTGAAGAAGATAATACAGCCTTGGATTCCACTGTATCCCCATGTTTATCCTGAGGTACCCTTCCTAATAAAAGGGCTCTAGTAGTGCAGTGCTGCTGAGGAGGTGGGAGGGTTTGAGTTGCTAGACTCCAACTTAATACAGAGGCATTAAGCTTCCCTTCTGAGACCCATGGTTCACCCAGGACCCTCTTTGTTTAGAGGCAGCTTTTTTGGAATAGGGGAGCAAACTCCTCCCTCCCCAGTGGAAAAAGGAGGAGCTTCTCAAAGCCCTCTGAGATTTAATAGTCCAGGGTTTTCTATGAGGAGGAGGGCATGATCTGGTCCATTATTTGGAAACAGTGTTTAACATGGAGGTTGTAACAAAACTGCATTGGCAGCTAGCTGTGCTATCCAGAGGCAGTGCTTCATGATATTTAGCCTTAAAAGCTATTTTAAGTCTTGGAGATTGGAGGAGGGGTGGGATCACCACCACCACCCCCCACATGTCTATCCTTTCATTAGTTTTTGGTCTCTGTTGTTTTCCCCTACCTTGCAGTTTTCTCCAGTACTCTCATCTGTTTTGTATCAGGCTTTGCAGCCTTACCCATTACTGTATTGCATGCTGCTTGCTGCTGACTTTATTTTGTTTTTCCCTTCCCTTTGGATGCAGTTTATCTGTAAAATACACATGAAGCCTCTGACCTGTGTCTTGAATTGTATTTGTTGGCAAAACAGCAACATTCAAAGGATATTCCCAGTCATCTTTGGTTTACACTTGAACTCCATTAGTCAGAAACTTCTCAGTTGGGTGTGGTAGAAGGCAGCATTAGAATTTGGCTGCTGGAGCTGGATGTGCCCACTTCCATTTAAGTGTGCCAAGTCATTCCGCAGCCTGATGAAGGGTGTTTGTGCCCGAAATCTTGCTAAGAAGAATTTTTCCAACTAATTTGAGTTAGTCTAATAAAAGATATCAGATTTACCCAAAGAACCTTGCCTGCGAACTCAGTATAAGAACAGAAGACTATTAGGAGTATGGAAAACAACTGCCCTACACAGCATATCTACCCTTTTTAAAATGTAACTTAAATCCCACTTTGTTGCTTCCCCCCCTTCTTCCCTATCATGTGCCATAATCCATCTCCTTCTCCTGAATTTTGAAAAAATGAGACTAATTTTTGCTAATTTTTGGAAACTGTCACTACTTGTTGACTAAAATATTCCCTGTTCTTCCTTCTCCAGTATGGCTTTATGAATTTCACATTTATTTTTGTTGACATTATTTAATCATAGGGCTACAGATGGATGAAGCTAGAGTTTATATACGATGCTAGTGAAGTATTTATCTTGTTTAGGACCCTGATTCACAATGGTCTCATTCACTTGAAGTTAATGGAGTTATACAGACGTAAATACCAGTGTAAATGAGATCAGGGTTAGATCCCTGGCCTATTAAGGGACTCAGAGCTCAATGAAGTCACTGGAAAGATTCCCATTGATTGCCCTGGGCAATAGAACAAGCACTAGTATCTTGGATTAATAGGGACTTTCCTCATGGAAGTCTGTTTGCCAGTGGGCCACTTATCAGTTGTTATGCAAAAGGCATATTATAAGGGTCACATTGAGAAGTCATGGCAGATTTCACTGAGGAGAGGGCTCTTTCTGGGGTCTGTCCTCTTGTGACAAGAGGCAACATGGGGGGAAAAGAGGAAAAGGCTTCCTCTCTAACTGTGCTCTCAGTCCAGTGCTTTAAGAAAGAGAATGACCCTTTATTTTCATTCATCAACTGATCTCATGTAGAGAATTAAAATAACTAGTGTGGTTAGAGGCTCCTCTGACTTTTGATTTTTACCATTGAGAAGTTGGGAGCTGTCATCTTATAAGTAAAACAAGCAGAAAAACATCCCATGTTTTCAGTTCTCTATTCCAGCATTGTTATAATGCAAAGAAAATGAACTTACAGGACTTTTGCTCAGTGCTGCAACTTTGGTAATTATATCCAAGGTATAAAGTAGCACAAGCTGGTGTTTAATCATTCATTCATTAGTGCTGAGTGGTTTGTGCCTGAAAGACAAATAGAGGGTAGGAAATTGTGCCAGCCCATCTCAGAGGACTACCCTTAAGATATTTTGGACAAGGACAGCATACGTTCTGGTCTTCTTTGTGTACAACTTCATCAGCTTTGGAGCGCAGCTGCTGCTGCCACTGTCGCTGCCACCAGTTTTGGAAAAATAGCTGCCCTTGGAGCATCTATCTGAAATCTTGCAGCTGCTATTGTTTTTTTCAATTAGTATAATACTGTCAGAGAAGAGCCGAACAACTGTAAAGAAGTAGAGCTGCACTCCACTGTAGAAGTGCCAGAGCCTACTGTGTTGCATAAGCTTCCTGTGATTTGTGTACTGCACATCAACTGCTTATTATGTAGTCCAAGAGTGTTTAGAAGCTTCAATCAAGATAGATCAAGATCTTTATTATTACTAGGATCTGAGACTTCACACACATACGTTTATATGCACACACACACAGATAATGGATAATTGTCAGTTTAGGATATTGCCAGTAGAAATAAGAAAATGTTAATACTTTTATATCCTGTGTACAGTTCTTGCCATCCATGTTCAAGAAACTGGAGCAGATGCAGAGAGAGGGTCCTAGGCTGACCAGAAGAATATAGGGTCTAGCATAGAAGAGGAGACTAAAAGAGCTTGTCTTGTTTAGACTAGCAAACAGGAGGCCTGGAAGGGGACATGATTGCTCCCTATAAATATATCAGGAGGGTAAGCATCAGGGAAGGAAAAGAACTACTTAAAATAAAAGAGAATGCTGGCCTAGACATAGGTGCTGACTGTGGGTGCTCCAGGGCTCAAGCACCCACTGAAAAAATTAGCAGGTGCTCAGCACCCATGAACCACGCAGACCCTGGTTTCCCAATAAGAGTCCAGAGGCAATCTGGGAGAAGTTCGTGTGCCAGGAGGAGCCTGCTCTTATTGGCCTGGGGCTGGCCAGGAAATTTAAGAACAAGCTGGAAGAAGACTGGCGTTTGGCTTCCCCCCGGAGTGGGGAGAGCACAGGAGCAGGGAGCTGTGCAACCCATGTGGAGACACAGGACAAAGACAGCTGAACAAAGGAACTGGAGGGGGAATACCCAGTGAGGACCTAACCAACCCGGGAAAGAGAAAGCTAAGTGAAGTGGGTGGCTGGGATCCTAAGGGCTAGGTAGTCAGACCAGGGGCAGGCAGAGAAGAGATCCGAACCCCGAGACCCACTGGCGCCCACCAGCAAAAACCGAAGTTGGCACCTGTGGGCACAGAAACAAATAGGTATAAACTGGGCAGGAATAAATGTTGGCTGTAAATTAGGAAGTATCTAACCATCAGAAAGGTGAGGTTCTGGAACGGCTTTCCAATAGGAGAAATGCAGGCAAGAAGCCTTGCTAATTTTTCAGTGGAGCTTGATCAGTTTTTGTGAAAAGGATTATGTGATGTGGCACCTATGGTAGGAGGGAAATGACCTCTCACTTAGGAGGTGCCTTCCAGGCCTATGTTCTGATTTTCTTATTATAGGAGCACCGTCATAACTTGCTTCTGTTTAAAATTTTACCAGCAATTTTATTATAAAGCTTGAGTTATGGCAAGCGAAAAATGTGTTAATTAGTATGAACTGTGCAGGCACACCACATCAGATCCTAGACTCCTCGGTTTTCTTAATAGGGTCAAGACCCATCAATACTTTGATGGGAGGCCATCGTACTCTTTAGGAAATGAAGTTAGTGGTTGGTGTTACCAACTGACCATTTTCTTTCGAGATAGTGTTGAACCAGAGCATCAGCTTGGTTTTATGTGATGCAGGGCTTGGGGTCGATGGTATGTTTCATATGAAGTGCTTAACAAATCTCTGGTCATCTGAAGTCATGGAAGATCTTGGGATATTTCTGCAAAGATATGGAATGGATTCTACCTTCTACTTCCCAAGTGGTTGCCTTTTACAGGTGTGTGAGTAATCTTGTCTATACACATTTTGGGAATAACTTTGAGATCCTAAACAGCTATTAAGTACCTTTGCAGATCAAAGCCAAAATCTCTGTACCAAACCCCTCATTTTTTAACATTGGAAAGGTGCAGATAGAAGTGCAGCTCCCCAGTCTAACTCATGGTGTTTCCCAGAAAGTGCCATGAATTAGACCACTCCTCCAATCCAACAGACGTTAGCTGTTGGGTTTTAGATTCACAGATGCTAGGGTCGGAAGGGACCTCAATAGATCATTGAGTCCGACCCCCTGCATAGGCAGGAAAGAGTGCTGGGTCTAGATGACCCCAGCTAGATGCCTATCTAACCTCCTCTTGAAAACCCCCAGGGTAGGGGAGAGCACCACCTCCCTTGGGAGCCCGTTCCAGACCTTGACCACTCTAACTGTGAAGAAGTTCTTCCTAATGTCCAATCTAAATCTGCTCTCTGCCAGCTTGTGGCCATTATTTCTTGTAACCCCCAGGGGCGCTTTGGTGAATAAAACCTCACCAATTCCCTTCTGTGCCCCCGTGATGAACTTATAGGCAGCCACAAGGTCGCCTCTCAACCTTCTCTTGCGGAGGCTGAAGAGGTCCAGGTGCCCCAGTCTCTCCTTATAGGGCTTGGCCTGCAAGCCCTTCACCATATGAATGGCCCTTCTCTGGACCCTCTCCAGGTTATCCACATCTCTCTTGAAGTGAGGCGCCCAAAATTGAATGCAGTATTCCAACTGTGGTCTGACCAGCGCCCGATAGGGGGGAAGTATCACCTCCTTGAATCTGTTCATCATGCATCTGCTGATGCATGATAAAGTGCCATTAGCTTTTCTGATGGCTTCGTCACACTGACGAAGCCCCTTGAGGATGGGGGGCTGCAATTCTGCACCCCCCTCCACCACCACTCCAGGGAGCCTGAGCTCCCTCCCCTCCCTTCTCCCCCCTCACATCCTGAGACAGCACTGGGGGCAGTAGCACAGCTGGCAGAGCAGACGCAAATTAATGAAGACACTTCATGGAGCGCCTTCATTTAAACACTTATATAATAAGGGTTCATTTGTCGTGCAGTTGGAGCACTCTGTACTTCCATTAGGGCATGGCTGTACAGCATTTTCAAGGGGCTGATTGTGTGACTTGTAATTTCTGTCTGCTCTTAAAGATGTTAGTTGTTCTGCTTTATGGCCAAAAGCATAAGAAGTTCTGAATTAGAAAACTGCTTAAAAGAAAAAGAAGCCCTCTAAATGGCATTAAAGATGATGAGGGAGTTTCCTGTTTTACTAATTGTTTCAGGATTTTTGTCATTTATCCCACTTGCCTTAATGACTTTGAGAGGTTAAAGGGTGAGCAAGCAGCAGTCAGATCTGGTTTGGAAAGAACATGACTTGGAATTTTGGATTTCCTGCTTACAAATGGCCATGTGATGCTATCTTAAGGATGGAATTCAAAGCCAGTTAAACTTGATTAAAAGACTCCTGGTGACTTCAATGGGCTCTGAATTTGGCCTTAAATGAGTGGCTCATCAGAGTGCAGGGTTGGACACCAGGAGGCAGGGCATTTTTTCATGCCTTTTTGATAGCAGGCTTTGTTTGGCAACAGGCAAATGAGGACTTAGGTTTAAAATGATAAACTGTCTCCTATAATTGTAAGTAATGTAGCACTACTTATTATTGTCAGTTATTTGGGATGCAGAACTCAGTCTCATTTCCAACTGTTGATAAGGTCTTGGTCTTCATGACCTCATACATTCCTTCTGAGAAATGTAGTTGAAAGAGCTACACTTGCACGCAGCTGTTGTATGGGGTATTTGGCAAGACTTTTTTGGACATTCTTTTTTTTTCCCCTCTCCATTTCAAATAGGCTGTGAAAAGTTGTACTCATGAGGTTTCAGTTGCAGGTTGTATGTAAATTTGTCCTGTACAAAACCAGTCCTGTTGATATTCATCCAGTTAGCTTTTCATGTTCCCTTTGCTACAGAAGCACCATTGCTTTTATTGGGTTAAGTGTGGGATTAATCAAGACAGCTGTTTTTGAATACAGAGAAAATTGTTCAATAATAGCAAGCAAAGCTCTGGCAAGCCTTTTCTCAAAAAGCCACTCTTCTCCCCTCTCTAGTCTCATGTCTCCTCAGTGTAGTTTGTTGTGTCAATAGAGGCAGCGTAACATAACATACAACTTTTCCTCTTAACTGCTCCCTAGTGAAAGCAACAATCGGGTACACAGTGTTCTCCCAATGATCACATTTCTACAGTAATGAGGAAGTCTTATTTAGAGGTTAGTGATGATAGCATTGATGAACTGTATGGCCTTGTTTTAAAAGGACATACTCCTTGTTTTTGAAAAGCCAGGGCTTTGGTGCCTAACTCCAAGAGAAAATTTGGGGCTGTGAAGGCTGAGTAGAAAGAGGTACCACTTGTACAATCCAGAGTAAGGCCCTGAAGTCTTAAGGGTAGGGGAGGGCAGAACAACTTTGTCCTTAGCTGTTCCTATAGGTAAGTAGTTCCCCAGACAGCCTGTTAGCTATTGTGAATGCCATTCTTGAGGCACCTCAAGAATGTCTGTTTGCATTTTATAGGGAGGATAAGCACTCAACTTCAATACTGTGAATTCCACTTGGAGGATAGGTCCTAAAACTTAGGTGCTGAATCGTTCAGTATTGTAACACAGAAGTCCCCTTTGTGGATCTCATCCTGAAGGTTCATCTTAGATTCAGTTGTTGCATATTCTTGCTAGAAATCAGTTATAAGCTCCGTCCATCCAATGAAAATGATATGTCCTATAAATGAGCTATTAATTCAGTTTTCCTACCTTGCTTGGTGCAAAGCAATTACAGCACGATAATAGGTTGGTCTTTTATCACTGCTTGGAGTTATGCTGCCAATCCTATGTGCTTTGTCTTTAAACAGAAAATTCATGTGCATTGTTTGAGTGAACTGAACTACAAGGGGTTTCAAGCAGTTTCAGATGTATCATGTTGTGGTGAGAACAGCAGCAGTTACAGGCATAAATGTGCAGAAGGCAGAGCACAGAATTCGGGTCACATTCACTTTCTGGGGCTGGTGGTCAGAACGAAGCCTGTTGCACAAGCAGTGAAATGCACCTGGGAGCAGTGAGAGGTGACAAAACCCCACAATAAGCAGGCACATCAGCTCTTTGCTATGGTGAGAAGTGCGGTATAAATGACCCGGTTCTCTTTTTTTCTGAGCATATATTTAGAAAGTAGTGGTGAAGCTGGAAGCAAATGGAAAATATTTCATTTTAATCCAGGTTCCCCCCTTTTCTCCTATCCCCCACCCTCCATCCCCTGTTGGGGTTTTAGAGTAACATGATTAAATTGGATATTGTAGTCCATACTTCTTTCCCTTATCATCAGAAAAAAATGAAATTTCCCATACAATCTATTCTTCCATGAAGAAGGAGAGAGAGTTTTGGCTGCTTACATTTTGCACTCACCCAGCCAATAAATTTATTATTAAATAAAAGCCATACAGAGTTTACATTGGGTGTCAAACTCATCTGTCCCCACAGGCCAGATGAGTGGCACAGGACCAGTCCATGGGCTGGATCAGACCCTTGGAACCCCTGCCTGTTTGCTTGATCCTGTTCGTGTGGCACCCACCTGGGCCAGTCTGGGATGCCAGCTCAGAGCATGGCATGCAGTGTAGCCCAGGACCAGCCCTAGGCTGTATGCTTGCCACGCCTGGTTTACATGATTTGCCTAAAGTGCCAGAGCCAAGGATTGAATTCTTGTCTTGAGTTCCACATTGAATGTCTTAGCCACACTGAAGCCTGGGATTGGTATTTTTTGCAGAGGGAAATTTAACCAATTTACACGTTCTTTCTTAGTCGTGATGGGTTGGCAGGAGGTGGTGAATTGGTTCCTCAGCTTCAATTTTGTTGGGAGGTCTTTCCTTCATTCAGAAGGTTGGTGCTTTCTTCACCATTTCACACTTAAATTCAGATTCTAAGGAGAAAAAGGATTTCCCAGTCTTACCTATGTAAATTGTGGGTGTACATTGGCATGTGCTCTGTTCTATTCTGAGGGATGGCTGCATTGGACCTTGTCTGTTCTGAAAGGAAGTTTTAATGCAGCTCCATTTTGAAAACCATCAGCTGGAAAAGTGATTTGTATTCAGTGTTTCCATTTGCGCTCCTGGAAAACCCAGCCTGTGATGTTAATGTTTTCTGATAGGAGGAGAAAAGAATGGGCTTTCAAACACACTAGGCTCTCGTTAGCATGCACTTCCAGTATAAATAGACCCCTACTAGATGATACCATAATATTCCATGTGGTTACTTCTTAGGATCTGGTTGCTTACTGCTTTTCTCCACAGACAGTAAACAGCTGTATTAGCTTTTTGATCTCATTTTGGTCATGTGTGTATTTATTATCTGACATCAATGGCTTTGTGATATCTTTTTTAGAAAAGGATGTGATGAGGTAGGGGGTTGTTTACCAGAAACACATGAAAGAAATGTAAGAGCTAACCAGTTAAGAGAAAACAGTTGCTACACTTCTACAGTTATAACACCTTAGAAACCTACTATACTTTGTTTTCAGTTATTGTACATCTTGGAACCTATACAAATACAAGAAATGGCAGAAGTGGTCTTCATGAGTTGTTCTATTTAAGTCGCCATTTTTGACGTAGGGAACATATTGTATTATTCTGCTAATCCTCATACAGTTTTTTCAGCTGTACAAGGGCATTCAGTTCATTTACCAACCAAATCAAGGATCAAAAGCAACTTTGCAGGGAGCTAGTGAAATATTTCCATACTGGGCCAGAAACCTATTGACATTGTGAATTCTCTAGTAGTCTTCCAGCTCTCAATTTTATATTTTAAGGCATAATTTCCTTCTCTGTTTATAGGCTCTGTAGAATAATAACTTGGCACTCAGTTCAGTCTTTTCTACAGGTTGCCTTTAACCTTCAGGATTTTATTGTGTGGTTACTTCCATGTTACACATGCAAAAGACATTCTGCCCTTTGTCTAAAGAAGATAAAAATGAATAAAATGCTAAAAGTTGCATATTGGTGTGGGAGAGCTTCTCACTGTTCCACGCATATCAAATGCTTGCATATTTGGTCATTGGTATGCTACAGCTGTGCATAGAATAGTGTCTCCCAAATAACCATGTCTCCACCCCAGCCATCTACCTATCTGAAACACAATCAATGTTATCTCTTCACAATACAGTTAATCTATGTACAGTAAGTGGCAAGCACTTATTTTTTTACATATTCCACTTGAGAGATCTAGATAGCTGCTTATTTAACGAAAGGGCTTGGCACAAATAGCACAACTACAAAGGTGGTTCTGGGCAGGGGTGCAGTGGTGCTGTTGGGTGTGCCACATGAGCTCTCAGTGTGGGGTCTGGTTGGTGCCCCTTTTTGAGTGGGTGTGGAGCCCAGGGAGTGAGTGATGTCACATTCATCCCTCCTTTCCCCTGCTGCTGAATTCGGCTGGGATGGAGATAACAAACAGCAGCAGCATTCACCCTCTGGGCTTGGAGCCATGCAAAAGCAGGGACTCTGACAAGACCCTGCCCTAATCATCTAGTGAACTCAGAGTTCACTGCTCATGTGGAGCTCTTGCAAAAACTGCTGTGACTGTACAGCAGGCTCAGGTTGCTGTGCATGTGGGGCACAGCCACAGTTGGGGCCATACCTCCCTTGCCCTGTTCGTGGATTTACTATGGTGTGACCATTTGTCTAGAAGGGCAAAAGAAAGAATGTGTGTGCATCATATGACTGGATGAGTAATTTAAGCAAGAGAACCCAAGACTGTTATCAGGTTAAATGTGTATAATAAATACAGTAATAAAGCAAGAGCAATATTGGTCTGTGTGTATATTTTATACATTTCCTACTTTGACTTAAGAATGCCAATCAGGTGTGCATTTTTGCATTCCTATAATTGAAGTCACTTTTATTCTTCCTGAATATGGGGTCATGCGGTGAGAGGCTGAAAGACTTGGGACTGTTCAGCCTGGAGAAGAGAAGACTCAGAGGGGACTTGGTGGCAGCCTATAAGAATATCAGGGGTGTACATCAGGGCCTGGGGGAGCATCTATTCACCAAGACCCCGCTGGGGGAGGACAAGAAACAATGGCCACAAATTGATTGATGATCATTTCAGGCTAGACTTAAGGAAAACTTTATAAGTGAAGTGCCAAGAGTTTGGAACAGGATCCCCCTAGAGGTGGTATAGTCATCCACCCTGATGATCTTCAGAAAGCGTCTCGACGCCCATCTTGCTGGGGCCATCTGATCGCAGCAGTCTTTCCTGCCCAAGTGCTGGGGGTCTGAACCCAATGACCTGTAAAGCCTCTTTGAGCCCCTAACTACTATGAAACCATGAATACTTTGTATACATTCAACAGGTATGAATAGGGAGGGACCTACTCAGTTTGTGAGTTTATAAATTTCACAGAAGTCATGAAATCGGGCAATGTCCATGAAATCTGCAGGAAAAAAAAAACTTACTAAAAATAAAATGCTGCCTCCCCAGTGGAGGGTCACCGGTGCAAAAAGGAGTAGTTAGGATGGTGGCCGCCCCTGCCCCTCACTGCTGATTGACTGAGAGGGCTGCCTGTTGCAAGGACCCGCCCCTGTCCACCAGTCAGCAGTGAGGGGCAAGGCTGCACAACAGACAGTCCTCTCAGATGATCAACAGTAAGGGGCAGGGCCACTGGGGCCTCTTGGCCAATCAGAGGTGTGTTGGGGGGGGGTGCCTCTGCAACAAGCCCACAAAAATGGTGGCTGACCCACTGATCTGCCTGAGAAATCAGCCACCTTTTTCCTTTTTTTGGTTAGGTTCCTCGGTATAACAGATAAGGTCCCAGTTCAGCCAGATCCTGGGACTGTTCATGTGTTTGAAGTTTGACAAGTATAAGATACTGGTCTGAATCAGGACTGGAATATTTACAAATCTATGTGTTTATGATGGCAGCCATCACAACAGTGTCTATACATTATATTAGCAGAGAAGAGTAACACCAGTGACGATCTGCATTTCCTCAAATAAGTTTTATTGTAAAACCAATATATATTTCTAAAATGCTTTCTATAACTATTACTGACAAAGTAAGACTTGAGAATCTCACCTTTGAGCAACGAGTAGTGTGATTATTCCATTATGTTGTAGCTCATTTTATTTTATTGCAAATATTATGAGCCTGATCCAGTAGCAGCTGTGTGCGCAGAATTCTCATCTCTACGATAAAAGCAGCTATAAAGTTGTGTCCTTTGTAGTTCTGCCTGTATCATTGTTATAATTTATTTTTAGTTAGCTTACAAAAATACAGTTGTTTTCTGTCAAATGGTTGGTCCAGATTTTATCCACGGTGAATCAAAAAGGCATTCTCACACACATACCCACCCCCATCCACCCACCCAGCTCTTGGGGCAACTCAGTTCTTGATGAAAAGGGTAGGATTTGCACTTCATTGCTTCGTACTTCACTGCAAGTGAAGCATAAAAAAGACCAGCCCCAATTTTGTACAAAATATCTTGTTCACAGTTTCTTTAACCTTTTTCCCCATTTAGTTATCCGTAGTCCAGGCATTCTCAATACAAGGTCACAGTTGACTAAAGGAAGGAGTTTTAAGTCACAAGGAAAACCATAGCATATTATGGCTACTTCAAAGTCTTGGGGTTGGCATATTTTGAGGAACATATTTCGCCTTCATTTAAGCAGGTAATTTTTTAGAACAATAGTTTTATTAAAGCTGCATTCTTAGCAGTTCCTAACATCATAAATCCCACTAGTAAAAGCCTACAAACGATAAAATAGAGGCAGTAATTTCTGAGGCTTTATGAAGAGGAGTTCTGAGCTCTCCCGGGATATAATAACAAAAGAAAAGAAAAAGATAAATGAAAGTTGAAGTTGCTTTGATTGCTTCAGAAACAGCCTACCTGTCTTCTGGTTGCTTTTAGACTTTGGAAAACTGAATCAACTAGCAATGGTAAAAAACTGAAAACAAATATGAAGTTTTCAGGGGAGGATGTTGTGATGTGTTGTCTATTATCAGCACGAAGCCTAATGGAGAAATGGGAGGTTCAAAGGTTATCATTCTCTTTATGCTAATTGAGTTTGAGTTAAGCTCTTCCCAAGAAAGCAAGCCTCTTAGTGAATTACTTATTCAGTTCCCCTGGGTATAAATGTGATGGTTGTGACTGTATCTTAGAATCTACACAAGAGGCCCTTGAAAAATACAACTAAAGGATTACTCTCAATTTAAGCGTTCTCAAATGAAAAGCAGGCTGAGAGACTAGAGTGCCTTTAGCCATTTATTCTGCCTTCAGAAGACGCCAAAAATGTTCAGGTACACGGCACCCTGGCAGGTCCTCTGCCTTTCCATGGAACAGAAGCTAGGGGTAAGAAAAACATGTTTTAACTGTAATATTTGAAAAGTATTGCTTATTATTTTGATACTTGGGAATATCTGTGTAGAAGGAAAGACATTAGAATTTCCTTGGAGCTGAAAGAGACCTTGCTCCCATGTCTGTGACTTGTGTATGTTTTTAGTTCTGCTAAGCATATTGCTGAGGGGGCAAAAGAGGAGCAGGTGAATTTTGGGGAGAAATTATATAACTTTTAATTTTCTATAGTGCCTTCTATTCAAGGCTTCTAAAAGGGCTTGTAAACATTAATGAATCAGTCCTTTCCATGCCAAAAAACATGTTACAGGGGGAAACTGAGGCGCCAAGCTGCTATAAATGCACTGTTCAAGGTCATGCAGGGATTCAGGGACAGATACAAGAATAAAATCCAGTCCTTCTGATTCCTAATCCTTGCAACTAGCTGTCTGCTAAATGTTTTTCTTTTCAGTTAAGACTAATATTTTAATTTTGAGGATTCATGAAAGTAAGAAAATAAATTGTAGCAGTAATAAACCTGCTACTCCTTGGGAAGTTTGAAATCTCAGAAGGATATGAAAAGTAACAATTTAAATTCACTTGGCTTGTAACTACTTGTTTAATCATCCCCACAATTTATTCTGTGGTATATATCTTCAAAAGCAATGTATTCAGTATTTAAAAATTAGGGAGTTTTATGTCAGTATTTATATTGCAAAAATACCTGAAACAGTATTAATGTCGCTAACTGTCATAATTTTACTACAATTCTTGCAATATCGGATGAGGGATTTGTTTCCCCCTACACAACCCAGATACTGGATTCAAGTCTAGCCCTTGTGGTTGTAAAGAAGGGCTTGAAAACATAACTCTTAAATGCTCCAAAACCAGAAGGCAGATAAAAAGACCTCCAAACTTATAATTTAAAAAAGCACGTGATTGCAGAAAAAATCCCTTGAGTTTTGGGGTCCTGACTCATGATTTTTGAATGCTTGAGTTTTGTAGTATTACCTTAGTTGTAGTAAGTGCAGGCTTGGAAAATCAAGGGTATCTTTGTATCATAAGTAATTGCTCATTATTACCTGCTATTCCATATATTAATGACTTGAATTTAGTGTCATCCAAATCAATTTTGATTCTCCTTCTCCTTATGATTCCAAAGTCCTTTTCATCTTAAAGGATCCAATTTGCTCATATTTTATAGAGAGATCATCATTTGGCAACTGTGTTAACCCACTTTTGTGTAGCTTTGGGGATTTTGTGCAGATTCTTTTACAAGAGAAAGTAAATTATTTTCCCAGTGTTAATTTAAAAGGGAATTTTAAGCAGGTCAAATTTAAGTACCCAGTTTAGACTTTACTCTTCTAAGCGAGGTACAGACATTCAGAAAGCCTGAGGCGGAATCGATCTAAATTACACAGTTTTCTGTAAGCAGCATAGTTTAGATCGGTAGCAAATAGAACACACATTCGCCCTTTGGTGGTGGTGGGGCAGCTCTAGTATACGCATACCAAACTTCTGCTCTTTTATGGATATAGGCTGGTTTCCAATCACTCGCTCAACACGTAAATCGGGGAATGGAAGGGTGGGGAAGATCGAGGTAGAGGGAGAAAAATTATTTGGGGGCACACCTCCCTAGCAGGTAAGTCCCACCCAGCCGGGGCCCCACTCAACTTCCCCGTGGCAGGAGCAGGGGTGCCTCAATCAACTCCCGCCCCTTCCCTCCCCCATGGATGGACCTGCCGGGCTTGGCATGCACGTGGGCACTCAGCCCCCCCACCGCAGCCTCAGATTGACTCCAAGAGGCTCCAAGATCTACCTCAAGAGGCTCCAAGATCCACCGGTGGATCAAGATCCACTGGTTGGTGACCACCACTTTAGGTGCTGCTGCCCACAGGATTACTTCCCTATTCCTCTGCTGTTCTCTAATTTGGCCTGGTGTAGAAAAAATGGCCTTTCAGACATAACTCTGAAAAGAACTTGTTTCTTTCACAGTGATCCACCTCTTTTACTGATTCTACCCAGCTGGAAACCCATATTAAGCTCATCCACAGACTGATCTCTATGGTGCACTCTCTTACTCCAGCCAGGAATCAGTGGAGCTTAATGTGGGACCAAGGGTCCATCCAGGTGGATCAGTTTGCAGCCATAAAATTCAAGGAGGCTTAAATTATATGCAAGAGAAGGGGAAGCATGGAACAAGGTTAGCTATTTGCTCTGCAACTACTACCAACTATCAAGTGAAGTATCTGAGGGGTAGAAGAGTCAACTTCTGAAATGGGTCAGGACCACTACTCCTAATTTATCTCAGACCTCCCATCATACCAATATATGGGCAGATCCCTACAATCATGCAGAGCCCCACAGAAGTTTTCACAGTGACGGAGGTCGTCTGACATGGTTTTCTTTGTGGGACATAGGGCTTGAGCTAAGAACCACATACAGAATTTTCAGAAGCACCAAAATGGGTTGCATGCCCAGCTTCCTTTGCATACTTAGGCACCTTTGAAAATCCCACTCATGCTCTTGTGCCTGTCTGCGTAGGGTCTTGAGACAACCTCATCTCCCTGGCAACAGAGAGACTTCCAGGAGTGAATTAAGAAATGCAACCCACTTCTTAAAAAGTCTCCTGCTTTTCTATCCATGTAGTTAAGTGATACTTAGCAATATACGTAGTGTTTTATCTGTCATCAGGCTGTAAAAATGGCAGCTTCTTTTGTGATAATTGTATATTTGTTATTGCTATAAATATATTTGCAAGCTTCATTTTATCTTTGTGCATCTTTACACTAAAGGAGAAATTCCATATTAGACAAACCATGTAAATACAATGCCCTGTCACAACAGGCTGCACACATTTATCACATTCAAGACACAAAATAACTATAATGATTTAAAAAGTGGATCACTTCTGGGTTGATTCTGCAAGGTTCTGAGCATTCTGAGTCTGATCCACTAAAGGTCTAATATACGGGTGTCATACTTACCCAGTGCCCCCAACCTGATCCAGACTGTGGGGCTCCCTGTGGGCCAGATCCAGCCTGAGGCATAGTGTGACTGTGGTGGTCACCACAGTGGCAGTGGGGCAATCAGTGTGCATTTGCCATGGAGGAGGTGCACAAGTGGCAGTGGGATGGGCAGCCACACAGCCACAGAGAGTATCACACAACCCTCACTCTCCCCTCTGGCGCTGATGGTCATGTCCACCAGGTCCCTTGATTCTGTATGAGGACATGTTCACCCTCTAGCCATGTCCCCAGATGTCATGGTTCACCAGTAGCCCAGTGGGCCGGATTCAGCCCATGGACCATATTTTGTCATGATGGCTGTAATGCAGGGGTTTTCAAACTTGTTTCATTTGCAGACCCCTAAAACTTTTTTAATGAAGGTGCAGACCCCTTTGGAAATTTCAAATGGAGGTGCAGATCCCTTTGAATAGCAATTGTGGGTATTCACATACACTTGATTGATCATAGTCATCTTTCATGGACCACTTAGACATAGTTTGTGGACCCCCAGGGGTCTGTGGACTGCAGGTTGAAAACCAATGTGGACCTAGAGCAGGTTGAAAACCACTGCTCTAATGTATACTTTTCTTTAAGCAGGTGAATGATCCCACTGAAATCAATATGCTTGGGATGGAAGTACATTGCTGAATCAAGGCATTATAGTTCCAAAGGAGAGAAGGGGGTGGGGTTGGGTTTTTTTGGGTTATTTTTTTTTTGTGTGATTTTTAAATACAAGAAATTCTTTCATGATGCAAGAGAAAAAATAGTGCCGGAAAGTTCTAAGTAATTTATTTATATTGGTTCTCTTGATATAGCATTAGTTCTTTAGTTATATGGTCTGTTATATTCAGGACAGCATATTAGAGTTAAGTACAAATGAAGGAGAATTGGCCAAGTATCCATACTCTGAAAGGCAGAGTATTCTTCATTCAGCTCAGTGCAGTGTAATTCTTCACAAGCAATAAAGCAGTTGTAATAAATTCAGAATACTTGAAATGAATTGCATAAAGGTGCCAGCAATCAGTGCAGACATTGGCTGCAGTTCAGTGTGTAGTCAATACATTGATTGAGCCAAAATTTAAATAGAGTATCCAGGGAACTTTCCCTATCAAGTACAACCAAGGGCTTAGTTTAAATTTAAAAGCATTGACGAACATAAAAGCTTTCCCATCCTTGCAGTACAGTTTTGCAGTTGTGTCCTAAAATTGTGTAAGCATGCCCAATCCAAAGCTGCACTACGTTACTAGAAAGACAGCCATTACTTTGGCTGTCACTGGATTGGGCCCTCGCTGTTAGACAAATCTTTAGTGGTGGCACCTGTATTTGATAGGGTGATAGATTCACTTTCCATTCTTAAACCCCTTGCACAGAATGTGTAACTGGTCTCAAAAGCCTGCCCATAACAGGTATACCATGAGCCGAAATAACTTGTCATCCATTCTTTGCTTGTGTGTTACATCAGATAGGTTACTTTACTAGAGACAGGTCATGAAGCAAGCTGAAATATGTACATACATGCAGTGTGTTATTGTTCTGTCTTGTGTGTATAGAAAATAATTATCTCTTTCTAGTTTGCATTGCCTCTCAATATGTCAAATGTCATAAATGATGCATGTAGTCATATAAATTATATAAAACTCAGTGCAAATGTAGTAATTATGTCTGTCTGTAAGCACATGTTAAACCCTGCTTAAACCCTGCTTTTTCAGCGTGCCCTTTGAAAGCCCTCTATAATTCCACAAAGGTTTCTTTTGGATCGGTAATGAATTCATGCCATCAGCCTGATAACATACTTAACATATTGCCTGTCTGGTCTGGCATTTTCATTCCTGGATGCTTATTAAATTAGATGGCTGATGGGGGTACCTAACTGCTCTTTCCAAAGAAATGTTAAAAGTATTTAATCTCTGACACAGGGATGAACAGGATCTGGCTTGCTAAGCAACAGGCCAATACTGACAGTCTAGCATTCTTGTCATATACCTTTACTCACACTAGATGCATCTACACATGCGCTTTACTACTGAGTAGACTAATTAATGAGCTCTGCAGCACAAAGTGTCACCGTCTACATGTGCACTGGTATTAGGGCACAGTAAACTAATTAACTATTATGGACAGTATGGTGGAGTAACTGTGCTGAACACATGTAGATGGTGACGGGCTAGTTGGGGCATGAGGGTGCTAAAGTGCAGGGGCTGCCTGGTGCCTAGCCACATGGCTCTGCACTTTAGCACCCTCGTGCCCCAGCCCACCACCACCCAGAGCCCGGGGCTTGACCTCCTATGTTCCCTGCCAGCCTGGGGCTGCTGCGCCCCAGCTCCAGTTGCTGTTATTCCAGGCAGACATGTAGACGCTGCACCCGGAAGCTGTTGGCTCTGACTCAGACAGCTCTGGAGCTTATTGCATCACGTTAATTGCACGTGTAGCTGCACCCAGTGAATACTACCTTACTCCTTAATTAGTCCCATAGTAATCATGCCATTCAAGATGAGAAAAGGCATGAGAATTTGGACACTAGTTTCCAGCTTCTGTCAAGGAGTTCAGCATACTCTCATACCATATGACTTTGGACAAGATTAGTGGTCCTCCAAATACTAATGGCACATAAGTATACCCATAAGTTGGCACAAGTTTGGAGCTGTAGTGACAGGCCTTGACCACTCCACTATTATGTAACCCTGTCCTTTCATGGCTTTTCACAGCACAACAGTTATATTTTTCCCAAGTGCACTGTTTTGTGGTATCAGTGAAATATAGTTATGTAACTAGGGGGAACCGACTTAGAGGGGGCATGAAAATAGCAGCCACTGTCACTGCTCTCTTGGTCAACATGCTGCCACCATTGACCTAGTTCATGGTGGGCAAAATATGGCCTGCAGGCTGGATCTGGCTCACCAACTAACAGGATGTGGCCTGTGGCTGCCCCTGTGGCACTCTGCATGGGGCCAAACCCCACCTGTTCCCACTGAGGAAACCTGCACCGCACTCCTACCAGCATGTGCAGCTTCCTGCAGGGCTGTTTCCAGTGCAACTGCAATTAGCTGGGTACTGCTCTACTCCCCTCGCCTCCAGTGGTAGCTCCACCTCCCAATCCTGCCTCTGCTGCACCATTCTGGGTGGGCAGGCAGGGGAATGCTTCAGCCGAGCAGCATTGGCGCTGGCTTCTGACCACCTCCTACCTGCTCTGCCTGCCTGCAGGTGGCTGCTCATCACACCTGTTGAAGTCAGTAGCAAAATGCTCATAGTGCAAGATCCAGAGATAGTAGTGGACTTTCTATTCATAGCAATACCCAAACTAGAATAGTTTTGCTGAAATACTATTATTAGTGGCTCCAGGGTTACAGTAAATAAGATTAGTGATGGGGGACAGCCATGTTGGGTCTCCTGGCATGGAACAAAATAATTCCCAGACTACTTAGAGATACATTTTAGCAACATAATTTGCATGTATTAGTTTGATCTAATGAATATTGCTTTTGCCAGCCCTCATTTTTAAAGGGTCTAATTTGTGCTTAGCCCTAAGGAAGGAAAGGAATGCTGTAGGAATATCAATTCTCCAAGACAGAGATCTACCCTTCATTTGTACCAGTGCAGTGCACACTGTAGGTGTTGCCAGAAGCAAATAATAATTAAAAATAATGATTTTTTAAAATTCTCATTCTGAAATTGTCCTGACAAGATTGGCAGCCGTTTAATGTTACAAGTTTGCAACAATAGTTTTACCTCCAAAGGGTTGGATTGCATCTATTAAATAAAATAATGGAAAAACATGATCCTTCAATTGAATTGCCACTGTACTTCCATCAAGATAGTAATCAGCCAAGTCTGTTCCTTTTTATATATATATAGTTGGCCCCTACAGTATATACAGTTGAGCATGTTATCAAATGACGTAATAGAGGCAAATTCTGAAAAAAATGCTTAAATTGTTATTATATGCAGATAATCCACTTCTAATGACCTGATCTTGGATTTTAAATCTGGCATAGTGATTTGGACAATACAGTTAAGTCTTGTCATATGCAATCAAAGCCTCTCTTGTTATACTTAAATGATTTCCATAATATTTCAGGTAAATTAGCTGATGGTTCATTCTTTTCCCTGTAAAGAAGTTGATACCATTTCCTTGATCTTTCCCTGAAAGGAGACTCCTGGATAGTATTTGATGTAAATTTCCAGTGTTTGTGAGACCTCTTGTTACTGAATAAATAAATATCCACAGACACTGAAGAATAATCAGACAATATTCTAGAAATGGCATGTAGTAAAGACAAGAAACCAATTCATATAAAAGTAATTACAAACACATCTTATGGAGGCTACAGTGTACCAAGTATGAGGTGTTATTTCCCAAGTATCATGCTTAAGAAAACTTTAGTGAGCTTTGAATCAGGCCATAGATGCAGGCATCCCTCTCTTAACAGATGCTTCTATAGGCACACAGGGTTTCACTGATAGATCTCAATGTTTTAAAAAGTAGTACTTAAGAAAATGGGTGGGCACGGTACACACTAACATTTTCTTGTATGTCTGTATAATAGCATACTGCCTAGATTTTTATTATATCTTACAATACACAAGATGTTTCTTAAAGTCCCAGCTTTATGAAGGCAAATAATTACATGATAACATTAGCTTTTAGTCAACAAATACAACAATTTAGTAAACAAATAATATTTTAGTAAATAAAGTAATAAAAAAAACTCTAGCTTTTGTGGTTGGGGAGAAAAGCCTAAAAATGTGACATGACTACATCAAAAGGCTCAGAAAGAATTCCATAATCCATTTCAAACAACAATCACAAAAAGCTCACACTTTTGAAGCCACTTTTGAATTTGATATTTTTGGGGGACTTACAATTTTTGAGACCTTGGGTTGTATAGTAAGAGTGAATTAAGAGGAGTGCTTCAGTCCAAAATGGCAACCTCACCTGTGAGTGAGGATTAAGAGGAGTGAGTTCATTTGCACTTTTAGGCTAAGTACAGAGAATTGGAAGGCCCAAGGCTGAATTGATTCAGTCTTTGCAGGTTAGTCTAAGCTGCAAAGATTAAATTGAAACAGAAGTAAACAGGCATATTCACTTGTGATTCAAGAAAAGCAGCCACATGCCTGCAGTAGCTCAAGCCAGAAGCTGGGGGGAGCTATAGCACAGCTCTCTGGCATGTAGCCAGCATGGGCTGTGTGTTTGCTTCCTCTTCCTGCTGCCCTCGAGGTCTCTGGGATTTGCAGTCCAAAATTACAGCAGCAGGACTCTGCAGGGTTGCTCATCACTTCATCCTGCTTCCAGGTGTCTCTGGGATTTATAATCCACAGTTGTAGGCAGCAGTAAGTTTGAGCAAAGGGAAGGCATGTTTAACCTCCCTCCCTGGCCCCAGACCCTAGCTGGGGTTTGCAGGGGGAGGGGCACCGCCCCCCCTTCCCCTGCAGCCTGGGCTGCATCCCCAGCTGGGCTTGTTTCCACCCCCCTCCTGCTTGTCAGCCAGTCCTCACTGCTCTAGGTAGGAAGCAGAGGGATGGGGCCAGCCCTGCTCTCTGGAGTAGACAGCATAGCCTAGGGCTGGAAAGCATGCTGAGATGCTGGAGGACTGTGATTTAACTGGAACCAGAAAGGGGTCTGGGACAGAAGTTTCATAAACTGGTTTGACCCAAATTAGTTAAGTCTGATATTGCGTTCAACCAGGTTTATCTTAAACCAGTTTCAGCCATTTTGAAACTAGTTTATGTGCACTGAGCTTCTGTTCTGTTACAGGTTTAAACCAGTTTCTGATCACTTAAACCTGTTTATGTGTAATTTCTGTCCCTGACCTTAGTTTACTGTGCTCTCACGCCTGTGAACTGCACTCTACCCTTTCTGATTTGTCATTCTTTATGTTGTATCAGCATGCTATCACTCCCTCTCCACTTTTTGCTTTTAACTCTGCTGTTCTCTTGCTTTGTTTTCATTCTCCATAGCTAGTAAATGACTGTCTTGGGCATTTATCCCAAGGGAGTTGGCACATTTAAAGTAAATGTAGTGTAACATGTCAGCTCTTATTGATCAATGCCATCTCCATTATTTGAGATTAGTTTCTTAGGCCTAGATCCTCCAATTTATTCAGGCACCTAACTTGTTATTTCAGTAAGTGTTGGGCAGCTAAAATACCTGAGAGGTTCAGCTCTTCAAACCTTTGTTCTTCCCTTAAATTATCGATTCAAATCCCTTCAAAAAAGGAGGCACTCCTTCTGGGGGAAGGGCAAAAAACTATGTAGATGAGCAGATCCTGCATAGAGGATATCTTTAGTGGCATATGCTGAGGTTGTGCGTACCCAGCAGAATGTAGCATATTTTCTCATGACTGGTTAATAAGCAATAAAGGCTGTAAGGTCCTTTGTGGATTCTTCAGTTGGTTTGTAAACATTGTCAAACTGACACTGAAGTAGAAGAGCTTTCTTCTTAGTCTGTGATTCTTTACTGTTTCTTTACTTAACTGATTATACCATATTCACCCCCAAATGCTTCAGGGAGTTATTTTGAGATGAGTGGTTATTATTAACCTTCCTTCCTCTTCAGGTAAGCTGACACTTTATGGTGTTAATGCTGAAATCTGTTTAAAATCACCATTTCCAACCCAGATATAAAGTGTTTAATTAGGCCCAGTAACATAATTAGAATAAATAGCTACACTTCCTAAGAAATGGAGAAAGGGTTTGCAGGGATGAGGTTTGTTGTCTTGCAGGAACTTAAAGGAGGGAAATGGATCACACAGAAGCCAGCAGGTGACGAAGTTGTTAACTGAACTCTGCAGAGGAAGGGTGGGGGTCCTATTTTATATACTTAGTGCATGCATCCATTAGACTCCCACTATGTAGAAATCTAGCTACATAAAGCATCAGAATTCTTTAATACACCTCAATTGAGACAATTTTCATTGCAAAGAAAAGATCAGAAGTAAGAAAAATGGCACACACGCCACTGCAAAAATATAAAAATATAAAAATGAATACTGAGTAATCTTTTTCTTTAATTGCCTGGGTAAAATGTACTACAAGGACCTTGCAGACATTTCTCTGTTTGTCTTTCTCTAACACAGTACATTTTGAGCCTGTACATGCATCCAGCCTGTTGCAAAATTCAGGGAATGTTCTTTGTATAAAAGGGCTATTGTTTTTGGTGAGAAACATAGTTTCTCTGTTGTTTGGCTAGCAGAGCCATTAACTTCTAAGCCCAGGTATAGTGCCATACCTACTGAGTTCTAATAACTATTCTAGTAAATAGTTATCAGCATATTTATCACAGAAACTTTAATGAAAGAGGCTTCCTCTGTTCCTGTAAATAGACCACACTGCCACTTTACAGCTCTCTGGGGCCTGATCCTACATTTCCTGTGTCCCAAATTCTCTTTGACTTTGCTGCATGTTTTAATGAACAAGAATCACTTTTTACTTTGCTTTTAAAGGATCTGCTTTGATACTGAGCATTTTAATTGGCTGAGTGAAAAGAAGTCCTGCTCTGTTGCTCTGATTGGATGCAGTGTGATACTGCACATCTGAACAATTTCAGATGTCACATCTGAACAATTTTGAATGCCACATCTGAACAATTTCAAAATTTCAGGGGATGTTCTAGGCATCAGTGGAGAGAACCCTTTTGATTTCTTTTGTAGAAAATTTGAAATGGGGGGCAGGGCAAAAGGAGACATGGGAACCCTGGCGTTTGGCTGGCATCAGCTTCAGCTATTTCTGTAATTGTCTCTACATCAAAAAGTTGTTTGATAAACACCCTCCAGGATAAGTCTCACCCAACAGAAGTTGTTATTCTCGCTGTCTGAATGGCTTGTCTTCCAAAGAGAAAGGAAAATAAAAACAAATGAGGAAAAATAACGAATAAGGGAAAAAAACAAATGAGGAAAAATAACGAATAAGGGAAAAAAACAAATGAGGAAAAATACCTCAGAGGGTAGAGAATGGGAGACCCTGGTATGAGGAGAGATGGGAATGGGGAACTCAAGAGACCACTTGGCAGAAGGAAATGGGGCCCACAGAGCAATTGGCATTTAGAAAGAGCATAGAAGGACTGCCTCCCTGCTGTAGTGGGGGACAGGAAAGTAACACACAGGAAACTTGTGAACTGGATTAAAGAGAGGGATGCCCATGGATGACCCTGGAGGGTCTGTTTATTGGGTTTAGCCAACAGAAGCTACAGTGTGTTTATGCCTTTCTGAACCAGTTAGTCTCTAAAGTGACACCCTGCCTTGGTTTTTGCCTGATGCCAGGCTCACACTGCTAACAACCTCTCTTTATTTCCTTCTGGGAACAATTTAAAGGGACCTTCTCGCTATGTGAAATTTTCTTAAGTTCACTCCAGGAGATCCTTGTTCACCCTGTGTTTAAAGAAAGTAAAATTAGAACCCCACTTACCAGATTGGTGCTTCCCACCTCCGACACAAAAATCACATCTCTCATCATAAAATTTAGGGGAAAAGCCACTGGAAACTGTGGCAATGAACAGAGAAGAGAGTACCCAAACAAAACCATTGTAAAACATGCAATTAAGCATAACACACCCACATTCAGTCTCCACTCAGCCAGACACAGCAGAGATCAACCCTTTGGAGGAAGGGAGAGTCCTCCTCAGTGACAGTACTGTTAATTCACACAACTCCTCAGTTCATAGATTATAAAACCCCAAAAAAACATTGTGATCATGTAATCTGTCCTCCACTGAAAAAGAGACCATTGGACTTCCCTGTTTTATTTTAATGCCTGTTTGTCCTGGAGTTTATCTCTTAGAAAAACATCCAGTTTTGATGTTAAAATTTCCAGTGATGGAGAATTTACCATAACCCCTAGGAAGTTGTGCCAGTGGCTGATCACCCTCACTGTTACAAATGCACATCTTATTTCTCATCTAAATTTGTCTGGCTTGAACTTCTGGATTTTGGATCATCTATTTCCTCTGACTGCCTGAATATAGAGACTTCTGGTACCAAACTTGTTTCTCATGTAGATATGTATCAACCATGGTCAAGCAATCTGTGAAATCTTTAAGTGAAATGGATTGAGCCTTGAGTCTATCACTACAAGGCATGTTTACCAATTCTTTAGTCATTCTCATGACTCTTCTCTGAATACTCTCAAGCTGGACAAGGCTATCTTGTACAAGAGAGTCTTCCTCTACTAGACTTCCTGCCACTGCTATTGGGTAGAACTGCCATGGTGGAAAACAACAGGACTGAGTTCTGTGTAAATACAGTGCCCATTTATCCTCCCCCCAAAGCTACTTTGATCCTATAGCCTGCAGTTTTCTTGACTCTCCCATTAAAAACTATTGCACCTTTCACAAAGGGACTCAAAGGTTTCACAAAGGGGCTGTGCTTGGGAGATAAGCATTTGTTTGCCAAAAAAAACCCTTGTCAAACTGAACAGAAGCATCTTTGGAGATGCTCTCAAGCAATTTTGTGAGGGAAGTTCCCACATTCCTTTTTGGATGAAATTGCATTCTGGCTACAGCATTCCTGAGCTGCACTTAACAGTAAGAACCAATTTTATTCATTAACATGTTTGTTATTGTGTCATTAAAAGAGCTACTAGCTGTGATCCAGTAAACATCCAAAATATTTTGGAGTAAACCATGATCTTCCAGCATTAGCAACCATGTTTGTAGCACAAGACTTTTACAGATGTGTGGTATTGGATAATCTCTTAAAAATTATACAGCAGCCAGGCAGATGTAAATGAGATGTAGCCCTCAAACCCCATAAAACTTAAGAGTCTCAGACTAATGTATATGAGTGGACAGGATCCATTAAAAAGACAGTGTCTTTTTTGAGCATGTAGTCTAAACTTCAGGATTTAATTATGCCTTACTTCAGATTTTTAAAAAGTGTGTGAAATTTGCCCTAGAATCAACAATTAGCCTGAAACAGAAAAGCGGGAAGACTCATCCTCTGTAAAAGAAATTGTTGCAGTGTAGAGAGGAAGGGGTTGTACAACTTGAGCTAAGAAAAAGCACTGTGATGCTCACTCCACTGGTGCTCTGATTACAAATCATCTGTGTTTCCTGTACCTGCTGTGCATTTGATAACAATGTATATGCTCATCTAAACAGGAATTAAACACCCAGCTCTCTTGGCTATTGCAAGGTTTTTTTATGTCAGCCTGTGTTCTTCCTATGAGCTCTATTCAATGTCGTGGTGTATTGTATGTAAAATGTGCTTAGGTTTTGGCTTCTGTGTCCCCCAGCTCCTGAGACCCCTGAAACTTGGGAAGTATCAACAATCCAAACCTGTTTTTTAAATCAGCATTTAGTAAATTATTCTATCAATGGACCAAACCAAAAATCCTTGATTCCTGAGGTAAATGCATCTTCATTTATTCAGAATTAAAATTAAATAATTTAGAATCTGAGTGACCTTGAAAACTGAGATGCTAGAAATCAGATTTGAGACTTCATTTTACAGACATGGAACAAACTGTAATTTTCAGATATGGTTGCTGCTGATCATTCTCCTTTAAACGGAGTTTGTTCTTTATGAAAAACATGTTAAGCATGACTTTGTTTTCTGTTTCTGTTCTAGTATCTGAATATACTAGGGCCTGGTCCCACCACCTAAGTGAGTTGGACACTACAAAATGGATGTGTCAAGTGTGCTGGAGGAGACATCTGCTTGATCCTGGGGTATCCTAACATAGCAGTATTTGTTAGTTTTGTGAGGCTTTTTGAGAACCACTCTCCTAAAATGCCTGTGGCTATGCCTTGACTGTAGAATAGCCTGGGAAGTGGGCGTGGGGATCAGCTCCTCGGCCTGAACACCAGGCTAGACGTCAACCAGGTGTGGGGAGCCACTCTGCAAAGCCATTTTCTGTGTCCCCTGTAGTGTTGCTCTTCCATATGTGTCTTGCTACCATGTTTGTACCTGGTAGCACAGCATAGGCTGATGCTTTTCTGTGCTGCAGTAAGCTGAGCTGCTCTATGAGCATCCTTCTCAGTCAATTGTGAAACAACTCATCTGTCCTCCATACGTGGGGGAGAATTATGGACAGATATTGGAGGACCATCAGCACTTAAAGGAATCCTCACTGTAAATTGAAAGTAGAACCTTTCTTCTTTCTCAAATCTCAGATGGAGCCAACAGGCATTTATAGATGCGCTCTGCAGGGGGGGTGGGGGGGGGTGTTGGGTGATGAACGAGCTTTAGTTAAAGTGCCCCTGTTGCCATTATTTAGCGTGGAGATGCTGATACCTGTGATGCTGGAGTCTGTTGGAGCCCAGTAATTATAGTGTGTCAGAGCAGCCTAGATGCACATGTATAGGTGCCCAACTAACCCAGATTGAACATAGAAAGTACAAAATGGAAACAAGAGGTTTCTGTGTGTAGACAGGAAGGGGATGAGGGGCAACATCTTGCTAAGAACCCCGCTAAGCAGTGAAAAGATCTCCTTGGATGAATTACCTGGTTTCTGCAGTGCTTCTACAGTGGCTGGCTGTAGGACCACCTCAGAATTATGATCTCTTCCTTATCCCACTTAATACTACCCTAATTGGTAACGAAAGGTGTTAGTGTTCAATGGTCAGTAAGCACCTTAGCCATGCTATTGCTCAGTCTATGTCCAGAGCCCTCACAAAGCAACGGTAGCCTTATTAAACCCATATCTTGCCACTGATTTTTCTGCTTGAGTTGCCCTGTTCAGCAAAGCGCTTTCCAGATTTGCTTTTAGGAGACTGTTCATGCAGCATGATGCCCAGACACTGAAATACAAGAGTTGTGTTCGCAGTTAGAACACATCTGTGACCTTACTCTTACTATGCAGCCAAAAGTTTGTGAATTATCACGAAATCAAGCAGCTTTCTCATTCTGCCCTATTTTTACCCTCCTTGTTAAACAATTATTGTCTCCAGCTCAGTGAAATGTCAGCCTCAAGAATGTTGTATGAGGTACAGCGTATTCAAAATCAGGGTGTTACCACACTTTTTAATTATCTGTGTGATATTTATATTTGGGTGGTAATGGCACTTTCCCTCCCCCATCTCAGAGTCCTTGTGAGGCAGAAGCTAGTCTTGTTGATACTGACTGGCTGTTTTGGTACATGTCCTCTCTCCCCATCTTTCCCTTTACATTTTATTTGTTGGTAGGACCTTTAAAAACTGAGGACATGTTTTTCAAACACAGATGGCTAAAATCTATGTATGACAACTTAGATAACCAACCTGATATCCAGACATTCAGAAACTTAGAACCCAGCAGTTCCCCTAGGCTAGGAATAGACATTCAAAAAGCTTGAATTGATTCAATCTTTGCAGGTTAGTCTAACCTGGCTAGGCTGCACTAAGCTTGCTAGGCTGAACCAGTTTGTAACCATAAGACATTCCCTCTAGACTGAAGGAATGCAGGCACATGACTGCAGTGGCTCTGGCTAGAAGTGGGGGGCGGGGGGGCGGGGGGGGACTAGAGCAGCCTACCCTCAGTGCTGAGGGTGGCGAGGCCCTGGCAGGATGCTCTGATTAGGGTGGAGTACCCCCTCACCCCCTGTTGATAACAGAGCATTTATCAGCTCTGTGATCAGCATTTATCACTCCATCTAAAAACAAAAGCCTCTGTCTCTAGTTCAAGCTCTCCTTAAACAGCATTTTCCATGGAAGGAGCAGAGGGATATTACCAGCTACCTGTTGCTTAGCTCCAGAAGCCCTAAGCGGACACTGTCCTGTCTGCCTTTCTCCTCTCTGCCTTACACAGACACCTCTCAGTATTAGCTAGTATACCACATGCTGGCAACAGTCCATGCTGAGGGAGGGAGGGAGGGAGGGAGTGAGTGGGGAAAATCTGCTGGAGCACCGAGGAAGGGATGGGGCAGGGGAAGCCAGGCTGGCGCTTCTGTGTCTGCCCTCTCTGCCATCCTCACCGAGAGCTGCAAAGCAGCTGGGATGCTGGGGGACTCTGGCTTAAGTTAAACCAAGAAGGGGTCTGGGACAGACACTGCAAAAACCAGTTTGACCCCAATCAGGTAAGTCTGATACTACATTCAACCAGGTTCATCTCAAACCAGTTTCAGCCATTTTCAAACTGGTTTATGTGTACTGAATGTCTGTTCTGTTACAGATTTAAACCAGTTCTTGTTCACTTAAACTGATTTATATGTAATGTCTGTCCCTAGCCCTGGAAGTCAAGCTTGTGGCTGAGCTGATAAACCTTCATGGCCATTTTAAACCAGTGCTATAATTTTTTTTTTCCTCTTTTTTTTTTTTTTGAGTGCTGACCAACTAACATGTTTCACTTGAGGATGTAAAGAGAGTGAGCTATTGTGTTGGGTAAAAAAAGTCTGTGATTTATATATAAATCCAATTATTCAGCCAGTTATGTTCCCGATAGATTTTTTAAGTACAAAAATAGTGAGGTTTTTCCTCCCTATACAATCTGTCACTGCTCTGAGTTATAAAAATAGTTCCTGATTGGCTTATTGATGAAAATTTAGCTTTGTGAAAAGGCTGGAATGGTTTATTTATATAGCTTTATCTTTCATAATGGCAAATCAGTGCTCAGTGAGCCACCCTGTAATTGCATTAGTGTGTAAATGTTCTAATGCTGTGACTTTCCCTTTTATTTAAATGAGTGGGAAGACTTAGAGGCCTGTTTGTATATCTGCACTTGTGGATCAGAAACTTCCTTTTTTGGGGTCTGTTTTACTGGCTGTTTTTTTGTCGAAAATGAGACATGGGTTAGGTCTTGCATTTTTGTTTGTTCTGCCAAAAAAACTGTAACACAAGCACTGAATGTAAAAAATGTGCATTTGTTCTTAGCTGAGGTTTATTAATAGTCCACAGACCTCACATAATGGGGTTTGCTAGAAATAAATAATAGGAAACATAAATTAGGCTCTGTCTTGTCTGAGGTTAGTGGAGAAATTTATTTTTCTAGGAATTATGCATACTTAAATTCCCTAGATTGTTTGGAATATATTCCTTAATTTTCAAGCAATTCAACAAATAATGTACCATTCATTCTGCTCTGGTATTGGAATTTCAGAGAAAGGTAGAATGTTAAAAGAAAAATAAAATACATGCTTGCCCTGACCGCAAAAGCCCTTTTCCAAACCATGAGGTTTCATGCTTTGTTAACCTGTCAGTTAGGCAAGAGGGTGCCACGAAGAATACTTTTTTTTTTTTTTTTTTTTGGTTGTTCCTTTTCCCTGTTTTAGAATCATCTTGAAGATCTCTCCAGCATCCTGAGGTACCAGCCAGTGGTTTTACATAGAAGGTGCTGAGGTAGTACAGTGATGAGCAGAAATATAAAACCCTAGACAGATTGATAAGTAATCTGAGCACCTTGCGCACCCTCCAGTAAAATAGAAAGTAGGATATAGAGTGATTGGACCACCAGAAGCACAACCAAAAGAAGTGGCTAATGCTATGTCAAAGGGGGGCCCTATAGGATTGCACAGTACAGTAAATGCTTTACCCCTCCTGTGTAACAGTCCTGGAGAGAAAGTATCTTCCTAGAAAGACAAGGACTGAGTAGAACACACAGAGCTCTCTGCCTGTGTCCTTCATATTGAAACCAGCGCAGCTGCCATTTGAAAGTTCTTTGCCCCATGAAAAATTGCTCCTAAGGACCACTACATGTTCTTGCTGTTGGTCTTTATCTGTGTTATGTTTCATTGTTTTACAAAAAGGTCAGAGACACTGGGAAAATAAATGGTTGGGCAAGATTTTTGCCTTGAGTTTCCTAACAAAGCAAGACTATACAAACCCTGTGATGTAGATGTGAGGCATTTCTGGCTAGATACAGACATTCAGAAAGTCTGAGGTAGATTCACAGTAACTTATGCAGGTTTCTCTAAGTGAACTAAGTTAGCTGGGTAGTGAACAGAACTCAAGCTCACCCTTTGGTGTGGGTGAGGCACACAGGCTGCCTGCACTGTATGAGACCAGCAGATTGGGGTGCTCCTGCACTGGTGTGCACAGCCCAGTGGCCAGGCCACCCCTGACTGGCTACCAGGCACACCCCTCTCCCCCTGCTGGTCCTCTGTCAGCTGCAGACAAACAGCAGAGGCAGCGGCACAGTCCCACACACCCACCCAGGAACCCCCTAGTGTCTCCCCACAAGCAGGTGCAGATCCAAGGAGCATGAGCAGGGGATGGGCAAGCACCCCTCTGCCCTGTCCCCTTCTTCATCAGGCACAGGCATGACAGACAAGCAGTGGAGGCAGCTGCTTGCTCATGCTCCCTGGCTCTGTGCTCACTCATGGTGGGGCATGGATATCTCTGGCTGGGCTTGTACACACCCACTCATGGTCCTCCTTGCCCCTGGCAGGTGGGCGCAGACCCAGGGAGCACAAGCAGGCTGCAGGGGATGGGCAAGCACCCCTCCATTCTGTCCCCTGTCATCATCAGGCACTGTGCTGACTCCACGCTGAGAGCCCGGGGCAGGGCTGAGTTCCAGCATGCCTCCTTGCGAGGGCAGGTTAGTGGGGCCCCAAGAAGAACCATGGGATGCCAGAGAACAGCAAACTAACTTGATTTGATAGGGGTCTGTTACATAAATATGATGCTCCAGACAAATCTACTTCAAATAACTTTGAGTGCATATCGATCCAGGACTATCTTAGATCAGGTTCCACCATTTTTAGTCCGGACTATGTGCCCCAAAATACTGTATGGTTATGGGTTTGGTCAGGATTCAGATAATTTCATGCAGATTATATGTAACATTTGTACGTGGCCTTTGATTGTGCGCTTTTTTTTTTCTATGGCTTTTTTTTTTCTATTGGATACTGTTTTTCATTTAGCCATAATTATAATTCAGAGCTTTCCGAGATGGTGTCAGCCCTTTGCAATTGTCCTCACCCATCCCCTTCCCTTGAATGAACTCTGTAGTGAAATCTCAGTCCCATTTGTCCCTGCCCAAGTTATGTGCCTCACATTCCAGAGAAGAAAGGAGTTAACACTGGGAGGTGCTTCATTTGGTGCATAGATAAAGGGAAATGAAAGGGGGGTTGTAGACAGACATTCCCAGGAGATGCCTGAGCCTCCCCTGGTTCTCACCTCATAAAACAAGTGCCTGCAGTTGTTTTCAGGTCAGAGGTGAATTTTGGTGCATTACTGGAAACTTTTCAGGTCAATATCTTCTTTTTTCCCCTTATACAAGCACAGGCACATATTACATTTGTGAATCCTTTCTATTGGATGGATACTGTAGATAAACTATGACCAGCTGGACCTGCAGAAGGAACCCTTTCTTAAGTAGGAAAACACTGCATTCTTTCCACAGAAGCCCAGGCAGAAGGCAGGGTAGGGTACTACCTTAAAGACTCCTTCAGAGAGGCTTAAACTTTTGTAGGCAATAGCCTACTTCAGCAGATGCTATAAGTAAAGTGAAGCCCAGTTTTGCAAGATGGTCACATATAAGGTACAAGAATTGGGAATCTAAAAATCTGTGTTCTTTTCTTTGATCTGCCTCATATTTCACAGCTTTGTCCAATCAGTTAAGCTCATGTTTTCAGCAGTCCACTAATTTTTGGCATCATAGCTCTGGTACCTACTCTGCTTGAGACACATTGGGGCCTCATTTTCAGAGGTGCTGAGCAATCACCCCTGGTTAAAACCAGTGAAAAGTAAGCAGAAAACACTTTGGGAAAATACTGACTAACCTCATATTGTAAAAGTAGAACAGAGTAGCTCCCTCTCTCTACTTATTGTAAAATACGAGATGATGTATATGGGGCTGTGAGGCTCAATGGTTATCATGTGCTTTGATGAACTTTTATGACAGGGACTGTAAAGCCGCTGAAGTTGTGCTGCTCTGTCTGCCATCATCTCCTTGTAACAAACACAGAGGAGTTTCAGAATTCCTTCAAATCACTTGTCCTTTTTCTCTGTCCAGACAGCGTCTCCTTTAACCAATCAGCTTACTCTGGCATCACATGCTCTTCCACCTGCCTTTGTGTAGATGGCTAAATTAATCTTGGGCAGGGCAAGGCAGCATCTTAGGGTGCTTATACATGAGCATGGAGGCTGTTCCAACATGCTGGAATTATGACAGGTCCTTACATGGCTCTGTGATATAAGCGGTGGCACATTGGGTGGCTTCCCCTGTCTTGACTCAACACAAGGACTCTCCCAGTGTCTTTTGGATACACAGCCCCCCAAAGGCTGGTAGGAAGACTGTTTTGGGGAGGGGGTGGGCAAGGAGGACACTAATTTCTCTCCCCATACTAGCCTGACCAACAGCCTTGGGAAAAACTGTGCCTACCAGAGCTATTGGGGTAGTGGACATCTCTATACTCCCTCCTACAAAGGACTGGATATAAGTCACATAATCTAGACCAATATCATATAACCTAGAACAATGTTTTGGAGATATCTTCCAAATCCATAGTCTAGCACAGCACAGGGGCAGCCAAAATATGGCCTGGGGGCCTGATCTGGCCCACCAGGTGATTTCTTCTGGACTGTGGGCACCCACCAATTAACAATTAACCACCCAGCCCACATGCTTCACTCCCATCCTCCTGTGTGGGAGGGCCCCCGCCAGCACACACCGCTTCTGGGCAGGTCCGCTGCTGCTATTGCTGCAGCCACCAGGGGACCTGTTCCGCTTCCCTGGCCTCCAGTGGCTCCTTCTTGTGTCCCTGCTGCAGCACTCGCTCTGGGCACCAGGTAGGGGAGCTGCAACTGGGCAGGAATGCGAAGCATGGAGTTGGGGCTGGTGGCAGTGTGGCATGCCCTGTGGGGCAATGGGAGCACAGAGCTTGGGTGGGCAGGGTATGGGTGTGTGCGGGGTTTGTGTGATGTGAGGGAGGGTGGGAGGTGTGACGACCCCTGCACACACCTTCCACCCATAGTATATAGCCCCTGTTGCTGCCTATAGCAATAGCAACAGGCAATGGGCCCTCAGGGTGGTTGTGGCCCTTGCAGGTGCAGGGTGGTGCATGGCTCCAGCCAGTTCTCTTGGCTATTGGAAGGTTTTGGAGCTGCATGTGGTGGCAAGGAGCGGAGCCTGGTCAGCCTGCCTCTATCATGCAGAACTCGTATGTACATAGGCTGCGAAACGGGTTGGGTCACCCAGGCCATGGCCCAACCAACTTTTAGCACGTTGATTTATATAACCCACAAATGTGCAATTGTCATTCCAGTTAAAACTGCTTGGCTATTTTTTTTAACTGCATAGCTAGCTAAATTAACGTGCTAAAAGTTGGTCAGGCCATGGCCCAGGTGGCCCACCCCATTCTGCGCCCTATGATGCAGCTCCTGGGACTCGCGCACTACCTGGGGGAAGCCCTGTATGATGGAGCTGGCTGCCTTCCCTGCACCCTGCCACCATGTGCAGATCACAGGACTCCTTGCATTACTTCCTGGGGGTAAGGGGAGGAACTTCCAGTGACAAAGGTCAGGGGTTAGGGGGCAGGACTTCTGGTCTCAAGATGGCAGCTAGGGGGTGGGACACCTGTCAAGGGGCAGGGCTACTGTTGCAGCCCTCAACAACTCACTATACTCATTAAGCGGCCCTCCAGCTGAAATAATTGCCTACCCCTGGTCTAGCAATTGTGAGGGTCCTAATTTGTGGCTTAAACCTAAACCAGGTCCTGCTAACACTTGTTTGCACCCTGTGCGCTGGCCTCACTAGAGTTCTAGGCTGCAGCTCTAGCTGGGAAAACTGCCAGACTTTGTTCCAAGATGGGCCAAGAGCTGCTGTAATCTGTCACCAACTTCGGTTACCAATAGCAGATACGTGTCAGAAAATATGCTGTGCTCCGGGCTCCACTGGAAGCATATAATTTCTGCTTTATGAACATGACAAAAATCACTTTCAACTAAATGACTGGGAAATGCTTTGGATGTAGGGTGTAGAAATTGATCCAGTTTTGCATGTTTAAGTGCCAAAGGCTAGAATAATGACAATCTCATTGTTCATTCTCTGTGCTAGTGAAGGCTGTGTGGCACTGCAGGGGTATCATTCAAGAGAGAGTGACTCTGTGTGGGTGGGCATGCTTGCCCAGAAATTTGTATAGGAAAGGGAGGGGAGGGGATTTAATGAAGTGGCAATATTCAGCCATAAGAAATGCCAGCAATCAAGCTAATTTATGGTAATTTGACTGTATAAAAAAGTTGACATTCCTCTATGAAAAGAAGATGCTCAACCAGAAACGTGCACCCCTGCAAAATAAGAAATAAAGCAAGACTTGGGAAGGAAAGGTTCTGCTGCTTATTTTATGTTTAAATTCAGATTCCAATCCTGACCATGTTTTAATCGTGAATAGCAAGCAAATGAGGTTTTTTGTTCTTTTGTTGTGTTTTGTTTTAATAAAAGAACCCAGTTTCCCGAACAGCTACGTAAACAAATGTAAATTCAGGCAAATGGTTCTGATTTCAGTAATGGGCACCTTTATAAAAGCAAGAATCCTAAAAACTATATTTAATAGAGCCTTTTAGGTTTGAAAACAGCTAAAAAAATAACTTCTACATTTTGTTTTCCATTTGGCTATAAACATTCTTTGCATGTTGTTACTTTACTACTAAGATGGTTTGCACTTCAAAAGCTACATAGCGTAGGCACTGAGTGTACTTGATAGTAGCTCATCTTACTATCCAAAAGGAAATGTTTGACATGTAAAGTAGATTCCCTGATTCATTTGATGGTGTATAATTGATTTGGAAAAGTCAGAAAATTGCTATCATTTTATTCACTGTAACTGTGATGGTGGTTTACAGTCATTTCAAAAGATAGCAGGACTATGGTAGTTAGCTGTAAAACCTCAGCTACTGCTCAGTGCTTGTCAAATAAGTATATTTATCCTTGCAAAGGAATTTTCAAAGCATTTTAAGAACCTTTGTCACTGTGTTGGTACTGTCATTCACTGAGGGAGATTTTCAGTGATGACGGCCTTTTTTAATTATGATACTTTAGTTTCCAGGCCTGAGGATTCAATTAAGACTGGAAAAAATGGTTTTCAGTTATTAAACATGAGAATTACAAAATGTCCAAAGCTAACATATGCTAAATTCTGGGCCTGTTTCTCAGTGACAAGAAGTACCCTGTACACTCTTTCTGGAAATGTAAAAGGACTTGAAATAGTGCATTTACAACCTCTTTAATGTCACATCATTAATAGTGTGATAAAACAAGCCTTGGTATAAATGAGAATCGAGTTTTAAAGGCTTTTTAATGAAAAAAGTTTAAAAGCTGGCCCAGTAAGTCCTAAGTTAATCAATTAAACCATTCTGCCTTAACATATAAAACATAACTTAACACAACCTTTTGAGGTACTTTCTGTTAATGAGAAAGCTGAAATTTCTCATTTCTGGACCTAATTTGGGCTATTCTTTTCACACACACTGCATACACAAGGGGGAAGCAATCAAATGAGATAGAACTGTTGTATCGGTCTCCAAGAGGAGACAAAATAAGGTCACATAACTTTGACCAATTTCAAATACTGAGCACTATGCACTTAAAGAGAGCTCTTCACAGTTAATCAAAGGGGGAAATTGGGGGGGGGATTTGAATAATGATTAAATTTAAGAATATAAATCTGTCAGGCAGGCCTTTCCTCAGTAAGAGAAGAATAGGCTACATTCAAACATTAGTCACTGTGAATTAGTTACTGAACACCACAAATTTTTTAGAGATTTATTTCCTTTTTGTAATGAGATGCAGTCATTGTAACCTCCTCAGTACTAATGCATTTTCCTTTCAAAGGGGTGTAGTTTGTAGCCGTGTTGGTCTAAGGACATAGGCAGACAAGGTTCCTTGGGTGAATCTGATATCTTTTATTAGACCAACCCAAATAGTTGGAAAATAATTATTAAGCAAGCTTTCGGGTTCAAAAACCCTTCGTCAGGCTAAGGAAGTTTCAGCAGTTGGTGTGTGTTCTTCCTGGATGGAATGAAAAGTAAAGAAGCCAGCGGCTGGGCTGGTATGCATACAAGACAGGCAGTCAGTGAAGATGTAGATTGAGGAGTCAATGGGTGAGAGACAGGCTTGGGTGGGGGGGCGGGGGGGAGAGAAGGGGGATGAAAGTGGAGAGAGACCTGGGGAGTCAGATGTCAGGCAGGTTATAATGTGTCATAAATCCAATGTCTATATTTAGTCTATGATTTTTAGTATCCAGGAGGTTGATGAAGTGGAGTTCATAGGCTCGTCTCTGGGAAGTGTTTTGTAAGTTTCCTTTGAGGATCAGGACTGAGAGATTGGAGAGAGTGGTTTTCTTGTGAGAAATGTGCCCCCACCGGTAATTGGGTGTTTCTGTCTTTGATAGATTTCCGGTGTGCGTTCATTCTGGTGCACAGTTGTTGTTTGGTCTCTCCTACATATCTTCCATCAGGGCATTTGGTGCATTGGATGAGGTATGTTACATTTCTGGAGGTGCAGCTGTAAGATCCTGGGATGCTGATGACTCTGTTGTGGGGTGTAGTAATAGTGGGGGTGGTGGAGATGTGTTGGCAGGTTTTGCATTTCTTGTCCTGGCATAGTCTGGATCCTTTTGGTGTGTTCTGGGCTTGAGGAAGTTTGCTTCTGGTGATGAGGTTAGCGAGGTTCGGTGCTTGTTTGAAGGCTAGGATGGGTGGCTCTGGGAAGATCTTTTTAAGAATAGGGTCTCTGTCTAGTATGGGTTGCAATTGTTTGAGGATTTTCCGTACAGGTTCAAGGGAGGGGTGATATGTCATAACCAGCGGTGTGCGTTTTGTGGTTTTCTTCTGTACTGCAGCAGTTCTTCATGTGGTATCCGGATGGCTCTTTCAAACGTGCGATCTATCTCTCTGGAGGAGTGTCCTTGTTGAGTGAAAGCCTTTTTAAGATTGGTGAGGTGGCAATCCCAGGTGTTCTCTTCAGTGCAAATGCAGTGGTATCTGAGGGCTTGGCTGTATATCACAGCTTTTTTGGTGTGTTTAGGGTGATTGCTGGTTCTGTGCAGATATGCATGTTGGTCTGTGGGTTTCTTGTATAACGTAGTCTGTATTTTATCATTCTGGATACTGATCATTGTGTCTAAAAAGGGGATGTTGGTGTTGGAGTATTCTGGAGAAAGTTGGATGGAGGGATGGTGATTGTTGAATTTCTGATGGAACTCAATCAGAGATTGTGGGTTTTCAGTCCAAATGATGAAGATGTCATCGATATATCTTAAGTATAGCAAGGGTTTGATGGTGCAGTTCTTGAGGAAGTCTTCTTCCAGGTGGCTCATAAAAAGGTTGGCATACTGTGGGGCCATTTTAGTGCCCATAGCTGTTCCCATCATCTGGAGGAAGTGTTTTTTATTAAAAGTGAAATTGTTGTGTGTGAGGATGAAGTGTATAAGGTCAGTAATATCTTTGGGTCTGTATTCTGAGTTGTAATCTTGTTCCTGTAGATATGTACAGCAGGCTTGGATGCCATCCTTGTGTGGGATGTTGGTGTATAGGCTGGTTACGTCCATGGTGGCTAGGAGTGTGTTGCTGGGAAGGTGGTCTATGTTTTTAAGTTTCCGTAGAAAGTCTGTAGTGTCTTGTACAAAACTTGCTGTCTGGGTGACCAGCGGTTTTAGGATTGGTTCAACGAAACCTGATATTTCCTCAGTTAGGGTCTCATGGTTGGATATGATAGGTCTGCCAGGGTTCCCTTGTTGGTGGATTTTAGGGAGCATGTAAAAAGTCCCTGGGTTAGGTAGTGGGGGGATCAAGGTCTGTAGTTTTTCTTGTAGTCTTGATGGAAATGATTTGATGGTATTATTGAGTTTTTTGGTGAAAAGGGGAGTAGGATCTTCTTGTAGTTCTTTGTAGTAGGTGGTGTCAGAGAGCTGTCTGTTGGCTTCCTTTATGTAATCCTCACAGTTTAGGATGACTATGGCTCCTCCTCTATCTGCTGGTTTTATTACTATTTGGTGGTTAGATCTTAGAGATTCTATGGCCTTTTTCTTTGGTAGAGAGAGGTTGTTGTGGTGGTGTGTGTTGCTGACTATTTCATTGTTCATTCTTTCCCTGAAGCAGTCAATGTAGCAGTCAAGGTTAGGGTTTAGTCCACTGTGAGGTGTCCAATCTGATGTTTTTTTGGGCTTTTTGGCGTTGATCTTTTCCTGAATGTTGTCAGAGGATGAGTTGTTGTTGGGAGTGGGTTCTGTTTGGTCATGGAAATATTCCTTGAGGCGCAGGCGTCGGAAGAATTCTTCTAGTTCTCCACATTGTAGTATTTTATTAGGGTATTTTTCTGGACAGAAATTTAGGCCTTTGGAAAGGACAGATTTTCAGTTTTTCCTTTCAAAGGTACTTTACATTTGTGTGTTTTCTTTAAGCCTATCATACATGTCAACATAAAAACACATCCTTAATTTGAACATTGACGTGAATGGACCTAGTCCAAAATATTGACTATGAACCAAAGTCTTGCTTGGATCAGGGCTGAAAGAGTTTGTTGCAGCTGCCTTCTGGTCTTTTTGTGGCATTTCTGCAACAATTTGGAAAAGCTCCTTGCATCCTTAGCCCTCTTTTTAGCCTTCCAGTACCAGCCTCCAAAATGCTTGTGTTAATCCAGATCTTTCAGACCTAGCATTTTTAATGAGAAAATATTATTGCACTGAGAGGAGTATGTTTATAATAGAAACCGATGGGTTTGTTTTATTGTTTTCACTTTCAGTCTTATGCCTCTTTTCACTTAATTAATTTAATAGTTAAACACAGCATCTCACAATCTAATAGAACCTTTTGGGGATTGCATAGCCCCAGAGTTTATGCTGTGCCCTGGTGAACTCACAAAGATAAAACTACACAATAAAGAGTCAGGAACTTGTGCTTAGAATTTGAAGTTGGAAGTGCATATCGGGATCATATTCATCCCAGATGATACAAGATCAAGCGTTCAATGGAATTTAATTTTACTGCAGTACGCATTAAAGGAATCAATAATCACTGAATAGAAATATGAATACCTTGATAAGGCTTGTTCAGCTTTCTCAGAAGATATTTATAGTAACTTTCTCAAAAGACTGGGAAATGATTAGCATTGGAGATTAGATCAACATGTCTGGATTTGAGAACTCCTTAGAAAGTTCACTCATGTTCCTTTCCCCTTAGGCAAGCAGCCTTCTTAGTGCTAGGTGATGGTGATGGGACTGACAGCATTAAAATGTTATAGTTTCATCCATATTTTTGGCGCCTTAGAGCTGATTACAGTTAAGTATATGAATTAAGCTGAATATTTTACTTGGTATATTCACTTATTCTGTGGCTCTTTGTAGGGCTAGGGAAGGTAAGAAAGTTTCATAGTTTTTGGCAGAACAAACCTGAACTGTAGCTTTGATCTCAAAGTTAGCAATTTGGACTGAAGAGCTTCTCTGCTCATATCATCAATCTCTTTTAGGTTGGGAGGCAGGACACATTAAGTATCCTTATTGCAAAGTTACTCCTCACTCTCCAGAGTGCAGGTAATACTCCTCTCTGTCTCCTATAGTTTATCTGTTTGTTTATGTTTCAGTAATACCTTTCGCAGTGCATTTCAGGTATGAGGGTGTATGTGGCTTTCTTTGTGTTGTTTGCAGTAATTGGTTTTATTTGATTGATGATGGTTTTTCTCCTTGAAAATTGCAAAAGAAAGCATGTTTTGTGAAAGGGTAGAATTGGAAGGAAGGTGGGAAGGGAGGCAAACAAATTTTTCCCCCTGTAAATGGATAAACCTACTTATATGTATCTGGTCATTTGTTTTCCCCATGTGATACTCCTCATTATAGTAAAAGATGCACATGAATGACCAACCTGTCCTGCAAGTATATATTTGGGAAACCTGTCTAACAATGTCAGCCTTCCTGTGGCATATCCATCTCTTCATTTTGGCTACTGATTATTTCCTGAAATTTTGTGGTATGGGTTGAATGACATTTGTGCATTCTGAATTTTAACAAGATATTTCACAGCTGCTATCCAAGGAATGATAGCGATGTCAAGCACAACTTTCAGTTTGAGCTGAATTCCTGATACCATCTGAGCCATGGTTTTTAGGGCATTCTAGTGTAAATACATTTTTCACAGCAATTCTACTTTTTGACCTTGGCCAGCATGCATAACTTCCAGCAGGGCTGCTCCTGGTGTGGCTGCAGCTGCCTGGGTGCTGCTTGGTTCCCCTTGCCTCCAGCAGCAGCTCCTCCTCCTGCTTCTGCTGTGCTACTCCGAGCCTGGAGGAAGTTTCAGCTGGGTGGTTCCTGCCCCAGCATGCAAGGCTTCAACTTCAGCTCTCGGCTGCCTTCCACCCACTTGGACATCTGCACCGGTAAGCTGTGCATACTGGCCAGGGCTGGGCCACGGGACGTAGGCGGAAGCACAGCATGGGTTGCCTTGGGTAGGGCACCGCAAGGGCAGCCATGGACCACACTGCCCAGACAAGCTCTGCTGCCTGCACCGCCTGCCCCCTCCTCCTTCCCCTCATCCCTGGCTGCCTCCTGGGACCTAGCACCCAGGCAGCCCCATCACACCTCCCCACATAGCAGGGGCCACCCCACAACCTTGCTTCATAATCTCAGCCTCGCCTGTCTGTCTCACTCCTGAACACTGCTCCCTGCCTGCCCGTGGCCCCATTCTTCAAAGGGAGTTTCAGTGAGCTGTTGCAGAAGGAGTAACTTGCGGGGTGTTGACCCAGCCCATGACAACCCATAAAAGCTCCCTATGTGGCCCCTGGGCCCAAATAATTGCTCATAGGCACTCTAGAGGCCCACTGTGGAAAAATCCCCAGTTTCTACCATGATAAAAAAGTGTTCTGATCTATTGGCCCAGATTGGTTCTGTTACCAAGGTCAGCTGTAGGTAGAATTAACCTATACCTTGCATTTCTGGTGGGCCTGTGGACCATCACTTAGGTGATAAAGCATGCTCCTGACATCTTTCACTAATAGCAAATCCTGTGTGTATTCCCCTCCTCTCTGACAGGGCCAGCAAGAAAACTAATACTGTCTTCTGACATCAGGTAGGGGGAGTTATGGCAGTTCACTGTTCAGACTACCTTTTTTGCCCCCTTCATTCTAAAATGCCGCTGTGTTTTAGGGCTTGTCTGTACTTGGAAATTTACATTAAAACCTGTTTCAGAATAGTTATTTCAGGATCGTTTCTTTTATATGACTCCCTCTCTGGACTCCCTTTTCCAGGGAGTCATTCCAGAATATTTTGCAACAGTTATTTCTGTAAACTTCCAATTGTAGATAAAGCCATTATTAGAGTCCAGCTTCAGAAATTGTTTTATTTCTCCCTAACTACAGTTATCTTTGTAAGCAGCACAGTAGGTCTGGTTACAGCACCAGGGGAAATTAAACTGACACAGCGTATTTGTTCTCATAAAATAAATAAAAATGGCCGTTAGATTTAAATTCTCTGTTTTCTGAGACAGTGGGAGGGAGAACAATTAAGATTTTTCACTGGATTAAATTTGCAACAGTTGTGGGTTATATAATACCCTTCTAAACACAGGGAAACATCCAACGGGATTTTTAAAAATATATTTGTTAGAAGAACAAATCTTACCTTGCCAGTCTGGTTGCTCTTGCTCCTGTAAGCATATCTATCTGTTCCTCTTTCTCTGTTGACAATTAGTAATGGGCACAAGGAGTGAGCCTGACCAGAGTGAGGATGAGATTAAATAGTACTGTGGTCTGAAAATCAAGACTACCTTGCTTTTCTTCATCTCCAAGTGCCTTAGGGCCTGGCTGTCAGCAGCTGCTCTGGAAGTCAGTGGGACCAAGTGATAGTACACATGAAAATGAAGCCCTGTGTACATGGTTTCTCACACCTACTTATTAATAATGATACCTAGAAATATTTATATTCAAAGCGCTGTTCAAATGAAACACTAGCAAGTTAATCCCCACATAGAATATTGAGAAGCAGGGAAGTGTACTCATTTCCATTTCACCTAATGGGGAAACTGAGGCACAGAGAAATTAAGCAAGAGACCAAATATCAGAGTTAGTCAATGTCAGAGGTGGCATGAAGATGAAAGAAGCTCCTGACTTGTATTCCTTTAATGTAATACTGAACTGTACTTGCTCTCCTGGCCACTGTATTCTCAGACCTGCTTTGAATGTTTACTTCTTTGTCAACTCAGCAAGAAAGCCTGGTAGAGCATGTGCAAACAAATTAGAAAGGAGTTCTGAAAACTTTGAAAAGTGAGCAATCTTTACCTCTTGCTCACTCTACAAATCGTGATTTTCACATATATTTATTATGCCCCTCGTGCAGACTAGCACCCAAACTTCCCATTTGCACAGCTACCTTAAAATGTTTTTCTTGAGGGCAGGCCTCTGAGGATCCTGTAGCCTGAAAACAAATCCCCAGCTGACGTGTGCTAACATGCTAACAAACCAGAAAGGGCTCCTTTGTGGTACCATAACACTTCCTTAATGTAGAAACCAATTTTCTGATGACGGAGAGACAGTTAAACTTCTCTACTGAGATACAGCTGTATGTCCCAAAAGGATTATTGATACTGGGTACGTGTTTCTGGTATTTGTTTTAGCTGTCGTGTTTTTTAATTTAGTGTTGGGGAGAGGTGCTAGTTAGACAGCCCTGGAAAGCTGTCTATTTACCCAGTAAAAAACAAAGTACAGCAAACATAGGAGGATTTATTTTATTTGCTTTTCTGTTTATATATGCATTCCATAAAGATGAGCAGCCATTCTTAGCTCTAGGCCTGTGTTTTACAAATACAATTAGACCTTGTTTACAAGTTATACCACTCTAATTCTACCAGCATAGTTAAAGCAATACAAGTCCCATGCCGTGGACACACGTTCATTAATATAAAAGCACTTATATTCATATAACTATTCTCATTTAGTAGCTGTGGTAGTTCAGGAGATATGCAAGAAGTAGGATTTGTTTGGGAATATTTTTTTATTGGACCAACTACATACTACCAAGCAAACCCTGCCTCCCACATGTTTCCATGTAAGAAATGGGAGCAGTTTATACTAGTACAAGGAATCTTTATACTGATAGAATTGCAGTCACACTAGGGCTAAGTACACAGTCAAACAGCCTGAGGCTGAATCAATTCAGTCTTCACTGCAAAGTCTAAACTGCATAGATTGAACAGATAGGCAAGTGAACAGACATTCACTTTTGATTCCAGAAATGCAGCCACATGCCTGCAGTGGCCCAAGCCAGAAACCAAGGGGGTGTGCTAGAGCATGCCTCCTTATTTGGCTGTAGCAGACAGCTTAAGCCAGGGCTAGTAGACCCACCCTTTGAGGCAGGTTTACAGAGGAAGTACAAAGCATCCTGGGGGACTGTGAGTTAACTTGAATCTGGAGGGGATCTGGGACAGAAGTTCAGTGAACTGATATAACCTAAATAAGTTAAGTCTGATACTATATCTATCCAAGTTTATCGTAAAGTGGTTTCAGCCATTTTGAAACTGGTTTATGTGCACGGAACTTCTGTTGTGTTACAGATTTGAACCAGTTTCTGATCGCTTATACCAGTTTGTGTGTAATTTCTGTCCCTAGTCTAGAAGTAGTACTGGAATGCAGTACAACCTTGTTGCAATGAACTGTGTTTGTAACTCCTCCACTTTTAACAATCCCAATGGTAGGAACTAATTTCTTTCTTATCATTAATAAATGCAGCAAATCGACTAATCCCATTATAGCAAACACCCTTTTGTAATGAATTTTTCTCCCAGCCTTACAGGGCTTCGCTGTAATGAGGTACATATTGAGGGTTATAGGCTGTACAGAAAGGGCAGGGTGGGGAAGAAAGGCGGAGGGGCTGCGCTCTATGTCAATGAGCAATATACATCGACCCTCATCAAGACGGAATCAAAGGATGAGGAAGTAGAAGGATTGTGGGTTAGGTTACATGGGGGGAAAGAAGAAAGGGATTTGGTGGTAGGGGTCTGCTACAGACACCCACACCAAGGGGAAGAACTAGATTTGGGGCTCCTGAGGCAGCTCTCGGAGACGATAAAAGCTAAAGAGGTGGTAGTCATGGGGGACCTAAACTACCCGGACATCTGCTGGGAGATGCAGACGGCAAAGTCCCACTGTTCATGCAGGTTTCTAACCTGTGTACAGGACCTCCACCTGACACAGGAGGTACACAGTCCCACTAGAGGGAATGCCTTACTGGATCTGGTATTGGCAACGGGGGATGACATGGTAGGGGACCTACAGATCGGTAGCCATCTGGGGGACAGTGATCACCTAATAATAGAAGTCTTCATAAGACATCGAGTGGGTAAGGTAACTAGTAGGGTGAAAGTGCTAGACTTTAGGAAAGCTGATCTCAATGAATTCAGGCGATTAGTCAAGGATGCACTGCAGAGTAGGAGTTTTGAAGTGATGGGAGCCCAAGAAGGGTGGCTGTGCCTTAAGGAAATGATCCTTCGGGCACAAAGGGAGACAATCCTGATGTGAGGAAAAAGAGGGAAAGGGTCCAGGAGGCTTCCTTGGCTGACCAGAGAAATCCAGGGCAGCCTACGGGCCAAAAGGGGAGCACATAAAAAGTGGAAACAGGGAGAGATCACCAAAGATGAGTATACCCCCTCTGCTCGCGCTTGTAGGGAGGCAGTTAGATGGGCCAAAGCTACCATGGAGCTGAGGATGGCATCCCAAGTAAAGGACAACAAGAAATTGTTCTTTAGATATATGGGGAGTAAAAGGAAGGCCCAGGGAGGAATAGGACCCCTGCTAAATGGGCAGAAGCAATTGGTGACGGACAGGGGGGACAAGGCTGAACTCCTCAATGAGTTCTTTGTCTCAGTGTTCCTAAGAGAGGGGCACGACAAGTCTCTCACTGGGGTTGTAGAGAGGCAGCAGCAAGGCGCCAGACTACCATGCGTAGATCCTGAGATGGTGCAGAGTCTCTTGGAAGAACTGGATGCCTTTAAGTCGGCAGGCCCGGATGAGCTCCATCTGAGGGTACTGAAGGCACTGGCCGACGTCATTGCACAGCCACTGGCGGAAATATTTGAACGCTCATGGCGCACGGAGCAAGTCCCGGAGGACTGGAAAAGGGCTAATGTGATCCCTGTTTTCAAGAAGGGGAGGAAGGAGGATCCGGGCAACTATAGGCCAGTCAGCCTCACCTCCATCCTTGGCAAAGTCTTTGAAAAAATGATCAAGGCTCACATATGCGAGAGCCCGGCAGGACAAATTATGCTGAGGGGAAACCAGCACGGGTTCGTAGCAGGCAGATCGTGCCTGACTAATCTAGTCTCTTTTTATGACCAGGTTACAAAACGCCTGGACACAGGAGGAGGGGTGGATGTCATATACTTAGACTTCAGGAAGGCCTTCGATACGGTATCCCACCCCATACTAGTGAACAAGTTAAGAGGCTATGACGTGGATGACTACACAGTCTGGTGGGTGGCGAATTGGCTACAGTGTTGCACCCAGAGAGTCGTGGTGGATGGGTTGGTTTTGACCTGGAAGGGTGTGGGCAGTGGGGTCCCGCAGGGCTCGGTCCTTGGACTGATACTATTTAATGTCTTCATCAGCGACTTGGATGAGGGAGTGAAGTGTACTCTGTCCAAGTTTGCGGATGACACAAAGCTATGGGGAGAAGTGGACACACCAGAGGGCAGGGAACAGCTGCAAGCAGACCTGGACAGGTTGGACAAGTGGGCAGAAAACAACAGGATGCCGTTCAACAAGGAGAAATGCAAAGTGCTGCACTTAGGGAGGAAAAATGTCCAGCACACCTACTGCCTAGGAAATGACCTGCTGGGTGGCATGGAAGTAGAAAGGGATCTTGGAGTCCTAGTGGACTCCAAGATGAACATGAGTTGGCAGTGTGACAAAGCCATCAGAAAAGCCAATGGCACTTTATCATGCATCAGCAGAGGCATGACGAATAGATCCAAAGAGGTGATACTTCCCCTCTATCGGGCGCTGGTCAGGCTGCAGTTGGAGTACTGCATGCAATTCTGGGCGCCGCAATTCAAGAGGGATGCGGATAACCTGGAGAGGGTCTAGAGAAGGGCCACTCGTATGGTCAAGGGCTTGCAGGCCAAGCCCTATGAGGAAAGACTAGGGCACCTGGACCTCTTCAGCCTCCGCAAGAGAAGGTTGAGAGGCGACCTTGTGGCTGCCTATAAGTTCATCACGGGGGCACAGAAGGGAATTGGTGAGTTTTTATTCACCAAGGCACCCCCGGGGGTTACAAGAAATAATAGCCACAAGCTAGCAGATTTAGACTGGACATTAGAAAGAACTTCTTCACAGTTAAAGTGGCCAAGGTCTGGAACAGGCTCCCAAGGGAGGTGGTGCTCTCCCCTTCCCTGAGGGTCGTCAAGAGGAGGTTGGATATGCATCTAGCTGGGGTCATCTAGACCCAGCACTCTTTCCTGCCTATGCAGGGGGTTGGACTCGATGATCTATTGAGGTCCCTTCCGACCCTAACATCTATGAATCTATGAGGTTGTACTGTAATTATTTTGGTGAAAAATAACCTCCTTACCCAGCTTGGCTAAACCAGTACAAAACCTGTATTCCAAGCCATGCCTTAAACCAGGACTGGGCAAAGTTTGGCCCACCAGGCAGATTGGGCCTGCGGCAGACTCCATTTCCCAGTGGGTCCTGTCCGCATTGCTTGAGCCAGTCTCCATAGAGACCTCAGGAGTGGTGGAGCCTTGATAGTATGGAGCTGTGACAGCCCCGTGCTCCCAGGGTCTCCATGGAGACCGGGTCAGAGCAGCACTGGCTAGGTGTGCGGCTCCGTGGGGAGGGGCTCTGAGGCCGTGGCTCAGGTCAGGGCCTGGGCCATGATGTTGCAGCAGTGAGAGTGCAGGCTTGAGCTGGGGCAGAGCCATGATCCTCTGCTCTCATGCCTCTGTGATGAACAAGGAGTCCACGGTCCTGAAGCAGCTCCCTGCACAGCCTTGCATCCTGTCAGCGCTGCTCTGGGCTGGTCTCCATGGAGACCCTGGGAGCACAGGGCCACAACAGCCCCATTCATCACAGCCCTGCCACTCCTGGGGTCTCCTTGGAGACTGGCCAGAGTGGTGCGGGCAGGGACTGCTGGGAAATGGATCTAGGCACTGGCCAGATCCACCATTTTGCCCACCCCTGCCTTAGACAAATTACTCGAATAACTTCTCTTTTTTGCTAGTTATAAATCATAACCCCAAATCCTTATAGTCTCCCTCAGGCACACCTCTCTCATTCTCAGCTCATGGCAGGGACCTCATTCTGAAGGTCACCAGAGAGGGTTTCAAAGCTGAGAGCCTTCACAGACAACACCTTGCCAATTGCTGTGCTCTGGCTCAGCTGCCCCTTCTGACTGCAACTGGTTCTGGCATGAGCAGAGGAGCAGTCTCACAGCTAATTAGATCCCAGACCATTTTAAGGCTTTTCAGCTCAAACTAGACCTTTAAAGTTAGCTCAGTACTGAAGTTGTTCTCATTCTGTTGCATTAAATAGACACTAGGGATCACTATATTGAAAAAATTGGTTACAAACTAATGTCTTGTGGATCTTCAGCCAATAATGAGCTGTCTGGTTACATACATTTTAGCATGTATTATAGCTAAATCAAGCATTCATATGTAAAGTCTAGTGTTCCTGCTAGAGGTGCACCAACATATAGGAGCAGCCCTGCTCAGCTCCTGACGACTCATATCGGATTGGCACCAATACAAGGAAAATTGACATTATTGGCATTCGGCTTTTTTTGGCTGGTGTAGCCAATAACGTCACCAATAAATGCTGCATGCATGCATGCAGCCACAGCATGTATGCAGCCAGGAATGCAGCCTGGCAGCTTGGAGAGCAGCCTTCTGCCAGTAAGTCTTGGGGGAGAAGGGGCATAGGGGAGCAGATTGAGGCCAACACAGTGAGTGAGGGAGGGAGTGGAGCTGGGGCAGGGGCAGGCACTGCCCAGCTAGGGCGGGGCATGGGGCATGGGTTGGAGCCGCGGGAGGCTAGTGTTAGGGTGGGGGCAGCTCTCCGCCATTGCATACACCCCTATGGGAGGCATGTGCCCCTGGATTTGTGCGCAGGGCGAGGGTGGGCTGCCCAAAGCAGGCACGGGGCCAGGGGCTGCACTAGCCTCTTCCTGTAGGGGGTGGGCCAGGGACGTGAGCAGGGGCAGAGCAGGCAGCAGTGGCACTGGGAGGGGGGCTGTGGTGAATTTTGGGATGGCTGTAGCCTACCCCATAGTCCCCGCTCCCAGCACTGCCGCCGCCTACCCCTGCCTGGCCTGAGCACAGCCCTGGCTCAGCCCCTGCACCAGGAACAGGCTGGTGTAGCCCCTGACCCCAGGCCTGCAGTGGGCAGCCCACCCTCACCCTGTGCACAAATCTGGGGGGCAAATGGCTCACAGGCCTCTCCCAGGGGTACATGCAGTCGCAGGGAGCCACCACTCCCGCTGCCCATGGCTCCATCCCATGCCCTGCCCCAGCTTGGCCTGCCCATGCCCCAGCCCCACTCCCTCCCTCACCGTGGGGGCCTCGATCTGCACCCCACATGCCTGCCCCTTCTCTCCCATATGCCTCTTCCCCCTGACAAACTTACTGGCCAGGTTCTGCTCTCCAAGCTGCCAGATTGCATATCAGCTATCAGCCATCAGTATCAGCCAAAAAAAACTTATTGGTGTCCTAGCTATGATATGAATTTGTGCTGCATGCTGGATGATTTGGGGGTCCTAAAACTAGCCAATGGATTGCATTAGTTGTTATAGCACCTGAGACCATCCCATATTTTGGATGATTTAGTGAACAGAATCTTCCACACTTAGTAAGAATCGTTTTATTTAAGACATGGTAGTAACAATGTGTAAATCCAGTTTACTTTTTCAGACTGCTGTTAACAAGGAATCCCATTAAAATGAAAGCTACCAAAAGTAAGGCCATGCATATTACACCTCTCTGCGTTGACTTTTGTGATGAGACCATGGTAGGTTGTGGCACTAAGATTCAGGTACAGGCCTGTTTTTCCAGAACAGTTCTGTCCTTAACAGATTGTCTGTTAAGTGTCTCCAGCAGATGAGGTTTGATGATTGATTGATTGATTGATTGATTGATTGATTAATCAATCGGTCGATCTAAGGTGCTTATGCAGCCTCTCCATTACCAGAAAACTATAAGTGCATCACAGAATTTAATTTAATTTAATCACTCTTGAATAAGATGCTGTTAAAGGATGTTGTGATCATAGCATTTATTAACAGTGTTCACAACCTGCATCATGGGCAGTTTATGCATAGGAAATGTGTGCAATGAATGCCTAATGAAACAGTTTTAGTGCTACAGAGAGGGGTAGAGGAAGACTGTGTTAAATAAAAGATATCAAATTCACCCAAGGAACCCTGGTACCTATTCTCAGAACTCCTTTAGCAAGCCTGTGGTATATGACTGCAGTCTTTCATTTTTTTTTCTTCCCAACAATTTTATAAGACAGCAAAGAATCCCATTTTACAGCTGTGGCTTAGTTCAGGCTTTGGACATCATCAGAGTGGTCTCTAAATCAGGTAAGAGAATAACTACAGTGGGATGTGGATACTATCTATCATCTGTAGATGGGATACTATCTATCATCTGCTCTAACTGCCCGCACACTGCCCTCTGCAGCCTTTCTAACCACTGCTAAGATGAGCTAGGCAAAAGAATCCAGCCTCTGTCTTTGCCTTGGCAATGCAGACTGCCCAACATTGGGTTAGATCTGTATCTGTGCTTAGTTCCTATATCTTTATCTTTAGAAACATTTGGGATAGATGCCGTTGGTAGACAGATGCCACAGATCTCTCAGGTTAATCTTCCTGTCAGTTGAACATGTCCCAAGGCTCCCCTGATTGTCAGGATATATCCAAGAATAGACCACACGGAAATCACAAGACCCTAGAAAGCAGGGATCAGGAAGGAGCTTCTCAGGCTGCATACAGACTTCAACTTGCTTGTTCCTCAAATGGGGAATGGAAAAGGGTAAAAGGAGCATGATAGAAGCAGTAATGGCATGAATTGTTAACTTGTTTGTTATTAATTTTGACTTAAATGTAAATGAAATCATGCTACTATAAAGCATGAGGTGTCTGAATATCATTAGTAACAATGTCAATAAAATCTCAGAGCATTAGAAATGTAATTTTATTAGGAACTCAACCAGCCAGCCATCTCCAGATACTTCTTTCTAGCTCTTTGTTGATACGGGAGTTAAACCTTCAGTTTTGTCTTACACCTGTCTTGGACAGGTGTCCCTTGTGCATGCCTAGACAATCACCCAATATGAACTATTTCAGTTTAGTGTAGAAAGTAGTATACCTCCATAACCCCAGAACCCTCTCAGAGAATGCTCTGCCTGTACTGTTTTTATTCTTCTTGTCTTTAATATTCAGGCCCCCAATTTACCTTAATCTGTCATAATCCAGTAATAATCATGATGACTCCAGGCTTGCCCAATCCCCACAGTTAGTATTTATGACTCTCCTGTGTACGAGAAATAAAGCCAACACCTTCTTTCTCTCATTTGGTGTAAAAGTTGCACGTGGCTCATGTTCAGAGTAACCCTTCCCATAATTGCTCCTTTGCTGATGCGAAGCTTGATACATGCTGTGATTTTTCACTTAAGGGCTGAAAATCCTACCTATGCTAGCTGCAAACAGTGCAGTGGACTCTATGCCCACACGGTGTGTAGGGAGCTAACACTGGCAGGGGTGGCTCAGTCTTTAAATTAAATTGTGCTGGTTTTTGCCTGGAGGATTGGCATTTTCTTTTCAAAATGGGCTTTGTGTGTGAATGGGCTTGGGTTGTGGGCTGCCCATTTTTTTTTTTTTTTTTTAAACCAGCCCTCAGCTGTATGACATCACAGCCCTGTAAGGAGACAGGGAAAGGAATTTGACTTGCCTTAATGAAAAAAGAGAAAGTGAAGGCTTTCTGGGAAAAAGAAACTTCCTTGCTCCACAACTTAGAGGCACCACCAGAGAAAGGAGGTAAGCTACGATTTCTGACTTGTGGCCTCACTGAATCTCTTATTGAAATAAGTGAGGAACTTTTTAGTCTGACTCATTTTCTTCTGTAGTCACTGAGGAATTTGTAGCTCTTTGGCTTGTCTCACTATGCAATGCTGTAGATCGCAAGCAGAGCTCCTTGAATCTTTGACTTTCTTTTCATGTCAAATAGGTCAGTAGCATCCTGGGTATAGATACAAAAGAGATGATTTGAAGCCTGTGTATGCTGATCAAGAATGCAATCCACGTGCACACTTTTGTGCTCTTTTGTTGCTATTTTTCTCTGAACTGCTTGCAGACATTTGCCAGTAAGAGCATTCTTGTTGCAGTCTGAAGTAGTATTTCAAATGATACAGTTGTAAGGATGTGTAGTACTTCATTCCTTCCAAAGAGCTTGTTTAAAATGTAGACGGTTCTTTATTTGTTTAATAGTGGGGTAAATTGAAATATCACCAATAGTCGCATTTAGTAACAAATGCATTATTGCCTTCTACTGTGCTTTATGCATACTGTGACCATTTGCTTGCTGTCTTCTTAATGCACTGGAATGGCACATTCATCATGCTCCAACAGCCAGATTTTAGAAAACCATCTATAAAATCCCAGAGTATGAGACTTGTAGCACATTTCATAGACTTCATGGACTACTTAGTAATGCCAGACTCATTTGTTGAGCTTTAAAAGTCAAAGAATTCATTACAATTGAGATCTTGGGCTTCTTCCCTGTTGTTCTGGGGAGGGTTAGGGACAGTGTACCTTTAAAATATTTTTTTATTTGCCCTTCCTCCCCCCCCCCCCCCCCCCCCCCTCCACCCGACTGCTTGTCAGACCTTGCAATTTGGCAAAAATGAGAGGAGCTGCTTGCAGTTTAGTAATGAGCCCTTTGGGAATACTTTTTTAAAGTACTTTCTATCAAATATTGAACTTTCTTGTAAGTGTAGCTGACAGTGGCTCTTCACATAGCAGCCTGGCTAACCATACTGATCATATACTCATTTGGTTTGCAGTTTAAGTTGTCTCTCTCACTGTTGGGTTGGGGGGAGCAGGGGGAGAACCGTCAGCTACATATTATACTGACCAGTGGTCAGAGACAGGAGAGTTTATACTATTAAAATACAGTAGACCGTTCCAAGGTTTATACCAGAATGTGGTCAGTTCACTTTTCTTCACAGTTCCAGGTTTTTTTAAATGCTTTTCCCCAGTATTATCTGAATTCTTTGCTCTGCTGAAAGGACAAGTGATGAATGTCTTAATTAAATAATACCTTAACAGAGTCCAGATGTGTCACAGGCCATTTAATCAGTAGCTTTTCAGCAGGAAAAGGGGGAATAATGAATCTTGAAACAGGGTGCAAGGGTGGGAGGGAGTGGGTGGTGAAAGGGAATTTCTTATTCCTGAGGATTTGTCAGCTACCTTTTTCCCAAATAAGGAACAGAAACATTCTTAAGTCTTGTTTCCAGTGAAATACCCTCATAGGGGAGTGACTTAGATGACTGTAATGTTTAGACTGCAGTAAGAACAAAACTTAAATGAAGTTACTAACTGCTTACAACGGGAGACTCACATGGTAGGTCATATGTTATAGCCTGGGGACACCAATGGCATGTGGAGAATTTACCAACATCCTGCTATGCTACTGCTTATAAGAAACTGTAGACATTTGGTTTATTACTGATAAAACTCCTCTGAAGATTCTATGCAACCTTTCTTGTTAAATGCTTTTTTGTTGCATGTTTAGATTTCACTGACCGCTTGTTTGACCAGTAATGAATTTGGCTGTATTTAGCTTATTTAGCATGGAAGTATTTTTCATTCAGTTGGTTTGTGTTTCTGAATGTGTGGTTTTTATATATGCAGCCATAGCTGCAGACCAAGTAAAGGCTATTGTTAAGATTGTCAAAGCAGCCAAGGGGATTTAGACATGCATCTGCCACTTAAAATTAATATAAATCTTAGTCCCCTTAACTATTTTGAAAATCTGCCTTTGTAATGCTCTGTTCCCTGAGACACCTATGGCTTATTTCAAGCTGTCAGGGTGATGACAAGCTGCTTACGTTTAGGGAGACCAAGTTCTAATATATGCCTTTATATTAATTTATGCATGCACAGCTATCAGGTCAGCATACGGGAGCATATGGTGTCATTTTAATATTTTTAAGTGTTTTATGGAAACGATTTGGTTGCTTCAAGACAATTTGGTTTCTGTTCATTCATAAAGCTATATCCATTGGAGCCTCCAGTTTACTTCCTTAGAGGCTGTACTTGTACAATCGACATTGTTTTGTGCACAGCAACAAGTCACAAATAATGTATCATAGATATGGTAATTGCATTGCATAAGTAGGAGGGTAGTTTTAAAAATACAGTTACCTTTCAGAGTAATCGAAGAAAAGGTCCCTACATTTCTCTAGCTTTGCTAAGTTTTGTTTTGTTTTGTTTTTTAATCCAGGAAAAGAATGACAGCCATAATATTGGGATCTTAGTATTTCTTTTTCCCCCAGCCCCTTGGTGTCTCTCAGAAGATCCCTTACAGAGATGCCTTTGAACACTGGCTGTGACTGCTCCCAGTCCTGCATCACTGTTGCCTTGAGGGATCTGTCTGCCTCATTGGAGTTTGTGGCTGAGATTACTCAAAACTGCCTAAGGGACTGAACACCCATTTCCCATTGGAAATGAATGGATATCCTAATCCACAAAACAGCTTCAGAGAGATCATCTTAAATGACTAAGAATTTTTCATTTATGAATATTGTTTTTACATTTGCTCCCTCTTGTCCAGGGTATTGATAATAGCAGCTCACCCTTTTTACCCTGTGTGCCAGATGGGCAGTGCCAGGCCCATCTGCAGGCTAGACCCAGCTGGTGAACTTGATTTAGTAGCAAAGCCACACAGCAGGGGCCCATCCAACAACAGGCGGTTACACTGCCTGAACCTGATCCATCTGCCTGGGGGTGGAGGGTAGGGAGTGGCCTCACCCCGATCTGGACACATGGAGGTGGTGAGGGAGGAGACAGAGTAACTCTGATCTGGCCATACAGGGCGGGGGTGAGAGGGGGGAGCCCTGATTCCATTGCACAGCAGTGGCCTGGATGGGGCTGGATCCAGCAACGTGTAGCTTCTACTGCTTCCCCACTGCCAAATTTTCCAACTTGATTTCACTGCACAGCCAGCCCCGGGCTATGAGCAGCTGCAGCAAGCGACCAAGAGGCTGCAAACAGCTGCACTAGGCTCCAGAGCACTGCTGCTGGCTCCATACTGGTGGTGACTGCATGCATGCCTCGGGGTGTAGGGTGAGGAAAGGGCTGGAGCATCACAACCCCAGCCCCTCGCCAATCTGTCTGCCTGGAGGCACGCGTGCAGCCATTGCCAGTAACGAGGATCTGACCCCACATGGACTGCCCTTGGTCGAGGCTTGGGTCAGAGTTGGGGTATTTTTGGCACTCCAGCCAAAAACGTTGCTGATCCCAGACTACACTATATTATGTTTCTGGAAGAGCAGGGTTGGAAGTAGACTGATCTTGTTCAACTTTTTGGGGAGGCTGGAGGTTAGAAGACATCTAAAAGGGTAAATCTTTTCTTAAAGGCATCGTATAGGTTAACTCCAGACTTCTACAGAAAATAGCTTTCCCTTCTTGTTAAGCAGCATACATATTGACTGAGCTCACAGTTATGCCCTTTGATCATTCTCATGTCTTTTCTTTCATTCCACATGACTTAAGCAAAACCTTGTTGAACTTTATGATTTTTTCTCCTTTTTAGCGTCCCCTCATTTTTCTTAAGCCCCATGCTAATTGGGTTAGCCTCAGGTTCTGGTATAAGTGACAGTCTTAAAGACATCTGGAATGGAGCTGAATGCAAAACAAGCTTAGTACAGGACTGTTGTAAGGAACTTTTAAGGAACTCATTTTCCTAAAACAATTCAATTTTCCTTTATTATTTTGGGGAAAATTATTCTTTGCACACATTCACACTAGTGGGATGTGCTGGCCAGCACCCCTCTGATGGTGGAAACTTCCCAAAGCCATGTCTGTTAGCAGGCTTACGTGCCCCATCCAGTCCTTCCTGTGTTTCTGAGTGTTCTGACAGCCGGGCTTGCCTTACTTCCTCCAAATACAGTGGTGGATGGATGTGAACTTCTCCATTTCCATTGGTTCCAGATTCTTATCTCAAAAAGTAATGTAGAGTCTTAGTGTGGTGGGGTAGTCTGTTAGCATAGATTTTAAAGAGAACCTAAGAAGGCATATAGCAATGCACACAGGTACTCTTGTTACTAAACCTGACACATCAAAAGGATCATCACTGAGGAAAAACCCCAAGCGTATTAACTGAACAGAAGGGTAGATTTTATGATCCAGTCTCTCTGTGACTGCACAGGACTACCTTCAGGACTCCAACAGACACTGAAAAACCTTTCTCTTTAGAAGAAAAGCAGGTATTGATTAACTGTAGGAGACAGTCAGCTAGAAGGTGTTACAATCTGAAGTGGTGGAGGGATCAGTGAAAAATACATGGATTAGCCTTTGAACTTAGTTCTGACTTATTTTTGAATACTGACTTTAGGTTTTAAAAGGTCTCCTAAAAGCAGTGGTGGCCTCCCATGTGCTGATGGATCATAATTTGTAGTAAGGTGTAGACATTCATGAATGGACTAGCCAATGAAACTACCCTTAAAAATTCCAGTATCATTATGGGACTTTAGTGCAAATCATGAAGTCTTCTTTGAGCCTATGGGAAACTATTTTCTGTTCCACCTAGTTATTAAAACAGCTTTTTACATCAGCTGTAGCATCTCCTCAGAGAATGAACAACTTCCATTTACTGTCTTCCATATCTAAGGGGTATTTAACTCACCCAGTGACAAATGCAAATAATGAGGTTTCTCAGGGGTCCAACAGAGGTGGCAGCAACCATAGTGGAAGCAGTGGAGCAAGCAGCCACGAGCCAGGCATCCACTTGCTGCAGGACACAGGCCTTGCTTGCCTTCTCCATTGCCAAAGACCATATACACCAAGACTGCAGATTGTTTAGAAGGCCTTGTCTAACATTAGCTCTCAGTTCCACGACTCAGTAGCCCAGTGGACTGGATGGAGCAGCACAACAAGGTGGATCCGGCCTGTGAACCATATATTTTGACACCCCTCCTCTATCTGAACCTTGGACTCTTTCACAAGAAAGTATAGAAGGTCTATAGACCTTCTTGTGAAAGAGTTATAGGTCTTTCATAAGAAGCTATAGATGATTTTCACATTCATCAAATGATTAATATGCCAATGTATTTCTGCTCAACTTAATGCTCACATAGGAGAGTTAAAGCTGCCTACTTGCCCTGGCTGTTGTTTCTTAAAAGGACTAAGGAACTTTGGAAGTCTCTCAGTTTCTTTATTTCATGTGTAGACAACTGTAAGGGTCATGTTCTCTCTTCCGGGGCATTATCTTAATAGATTAGGAAAGACGTAGAGGGGCACTATAGATGAGCATTCATTCCACCCCTTGCTGATGTTTGACCACACTGTCAGAACAAGGGCAACTTTCATGGCATGCCTTAGACACGTTGCAATTGCAAGATCCGTAGGACCATGACAGAGTGCTATGCATACATATATGAACCACTACCCTCTGGGCCTCGTATTTACTTCTGTCATTCAGTTTGATTGAGCACTATTTCTGTTTCTTTTCCTGTTCAGTTAGGACCCCTAGTCCCACTGCCAGTTTGTAGTACACTGGTTTCCAAACTGTCCCATGAAGGGAATAGGCAGAGGACACATGAAAAAGAAATGACAGTTATTTATCATATTTCATGGTATGTAAGTTGAGCTTTAAACCCCCTTGCCGCTTCTGCCTTTAGCAGGTTCGTGCAGCCAGCAGGGCACCTGGCACTGCCCAGGAAGGGGCTGGCTTGTCTCCTGGGCAGTGTGGGGGAGAGGCTAGGGGTGTTGGGCACGGCTGACCTTCCCCCTCCCCCCCCCCCCCGCCCAACACCCCGCACTGCCCATGGGCCAAGGCAGCCCCTTCCCAGGTGGTGCCAGGCATCCTACCGGCCACAGGAGTCTGCTGAAGGCAGAAAAAGAAAGTAGATCCTGCCTTCAGTGGAGCCTAACTGTTCCCCCTGCGGCCAAAGAGCGAGCTGATGGTGCCCCTGAGCTGTGGGAGGGCTTGGTCCTTCCCTCCACAGCAGCGGCACACCCAGGGCCCGGATGCAGGGCTGCTTGCGAGCCAGGTGATGCCTAAGCTCCCAGGGGCCCGATCCAACTTTCCTGGAGCCCGCCAGCATGTGAAAGCCCAATCTTTTTTTTCGTGACAAACATCAAAGTGAGGATGAAGATGCAGAACATTGCAATGTCAAGGATCCATACAATGATCAAATTACTCATTTGGATTTTTTTACAAATGGATCATTATAAAATGTGGGTTGACTTATACACTGGATATATGAAGAAACTAACTTTTTAATAAAAAATTTGGGGTTGATCAATACACTGTGTCGACTTATACACCATAAAATACAGTACTTGTGACCAGAGCCTTGATGGACTTTTCATACTCCTCTTCTTCCCACACTGTTACCCCTTCCCTGATGTCCTAATGGACTCTGGACTTTGAAGCGGCAGGGAAAGGTACTGAGGAGGCAACTCTCCTTTTATAGCCCTATTGTCAGAACCATTCTAAAGAACTGAAGGGACAGAGGAGGAAGATACAAGTGTTTCAGCAGATTCTGAAGTTCCTCTCTCTGAGCTGCATCAGTTGGCAGAGCCTCCCATTGTACATATACTGAGTCCATCTCAGAGGACTCCAGTTGCAAGCAAGTAACATTTGTTCCTAAATAGAACTTAAATCTGTGTAGGCCTTTTGAAATAAATTATACCCCTTGCCCTGGTTCCTCCCTCCCCCAGAAAGAAAGCTCCAGAGAATGGCACAGTAAATTTTTTCCTGCTGTTTGAAAACAATCGTGTTTTGGATTGTTGCATACCTTTACAAAAATACATAAATGTTAAATCATGTTTTAATATTTTATAATACGTGTGCTGTATTCCTAACTTAACTTCACTATTAAACATGTCAGTTGTCTGGTGTAGTGTAGCAGTGTATTGTAACATAATGTATACAGCTCCATCAACAATCTTGATATACAGATGTGATTCATTTCTAAATGTTTGGAGAGTTGGTTTGGTACAGCTTTCCAGGTCTGACTTATCCTGACCATTTGGCCTCCAAAGTTTATTTCAGTTGATCACCTTTGAATATCTTGAATCACTTAAGAGAGAAGTGGTTAAAGACTAGGATCTAATGTAAAGATAGTTAGAAAGGTGCCAAGTGAAGTGAGAGCAGAGCAATAACTCATTGCTCTTCTGTATCACCTTACATGCAGAGATCTCAAAGGCCTTTACAACATTTAGGCCCTGATTCAAGTCAGCATTTAAGCATGTTCTGAACATTAAGCATGTCCTCACTACCCATTCGTCACACACAAATTTTGTCCTAAAAAGGAACACTTCTCTGATTCAGTTTCTTACTATATTCTGCCTCACGTTATGTCACTGGGTTGCCGATAGCTATGGTACAAGACAGGGGTTGGGAATATAGAATGGAAACAGTGTGTTCCTAGCTGGGGGAAGAAAGCTGGGTGCCTGTCACAGATTTTAGGGGAAACAGATGTGCTGCATCTGACTGTGGCTGTATTAAAGTATGTTTGTTTTTCAATGATGTGGTTTTGTCTCATTATTTTAGATACCTCTGGTATTTAAGAACTATTACCCACATTTTACACATGAGGAAATGGGCACAGAGAAGGATGATGTGCTGAGGGTAGTCCAGTCTGTGACAGAAGTGAATGTAGAACTGGGTTCATATGTGGCCTCTGTCTTGTGCCCTAGCTATAAAGTCATCCTTATTTCCAGTCTAAGTACTAAGCAGTCAGGATACAACTGTAAAGGCTTTGTCCTTGGAATCTGCTACCAGAATAAATTCTGTGGGGTGCCCACAGTAATGTAACTAGGGCTGGGTGAGAGGGGCACTCGCCCCAGTGCCAAATTAAGAGGAACACTGGAATTGTTCCCCCATCCCCACATAATCCACGTCCCACAGCACTGCCCCACAGCACTGATGCCATTGCCAACAAAATAAAAAAAAAACAACTTAGAAAAAATAGATGCTGGCTACCCAGTGGGAGCCAGCAGTCCTCATGGCTGCTGCAACCCAGCCTTGTAGCCCACGGGTGTGGGGGGAGCCACTAGTGTAAAAAAGAGCAGTCAAGATGGTGACGGCCCAATCCCCCATCCATCGGCACTGACTGGCTGGGAGGGCTACCCATCCTATGGCCCCGTTCCTCTCTGTCAATTAGTGGCTAGGGGTAGGGCCACATGAAAGACAGCCCTGTTGGTCAATCTTGGTCAATCGGACTTGGCAGGGGGGGAGGAGTAGGGAGGGAGCCCACAAAAACGGTAGCCAGTGCTGTGATCAACCCAAGAAATGGTCCATCTGCCACCTCAATTTGGGTAGGTCTCTAGTTATTGCCACTGGGTGCCCAGTCCTGCCAAATGTATCTCTGGGTAGTGTGGAGGAGGCAGAGGCAAGCATACCACTAATAGGGGCTTCCAAAAGGGGGGTGTATTTACTTTATATGCAGCTTCAGTTGCTTAGTAACGTCAGTCCCTAGCCAGTTTGTCCTACAGTGCTAATACTAATAAGTGTACTAATAGACATCATGATGTAAATACCTTATTCCCATGGCAACTACTTCTGTGAATAAAAATAAGGGATTTGCTGATTTCTTTGAGGATGGAGAGGGGGCTGGTTTGGTTTGGTTTGGTTTGGTTTCTGGTATACTTTTCCACTTAGAGTGGGGAACTTTAAATATAAATATGGTGTTGTTATCATCTCAGACCTTACCAGCTAAATGGGATTGTACCTAACTGGAACTTGGTTTTGTGGTGATTTGGGGGTAGCTCTTGGGGAACAGTGCTGAAAGTTCATTAAAGAGTATTCTCCCCTCTTGCATATTGCCAAACCAGTGGTAGAGCATGGTGTTGAAGGCTCCATTTTTATGGGACTCTTTTATTTTGCTTCATGCCTCAGGGTCCACTGCCAATGAATAACGCCTGTATGTGAAGTCGCAGTACATTTAAATGTACTCTACACAAGTTGTAACAGTTGACAGTAGTTGGACCCCAGTACAAGATTATGGCCTGGAAATATAAAGAGGAGGTTCTCTCAGTTTCCACTGTACTCTTTGTAAAAGAAGTGTTACCCCTTATGTCATGCCCGAGTTTCTGTTTACGTAACTGTTCTGGATTTAGATCCTGTCCTAAACTTTTGTTTCATTCCTCCTTTCCGAAGGCTGTATTCCACTATAAACAGCTTAGACTGGTGATTCTCCACCCCGGTGCTGAGGAGCCCTGGGGTTCTACAGGATCCTTTGAAGGGTGCTGTGAGGTATGAGCAGATGAGCAGAAAAGTGCAGGCGCAGGCTTGTCCCTGCCTGGCCCTTCCTCCACACCCCCTGCCTGTCCTCTCTACAAGGAAATAAGCATTCCAATAATAAATATGATGTGTTTTGGAAATCAGGCACTGCTCAATTCACAAAAATTCTGGAGGATGTCTTGAGCCTACTGAGGGGTGCCTTGAGTTGAGAGGTTGAGAGCCACTGGCTGAAAATGAGAAGTGCAAAATGTCAGTGCAGTTCTCTGACTCCTTGAATTTTTCAGGCCACTCTGAATTTTTAAGCTCAGAAGCAGATGTTATGGACAAATTACTGAAAATATATATTTAGAATTGAAATACAGTCCTACAATCAGAGCAGTAATCAGTAGCCACCATTGTATGGCATGTATTAATATTTAATGTGCTTTCATTATCCTTAAGCCTAATGGTATCTCCACAAGAGTGTTTTTGGTTTACTTCTCATCCCTTCACATACCACACTGGTGAAGAGGAAAGGACTTGTAAAACAATAAAGATAAATGACAAAGACAATAATATTGACCCATATATTAGTTGTTTGATTTACGTTTAAATCATTGCAGAAACAAAAGAATAGCAGGACTGGAATGTAGACTGAAGAAAACTTTTGAAGAGAAAACTGGAAAAATATAATCCAGCCGAAGTGGCATGCGTGTTTCTCAGGCATGCATGTGTTGCTGTAATTCAGTTGCACATTTGAGCCGTGACAAAAAAGCATAAGAGTGGATAACCAGAGAACAAGTTCTGAATACAAGTTCTTTTTGTGTCTGAAGTCCTGCTGTCATCATCTTAATTATCTCTTGCATCTCTTTTGGCTCCTAGAAGCTTCCACTTCCTTTAGTGCTGTGTGTGATACCCTGATATAAGGTTCTTCAAAGGGCCTACTTCTCTGGCTGTCTGCAGAAAAAAGGAGTGGGGGGAGTGGATTTTAATAATGTGAAACAGTGTCATGCTTTGAAAGTTTCAATCCCAGCTTCTCGCAAGTTCAGGTTTGCATCTTGACTTCTTGAGTTGACAAAAAACTAAAGTAACTTCAAATAGAATACAGCTATGCCTTAACTCCTTGCTTTCTAGTTGGAAAGCACTTTGCCAGGCCATGGGCTGAGTACAGAAACTGCGATGAAGTGCAGGTATTCCTTATACATTCACAAATTCATCAACTTTCCTATTTTGGCTGGTAGCTGACTCTCCCAGCTCAAAGTCTAGTACCTGCTTCTCCATTGTGCAGTCTTTTTATACTTGTGCAGTAAGTCTTCCAATACATTGGAAGGAAGGACTGCTAAAAATGACCATACTTGTGCAAAATGTGTGTGACATGACACCATCTGGGAATGGCAAACATTTAGAAACACTTTTTATAGCAGTGTGAATGAATACAAGACAAAAGCAAAGGAGTTATTTGGGTCCTGCTTTCAGGTTGGCTGTTGATTTATCCAGAAATATAGAAGATGGGAGAAAATGAACAGGGGATATTTCAGAAGGGCATATAAGCACTGTGTGTGTGGGGGCGGGGAGCTACCAACTGCAACTTGCCCCTTTATTAATCTAATTCCCACTGCCTGAGCTACCATCATCTTCTTGCCGCTGTCCCTGAGGGATGGAGGAATCTCTGGCCAGGTACACACATTACATTTTTACTAGGATAAGTGATTGGAAACTGGTCTATACCCTAACATAACAGAAGTTTGGCACACACAGACTGGTTTAAAAATGGCAGAACCCCCAAGATTTGCCTCCCCACCAAAGGTCAAATGTATGTTCTGTTCACTACCAATCTAAACTACACCGCTTACAGAAAGCCACCTAACTCAGATCAATTCTGCCTTGGTCTTTTTTAATGTCTGTTCATGTCCTCAGGGAGCAAACTGAGCAGCACAGATAGCAGGAAACTGTCTTTTTAACAAGTACCCAAATCTGTTCGTCACAGCTTATTGCTACAGCAAGGTAGGAAAGAGTCAGAAGGGAGGCAGGGATGGCAGCAGGAGAGAGACAGAAATTGGGGAAGAAATGAGGCGTCAGGAAAAATGCAGCAATGGCATGGGTGCAGGAAGATGAACATACATATCCCTCTCAAGAATCAAGATGAGGGAGAAATCACTTAAAGAGGCCACAGGAGTGGCGATAGGGCTGTCATTTTTCTCTGGACATAACAGAGCAGCGTGCTGAAGGCTGCTGGGTTCCCCTTCAAAACATACCCGTGCCAGAGGACCAGTTTGGCACGGAGGACTTGAGTACTGCATAGGGCAGTAGTTCTTAACGTTTTTAGAATCAAGGCACCCCTCCATAACTTTTCTAAATTTAGTAGCACCTTATAATAATATAGGCACCCCCATATTTAGAAACACCCTCAAAATAGTAGAACAATTCCTCTGTTGCAAAAAACTTAAGAAAGACCACAACAGGTCAGAGTAGTTTTGACACTATAGATTCCTATTTAAAATCTCAGGATTTATCTTGTGTGCACGTCTACACATGATTCACACCTAACAGTGCTGATATTGTGCAGCACCCTTAAGGATCTTATGACATACCAAAGTGCCATATCACTCTGGTTGAGTTTCACTTGCATAGGGAATTTTTGGTCTTTGGGTCTTTAACAGCTGAACTGGACAGTTACTGGTTTTTATCTTTTTCATAGAAGGCATTTTTACTAACCCAGAAGTTACAAGTCTATTTTATGGGTCTCTCTTGGTTCTCAGTTAGTACTTCCCTGTACTATAGATTCCTGTACCCATGTAATACCATTGTAGCTTTCTCAGATCACCCTATTCCTATACAAAGATGAAAGTGCTTGAAAGAAATTCCTACAGTTTTGCTTTTTTTCTTTTTTTTAACAGCCACAGAAGAATTTTGACTTTAATTTTCAGAGAGAAGAGATCTAGTGTAGCTGTTCCCATAGCAATGACTATATCTAATCAGATAGTATAGCAAATTCTCCGTAGGCAGACTGTGTTTATATTTTTAGAATAAGAGAATATAACTGGCTATAAAAAGATCGGGTCATTGCCGACCTATAGAGAATTGTTTCCTATTTGCATACCTGGATTTTTGTGGGAGGTAATCTGTGTTATTTGAGAGATGGAAAGCTGGCCACACAATGGAAGTTTTTGACACTTATTATTCAGGTCACAATATTACAGTTAAGCTGTGGAGACGGGTTTAGAAAATAACCTATTCTATAATACATACTGATCATTAAAGTATTCAGAATGATTTTTTTTCTCGAGCCCACTTCTCTCCATCCATAATTTATCATACCAACAAAAGAAAATTGGATTTTGATTTGATAAAAGGACACTGTTACATAGTGCATGGGGAAGCAGTCATTTGTAGCTCAGGTGGAAATGAAGGGAATATGGCTAAGCCCTTCATATGCTTTCTGAGCAAATGGGATCACTGCACCTTAATTTTAATGGATAAAAAACAGGCAGCTGAAGAAGTGCTCAACAGGTTTCTTCCACCTGCTCCGTAGCTAGCAAGTCACTAGTTTATACAGTGTGTTCCTTGCAGATCCTGTCATGATATATTGCTTCATTTTGTTTTTGCTGCTGTGTGTTCTTTGACTGTAAGCTGTGGTTTCTGAAGTGCTTAGAAGGCAAAAAAAACCCCAACTTTTCATAACAAAAACTTGTCAAGATGCCTGTCTCAGCAACCGAACTGAGTCGCTCCAGAATCCAGATAGCTGCTGGGAAATAATATTACTTTTGACACCCAAATATAGTGGATTTCAGTCATTAGGAGGTGTTTCTGTCAGTGTATTAAAAGACTGTACCAGTCTGTCCCTGTGACATTGCGGTAGTTTTTTTGTGCTGCCATATAGAAGTAGGTTTCAGTCCCTGTACATAAGGGGCATGAATTAGGAGTAAAACAGAGCAGAATTTTTCTCAATTTTTTTAACTGATTTCATAATTTTTTAAGTTTGTTCACTAAATGAGAAACTTTTTAATAACTTTCATTTGCTTTGACACAAAAACAATTTAAAATTTCAGGTCTTTTTCATGAAAACAGGTTGTAAAGAGCTGAGGCACTCTGGCTAAGAGTGCCTCAGATTTATCAGCAGCATCTCCTTTACTTTATTCTTTTCCCTGCTACCATTGTTTTAGACCAGTGGTCTTCAATGTGTGGTCTGCGGTCCCCTGGGGGTCCATAGACTATGTCTAAGCCTCTAAGGAGTTCACAAAAGATGATTGTGATCAATCAAAGGTATGTGAATACCCGCACTTAAAATTCAAAGGGATCCATATCTCCATTTGACAGTTCCGAAGGGGTTCATGACCCCATTCAAAAAATTTTAAGGATCTGCAAATTTAGAAAAGGTTAAACTGCTGCTTTAGATCTTCCCCATAACCTTCAACCCCTGCTCCTTTTACCTTCTCAACACTCAGCTGGTTTTTTAGTACTAACAGAGTAGCTTATCTATTATTTTGCTTATTTCCTTATATCCAGATTCATTGAATTCCTCTCCAAAGTGCAAAATTCAAATCTATTCCTTCAAACTGGTTTGTTCACAATAAAACCAGTGAAAAAAAGCAAGTCCAACTTGGCTGTGATTCGAACACAGAAGAGAGGGTGCGGAACATATCTATATACATTTCCAAATGCTAGGAACTGGTCAAGCGCCAGAGGGATGATATCACATAAGAAACTGTAAAATAGGTGGACAGATATGGCTGTGTGAGGTGGGAACAGCCAAGATGGTTGGGATAATATTCCTTTAGCTGTGTTTAACTTCACTGCATTTGGTCCTTTTCATCCCGTATTCATTCATGGTGTTGCTGAAGTTCTCTCAGACAGTATTGTAAGTAAGCAGTATTAAAGATGTCATCAAAATAACACCAGACAAAGAATGGAGCTTTCAGAAATTGCTGGGGGAAGAAGGGGCAAGAAGCTGATCCCAGAAGCATTTACTCACATGCAGACTCAGGTTCTCTGTCCTGCTCCATCCCCATGGATCTTGCGTTCTTGTCTGCACAATGTGAAAGCCTTCTAATATATCCTGTTACTTGCTACATGGTAGTTCTGGTCCCTGCTCCCAAAACTCATGCATTTTAAATTAAAATATATTGGTTCTGTTCTCTGCATTGATGATGATTTCTCTTTTTCAGATAGAGTCTTTCCTCATAAGTAAATATCCAAACCACTGGGATGGAGTGGCATGGTTTCAAAGGAAAAGCAAAGATTCTACCACCCGGGCATCTAACCCTAGTTTTATCCCTCTCTTGCTCTCCCAAATTTTAATTCACTTTTCCAATATTCCAGGATAGTACCCTAACCATCAGGATGTGCCATGCTCTGATTTGTGTTTTCTGTTAAGCAGCCATTGACTAAATATGCTGGGGACTTAGGTTGAATTCCCTTGAACATGAGCTAACTAGTTTAATTTGGCCAGACAGATGAGCTGCTCCCATTGTTCAGGAACCTAATAGTGAAAGTACTTGCCCACTACCTTGCAGCGCCACCCAAAAATGGAGCCTGGCCAGCCAGAGCCACACTCCAGCTGCCAGCCAATGTTGCTGCAGCTTCTGTGGCCCCCAGGACCCCAAGTGAGGCCAGGGACAGCAACTGGCCTCCCCTACCCCACCCAGTGTAACCTGCCATGTACCAGAGGACACATGGCATGGGTGTTCCCAGGGGACAACTAGCAGTGGCACAAGGTGTCCCACTGCTAATTGGCACCAGGGACCCAAATGTCCATGCTCGTCTGGACGCAGCCTTGGTGTCTCCCTCTAAGGCTCTATGAATGACGAATTATTTTCTCCATTGTGGCAAAGCTTTAGCTGGAGAGATGATGGCACCTCTGTGTACTCGGCAAGTATAGCCTATAAGCCACTTCCCTGGCAGGCAGCAAGGCCCTGATAACCTGAAAATAGCAATAGAATCATAGAAAGTAAGGATTGGAAGGGACCTCAGGAGGTCATCTAGTCCAACCACCTGCTCAGAGCACGACCAGCCCCACCTAGATCATCCCAGCCAAAGCTTTGTCTAGCTGGGTTCTGAAAACCCCCAAGGATGCAGCTTCCACCATCTCTCTGGATAACCTGTTCCATTGTTTTCTAGTGAGGAAATTCTTCCTAATATCTAACCTACACTTACCTTGCTCCAACCTGAGACCATTGCTCCTTGTTCTGTTATCTGCCAGCACTTAGAATAGCCTAGCTCCATCCTCTTTCAACCCCCACTTCAGGTAGTTCAAGACTGGTATATTAAGTCTCCTCTTCTCTAGACTAAATAATCCCAGTTCCCCCAGTCTTTTTTCATAAGTCATGTGCCCCAGCCCCCGAACCATTTTTGTTGCCCTCTGCTGGACTCTCTCCAATTTGCCCACATCCTTTTTGTAGTTAGGGGTCCAAAACTGAACATGTTACTCCAGATGTACTCACCAACCGGCCACGGCACTACATCTGGCGATCCCACTCCCCAGCCGGTGCTTGCGGGGGGGTACCAGAGCTCCCACCTGCCCCCCCTGCCCATTGCCTAAACGGGGAGTGTGGCAAGTCAGGGGTGCACCAGTGCTCTCAGGGGGTGTACACGCACCCCTACGTGTCTCCACTCATGCTGACTGTTCCTAATCACCTTTTTCTTCTCCAAGTGCTTACAAATGGATTCCTTGAGGATCTGCTCCATGATTTTCCAGGGACTGAGGTGAGGCTGACTGGTCTGTAGTTTCCTGGATCCTCCTTTTTCCCTTTCTTAAATATGAGCACTATGTTTGCCATTTTCCAATCATCCAGGACCTCTCCTGATCGCCATGGGTTTTGAAAGATGATGGCCAGTGGCTCTGCGATCAGCCAACTCCCTCAGCACCCTCGGATGCATCTTATCTGGCCCCTGGACTTGTACACATCCATCTAAGTAGTCCCTAACCTGTTCTTTCACTACTGAGGGCTGCTCAGCTCCTCTACAAACTGTGCTGCCCAGTGCAGTAATCTGGGGGCTGACCTTGCCTGTGAAGACAGAGGCAAAGAAGACATTGAGCACTTCAGCCTTTTCTGTATCCTGTCACAAGGTTGCCCCCCCATTCAGTAAGGGAGCCACACTTTCCCTGGTCCTCCTTTTGCTACCAAATACTTGTAGAAACCGTTCTTGTTACCCTTCACATCCCTTGCTTGCTGCAACTCCAGTTGAGCTTTGACCTTCCTGACTTCATCCCTGCATGCTGAAGCAATGCTCTCATATTCTTCCCTAGTTATTTCTGCAAGTTTCCACTTCTTAGAAGCTGCCTTTTTCTGACTTAGTTTACTGAAGAGTTCCCTGGTAAGCCAAGTTGGTTTTCTGCCATACTTGCTAGTTTTCCTGCGTATCAGGATGGTTTGTTCCTGCACTCTCAGTAAGACTTCTTTAAAGTACAGCCAATTCTCCTGGACTCCTCTCCTCCTCAGTCTGGCTTCCCAGGTGATCCTGCCCATCAGTTCGCTGAGTGAGTCAGAGTCTGCTTTTCTGAAGTCCAGGGTCCTTACTCTGCTGCTCTCCATCCTTTGTTTCCTCAGGATCCTGAACTCAATCATGTTGTGGTCTCTGCTGCCCAAGTTGCCATCCACTACTACATTCCCCACCAATTCTTCCCTGTGTGTGACCACCAGGTCAAGAAGAGCACAGCCCTTAGTTGGCTGGTTCAGCACTTGCACCAGGAAGTTGTCCGCAATACTCCCCAAAAAACTTCCTAGATTGCCTGCGCACTGCTGTCTTGCCCTACTAGGTTGTGGATTAGTATGATTTTCTCCAGAGGGTTTTCAGCCTTACCATCAAGTTTCTGAACAAACTGGAAACATTCTGCCTAATCCAAAATTCAGTGAGTTTGAAAATCCATTTTCCTCAATGAGGTATGGATCAGGACCTTTGTAACTGCCAAGTAATCCTAAGAATGTGGTTTCCTCAAAGAAGGAAGTCCTAGCAGGAAGCCCTGAAATAACAGGGTCTTAGAACTGTTCAGGATAACAAAATAATCAGCCAGACTGTATCAAGACACAACAGTGCTACTTTTTTTTTTAATAAATTAATACCATATCAGCTTACGACATTGACAGTTTCCTTGTGCTGTTTGCCTTCTGGCACCTTTTCCATTTCCAACCAAAATATTCTTCTCAGGTGGTGTTTATCTATCCCAGATACAATAGCTTAGAGGTTAAAGCATTAGTTTGGTCTGGAACACCTGGATTTAATTTCTGCTCCACTACAGATAACCTTGGGCAATCACTTATGACTCAACATTTCAGGGAATGATATAGGTAGCAGTGGGTAAAGCATGATTGATCCTAGGGAAAATCTGAAGCAGGAAGGTGTAGGGGGAATGTGGAATTTTAGTGTCCTGTTAGCAGAGTTGTGGACCTTAACTATCTCTGTCATTGTCTGTGGAACAGAGAATGAATTTATGGCAACTATTAAGGCAGACAAGGTTCCTTGGGTGAATTTGATATCTTTTATTAGATCAACCCAAATACTTGGAGAATAGTTATTAAGCAAGCTTTCTCCAACTATTTGGGTTGATCTAATAAAAGATATCAAATTCACCCAAGGAACCTTGTCTGCCTATGTCCTTAGACCAACACGGCTACAACCTAAAACCCTGGCAACTATTAACACCTTCCAACATAACAACACCCTCAACTTGGATCCTCCCATCACTCCATATATTTTAAATGTCATGACCCGGAAATGATTTATGTCCCATTGAGAAAGAAAGAAGAGAAGTCAGGAAAAGGGCACAGCATAGGGTTCCTGGCATGGGGAGGAGATTGGAGAACTTTGGTACGGGGAAGGAGGAGAAGGAGCCATGGAATCAAAGTGTGTGGAATCAAATCAAAGGGTGGAAATCAAAGGGTTGAAAGGAAACCCTGAAATACAAGGTAGCGAAGGGATGGGAGGGATAAAACCCTTGACATTTATTTGAAGCTACATGAAACGTTCCACTGTTTTCCCTTTACACAGTATTTAACATGCACTGATAATTACCAGTGCATAAACACTCACAAATTGGCTGACAGTCCTTTGGGTATAAAGTGTATTTTCAGTTGCTCTGACTGACTTTCTCCCTCTTTCTCCAGTGCATCCATTTCATATAGCAGGATGCACAGAGACAGATCAGCTCAAAGAACTGTTAGCTGTAGTTGCAGAGTTGTGGGGGGGACGGAGGGAAGGATGGGGTAAAATAAACTCTGGCAGGGCAAAGTAGTTTGCTTATGGCAAGATGTTTTCACTAGGGTATTAGTTTTCAACCTGTTGTCTGTGGACCTCTGGGGGTCTGCAGACTATGTTTAAGAGGTCCACAAAAGATGACTGTGATTAGTCAAAAGTATGTGAATACTCACACTTAGAATTCAAAGGGGTCTGTACTTCTATTCAGAATTTTTTTGGGGTCTGCATACGAAACAAGGTTGAAAATCACTGTGCTGGGAGTAGCAAACATTTGAAAGTGCTAAATGCCCGTAAGTGCTCTAGAGCAGGGGTTAGCAAGGCCTTTGGGTCAGATCCAACCTGCAGCAGCAGGAGCCAGTAGTGGGGGCATTTTTTCTGCCTTGTGCTGTGCATGCCTCTGCTGCATGCTATCAGCCCCCTCTGTGGCATCCAGCCTGCAGCTGCCCCTGACCTCCCTGCTCTGTGCTGAGGGGTGCTCTGTCTCTCTGCTACAGTAGCCTCTGCTTATTCACACTGCCAAATTTGTTTTTCCCCACCACTGGAAATGAGTGGCTATTACTGGCGACTGTAAGCAGACCACAGAGCAGGGAAGGCTAGGGCACAACAGATGTGACCAGAAGCCCACTGTGGCAGTAGGTCACTAGCAGTGACCTGCCATTCTTAAAGGTTGCCAATCCCTGTTCTCAAGGATGTCTGGACTATCCATGCCTCAACGATACACCAGGTAATGGTCCTTTTTAAAAGTTGGAAACTGAACAGAAGTAGCCTTCTTCTACAAACCCTCCTGATTTGAACCCTGTGAAGCAGAACCAACCCCAGGCAAAAACAGCACTTTGTTCCTTCCTATATTGTTTCTGGTTCTCTCATCTTATGGCCAGACTTTTCCATCATCTTCTCTTCCCAAAGTCCTTCTGTTTCTGTTTATGCAATACAAGGAGTTTCCAGACATCTGAGTTCATTTGAGTCATCTGAGAGACTTCTGAGAAGCGTCCACTACACAGAATTGTGCCAAGAGAGAAGCGGTTTTGGAGAAGGGATTTGGATGGGGAAAAGAAAGAACTCCAAAAACCAAAAAAAAAAGTTTGAACTTACCTGTTGATGCATGGTGGAAGTTCCTAGTGTTTGCAATAATGGCCCTAAGGATTGGAAAATTTAAGCAGCTGCTTAAGTCATCCCTGTGTCTGTAGCAAAAGAAAGGATAGGTTTGACATGAATAAACTGGACTGGCCCTTGGGAGATAGTTGTCCATTTCTAGCCCTGCATGGGAGAGACCATGAAGGTGTTTAAGGCAGAAACTTATTTGTCGGTTGGTTAAAGCTAGAGAATGATAGAGCAAAGGTGGGAATTGATATGTCAATAGCTTAATTATAGATCAGCTGGGCAAGATGGGGCAAAGCATCCACAGGACTTGGAGGTAAATCCAAGAAGATGATTTTAAATTAAGAGGTAAATAGGGATCTAGTGAAGGGATTCAAAGACAAGACTGACATAGAACAAAGGTGCAGGTTTACAGTCATCAAAGGTAGGAAGAAAAGGAATGCAGGAGTCCAGATGTGAATTGGTGAGGGCCTAGATGTGAGTTCTGGTTATGTGAACAAAAAGGAAAGGCTTAGATTTTATAGCGAGTGTGACTTTCTCACACAAGACTAAGATGACTTGTGGGTTCAATGAAAAATCAAAAATTTCACCCTGGTATCAAGCTTGATTGACTGTGAGGACGGTGATGATTTCTATGGCAAAAGAGTGAAGGGGGCTAGGAGAGGTAAGGGAGGCAGGGTGTGGAGATAAGTGAGTGGTGACTACATATCCGAAAAGAAATAATAGACTGAATGAAGGAAAGAGATTTTCGGTAGAGGAATAGAGGAGTCAGAAAGAGGCTGAGGCAAAGCAAATCCCTCATGAAATACTGAAAGTGTGATCAGATTGATAGGAAGAAAATCATGAGAGCACACAACTGTGCCAGCCAATGGAGGGCAACATTTAAAAAAGTAGAGAATGCTGAAATATCAGAAGCTGTCAAAGTCCAGAGTGGTAAGAAGAGAGATCTGGCCCTGAGATCTGTCCCCAGGTAAATAGAAACTCCCCCCACCACACCATGAGATGCTAGTGTCCCGGCTTTTCTAAGCTGGTAAATAATGTGTTGTAAACTACAAAATATTGTTAATTAAATGTGCCAATTAGACATATTTTCTTTATTTGTGGCTTGGAAGGATAGTCTCCTGCTTGTTGTGCATGCACATTTTCTTTCAAGTGAAACAAAGGAAGGAGCTGGGAAAACATTTGCTGGGTCTTGCTAGCTATACACCCACTTCCCCTCTTCCTCCCTCTGCAAATGAGTTGCTCTTTCAAACACACACACTTTGTGGCTGAAGAATTCAAGAAGGAAGGAAAAATGCCAATAATTTTCTAAGCTGTTAATAATTGTCATTTACCAAAGCACTGCAGTGTTGCAGAAATGACACTGATTGCCCCGTTGTCTTGTGCTTAAAAGGAGAAAAAAATGCTTGTGTTGAAAAGTGTAACTCTGAGTTAATGGCATGTGCTGATCAATACATTAGCATTGGCCCTAGCTAGGACTCTATATTCCTGTAGCAGCCAGAGGGCTCTGAAAAGAGGAGGAGAGACAAAAAGCTCTTTCTTCCTTCAAGTAGTAATAAGAGGTTGACAGTGCAAATGTACGGGTGCAGCCAGACATGGTACCCCCTGGCAGGCTCTCGTGGAGGCTGCAGCATATGGAAACATGTCAGTTAGGAAATGGCACAAAGGTGTACATGTGTCCCTTGGCTAAAGCCTTTCCTTTTCAAAGTGTTTCCAGGTGTGTTTCACTTGAAAATGTTTCAGTTGTCACATCTGTCGACCCCACTGTCACACCTGCTAGAAAACACACCTCCCCAAGAAGACCGTAAAACTGAAGTAGCCAGTCATGGTACACAGTCCACTGTGTTTGGCATGCAGCACGTTGGGAAGGGGTTGTAGAGCAAAAGAGCAGGTTGGTCATGGGGCAGAGCAACACTAAGAGTGGGGTGGGGCTTGTCTTGTGGCACACCTGCCAAAAAGGTGAGCCATTACTGACGTAGAAATCCCAGCCTTTCGCCTTCCCTGCAAATGGCAAGGGCCTGAGTTAGGTAACATGTCATTGCCTATGCACCTCGCCCACCTTCCCCTTCCATATCTACTTCCAACCAGCAGCTGCCTGATAAATTTTCTTTTTGGGTAGAAGGCAGGGTAGAGATTCACATTATAGACTAACTGAATCAGTGGTGCATAAGCTTTTGTGAGCAAGAGTCTGCTTATTGTCACACATTGTTTTACTGGATTCTCTGTACTCCTCTTAACATTCTCAGTTGTCTTAACTAGTTTAAATGCTTGTTTGACCTCAGCTGCAAATTTTGCTGGCCAGCTCTTCAACCTGTCTTAAAATAATTAATAAATATGTTGTCTCCTGGTTCAATGGGCTAACACATGGTTAACAAGAGCTGTTTGAAATTTTCTTTAATTCTATGAAGAAAATACAACTGACTGAATATTTTTTTTCCTTTTTGACCAGTCTCCCTTCCCTGATGAAAACAAAAATCAGCCATTTCTTGCTGTTTCTCCATCTGAATCCATGGCAGAGATGGCACCCCTTCACATAATTCCCAGCTTTCCTGATTATCTTCTTGTATTTTTTAGTATGTAAATTGATACTTTAATTATTACGTAATTGCCTGTGCTGTACTAATTACACAGTTGCCTGTACTTAAGTAATTATGTAATGCTGTAATAACTATGTAATGCCATAATTGCATGTCCTGATTTGGTAGTTATATGTATTTGCAGTAATTATGGGCTGTGGCTGCTATAAGGGGATATGATTTTTTACCTAATTCAGGTTAGGTAACTGGGTGATAACACTTCTGAACCTTTTCTACTGTGTACTAAAATAGCCTGTAGATGCTCTGAAATGAAATGATAGAGAAAAGCTTGGACACAGAGAGATACATGGAAGGAAAGAGTTCAGCTTTCATGCAACACTCCCATGTTTCCCAGGCAGAATTTGCATTAAAGATTTTTAGCTTTCTTGGGCTGGGGTATTGAAAGGGAGTGTAAAATGGTCCATGTCTCAATTCTGCAGGGAGATGCAATTTATCCCATGACCAAGCATGTCTGTTACTTGTAGCCTACAAGTTGTAGGTTGCAGATTCATTACAATATCTTCTTCCCACTGAAGAAAGACATGATCTGTTGGTTGTTAAGTACCAGCAGCCCCAAAACCAGCTACTGTGGCTGGTCTGATCACAATCGGGAATTAGCAGGCTTCTGGTGGGCAAACACATTGCTTCTGCTTATTATGGCAGCAGAATGTACCCTGGAGTGCATCTTTGCAACTATTGCCAGGATCTTGTTCTTTTTGTACAGGATACTCCAGCAGACCATCTCTCTAGCCTTAACATCAGTAGGTCAGCTGGAGCAGGATTTACCCCAATCATCATTCACCATCATCGTAATAATAATAATAATAATAAATGGAGTTGCAGCCTTAAGCCTGAGCCTTTGTTGTTTGCTGTCACCAAGAACTCTGTACACAGAACAAGTGTGATTTGTTTCTTTCATGTTGCAACAAATATTGTTTGTTTGTTTTTTAAAGTTAGATATAAAGGAATCTGTAGCGATTTAGGATTTAATACAAATGATATGGCAAGAGTTACAGTTCTGGGGAAAGCTGTCAGTCTTCAGTCATAGGAATCTCCTGTAACATACTTGCTGATACAAGGCAAAGGAGAATAGGGCTTTTGGTAGAAAAAAGGTATGTCAAGGATGGTCCTACTATTTTCTGAGTAGAAAGGGGCTTGAACCAGGAAATTTGGTTCAGTGGGGTTAGATGTGGAAGTTTGGGCTTGCCCATATGTCTTAAAAAATCAGACGCATATGCTTTGTCTCTTCTAATCCCCTTTGAACTTCTGCAATGGTGCAAAGGGAACTGAAAGGCAAGAGCTTATGATTTCCCTAGGAGAGATTTCTGAACTGGCATCTGGAGTCTTGTCCATGTTCTGGCATCACTGGTCACCTCTCTGGCACCTGGTTGCACCTAATATTGATGTTCAGATTAGCCCCCTCTAAATGTCACCTTGTATTCATCTGAGGCAAATCAGCATTTATAGTAATAGTTTATTGATACTATCAATGTAGGAAGAATTTACTGATAAGAATTGGAGCCAAGGTTAGGTTTGTAACAGGTAAAAATATAACAATTATTTTAAAAAATGAATTTAAACAATTTCTGTTCAGAAACTGTAAGTCGGGATGTACCAAAAGCAGAACTAATGCTGGTTCAGGCAAAAAGACTTTTTGTTTAAATTGCAGTTTAAATACAGTTAACAAGCAGAAAATATCTGGTAGCTAAATTTGGCAGTTTCTTTTCAAATGTATAGCGCCTCATGCCTGCACTTCATATATTGGTTGCTTTCTGTTGAAGGGAGTTCCTTCAAAAGAGGTGTGGAAAAGAGAGCTGCTCTTTGAGGAAACTGCTGCAAAGTGCCAAATACCCTCCATGCTTGTACAAGCCCATATGAGTTGTGGTCCCTCCAGGCCCTAGAAAACTAGCCTTTTGGTCTGCAGCTGGGTGCTTTCTACTATAGTGCTTATTAATAGCTTACATGACAAATGACTGCTGGGCCTGTGTGACTAGCTGACAATGGCTGCCATTGTGAATCCAAACTATGCTCCGCAGTTAAACTTGTGACTTTTTTTTAAGCCATTGCCTCAGCAGTCATTCTATAAAAATCCTAAGGAGGAAAAGGGGCCAGATGTCAAAAGGGGACAAATAAGTCATTTCTCTGTTTTCTAAAAAGTCAGACCAAATGAATAGCAGTGCCACTTTAGGCTGGGTCTGTTTTAAAATCCTGACTAGGTTCTGATGATGAGTCAATGAATTCCTCTACCTTTTTTTTTTTTTTTTTTAAAGGTTCCAAAATACCTCATTTTGGTATGCTTAGCTGGTTCTTCGCTGACTTTCCAAAAAATCTTGGAATTCATGAGTTAACCCTTGATTACTTAAGAATTCAAACAGAGTTTGCTCCTGCAAACTTTACTCTTATGGGTAGTCCTATGAATTTCAGTCAAGTTATTTGTCTGAATAAGAGATGTAGAATCTGGCCTATACCAGAGTAGTATTTATTACTATACACTACTTCATTCATTGAGGTCAATAGCACATCAGGGAAAATGGAGCCAAATACACCTGGTTTTTAGACTAGGCATCTGGAAGGCAAAAGATGTAGACTGTAAGCTGACCTGTGCTATTGACCCACCATGTGACCTTGAGAAAATTGCCCAGCATTTTCATGTCCTGTTCTTTAACAGAGGGACAGTAATACCCATCTAAGATACAGAGGTGTTGTGAGGCTGATTTGTTGTTTCCAAAGCACTTTCAAATACTGAGATGAAAGGCCCTATATACTGTATTTGCAAGGTAGTGAGGATAGTAACATTATACAATTCTCCAGAAAAACTTTCTAATCTTTATGATTTGAAAATCCAAAGTTAAGTTAAACTCTAATTAACAAACTTGAGCACTTGTATAAAATACTTAGAAACTGCGTGGTGTCCAGATGGGAGATATTTAAATGATAGCTTTGCTGCTGTTTCAGCAACATTTTCCAAATTTTTCAAAGATGTATATTTTTTAGTAAGAAACTATTAATGATTTGCTTTTCCTTCCCATACGGTGAAGGGCTATTTTAATATGAACTTTAAGAAGCACTAGGATTTGCTTTCCAGATGGTGTTTACTACTTTTGCTTTTAGCTTTCTGCATAAAAGAAAATCTCTTCCTTCATAGGAGTTTGAATATGGTTTTCCTTTCTTTCTCTTTTAGAAATCTTCCAGAATCCTTGAGGATGACATCCGGTTAAGAAAAGACAGAGACCAAAATCGTGCCAATTTGCTGGAGGCTGTGAGTATTCGTGCAACAAAGGCAGAGAAAATGGAATGTGAAGTCCCAGTCTCTGAACATAAAAGCATCACCTCGGTGGCTTCACCACATGCAGCAGACAATCAAACCCACTTCTTTTCCCCTGTTACGAGTCACAATGGACTTAAGGACAGGCATGAATCCCTGGACAGTGAAGTTGCTAAAGAGATCAGATACCTAGATGAAGTACTTGAAGCAAATTGCTGTGATTCTGCTACCGATAACGCCTTTAATGGGACAGCTTCCCCTGAACCAAGCACAATCATTGTGGATGGCTCTGGTCCATCTGTTTGTGTTACCAATGATTCAGTACCCAATGAAACAGAAGGCAAAATAATTCATAGACAAGGACCCCCAGTCATTGAACAGAATGAAGCTAACACAATGGCTGAGAAACTGAAGCCTAATGGCCACTCTTCAGCTGGATTAAATGAAGAGGTTTATGACAATCCAAAAGTGCCAGCGAGCCCAAGTTCTGCAACAAGTTCAAGAGTTTCTAATGATGGGGAATTAACTTTAACAACCATTAAGAAAGAGGCTAAGTTTGAGCTTCGGGCCTTCCATGAAGAAAAGAAGCCATCCAAGCTCTTTGAAGAAGATAACGAAAAGGAGAAGTATAGAGTCCGGAAAGTGAGGCCATCTGAGGAAATGATAGAACTTGAAAAGGAGAGGAGGGAGCTTATTAAAAGCCAAGCTGTAAAGAAGAACCCTGGCATTGCGTCCAAGTGGTGGAACCCACCCCAGGAGAAGACCTTGGAGGAACAAATAGACGAAGAGCATCTTGAATCCCATAAGAAGTACATGGAACGCAAGGAGAAGCAACACCAGCAAAGCATAACACCGACGTCACCAAAACAGGTGTCCTTTCCCTTTGTACCTCCAGAGCCAGCTTCTATTAAAAAAGAGGATATTGTCACAGAACAAATAGATTTTTCAGCTGCCAGGAAGCAGTTTCAGTTGATGGAAAATTCAGGTCAGTCTAACAGTCAGACTGCTCCAAGAAAATCAGGGACTCCCAGAATGTTCTCCATCAAACCCTTCTACAAAACCATTGGCCCATCACAAGTTGACAGACCAGCGGCTTCTGTGACCAGACCTGCTTTTGTGTGTGGGCAACTGGGACAGCCTGAGAGCAATGATATACCTATTGTGAAAGCTCAGAAGGTCTCCTGTATCTTAGAGGATTCTCATATTAATATTCAGAATGCTACTACTGACCTAATAAAAGAGTTGTCTCATAGCGATACCTCAAAAGCTGAACAGGCATCAAAATTGTGGGCAGAGGATGGTGAATTCATGAGTGCGAGAGCAGTCTTTACAATGGTAAAGGATGATGACCATGGCATTTTAGATCAGTTTTCAAGGTCGGTTAATGTCTCTTCCCCTCCAGAGGAGCTGGACTCTGGTTTGGATGATCTGTCTGTGAGATCTCAGGATACCACCGTTTTGGAAACTCTTTCCAATGATTTCAGCATGGACAATATCAGTGATAGTGGTGCCTCCAATGAGACCATGAATGCCCTCCAAGAAAATTCACTAGCAGATTTCTCTCTGCCCCAGACCCCCCAGGCAGAAACCCCCTTGGACTGCCGAGTAGAAGGTGTTTCTAAATCGTATAGTGATCAAGGCTTTTACTCCCCTTCCTCTACACTGGCAGACTCCATGCTGATAGATGACCAGTTAGAATATCATGCTGGCCTTCTCGTTCAAAATGCAATTCAACAAGCCATAGCTGAGCAAGCTGACAAAACAGGCTCTAAGGAAGCAAAGGATATGGTGGAGCAGCAGAACCCAGTGAAAGAACAGGAAACAGTCAGCACAACCCTATGTTCTGAGAAGCAGCAGAGCACAATGTTTGAGCCACCTCAGGTGTCTTCTCCTGTTCAAGATAAAAGGGATACAATACCAAAGACTTCAACAGATGAAGACACAGGACTCAGGGAAGGGAAGGCTTCACAACCATCCCCAGTATCTACTGTCAGCCAGCCATTCGTTGTAGAAGAAAACCGACAAGAGGTCAGTTATTTTAGCAAGTACTCTGAGGCAGCTGAGCTGAGAAGTACTGCTTCTATTTTGGCTACACAAGAGCCAGAGGTGACTGTGGGTCCTTTTAAGCTAAGGTCAAGGAAGCAGCGGACTTTGTCCATGATAGAAGAAGAAATCAGAGCAGCCCAGGAAAGAGAGGAGGAACTGAAGAGACAAAGGCAGGGTCTACAGATGGCACAGACCCCTGTTACAAAGAGTGCCCCTCCACTGCCTACCACCAAAACAGTGTCTTACAAAACTGCTCCAGGTAAGAGACATATGCTAAATACCCTGCATGATCAAAGAGATGTGATTTAAGCTCAAGTCATCTTCATTGTTGTGCGTTTTTCTCTCTGCATCCTAATGATTTTTAGATTTTTTTTGGCAGGGGGTGTATACTTTTTTCTGAATTGGGATTGTTATATTCAAACACAGCAAAGCATGTTTTCATTCACAGGCAAGCCATTTTCCTGTGATATACAATGGGAGCTGTGTAGTACACAATATATGCACCATTTCCCAAGCAAAGGAAATACAAGGCCTGGCTACAGCAGTGATGAGCCTATAGAAAAAGATTGAAAGAGATTAATTTCCTGCCATGCTGTAGTATAACATATTTATGGTCATGCTGCTTGAATCTTGCATTTTAACTTATGACTGTCAGAGAAAACAGAAGAAAACAGCAGTGCTTTTTTGCATCTGAGTATTTGAAAGATGATCCACAAAGGATTTTTTTTTAATGAGGCCCCTTTTTGTTTCTTTACAATGCACAAGAGCAACTTGAAACAAATGTTGGGTTTTTTGTGCTTTATGCTCCCTATCTCCAGTTTTTTTTCCCCTGCTGGTTTTGCCTTGAAAATATCAAGTGTCTTGTGCCTTGTAGTCCTCGATCTTGCTAAAGAAATTCCCATGAAAGAGTGGTCTATTTTGTGTTCCTATGCTTTAACTGGCAGGATGAGTGTTCAAGCCATTTCTCCCAAGTGTATGCTTAGTTTTAGCATGAAACAGAAATTAAAGTCAGTGTTTTCAGTAAACTAACTAAAAATCCCTTCTACTCCCAATTATTCAGTTTTCCAGGCTTACAGTTGTCATCACACTATTTTTCCTTTTTCCAGTGTATAAAACTGCAAAAATCTCCCTGCCCTTATCCCTTCTACAAAAACAAAGGCAAACTCACCAGGCTTCATATGTCATAAAAAAAGGCAAAAGTGACAAAAGCCCAATTTTTTCCTTATGATGGTCACATGTGCGTATAGACTGACATATGCCTACATTCCAACAGAGGTTAAGGCTCTTGTTAATAAAGATCCTATAGGAACAAGTTTCATTACAGTTTTATGAATATGTAAATGTTGATCTAACTATTCCATCATTGTTTCCATGGATGTAAATCTGAACCAAAGATAGTAGAAAATTTTAAAGTCTGTGGCAGACTTCAGCAGGAGTTAAATGTAGTTCACCGTCTTTCAAAAAAATCCAGTTTTGAACTGGAAGTGATACCAATAGCATAAACAACTAAAACTGCTTGCGATTTTCTCTCTGTATATGGTAATATTTGGCCTGTTTCTTGTCAGTAGATGTAGCAAAATACTATCCCCATAAAACAGAAGAGTCCAGAGACGAATCCCTATAAGTTGTAAGAAGCAGATTCTTTTGAAGGATGGAGGGTGCTGCCAGCCTTCTTATATTGCAGGGGTGGCTGAACTGTAGCTTGCAAGCCATGTAAGGCTCCCAGGCATGCAACTCTTGAACAATGGGAAGTAATGGTGTGCTGTGTGCAGATCATTACGTTCTGATGTTCATAACCCTGTCAAGACTTTGTTTTGCTGCTAGAAGGGGGAAGAAGGTTGGCCATCTTTGTGATATTACATAATAAGACATAAAGCTAGATCCTCAGCTAGCATAAATCATCTTAGTTCCAGGACAGTCACCAAAGATGAATATACCTCCTCTGCTTCACCAAAGATGAATATACCTCCTCTGCTCGTGCTTGTAGGGAGGCAGTTAGACGGGCCAAAGCTACCATGGAGCTGAGGATGGCAACCCAAGTAAAAGACAACAAGAAATTGTTTTTTAGATATATAGGGAGTAAAAGGAAGGCCCAGGGAGGAATAGGACCCCTGCTAAATGGGCAGAAACAATTGGTGACGGACAGGGGGGACAAGGCTGAACTCCTCAACGAGTTCTTTGCCTCAGTGTTCCTAAGTGAGGGGCACGACAAGTCTCTCACTGGGGTTGTAGAGAGGCAGCAGCAAGGCACCAGACTACCATGCGTAGACCCTGAAATGGTGCAGAGTCATTTGGAAGAACCGGATGCCTTTAAGTCGGCAGGCCCGGATGAGCTCCATCCGAGGGTGCTGAAGGCACTGGCCGACATCATTGCAGAGCCACTGGCGGGAATATTTGAAAGCTCGTGGCCCATGGGCCAAGTCCTGGAGGACTGGAAAAGGGCCAGTGTGGTCCCCATTTTCAAAAAGGGGAGGAAGGAGGACCCGGGCAACTGTAGACCTGTCAGTCTCACCTCCATCCTTGGCAAAGTCTTTGAAAAAATCATCAAGGCTCACATTTGTGAGAGCCCGGCAGGACAAATTATGCTGAGGGGAAACCAGCACGGGTTCGTGGCAGGCAGATCGTGCCTGACCAATCTAGTTTCTTTTTATGACCAGGTTATGAAACGCCTGGACACAGGAGGAGGGGTGGATGTCGTATACTTAGACTTCAGGAAGGCCTTCGTTACGGTATCCCACCCCATACTGGTGAACAAGTTAAGAGGCTGTGACTTGGATGACTACACAGTCCGGTGGGTGGCGAATTGGCTGGAGGGTCGCACCCAGAGAATCGTGGTGGATGGGTCGGTTTCGACCTGGAAGGGGGTGGGCAGTGGGGTCCCGCAGGGCTCGGTCCTTGGACCGATACTCTTTAATGTCTTCATCAGTGACTTGGATGAGGGAGTCAAATGTACTCTGTCCAAGTTTGCAGATGACACAAAGCTATGGGGAGATGTGGACACGCCGGAGGGCAGGGAACAGCTGCAATCAGACCTGGACAAGTTGGACAAGTGGGCAGAAAACAACAGGATGCAGTTCAACAAGGAGAAATGCAAAGTGCTGCACCTAGGGAGGAAGAATGTCCAGCACACCTACAGCCTAGGGAATGACCTGCTGGGTAGCACGGAAGTGGAAAGGGATCTTGGAGTCCTAGTGGACTCCAAGATGAACGTGAGTCGGCAGTGTGACGAAGCCATCAAAAAGGCTAATGGCACTTTATCATGCATCAGCAGATGCATGATGAATAGGTCCAAGGAGGTCCTCTATCTGGCACTGGTCAGACCGCAGTTGGAGTACTGCGTGCAATTCTGGGCGCCGCAATTCAAGAGGGATGCGGATAACCTGGAGAGAGTCCAGAGAAGGGCCACTCGTATGGTTAAGGGCCTACAGACCAAGACCTACGAGGAGAGACTAGAGAAACTGGATCTTTTCAGCCTCCGCAAGAGAAGGTTGAGAGGCGACCTTGTGGCTGCCTATAAGTTCATCACGGGGGCACAGAAGGGAATTGGTGAGTATTTATTCACCAAGGCGCCCCCGGGGCTTACAAGAAATAATGGCCTCAAGCTAGCAGAGAGCAGATTTAGATTGGACATTAGGAAGAACTTCTTCACAGTTCGAGTGGCCAGGGTCTGGAACGGGCTCCCAAGGGAGGTGGTGCTCTCCCCTACCCTGGGGGTCTTCAAGAGGAGGTTAGATGAGCATCTAGCTGGGGTCATCTAGACCCAGCACTCTTTCCTGCTTATGCAGGGGGTCGGACTCGATGATCTATTGAGGTCCCTTCCGACCCTAACATCTATGAATCTATGACAGCAATTTTATACTGGCCACAGTAAAGGGACCATTAGATCATCTAGTCCACCCTTGTGCATGACACAGGCCATAACATTTCATCCAGTTACTCTTGCAAGGTCAGTAACTTGTTAAACTAACCCAGTGGTCACCAGCCAGGGGATCAGGATTGACTGGTGGATCCTGGAGCCTCTTGAAGTTGATCCTGGGCTGCAGAGGCTGAGTGTGCATGTGCATGTGCATGCACACGCATGTGACCCCCCCCCCCAAAAGCCCATCAGGTCGGTCAGTGGGGGAGGAAAGGGGCAGAGGCCCAGGGGGTACATGCAGCAGGGCTCAGGGCACAAAGCCCAATCTGCAGTGGCAGCCACAGGGCAGTGCCGTCAGCTCTGAGGTAGGGAGTGGGGCTGGGGCAGGCCCTGCACATCAGCAGGGCAGGGGACAGAGTCACGAGCAGCTCATTGGGGGCATGGGGAGAGGCGGATGTACAGCCCGGGAGGGCACAGGGGACGTGTGCCCCCAGATCTGCATGCGGGGTGGTGCGGGGCAGGCTGGGACTGGGGATAGGGCAGTGCTGGGATCTTCCTGGCCAGGCTGCACTCAGGATGGGTGGCTGCCATGGGCACATCTGGGTGCGCACACCCCTGTGCCCTCCTGGGCTATGTGCCCCCCCCCCCCCGATGAAGCACTTGTGGCCCCGGCCCAGCTGTGCAGGGCTTGCCCCCCCCCCCACCGCTGTTGGGAGGAGGGGGAGATTGAGGTCCCAGCAGTGACGGAGGGACTGGGGCTAGGGCTGGGGCCTCGATCTGGCCCGCCCCACCCATGGGCCTTTCCCCTCCTCTCTCCCCTCCCCACCCCACAGACTTACCTGCGAGGTGGGGGGGGAGGAGGGAGAGTAGATCTTCGGTTCCTTTTAAATTCCAAAAGTGATTTCTGACCTAAAAAGGTTGGAGATCACTGAACTAACTCATAGTAAATGTGATAACACAACTCAGTGTTAAGACTTGCTAATTTATGAAAACCAGCTTAATCCAGAGGTCCAGAGGACTGTTGTTAGAACTGGATGCATTTCATTTTGAAGTAATTTTGGGAAAGCTGTTAAATTTAATGTTTTAATATTGCAGCTGAAAAAATATATATACTTCTCTTAGCCTGTATTGTTCCAGGCAACAAACATTTACTTTCTTTTTAATGTCAAGATGTTCATGACAAATGACATAATTAATGAGAAAATTAAATTTGTTTGGAATGAGCCACTGTATTATGGAGCCACTATGGAGCCACTCAGGCTTCTTTTCTGGTGAAGCCTTAGCACTGTAAACTGAAGAAAAAAATTGTTTCCAACAGTTGATGAAACACCCTGTATTGCTATATCAAACCTAATCTTGAGGTGGGAATGATGGGAAGAATTAGTTTCTGTGGGAGAAAGAAAGAAAATCCACTTACTTTCCTTTCCTTTTTCATGTCCTTGTGACAAAATATTTAGCAGAATTCATAGATTCATTGGAATCTGACAGGGTCACACCATGAGCGCTTCTACAACACACAAGCATATCAGGAGGCAAATTAAATTAATTTAATTGAAAGACACACTGATCTAACATTTTTATAATCCTCAGCAGGGATAAATCAGCATAACTCTACTGAAGTTGGTGGTCCCAGATGAATGCCTGCAACTCCTCTAGACATACAAAACACTAGAATTCTTGGTTCCAAACTGATACCTTTTATTAGACCAACTGGGAAATTGCAAGAAAAATTGTCCTTTTCTACAGGCTTTCGGGATCAAAGTCCCTTTGTCAGGCTTTGGGAAAAATATAGATGGTACAAGATGGTACCATCTATGCAACTCCTCTATGCATTCTTGTCCTATTATCCCAGATCTGCCATCAGAGGTGAGAGTAGAGATTTTAGTAGATTGCAGTAGCTGTTTTATCATTGTTTACACTTCCAGGGCAAAATTTGTCTTGTGTTAGTTGGACAGCATTATTAGGTCCAGTGGTTCTCCCTCTTTTTAGACTCAAGGCACCCCTTTTGTGAAATGAGGAGCACCCAGTATTAGAAACTAAATTATTACAGTGCTCACCTCCTTGTAGAGGAGCCAAGCAGTGGAGATGGGGAAAGGGCTGGACAGGAACAAGCCTGAGCCTGTGCTAATCTACTTATCTCCTCATACCTCACAGCACTCTTCAAAGGATCTCATGCCACACCAGGGTACCCTGACACCCTGCTTGAGAATCACTAATCTAGTCATAAACTTGGTTTCATCAGCCACAAGTTATTAGGGGAATATATATATAAAACAGGGAAAAATCTACCTATGCCTGGTGCCCTGCAAACAAACCTTAGATGAATGTGGCAGAGCAGCTTTGGGTGCCTACCACCTTGAGGGCTGGAGCAGGCTGCAGACCAGCCTGCAGGTGGGAGCAGACCCAATCAGGCAGTCGCATGGTAGTCAGGAGGCTGCCTGATTGGTGGAGGGTTGGGCATCCTGGGTATAAGACCAGGCCCTGAGAGTAGAGCCAGCAGTTGCTGCAGGGATGCTGCTGAAGTAACATCACCCAGATGGAGATCTGCAGCTCCCAGAACACCTGGAGTTCAGGGCAGGAACTATGGAAATGGAGGCGGTTCGTGGTCCTGGGTAAGACCTGAAACTGTACCGTACTAAGGTTGGATGGTGTGGTGGGTCTGCCTGTGGTGGGGCAGTCTCCAGGAAATGCCACACCTATGCCTCCCCAGTAAAAGGTGAGGATGGGGCTCCTGATAGTCTCAGCCCCTACCACTTGGTGGGTAACCCTGCAGAGGGGACAGATTAGGGTCCAAGCACTTTGACAGACACCTGAGGTCTGAGTGGGCCATAGCCCAAGTTAGGGTTTCAGACATGCTGACAGACACTTGAGGCCCAAGGGGTGTAAGGCCCAGAAGCCCCAGTGAGGGGGCAAAGTGGTGGCCCCAGTGAGAGGCTGGAGTGAAAGCTGGAGACAGCATAGAGTAGGCCCTATGGGTGCCTGAAGGACTGCACATAAGCCAGCTGCAGTAGTGGCCCCAGTGAGGGGGGCAGAAAGTAGAGGTGCACCAATACATCGGTCCCGTATCAGATCAGCACCAATATGAGGAAAATTGACAGTATCAGCAATTGGCTTTTTCTGCCTGACGTGGCTGATAATGTCACTGATAAATGGCCCATGCATGCATGCAGCCACAGCTGCAGCACAGCACACAAGCAGCCAGGAGCATAGTCTGGCAGGGTCCAGCTGGTAAATGTGTTGTGGGGGAAGTGGCAGAGGGAGGGAAGGGGAATACGGGGAGGGCACAGATCAAGGCCCCAGCAGAGAAGGAGGGAGGGAATGGGGCTGGGGCAGAGGTAGGCATTGCCCAGCTGGGGCAGGGTGTGGGATGGAGCCAGTGGTGAGGGAGGGAGTAGGGCTGGGGCTGGAGCTGTTGCCGTGCCTCAGCCCCAGCCCCACTCCCTCCCTCACCACTGGGGCCTCAGTCAGCCCTCACCTCATCCCTTCCCCCACAACAGACTTACCAGCCAGACAGTGCTCTCCAAGCTGCTGGGCCACATATCAGCAACTGGATCAGTATTGATCAATATGGCTCCTTAAAAATTAGCCATTTGTATCGGCCCAAAACATTTCTATCAGTGCACCCCTAGCAGAAAGGCTAAAGTATATCTGAGGACACCTAAGGCGAATTTTGGGCCAGAGGCCAAGTGTAGCCCAGCAAAGGTGCCAGGGGTGTTGGAAGTCATTGTGGATGCCTTCTGCAAGGCATGGGACACAGTGTAGGGATGGTTCTGAGCCGTGTATTATGCCCTTGGATCTGGGCATTAAACGGGCAGCCTCCCACCTAGGAACAACTATTCAATTCCAACAAAGGCATGGCTGGTGAGTTAGGTAGACAGACTGCCCTAGCAGGTGGGCAGGCCAACGATTGGAACAGCTTCGATACAGCCCCGTCACAATGAAATATTTCAGATGTTGGATCTGAGCATAAATCCTCTATAGACTAAACAGTTGAAAACCAGTGTTGTTACAGCAGCAAAATTGCCCTTCTTGTAGCAAGTGCTAGCTTTTCTTTCACTGCCATAACACCCCTGACAGAACAGGATTAAGGGCCATGTGTATGGCTGAGGAATGGGTTGCTAATCTTAACATGGGGAGGTGTACATCCATCCAAACTCTTTTATAGGCTATATAATGATTGCTTTAACTGGAATCAACCTGCCTGTACTTGGGATGATATTGTTCTTCTTCTCTGCAGTGCGGCTAGCTTTAACTACATCTCAACTCCTGTTAGTCTCTTGTCATTTCATCTCTCTTTTTTCCCCCCCTATGAACCTTTATGGTAGTTTGCAAACATTCATATTATGGAGGTCCCAGAGGACTTCTGGAAACAAAGCTGATACTCTGATATATACCTTAAAATAAAACTGCATATTATTATGAAATTACCACCAATTACTTGGAGAGCAACAAGGCTGATTCTTCTGCTCTTACTTGAGCTCTGAGTAGTCCCACTGACCAAATCTATCTGGTTTATAACATTACTTCATCACTTCCAGTATTCTAGGTATTCCATGCAGTAAGCATGAATGACATGTGCCCCCGGAGGCTGGGGTGGGGGCATGGTGACTGCCTGCAGGCAGCAGCAGCAGTGTCAGCAGCGGGGGCATGGCGGTGGCGAGCAGGGAGCTCCCACAGGCAGCCACGGTGGTGTCAGAAGTGGTGGGGAGGAGGGGGGCATGGTCAACACCAACCAGCAGTCAGCGACCGCCCACACACACTGCCAGCGGTGTCGGCGGCGGCGAGGTGGTGGCAAGCAGCAGCTGCCCACAGGTCTTCTTCTCTCAGGAGGTGCACTGCCAATCTCAGGGGGTGCACGTGCATCTGCGTGCACCCCCTACACGTCGTCAGTGGCAGTAAGCATTGGGAAATATTGAGTAGTGCGAACAATTCAATTCACTTTATCCAAGGCAAAACTGGCAAACTGCGTTTTAACCACTATGCAAGGCAAACAACAAAACCCTTAAAATAATTTTAATGGTTACTTGAAGCAAATTCTCTCCATCTTAGGCATGTTCAGAGCCCACTGAAATCAGTGCAAAGATTTAATGGGCTTGGGATCACGCCTTTTGAGCACAGATCCTGTATAACAAGGTTACGGATTTTTAATTCTGAAAAATGACAGTAAGATGCTCCTTCCCCAAGTGTTGTACTGGAGTATGCAAGCTCCTTCTACGAGTATCCACCAATCCCTGCAAATAAGAAAAGGATGAGTAGCTGGCAATGAGGATACACATGCGTAAGGAGGAATAGATAATGTAGCCAAAAGTCTTAAAGATCCATGTGTAAATCTAAACAGCAAACGTGCAGAAAGATTTTGCTGTAGTAATTACTAAGCTGGACTATTTGATAAGAATGTTCATAGAAATCCAATGGTTACATAGTACAGTAATATAATATGCATGCAGTAGGGTTCTTTCTGCCTGATTGGGCAGGATACGTTCCCTAGGTTGCATGTTAAGTATACCAAGTAGGTGATATGAGGGAAATTGCATATCTTGAAAATGTTTCTTATTTTCTCATTTTTCTGTAATAAGTAGAAATATGCACTTTACACAGTATTTAATAGGACAGATGGGAAAAAACATTGTTAATGTACATTACTTTCTCACAAAACACATACTATATGTTATAATCCCTCCAGGGAACTAATCTTACCCAAACTAACAACATTTTTTATGATAGGGTGTACTTCTGCCTTTTACTTTCATATTCAGTGTCAATTATCTTAGGCTAAAGACAGATGCCAGGTTTATCCCAGGTCTGATTGTTCCTGGCTTTGACTCAGACAGTCCAGGACCCTCATTTACACAGGCAGTTTGAATGGCAATTAACTTGGATTAGCTCAGATTGTCCCAGGGGAAGAAATGTTATCTCAGCAGTTCACAAGTACTTGAAGTGGGAGAGTAGGCTTCTATAGAATAAAAGGCTTTGTACAGGGCAATCCAACTTTTTTCTTTTTTTTCGCCCTAGACTGTAAATTCTTTGAGGTAGGAACCATGCCATATTTTATTTGTCTGTAGTGAGCCTCATAAACTTTGTTTTGTAGTAAATAAAAACAATCTTTTTATAAAGAGCTACTCATTGGTTACGGAGAGCCAGCCTTTCTTCTCCCTCACATTCATTCCCAAGTATTGTACCATTAGAAGATGCATACAGTATAGGAGGTGGAGAGCGTGGATGACCTAAACCAAGTATTTTAAATACCCATGGGTCTGATTCCCTTTACACTGGTGTGTGAGCAAATGATCAAAATAATGTAAATAATCTTTGTTTATATTAGAATTGGACTCCTACCCCTTCCTGAACTGACCATAGATTATCAAGCAAGGGTAGTACAGCTCTCCAACCTTTGCACAATATTGCCAGCCCTTACAAGATTTGGGGTGAAATCCAGGCCTCATTGAATTAAATAGGTGGCTTGCCATGGGCAACTGGAGCAGGAACTTCACCCTTGGGAGCATATTCTTAGCTGAGGAGTTGCCCCCAGCTCCTGAAGCCATATGATCTTAAAAGAGGCTCAACATAATTGTAGTCTTTAAAGAAAGTAAGTTGCTAGAAGCTTTACGGTGGGGGGTGGGGAGCAGGGGAAGGAGCTTGAAAATGTGAAATGTGAAGACACAAGAAACAAAAGGAAAATTAGGAGCCCCATGATTTTTAAGCCAGTCTCACGATTTTGCAGGGCCTACTTCACAATTTGTTTTGCATGCTTGGGAGTTTCAGAACTGTTTCCAGAAAAAATATGTTCAGTTTCATGTAAATCACTTCAAGGAAATTGTCTAGATCAAGACCCTTTTCCACCATGTCTGTCATAGTTCCAACAAGCATCTGGGTAGAAACAAGGGCTTCGTGGTTCTGGCCCATGTGCTTTGTGGGGCCTGCCTCTGTGACATTCTCCAGTACCAAAGGCAACTGTATGTTTACTAAGCTCCTTGGGAAGCATTTAGGATGAAGGTCATGTTTAAATGAAAAATAATATTGTTACTAAAGGGAAAGAAGTGACTGTCCATGTTGTCCTACCCCCTCTCCTGTTGCTTTTCCTTCTGGAGGGAAGGAATGAAGCAGTGATAAGCTGCATAAAATATGAGAACAGGGGTGGCCAACCTGTGGCATGCATGACTGGCCCAGGTAGTACTGGCAGGGTGCACAGCTGGCCAGGGAGCTGCCCCAGGGCTGGGGCCAGGATTTTGCAGTGGTGACAGCATTGTCCAGAGCCAGGGTAGAGCCACGATCCATCTGCCCACACATCACAGCTCTGTCTACACATTGCCCACATGTCCTGGGCAGGGGCATGCAAGCAGTGAATCGTGGCTCTGCCCTGGCTCTGCACCATGATGTTACTGCCACAAAATCCCAGCCCCGGAATAGGTCCCTGCCCAGCTGTGCACCCTGCCAGCACTGCTTGGGCAGGTCTCCATGGACACCCTGGCCTCACGCTGTCCTGGCCATGCCCCTCCTGAGGTCTCCATGGAAACCAGCCACAGTGATATGAACAGGGGCTTCTGAGAAATGGAGTCTACCGTGGGTCAGATCTGACCCGTGGGCCAGACTTTGCCTGCCCCTACACTATAGGCACTGGGAATCTGTATGTGTGGCATGTGGCAAATCAGGCAAGGAGCAGAAAGCAGAGCAGGAGACCAACCAGGGAGCAGAAGATAGAGCAGCAGACCAGGCGGGGAGCACAGGGCAGGGAGCAGAAGGCAGAACATTAAACCGGGCAGGGGAAGAGTAACAGAATGGCACTTGGGGAGGGCGTGGGGCTTAATTAGTGGTATACCTGACAAAAAGGTTGCCCCACACTGCATTAGAGAGTCATACAACATACATATTGTAGCATGAAAACCCATAAAGGCAGGCATATGCCAGCTTTCCTGTGTGTCTAGCTCTACCCAAGCAAGTAACTCAGACTAAATTCTTTAGTTTCACTGCTGCTGCTGTTGACCCTTTTCTACTGGTTGCACCTCCCTCTCTGACAGGGCTGTTTTTACCTGTTGCTTCTGAAGTACATGTTGTTCCTGTTTCACATAAGCAGAACCAAATGTTTTAAGTGTTCCCTCCCCATGATTGCAGTTACAGTTCAGTTGCGACCTTGTGAACACATTTGAAAATGTAGTAATCAATGAGGTGCCTGAGTAGGTCTTATTGAATTTTAAAGCTTCCAAAAGCTGGTGGGGAGAGGAGGTTACAAGTTACATTATTTCCCTGCATACCACACATACCTTTTCCCTTTCCAAAAACTAGCCTTCCAAAATAGGGACATGTCTTAAGTGGGAAAACTGATTTTCTACCTAGAACAGCAGCAGTGGCATTTCTATTCAGGTAGTGCTGAGGGTGTCAATTGCCTTCATGGTTGTTTACAATCTAGCTGATTTCTGCTCAACAGGTGTTAATTACTCACTCCTTTTTTGATGGTCTTGATATTCCGCTACTGAAGCTATTCTTTCTTTGGCAATTGTGCTAAAGAATGTGCAGTTTAACTACTGCTGGTCTCTTTTCTCCTATTTCATAGCCGTACAGAGTGTACTTAGCTATTTTCAAAATCCTAGATCTTCCCATAAAGTCAAGTATTCAGCAGCAGCTAGAGTTTCAGCTTTTGGCTGAGAAGCCAAAAGCTTCTGACAATTCTGCAGTGACTATATATATATATATATATACACACTATATATTTTCCCTGAGCAGGAAAGGGAGGTGAATGAGCTGAAGATGAGGCGCTGTCCCTACTGTATGCAGTCATACCTGGAAAAAAAAATCTTGGTTGCACCTTTATAAATGTACCTTCCATTCCCTGATCCTGACAATCCTATTCATGTGGATTTGAGCTTTCAGTCCAAGACTCATTTTCTACTGGGGCTTTTACACAACTTTTAGTGATGAGAGGTCTAAGGAAAACCATCCATATACCAGATATGTCATGAATGGGCATGAGAAATCCCTAACAGGATGTGACTGATGCCTAATGGCAGTTCCAGCTTTCCCTAAGCTTCCATTTATGTCTCTTTTGATGTTCATTTAAACTATTGCTTCATGAGGCAGAAAGCCTGTTGTACCCCTCTCATTCATGCAAACACTAAACTATGTCCATATGTACCTCTATGAAAATTCCCTTGCTAATCAGCGCTTCTCAGAAGTGAACTGTAAAGGCTTTTTACTTAATTGTTAGGAAGCTTTCAATAAAAGATAAAACCCCAAGTCTGTGGTGGACATTTATAAATGCAACTGGCCATTGTACTTTAACCAAATTTAAGATAATTACCGAGAGGTAGAATGCTGAGAAATATGCACTTGCCATCTGGTTAGTGTCTTTGCGAGAGTAACAGCCATTGCAACTATAATGTAAGCCCATGTTGAATCAGCCTATTTCTTATAAATATCAAACCTATTTCCAGTCTCTTATTTTTCTCAAATAAATTCCTATGCAGCTGAAATTTCTTGATATGTAACAGTGAACTTTTTGAGGAAAAGGTTCCATAAAGTGTAAGTCATTTTTTGCATTTATCCAAATGCAGGGGAAAGGAAGACACAGAGCAGAAATATGTGCCTTCAAAAAGGAATGGAGAGTTTTGAACTAGGTCTCAACTGTGGTTGCCCCTTTTGGGGTGGTTAGACTGGTCACCAAGATCCACTTTGCACACTCAGGCAGGATGCAGTGAGCATGCTACTACTTGTCTTGTTAAGCATGTCTGGTGCCCTGTATGTTGTACAGTTCTTCACTCCAAAGCAAGGAAGAAACAGCAGATGTGACACCTGTCTGTAAACTGCTGGCAAACATTCCCTTTTGCTTGGAGTGCACTGACCAACTGTTCTTTTTCTGCAGAGGTTCTTGTACCGTATCTATCACCATAGTATCTGTGCCTTCCCAGAACTGAATTGGCCAACAGCTGTCATTTGTTGTTTGTTCTCTCATCCTGACCTCAGGGGAGAAGTATCTGCCATGGAATGTCTTGTTTTGTTAGGGGTTTTTTTAAGAGGAATGTTGAGGTTTTTGTTTGTGTGTTTGTTTTTCTAAATATACATGTTGCTCAGTATTTATTTGAGAGCAGGCAAGGTCAGAGAAGTGCACCTTTCACATGGAGTACAAATGGTGGTCCTAAATCCCATGGGAGTTCATGCCACAGTCTTGGACCACTCTCCAAGAAAGTTTTGCCCCCCACACTGAGTGTATTCTGAAAAAGCACTATCTTGTTGAAAGAGCTTCTTCTGCATCATCCCCTGGGTCATTCTGTAGTGGTCACCATTCAGAAAATAACTTCTCCCAATTTAACACAGCCATTGCTTGTGTAAAGTCCTCCCTAACCTTCATATCTGAGATGCCACTGTTCAGTCACTGGTAGCTGCCAACTTCTTAATGCTAGCTATTGTATATGACTTATGCCGCTGTAATCCATGGAATCTCTCTTCTGCCTTCCCTTCATTTCCTACCATTTTGCAGCAAGCTGACTGTTCATAAACAGTGCACTGAAACTAAAATGGAAAGTTCTGACATGTCATATCAAACTCCAAGACACAAAGCACCCACAAAGACTGCATTAAATCCCTAATCGTATATCGTAGAATAACAAGAGCTTTCCCATTTACTTCAGTGATCATGGGCTTGAACTCCAAGGCCACATCCTTGGGGCAAATGTTTTGATGGCTAATACTGCTTTTGTAATAATTATTCCTACTCACATTTGAAATGGAGCAAATGAAACTCATCTAAGGTAAGAATCACAGGACAAGGCTATCAGAGACACCAAGCAGAGGAGGACAGAAATGACTTTTCATCGTGAAACCAGACTCCATGGAGCAAAGGAAAGTTAGGAATTAGATAGATGTTGGTTGTAGAGTGAAATATTTTCAAAACTGTTGGCTAGGAGCATTCTCAGCCTTCATAGCTGTTGCTCCACCTTGGGGAACCTGTTAGGATGATACTGCACTACACTTGAAGGCATCACACACCAGCACAGTTAAGGGTATGAGTCATGGATTTTGTTTCAGAAGAGGGGTTTATTGTCTGTTTGCTTGTAGGAAAAGGACAAAATACATTGTCACCCCTTGTAGATGGGACTCTGCTTCCCAGGACCAGGGCAAGAATCTCCAGCAGGAACACAGCTGGTCTGTGCAGACTTGGCAGGCTTTGTGCTGCAGAGGTAGGCAAGACCAGGATAAATTAAGTTGAACCGAACAATATCTCTGAATAACATTTAAAGCAGGGTTGTCAAACTGGCAGCCTACAAGCTTCATGCAGCCTGCAAGCTTCTACATCCGCTTCCTGTTTAACCTCACAGTGGGAGAGGGCCCAGGCTGGAGCCACAAGCCACTGGTGCTGCCTGGACAGTAGGGAGCAGGTGGTCTGGGGAATGAGGAGCCACACAGCATCAGTGGTGCCCACACAGCGGGCAGGTTCTTGCGGGGGCTGCCCCTGCAGTATATGGCTGGCACAGTGTGTGGTGCAGGAGCTGCATATTAATGCCATTTGCAGCCCCTGGCCATAGAGAAGTTTGACAGACCTGATTTAAGGGTATGGACACCAGGACATTTGAAGCTGTTTCAAAAGGGCAGCTGCTGTTATGTTCTAATTGTGATGTGTGGTCAAGCTGGGTAAAGCAGTATTGACACTGGAGCGGCTTTGCTACATTGTATCATTCCCAGCTTGTCTACACATAATAAGTAGAACCTAACAGCTTCTGCCTTTTTCAAACAGCTGCAAACCTATGGGTGTCTATACACTAAGACTAACTATACGTGTGTTCGTAAGGGGCTCGTGGGGGGAATGTTTTAATTAGAGCAGTTCACAGGCAGCTGCTCTGATTAAAATGCCACAGTGTCATTCAATGAGGTTTAGTTAAAGCATCCCTCAGCCATTTTTAAATGTGCAAGGGCTTAATACCTGTGATGCTGCAGCATTCTAATTAGAACAAAGCAGACTTGATTAATCGAATCTGCTCCAGCGCATTCTAATTAGAACACCAACAAGCATGTGTATAGGTAGCTTAAGTGTGTTTTAGCTGCCATAAAACTATAACAGTGTCAGGGTATAACATGATAACATGGTTTCAGAAAGAACACTATCCCTGTTGGAGCAGAGTGCAATAGGTCAGGCTGCATCCTCATTGTTATTATAATCCTGTTTTTCAGAGGCTTATTATGTGGCATTTGGTATTCAAGCTCAGCAGAAACATATACAATCTCAGCTCGCACAGTGTTTCTTTTTGTCTAGTGTTTATTCTTGAGGCTTATATTTAAATCAGAAATGTGGCCTTTGTTATGTCATACATTTGCAAAAATATGCTTGTAATCTATGTGAATAAAAAGTATCTTAGAGAAGAAGCTAGTTATTGTGAAGGAATTACGTATGGATTTGCAAAAATAATTATGGAAGAGTGTCAAATTTAACTTTATTTTAGTTTGATTTTATTTTTAAATTGACTAGTTCCAACAGATTCACATTCATCAAAGAGCATTCCTAAATAGTTTATCCTGGATTAGATATACACACACAGGCGAGAGAGAGAGAGTGTGTGTGTGGGGGGGGGGGGGGGGAGTCCCCCGGACTCATTTCTTCTCCTGCTGGTCCAGACAGAGGCTGAGAGAGGAAAGAAATGGTCTGCTTGCTCACTGCTTAGTTTTTGCACAGAAGTCTCAGGGCACATGTGCAAGGCACCAAATGTGAAAACAGCAGTATCTCTGGATTTTCTCTGCATTCACTTACAGAGCCTAGGAAGAGCATGGACATTACACTATGCCATTCCTGAAGAATGCATGAGGGAGGAACCTCGAAGGAATATACACTAAAAGAAAGAAAGAAATCCTCTCAGAACTGGAAGAGAGAGGTCTTGATGGGGGAGTGGGGAAGAGGAGGGGTTTACTCAACATAACTATAGAAGCTGAACATTTTTCATGCAGTGTCATTTCTTTCTGAGTGGACAATATCTCTTTAAAAAACCACAGATTATATCTATGAAGGGAAGGTTTTATGCTGTTTTCTTTCAGCCTTTACTTGATGCCCTGTAACCATTCCAGAGGAGCCTTTAAGGGAATGCAGCACGTACTCAAAGGGAGATGTTGTCAAGCCTGATAGCCTCAAACTGGGACTTGAGTGGCTGTAATTGGGATAGTGGTTCTTGGTTTGCCCCAAGAGCTTCCTCGTGTTTAAAATGGAGTTGGAAGGAGTTTTGCCATGGGAGCAAGATCAGGCTCACTGTTCTCAATTCCCGTTTCCCTTTTTGTTCACCTATTTTTCCTCCCCCAGAGCAGAATTCTTGTCAGTTTTACCCTTCAGCCTTTTATATAAGAGCTGAGCATTGCTATGGGGGGCAGTAGCTAACAAATCCTAGCCTATGTCAGTGGTGAATGTCTTTGCTCTGATTTAGAATAAGTGGGCCATTTCTTTGTGTCTCAGATTGATTTTGCAAAGGGCTAAAAAAACCCCTTCATATGGTCTTGGCTAGAGCTCTTTACCTCTAGCCTCAGCTTCCCCATCTATAAAATAGGAATAATGAGAGTGCAGTGAGACATGCATTAAACAGCACTTTTTTAACAGGAGGACTCCTACTGATAACATAGGAATCAAGGGGTGACAAGAACCATCAGCCCATGCTGGGAATAAAGAGCTTCCTCGAGACATTTCTTTTCTTTAGTTGAGATCCCCAAAGTCCAGACTCACATTATTTTTCAGCAGACTGTGACAGTGGGAGGAACAGCTTTCAGCCCTGAGCTTTTTGTCCGGTTCTGAGCAGTCACTCAGATGGGAGGATCATTGTGTCATAGCGGGAAAACATAAAAGCTATTTGTTGTGAGCCTGGGGAGCCTGATTCATCCCTGTGTTGCTCCAGTATGATCAAGGGAGTGTATACCAGCTTAAAGATGATGTAATTCAGTGGGGAACTGGACCCTCACCCTTCTGTTTTTCTTCCCATTAGTTTCAGCAGGGGTTGGGAGTTGCTTTGATTCCTTTGTTTTGGACCCTGGCTGACAGGTCTTGATGTTCTTGGTCAGCATGGTGCTCACCAAGGCAGATCCCTTTGCTTGTGATGTCCATGGATTTGCTCTAACCTAACAGAGATGAGAATCTCTGGTAGAAAAATCCTGCAGCACTGCAGTGCCTAGGGACATCACAACAGGATAGTTTCCCGCCTGAGCTCTGTGTTTCTCCATTTAAGCCAGGCCTGTAATATTATATTAACATGGTGGGGATTTTCCGTGTTAGGTCAAAAATGAAACAAGCACTGTAAGGGGATTTCTTGTAAATGTTCTTTGTTGTATTCACTTAGGTTTCACTTCTTTCTTTAGAAGTAAGCCCTATTGATTCTAACTGGAGCTTTCATTGACTGCTCTAGCTGTGGGACCTCTAGTGGTCACAGCTTGTGTGGCTTTTTCCAAGAGTTGCTAGATTCATTTGTCTCAGCAAAAGGACGAGTGAATGAAAATCCGTGAACAATCCTGCTCTCCACCGCCAACTAAAAAATCTACGTGGTTTGGAAGATTTGTTTCCCTCTGAACAGTTTCATTTTAAAAAAGCTTTCAACTTCCACGTTCAGGGAAGAACTGATAGGATTTGGTTTCTGCATTTCCTTTAACCATCATTTATATTTAGCTGATTTTATACTTAGGTTTAAAATGAAAGAATCCCCCTGTGTTTGTTTCAATTCCAGTAAAGAGGGCTTCCATCTTCTTAAAGGCTGTATTTCTACCCTCTGTACTTCCCACCCCTGAGGCTTGCAGTCACGATCATCATTCTCCCAGCTGAGGAAGGCTGGATAGTACTGCCCTTGAGCCCATGGAGACTACTCTGTCAGCCAGGGACATTAATGCATAGTGACATCATAAGTCATGACCTCCCAGGAGAACTGCCAGCATCTGCCAACCTGGAGAATAAAAGCCACAGGCTGACACTGAACCCAAGTCTCTTATATAGTATTACAGAGCAGTAGTAACAGTCTCCTTGTTATGACCAGTCTGCACTCTTCTAGAAAAATAGGGCTGGAAGGCATTTCAGGAGATCACCTAGTTCAAACCCTTGCTCGAGGCAGGACATCCCTTGAAAAAGTGTTTATTTAACCTGTATTTAAAAGCTCCCACAACCCATCTAGGTAATCTGATACAGTACTTAATGACCTTCATGGTTGGAAAGTTCTTCTTAATAAACAAGCCAACCTAAATTTTCCTTGTGGCAATTTAAGTACAGTATTTCTTGTCATGTTCCTTTTGGAGGTAGAGAACTGTTGATTAGCATCCTTTTCATAACAACTCTCTTCAGTTTGGTCTTATTCAGACTAAATAACCCTGATTCTTTGAAGTGTTGTCTTCTATGTCACATTTTCTAGACTTTTTTTTTGTTGCTCTCCTTTGAACTGTTTCTAATTTATCTGCATCGTCGTTGAAGCGTGGCACCCAAAACAGGAAAGAGTACTGCAAGGGAGGCCTGACCAGGGCTCAACACAGTGGAAGAATTGCCTCCTGTAGCTTGCATGCAACATGCCTGCTAATATATCGCAGGATGCTATTGCTTTTTTTTTGCAGCAATACTCCACTATTGACTCATGTTCGTGGACTGCAATGGACAGCAATCCACTGTACTCCTAATCTCCCTTCCTGTAGTACTGCAGCCTAGCCAGTTGTTCCTCATTTTGTATTGGTACATTGTATTAGACCATCCCACCCTAAATGCAAGACTTTGCACTTATTCCTATTGAATTCCATCCTTCCTATTTATTTCAGACCTTTCCTCCAACTTATCCAGGTCATTTTGAATCCTAAACTTGTCCTCCAAGGGGCATGTCCAGACGAGCGTGCACATGAAGTTTGTGGCACCGCAGACCACACACACCTCACGTGCAGGCATTTGCTATGCTGCTAATTTGCAGCAGGGCAGGTTTTTTTTGACACTGGGAGATCCAGGAAAAACAGGGTGGTACACATGGTGGCAGCATGCACCACCTGAAGCCGGAGCCTGGCCTCAGCCTCCTGAACCCCACCTAGGGCAATTTGCTATGCGCCACAGCATGCATGCACGGGTGTTCCCCTAGGACAGGCAGCAGCAGCACATACTTGTATGTACAAGTATGTGCTGCTGCTATTCATCCCCAGGGAAACACACACACACACACACACACACACACACACACACACTCATCTGGATGCACCCAAAATGTCTGCAGTCCCACCTGCTTGGTGTCATCTGCAGAGTTCTTGCATGTTTTTTTTAGCCAGTTCAGCTATCAACAGTTCAGCTATCATAAACATACCACACAGTGAAGAGACAACCAATTGACTAGAAAAGTAATTTTAGAAGTGCCTTTGAGGTATCTTTTTGGCTCTTTTAATTCAGTTTAGTAGCTGGAAACAGAAGCCAATACTTTCTGTGCAGACTGCTCTCCTTGGGCCATCAGAAAACCCTGCATAGACTGTGGCTTGGAGCTGTCTGCACTGGACCATACAATTCTTTTAGTCTCTGATCCAATGAAAGTAAGTTCAGCAGTTTCCAGAGTATAGAAGCAAGACCTCTATTATTAATTCAGCCAGATCCCCAGCGATTGGCAGTGGTAGGAGAGGTTCAAAGATATATCATTTCACAGAAATAAAGTTTCTTAAACATCTGCATAGGTGTAGTTTAGGCTGAGGGGAATACAGGGGTCAGTAGAAAGTCACTTCAGCTGTGTTTGTCTTATGAGTTTATTTTATAAGCTGAGTTTCCAAATGTGTCTCTCTAAACCAAGTTGAAAATATTTCTCCAGCTGGTACCTTTTACCAGCTGTCGCACTTCAGTTAAATTATCCCTGAGTCAGTCCACTTAGAAAATGCAACTCCTTTCATGTCATTTTAGGGAAAATAGAGAAGATCAGGCCTCCACCATCCCCAACAGCAGAAAGTCCCCTCTCGCAACCTGACTCACTGCCTGATGAGGCTGCAGGATCCCAGCGCCCAAAGAATTTGATGCAGACCCTCATGGAAGATTATGAAACGCACAAGACTAAGAGGCGTGAGAGGATGGATGATAGCAGTGTAAGTATGCTCTTCCCTTTTGCTCTTCTACGTGTAGCACTGGGTTATCTTTCATTGCAGGCCACGAGCTGAGGTTGGGAGGACAACTTTTAGCTTCTTAAATGCCAGGTGTTCTTTTCAAAATGACTCACTGAGTAGTCTAAAGGTATTTAAGGCAACTCATTTGAAAGGAGGAAAGAATCTATATAAAAGTTAGAGCCCAATCTACTACTAATAAGCCCAAGCCTAACTGACCTGATCAACTTGTAAATCATTTCTTACAGAGACATTGTGGTGAGCGACACAACAACACTTTTTGAGGTGTATAAATTGGGTCTGTCCAACACTGGTGTTCACCCAATATTCATTAAATTCCCAGAGTCCTTGTCCAGAATGCAATGGTTTAGCCTAAATGGATAGATTCCCTGAAAGCTATGTTTAGGATTGTTCCTGGTTTAGATCAGGAAAATGCTGAAGGATATCCGACACCTGACAGCGGACAAAATGCTGTTTCCCATGCCATTTGCTCTCTTCTTTGGCAGATGCAGAAAGGAAAAAATTACAAGAATCCTGCTGAGTTAGTCTCATAGGTGCCTCCCATTCAGGTTTTTGCAATAACAGCATTGATGGGGAGTTCACTTGCGAATTTCACATGCCAGTCACAGATCAGGTGTGCGCTTTAAACAATCTCTTTTCCTATCCATGCACAGGGATTTGCAAAAGGTTCTTCCTTTGTTGTGCATCCCTGTGTTGTGTGTATATGTAGGATAGACAAATAGCATAAGCCCTTAAAAGGATTTCAGTATTATTAGCCATTACAGCTGAATTTTGTTGTTGTTTATTCCCTGTAGTACCCACAATGTGCTACACACATTTCAAACACTTGGAATGTAAGGAAGACAATACCAGCTCATCATCTAAGGAAACTGCCTTCCTCACCACTTCCATTTGAAATAAAGCCTTTTTAACTCGAAAGACTTTCAAGTTTATACTGTAAACAGTAGCCCACAAAATGTGCTGGATTTTAATTGTGGCTGTTTAATCATCATTATTATTATACACCACCATATGGTATTTAAAATTAGAAAGAGTTAAATGAGTGAGGAACCCACTGCATTTTTTGGCTGTGAATTAATGCAAAACATGAGGGCTGGTTTTAAGGTTCAAACAGGTGCTGCACTGGTTTAGGAGCTGATCCCATTTTCACTGAAGTCAGTGACCAAACTTTAGTTGACATCAGTGCAGCAAAATTAAACCCTTAAGGAGGTCTTCCTACCTCCTGGTAGCCAGCATGTTTCAACTCACCATTTATTTTCTCTAACACAAGAAACTTGGTGTCTTCCTTTCACACAGTGAAGGCACCTCTTCAAGAATGGGTTACTGTCCAATTACCTTTGCGTCTTATAGGCAGTTTCCCTGTGTTCAGGTTGGGTAATGTTCATAACTGTCTCCCCCTGGAAGATATTAGGACTTTCCCCCTTCTATATATTGCCATCCTAGCGCCCGTGATATGGTGCCATGAGGCATCTCATTCAAGAGATTTGAGGTATGATTCTTTCCTCACTTTCCTTGAGTGTAGACTAGGGGTAACTTAAAATTAATTTAGTGGTGCAGAAACAGTGCAGGTGACTGGAGAATCCATCCTCAGGTGGCATTGATAACTTTGGAGCTTATTTCTATCAGTCAGTTCAATGTATTGCTGATGGGTAAAGGCAAGTTACACTCTCATCATGAACTTTTCCTTGTAGCGCTGTCTCCCATGATGAATGAAGGTGACTTACCCTGCCCATCAGCTTATGGTTGGAATCCATTATCATAGTCATTCAGTTGTTACCTGCTGTATGTTGTGAACCTCAGAGCACATGCAAATGAAAGGTGCCATTAAAACACAGGGTCACACTCTCTCTTCTAAGTTCTACTTGTGCATCTAAGTCAGAATCCACAGAGCTGCACAGGTCCCACCTAGAAAAGAAGTTGGCCATGATTGTTTTGTCTCCTGTATTTTGAAATGCGAGTCAATGTCTTGACCAAGAACTTTGCTATGAAAGTAGAGCAACATCCCATAGAAGCATGGTTCTGGGTGTCTGCTGCTTGCTGATGCTAAAACTATTGAGGTATTTGTTGTTTAAAAGTTATACTGTCAGCCAATTACCACTATTGTACAAATTGCAGACCAGGTCCTGGCACAGATAAACAGCACTCCATTTAAGTTAAAGGAGTCAGCTGAAGGTCTGGCCCAGTTTTGTTTTCATACCTATGTTCTATAAACCCATTTGGAGTCCAGCTTTTTTTAGTAATATATTTCTATTTCTCAGGGTGTGATAGCAGATCAATTAGAGTATCTTGCTATTCTCCAGACAGGGCTTTGCAGCCTTGCCCAAATTCATACCAGCTCTGCTGTCCCCTGTCCACCATCTGTAAATGAGTACCTGATCCCTCAGGCTAGGGAATCAAAGGCAGCAAGATGCAGTGCTAGCCACATGACCTTGTGCACTGCTGACAAGAGGAACTGGTGTGCCTTAATCATGCTGGCCCTTTGGGTAACTAAGCTCAGGTGGCTCTTTGACCTTGGCCTTGCCCCTTCTCCCTCCCCCCCGCACATCCCAAATCCTGCGACAGCATAAGTCCTCCTTGAAACAGTTGGAGTGTTTTAGTTATCCTCCCTTTTTTCTTTTATAAACAACTGTCAGGACTGGGAGGAAGAGAAATCATAAGAAGGGGTGTACTTTGTCTTGCCAAGCTTGCACCATCTTTGGTTTGAGCTAATATTTTGTGTGCCAGGCTAAGCAATAATTATTTAAACAACCATTAATTCTGATTTGTCAGCAGAGGCCTTTAAAAATGCAGTGTCAGACAAAAGAGAGTAATTACAGAGAAGAGCAAATTGCTGAACCATTTAAAAATATATTAAAGAAGCATAATTACCAGTCAGACAGACAGCTGCCATTTTGGAAATCCAGTTCTGTAGGGCAGGACTGTTGCTCAGCTCACCAGTTGAATGCCAAAGAAATCAGAGACTTCCTAAGCTGCTGGAAGCTAAGTTCTGTCGTGTCAAATGCTCCCTTTGTCTGTGTAACACAGAAAAGAACAAAGCTCAACAAATACTTGTCTGAATACTGCGAGCACTTTACATAACTTAGTAGGTTTGACATAATGTTTCCCTAAGTGTGGTTTAGATGGAGGTGATCCTGCCTTGAGCAGGAAGTTGGAGTAGATGACCTCCTGAGGTCCCTTCCAGCCCTACTCTTCTATGAGTCTAAGTGAGTAATCCTGTTGAAATGGAGCTATCTTGGGGTATATGCAAAAGTCCTGCAATGTGTTACAACAAATAATAGGAAAGGTGGTGTTTGCATGATGGGAGCCTTGGGTGCTATCCATACAAGAAACATGAGGAGGAGAAAGAACACCTTGGAACCATGAGTTATCATCTCATTTATCCAAGGAAGCTAATGTGCAGACTGCACTTTCTCTGTCTCTTAGCGTGCTGTTCTTCAGCACAGCTCCTCCTCTTCATACTTTCAGCTATTGGCTTTTCAAGTCAAAGTAGTTTTTCCTTGGCCAAGACCAAATCCAGTACACCTGCCATACGAAGGACCTCACTGCATCACAGGGGAAAGGGACAGGGGAAGATATTCTTTCTCTAGCTGTTTATTTCTAAAGAAGTTGCTACTGCAGTGGATTGATGAAAGGATGAGGATAGCAGGAAGACTGCAACAGTTTGAACACCCAAGAGTGTGGTTGGCCAAGAGGAAGGGGGCCAAGCTGGGAATGATGCCAGACCATTTCAGGTCCACTGCTATGGGATGTACACATTCTCACTGGGTTTTGGGGTTTTTTGATTTGCTTCCAAAGTTCAATATGTTTGTTCCTTGTACTAATGTTGGTCTTTTCCCTTTCTGCCAGTACACCTGTAAATTACTGTCTAGCAAGGTTACTTCTGAGGTACTTTTCAACTGCTTATTTTTGCTTTCTCTTGCATGGTGGTACCAGGTGCATGTGGCTGCAGTTTGCATTTCCATGCTGATTGTCAGTGCTGTTTCACATCAGAAATGCGGTGAGGGCATGTATGTGGGGGAAACCCTCTGATTCATCATGTGCACCTTTTTGTTTTGCTAGTGCTGGAAATCTAATTACAATTTTCAGAGGTGAGAAGATTGTAATTAGAGAGATGGGACCAAATCAAAGTCTAGGATCAGAACCTTCAGTCCTGATTTACATGTGACCCTCTCAACTGAGCCCTTCTCTGTCAGGGGTAAAACGAAAACCCTTGGTGCATTCATCTCTAGACTTTGAGGAATTGTGGCCCCAGATTGAAGTGCTGTAACTCCTCTGCATCTGCAGTGACAGCGTGTTCAGTAATATAAAAATTTGAATTCTGAACAAAGTATCCTCTTGGACAGCTTTGTTTCAACTCATGGATTCAGGCCACAAATGAATGAGTTTGGTGGCCTCGTCATTGTCCCTATATTGAATAGTTTGTCTATATAACAATATGGTGACCACAGACACCACATGATTATGTACCATTGGTAATCCATGCAAAGGAAAGACCCAGAGCTGCAGATGCAGGGGTGCTTTAAGTCAAACTTGAAGTGTTTGAGAAGAACGTCTGGGGAGGAGAAGCATACAAAGCCTGTATCCCTTGAAACATTGGCTTTGAACGCACTGTTGTTCCTTCATTTTTAAGAGCAGAAGCTGAAATCAATTAAATATTTTGCAATACTAAAATATTACCATTTGTTATGTAGCATGTGTCCCAGGAATGCCAGACAAGATTTTCTATGTGTGCGTGTGCTTCTGTTTGTATCCTCTGAGCCTCAGAAGGGAAACAAATAGGCACTTGTGTCTAAGAAGTATTCTGCCATCTAGGAATACATTCTGGTGATTGGCACATACATCTCTCTACTCTACAAATCTCTGCAACAAATCTTGAGCCCACCCAACCCTCCCACACACATGCACACTCTCCCAAAAATGAGTATCTGCAAAAAATCCCTTGAGATCAAAGGGAAAAAAAGTTTTATCCAACTTCAAGGGCTTCATTAATTAGATAACTTCCCGTGTGGTTTACTATAAGAGACTTACTTATAGTCATTATTCAGGTAGACACTTTGTGCAAATGTTTTTCAGTGTCTGAATTTCTACTGACCTGGTCCTACACACATTCCCTGGCCCTTTTCCTCCTTCAGACTGTCATGTATTACTGGCCAGTGTGTATCGGGATACAGTGCCCTGTAAAAGGCATGAGCTGAGAAAATAGATTTTAGGTTCCTAATTCATGCAGTGCATCTGGAAATGGGTAAGTGGCTCCCATATAAAATACATATATATAATAACAGCATATAATATAATCATGTATGATACAATAGATATTCCTCTTCTTGCCAAATCTACTATCACTGCAAGTGGGAAAGAAGTGGGAGACTTAAGCTGTCTAACGATTTTCATGTTTTGTACAGCTTAAAAACTTTCAACTCTGATCTTTGTCATTAAGCATCTGCCCTAGGAAATGGCCTTTCTTTCAGTCCTGCTGCTTTTTTGTTATGGATTCTCACCTCGGTGTGGAAGTCCTTAGCAACACAGCTCTTACCAGTGTCAATGGGAGTCCCAATTATACTGTTAGACTGTGACTATTCCCCAGACTGGCATGGCATATCTTCTTCCAGACTGGATTGTACAATAAAAGTATGCCACACCTTTTTCTTGTTCCAGTTCTTAGAGAAACTGCTGACACCTGCATGCACAGATAACGTGTGCTTGTGTCAGTTGTTGTCCTTAGAAACTTCTGGTTTTATCTTTGATAACTACATAATTTTACCCATTCATATTGAGAATATTTCAAATACACCATAAGGAATGCTCTGGTAATGGTGTTTAGTTTCAGAGGCAGCTGAAAAGTTTTAATGGTGACCAGCATAAATTTGCCAATCACAAAACTGAAAGTGAGAAGACAGGCTGTCACCACTGCTGGCCCCAAATATATTCGAACACACTGAAAGGCACCAAATTCGCATTCTTCTCTAAGGCTATAAACAGACATTGTATTTATATCTAGAGAAAGCCTTTTGTACCAGGATCCTACAAACAGTCACACTTATTGGCCTGTTTCCGGTACTTGTGAGCTACATAGGATAAAATGCGCTAACAGCTCCTTCCACCTCTTCCATCAACCCCCCTTCTCCCCAGGCACATATACCTCTGTGTGCATCTGTAAGTTAATTGTGGCTCATCTACTGTATGTACTGAATCCAAGATGACTTTTTGAATTTAAGATGACCCCCCAATAATTAGATTCTACAGATGGAAAATTTATAAATTTGCTATAATTTTCCATGTCCAGAATCTAACTATTAGAGGGTCATCTTAAATTTGTCCCCCTGACTCCTTTCCCTTGCTTCCTACTGTCTGTTCCCATCACCACTTGCACCCCCTGCCACCTGTTGTTCCCACCCCAGTGTCTACTGTCAGCCTCTCTGCCACCTGCATCCTCGCCCTTCACCTTGCCCCCCTCCCACAAGGCATCTGCCCTCCTAGCACTTTCCCCCACCCTGGCACATGCCCCCCCCCCCGGCTGTCTGTCCTTCCCCCTGCCCCCTACCACTTATCCTCCAATGCAGTTCTAGCCCTGGGCACAGAGCACATGGTTACTCTGGCCCCAACCCAACCATGCTGCAGCAGCTGTGGCAGTGTCAGCTCCGGCCCCAACCCCAGTCCTGGCCCTGGAGCCATAGCTGCCACCACCACCACTGCTGTTGTGTGGCTGTGCTGGGACCAGAGCAACCATGTGCTCTGGAGGTGGAGCTGTGGTGGGAGGAGGTGTGGTAGTGAGGGGGAGACAGCAAGGGCCAGGATCGGGGAGAGGCAGATGTAGCAGAGGGCCAGAGGGGGGAAGATGCTGAGGGACAGAGACAACAGGGGAACTCGCACAGGTAGCAGAGGCGGCAAAGCTGGAGCCACAGCTGCAGGCCCTCCTCCCCTGCCCCCTTTGTACTTGAATCCAAGACCATTCCATGCTGAAAGGGGAAAAAAATCTCCATCTTGGATATGAGTAAATACAATAACTAACTTGTGGTTCATTCCAGAAACAAGCCTACCATGCTGGGTGCTTTCTCTTGTCACCTACTGACAAGAACCGCAGTGCAGCTTGGAAGGGCCTCTTGTTTCAATCCTGCCACTCCTGTTTTGATCCAAATTAAAACCTGGGGCAATCAGAACTGCCACGAATAAGAGATTTGTTTACAGTCTAAGGCTTTCAACCATCAATGAGCCTCCAACAACATGTGCATATTCTGTAGAAACAGGATTTAGCAGGAAGTGTGACTGGTAAATAAAAGGCCTTCATATTGCGGAATAGAAAGTACTGTTTGCTGTGTACAGTTGTGTGATTGTCTGGCCAAAAGCCAAGAACTAAACTTCCTGTTTTGGGGCAGCCATAGCCAACTTTTCAAGAGTAGGCATCCTCTTTTGTGCATTTTTCTGACAGTTTTGAGTACATTTCACTTATGCAGAAGTTTCACGTGCACATAGATAGCTGTGTGTACAGTTACTAAAATTGACTGTCTCAGACCTCATTAGGACTCCACTTATTCATTTTAATGATTGAGTTAATGAGTAATGATCTTGTTTGCACAAGTTTATGTGCTTCTAATTATTTAACTAAGAAGAAAGGCTATGCTTTAAAAATCAAGCCCAACCTATCTAAATACAAGCATTAGGATTTAAAAATGGACATACAAATGGTGATTACCATCACAGTAGGCTGTTCACTCCTCTTGTTTGCAATGTTTAGGGAGGCTCCCAGTATTTAGTGTTGGACCATTTTAGAAAATGTGGTAAAGCAGGACCTGTATATGCTGCTGGGGGAGGGAGGGAAAGGGGTGTGGGGGGGGAAGAGGGGCAGGCTTTAAAATTATTTTATGACACCTCCCACACCTGTGGAATTGCTTGCTCTTCCTTGTTGAGTCTTGGTTCTTATGCATATCTGAAAGGCTGCAGGATAACCAATCTTCTCATTAACTGAAACTCAATTTAGATGCAGAGGGTATTTTTACGTGTGCTTCCAATGCAGTGCCAAGCTGCACTAATGAAAAGCGCACACGCGTCATGTATCAGCAGCGCCTCCATGTTGAGAAAATGGCAGCGGTACTCTTTGGACTAAAACACATCGAACGTGTCATATATCTTGACTTCAAAAAAGCCTTCGATCTGGTGTCCCATGATCGCCTCTTGGAGAAACTGGCCAATTGTTGCCTTGGGTCCTCCACAATCCACTGGCTGGAAAATTGGCTCCGGGATCAGACCCAGAGGGTAGTAATTGATGGAAGTCACTCATCATGGTGTCCTGTGACCAGTGGGGTCCCCCAAGGCTCTGTCCTTGGACCCATACTGTTCAACATCTTCATTAATGATGTGGACACTGGAGTCAGAAGCGGACTGGCCAAGTTCGCCGATGACACCAAACTTTAGGGCAAAGCACCCACACCAGAAGACAGGCAGGTGATCCAGGCTGACCTGGACAGGCTCAGCAAGTGGGCGGATGAGACTCTGATGGTGTTCAACGCCAATAAATGCAGGGTTCTCCACCTTGGGAAGAAAAACCTGCAGCATCCTTATAGGCTCGGCAGTGCTATGTTGGCTAGCACTATGCAAGAAAGAGACTTGGGGGTCATCGTTGACCATAAGATGAACATGAGCCTGCAGTGCGATGCTGTGGCTAGTAAAGCGACCAAAACGCTGGCTTGCATCCATAGATGCTTCTCAAGCAAATCCCGGGACGTCATTTTCCCCTTGTACTCGGCCTTAGTGAGGCCACAGCTGGAGTACTGCGTCCAGTTTTGGGCTCCACAATTCAAAAAGGATGTGGAGAAGCTTGAGAGAGTCCAGAGAAGAGCCACGTGCATGATCAGAGGTCAGGGAAGCAGACCCTACGATGACAGGCTGAGAGCCCTGGGGCTCTTTAGCCTGGAAAAGCGCAGGCTCAGGGATGATCTGATGGCCACCTATAAGTTTATCAGGGGTATCTGGGGGAACGTTTGTTCACCAGAGCGCCCCAAGGGATGACAACTAGGTCGAACGGTCATAAACTACTACAAGACTGTTTCAGACTGGACATAAGGAAGAATTTCTTTACTGTCCGAGCCCCCAAGGTCTGGAACAGCCTGCCACCGGAGGTGGTTCAAGCGCCTACATTGAACACCTTCAAGAGAAAACTGGATGCTTATCTTGCTGGGATCCTATGACCCCAGCTGACTTCCTGCCCTTTGGGCAGGGGGCTGGACTCGATGATCTTCCGAGGTCCCTTCCAGCCCTAACATCTATGAAATCTATCTCCAAGCACATTGCCACCATTTTCTCAGTGTGGAGGCATGCTACGCCACTGATACATGTAGCGCACGAGGCTGCCAGCGTGCATCAATTTACGTGCTCCAGCAAGTCTGCTCTGACACACTGGATTTCCGGTGTGTCGAAGCAGGCTCCCCACATGTGTATAAGTAACCAGAGGGCTAGACCCTCATCCACCTATTGAGCACCTAAGTGGACTTAGGCATCAAAGTGCAATTCTATTCCACTTTGCTCAAGTCCCTAAAAATTCATTAATAATTGTACTTTTGTAACGTAGCGCTGTCTTACCCTTAAGATTGAATCACAAAAAAGCATCAAGAAGGAAAGGAGGACCCGCCCATCTTATGCATTAATGATTTTTTAGGGATTTAAACAGGGTGGAATAGAATTGCACTTAGGTGCCTAAGTCCATGTTGATGCCTAATAGGTGGAATAGGATCTGGCCATGGGTGAACATTTGGCCTCGTTGACATTCATGGAAATTTTTCCAGTAACTTCAGTTGGAGCAAGAAGTCTCACTTTTGTGTGTGTCTCTCTCTCTGCTTGTGTGTGTCTTTGCATTATCTGTGTTTTAATTATGTCCTGTCCATGTCAGTACCATCCAAAGAACATGAGGAATCTACACAGCAATATTCTGTGCCACTGACTGAAATTAACTAGAGATACATGAGGCTTGGCAGTTTCACTCAGCAGAATGTGCCTTGGGGTGATTGTCCATTTTTTACTGAAGCATGCCCCTACAAGCTTTTATCAGCTGTTGGTGCTATTGTTATTGCTGTCTCTCCAGTAGATTTCTCTCTCTACCTGTCACTATGGAACAGGTAAATAAATCTTGAGCTTAACCATTCTGTCATATTTTATTCTGACAAGTGATATATTAAAGAGGGCATAATGACATGAAACAACCTTCTGTAACTTCTTACAATATCTCTTGAGCTGAAACTCTGTCATCTATCTAGCAAGAGACGTAAAGGACATTTTTTTTTTCAAATAAAATCAATTCCACGTATTTTTTGTATACTTGTCTGTCCTTCCAATGTTGTTCCACTCTCTGAATTCTTTTATTTTGACTTGCAATTAAATTGCTTTTTCCAAATAAAATATTTTTACTTCATATTGCTATTTTCATTGGCATGATCTTTCCACTCCTCTCCAGAGCTGTTATTCACTTAAGGAGAGAATCTTTCACTGTATAATCTCTGGTAAGGCCACGTGCCAATTTTAGAAGCCATTCCAAACAAGTGATAAAATCTAGAGAGCAGTAATAGCAAATTGTTCCTACTAAGGGTTTTCAGTGGGGACATTTTACGTGTAGTAATATACCTAAGTCTGTTGGTCACTTTGAACCTCCCAGCCAGAATGTAAAGACGAAGCTAATTCTGCTCTCAACTATACCTTGTCTCCTGCAGGGCTCCATGGGTATAACTGAGAGTAGAGGGCCAAATTCCATTACCCTAACTTGCACTGCATAGCACTCTACTTCATAAATAGTCCTGACCTGTTCAGGACACTTCAGCACATACGAAGTCATCACCTGAAGGGCATATATCAGGATATACTGCATAAAGAATGCAGTTCCTGCTGGTTAGCTCCAGTCCTTGACCTTTACTGTTTGTGCTCAATGGGAATCTTATGTTCTACTACTAAGGACACAGGCTGGCATTTAAGGGTTCTTTGAAAGCCATGAGCCAGATTCTGACAACCTTACCTAAATGGATTAGCTCCATTTACTTCAGTGTATTGCTGTGCATGTACCCAAATCCCAGGGGTTATCTCTGCAGCTATTTATGGAATAGGTCTTGCACATTATGAGCAAAGTCCATAAAAATAAAACCTGTTTAGATTCACTATAATATTTGACCAAGGACTGAGCCTGTTTTGCTGTCTATTTGACGTAAGTTTCTAGGAAAATTGAGCTGTTCCTAATGCAGGCCAGTGGCTTCTTAAATGATGAGCTTAATACTATGGGATAAGCACTCTGGCTGCTTGCCGCTATCTGTATAGATTGGGCACTTCAGTGGGGCTTTTTTGCGCTTTTATCTGAAGCGGATTCAATCAGCTGTTAGATAAAAGCACCAAAAAAGCCCCATTGAAGCATCCGATCTGTACAGACATCGGGTGAGCCACGTCCAACTAATGCACTGCCTCTTGTTGGCAAGTTTAAAGTAAAATGCTGCTTTTTTCTCTTTTCTTTTTTTTCTTTTTTTTTAAATGTCTGCAAGCAGCCTCTGATTCCAGCTAGACAGCATTAATCCCACTGGTTTATGTCTGATGAACTATCCTCTTCAGTGAATTAAAAGGCCTCTTCTTCAGGGACTTCAAACATGGCAGTTAGTTAAAAGACACTTCACTTATGAAAATCTTATCAAATATTTAACAATAAAATGGTCATCAGTAAATCATTTGTGTTTCATCAAACAGTTCCATGGCCCTTGCTTCTTATAGCATTTATTTGATTTATGCTACTCTTAATTCTTAATGTCATGTCATTTTCATTTGGGGTATTCCCTCATAGTAAAGTAACATAGGCCTGGATCCAGAAGTTCATTTTCAGGCAACGCTGCCCCAATATCAACAGGCCACATGGTGAATAACACTAAGCCACTGGTTCTCAATCTTTGTAGACTCATGGCGTCCCTTGGAAAAAGCCAAATAAATGTTATCTCTTGTTTCTTGACTTGTTTCTTGACTACAGAAAAATAAAAGAGCAATTCTTCTGTTACAAAGAACTCGGAAAGACCATAACAGGTCAGAATGTTTCCGATGCTCTGGATTTTTATTTGAAATCTCTGGGTTTATCTTGTGAATCATAGTATCATAGTACTTAGGGTCGGAAGGGACCTAAACAGATCATCAGGTCCGACCCCCTGCCCCCGGCAGGAATGGGTGTTGGGATCATATCACCCCAGCCAAATATCTGTCCAGCCTCCTCTTGAAGACCGTCAAGGTAGGAGAGAGCACCACCTCCCTTGGGAGCCCATTCCAGAGCCTGGCAGCTCTGACTGTAAAGTAATGTCGCCTGATGTCCAGCCTGAACCATCTCTCTAACAATTTGTGGCCGTTGTTCCTAGTAACCCTGGGTGGTGCCCGGGGGAACAGAGCCTCCCCCAATTCCCGCTGGTCCCCCCTGGTGAATTTGTAAACGGCCACCAGATCCCCTCTCAGCCTTCTCTTGTGGAGGCTGAATAGGTTCAGGCCCTTTAGCCTCTCCACATAGCGCCTGCCCTGCTGCCCCTTGACCATGCGAGTGGCCCTCCTCTGGAAGATGTAGCATCTTCACTCAGGCCTGCAGATTTAGACCTAAGTTAATGCTGCTGTATATACAGGTTTGATTGTGTAATCCTTATTTTAACCCTAGCATCTGCTTAATTACAGGAGTAGTACAACAGTGCCTGCCTCTGTGCATAAGGGTTCCATAGTCCAGCTTTGTGTGTATGTGCAAGTTCCTGCAAAGGAGATGGGATGAACAACAGGGAGCATCAGAGAAGGGCAAATAAACAAAATGGTATTTTTGTTTCCTTTCCAGGTCCTTGAGGCTACCAGGGTGAATCGCAGGAAGAGCGCCCTAGCACTTCGTTGGGAGGCTGGAATATATGCCAACAGAGAAGAAAATGAATAATCCCTGTGCAACATGAAGGCGGGTTGGGATGGAGAAACCAAAAAAAAAAAAAAATCAATCAAATCAACTAAAAAGCAGCAGTATTTTAATTCAATATTTATTAAAGATAGGACAGACTCAGTAATGCGCCTGGAAACAGAAATGATCCATTTCCAGGCACCCTGAACAAACAGGCAAACCCACTCACCAAATACAACACCCCAGAAAGGACAAACCATTTCAAAGGATGCTAGGCGTGGAACCTTCCAAGGAAGAATGAGGATGTCATCACCATTGACAGAGGCCCATTGCAATAGGTCAGCCTGGAGATGAAACGAGTGGGCAAAACTCAGAGCAGGGCAAACACACTTGCTTCCTTCTAACTGAATTCCCTGCCCTGCTTTGCAACACTGAGAGATTTTGGCCTCTACAGACCTGCCACAAGAGGGTGCCTCATGGTAGCATCACCTACCTGTCATCCATCTTCCTGCAGACTTATCTGCATTCTTCCTCATCACCCCCCTGCTGCATTAAAGACATTGACATTACTTTGGTGTACTTTAGACAGCCATAAGATACAAAGAATCTTTTTTTTCCTCTTATTTTTGTGGTTTGAAGGTTTCTTTTCCTTTTCTCTTAATTTATCATTTATAAAATTTAAAAAAGGATGCTGTTATTGCAAAGGTACAATCCATATTTTTGCAATCTGCATACCTAATAAAATATCCCTTTCTGTCGCAAACACAATCTGTCATAGTTTAGGAGAGAACTAAAGGTCAAAGCACAGCCAAATGGATTACCTTAGGTGTAGGACCCTGTGTGCTTGCAATAGTGACTGCTCCAGTTTCTCAGAGCATATTTACATAACTGTTTCTAAATGTAATGTTTTTAGCGGGTGACAGTGATTTTGTGATAAGGGGGCAGGGCCATATGTGCAAAATCTGATTAAAGACCGATTAATTTGAGGTAGAAATATAAGGAGGAATGCACACACACACAAAATGACATTTACTTTTTACCAAGGCAATAACTGAGTCAAGCCAGTCTCTAGCACAGAAAGAGGTTTGAAGCAAAGAGCAAAAATAGTTGTGTCTTTAACTATATTTATACAATATGGAAGGCCTAGGAGTTAATGTAGAATGCTATGGGAACCATTTACATTTCCAGGAAACAAAAAGGTGAAGAAGGTAATAGGGAGTGAGGGAGAGAGAGAGAGGGAGGGAACACACACAAGTAATGAAAAATAAAGGATTATTTTTGCTGTTCAACCAGTGTTTTCAGAGCTAAAGGCAAAATATAGAACCTTTAGTTAATGCGTAGGCTTGGAATTGGTGACAAAGGATTGTTGTGTGTCTGGTTGTGTGCGTGCACGCGTGTGTGTGTGTGTGTGTGTGCGGCTGAACTACGAGAATGATCAAGAAAAGTGGGTGTACAGATTATTTTCTCCAAAGCTGTTTGCCAGCTATAGGGGTGAGTGAGAATTTCTTTTTTATGAAAAGGGATATAAAAAGGCACTGAGTTGATGCAGTATTTGTAATATTAAAATTTGACCCAACATAGTATTTGCATGAGTCACAATTGCAAAGTATTGAGCAGTTTTGTAATCTGACATTTAGGAAAGAAATGTGGTATTTATTCTTGTGCTTTGTATTCAGATGTAGTCTAGAGGCTGCAAGGTTTACTCTTTCTTTTCATGCAAAGCAATACAATAAGAGTATTTTACTATGGGAACCATAATTTCTGGACTAGAAATTACCAAGTTTATGGGACAAAAAACCTTCCCAAGTTCTCTATATATAGATGTATCATTTTTATAAACATAAAATGATTCTTTTGATTGCTTTTTAAATCAGCCAAGAAGCTGCCACTCCCCAAACCCCCTTGTTCTGCTTTTCCTACTGTTCTGTGACCCACTATTGTGTTATTTTCTGGGACAGTAAGCTCACGTAGCGTGAGTTTAGATACTGTGAACATTTCTCTGGTGCTTTTCTTAGATGAACACAAAGCTTGCAACCAAATGATAATGTTTAATATTTCCTTCCAGCATATGGTTTCATGCACACTAAGTATATCTCACATTTTCCTTTTATGCTATCAAAGGGATGGTAGCCACAGTGACAATAAGCATCAATTAAACACGTCCTATGAATTGTTTCCCTAAGTGCTATTTGAACAAAAGGAAACCCTTTTGAAATGGGTGGTAACTGTGAACAAGACTAAGCAGTTGTCATGTATCTTTTTTTTTAACTGAGTGAAAGTTGTGCTGCTTTGTGTGCAAGAGTGTACGCATACTCAAATAGAGTTACCATTCGGACATGAAGATCTATAGTAGATTCTGATCCACAGCTATATGCGTGTGTTAGTATTATCAAGAGGCTATAGGAAGAGTAATGCCACAAACTCTATAGTCTGTTGCCCAACTGATGGTGAGGCATTGCCCCTCATAACATTCCTCAGACTCGCACACTAGTAACAATAGGAGTTTAGGATAACTCAGGGCTCAAGAAGAGCAGAAGTGAGCCTTGGGCACTGGGCAGGGTTTTCTTAGCAGTGACCTATAGAATCAAGCCATACATCCAAAATGGCTTATTTGCTTATTGAGAGATTGTCTTACATCACGGGATGTATATCTAAACTTCTCTGAGCAGTGGTTGAATCTTAGCTTTTGTTCCCTCTTAAATGAATGTGCTTCTTCTGTCAAAGTAGTTAGTTATCCAGGGCTGAGGGAGTTATCAGTAGTTCTTGGCTCCCTAAATTACTTTCTAAGAAAAGTGCATTTCTTGTTTTCCTGAGGATGTTTTCTATAATAATAAATAAATGAAGCACTGGAAGTCACTTTTTCATTACATTACTTGCCACTTGATGCCTCCTCCTTTGCCTGTTTCTTCCTCTGCCCTCTGTAGCAAAAATTAAAGTCAAGTTCCTATGAAGAAAACTTGTTTTTGACATCTGGGAGTCCTTTATACTCGGGGTGCTGCTTCTTTCCACTCGTGCAATAAAAATGTTTGCATGTATCAGTTCAGTACAGCTAAATTCTCAAGTAACCAAGGTTTTCTCTTCCAGAAATTATGGATACATAATCTTTTGTTGTCAGCAGCACATGGCTCAGTGCTATGATAACTTAAATGCTATGCAGTTTACTTGCCTCTTCGTTATTTCATTTGCATGCTACCAAGCTTTGATGTCTATAACTATATGCCAGCATACATATTTATCTATGTATAAACTATATAAAATGCAACAATGGAACACTACTGCAAAGTTAACTTTGTCTACATGAAAAGAAATTATAAAATCCTTTCCTGCAGCAAAGACTGTTTTATTGAAACTTCTATCTTGAAAAATAGTTAAGCATTAGACTTTGTGATTCGGGTTGTGGGTTACAATGCAGGTTTCCGGAATTATTATTATTCTTTCAAAAAGCTGCCAGTTTTGGCTTTTTCTTGCTCCTTATCCAGATTATATGAAGGAAAATACAAAAAAGTTGATTTATTTAGCAACCAGAAGGTGGCACTTTCATCATGATTTGTCAACCAATTATACAGTACCTGGCTTTCTGTATATGTTAACCACTTCAATGTTGTTCTCCTGCTTCTGTTTTATAGTGACTGTGAGGCATACAATGCAAGTATATAATTATTTTCTCATTAAAACAGAAACCTGTGCTGTGTTTCTATAAAAAGGGGGGGAGTGTTCCTCAAAGTCCTTGCAGAGCCTTTGAGTAGGATTGCAAATGACTACCCCAGATTGACGTGAGTAGTAAGATTAGAGCTGGGTATCAGCAGGAATACAGAAATGCTCTCACAGTATCACCATAACCAATAAACTAAAGATCGATGCTGAATCATATCTGAAATATCATCCTTAGTGTTTCCTTCCCATGTTTCCTTGCAGTAGCCTGATTTCCATCTAGGTAAGAGGAAAGTCTGACATTTCTTGGATTGAAATCAGTTACAAATAGTAAGAGGCCTATGAAAGTGTCTTCTTGATTAACCCGTCATGCTGTGACCGTTAATTACTGTGTGGCCTGGGAACTTCAGTCTTGGAAGGACATCATGGCAGATGAAACACTAGGCATGTAACTTGTTAACATAATGGTAAATTGGACCCCAAATAAACTGTAGCTCTCCTACTGGCAGAAATATTCAAGTTTGTTCTGCTGAGCTTAACAATACCTATAGGCACCCAGCCACCTAGAGAGTCTGTTTCTTAGGGGTAAACACCAAGGGTATCTTTACATGTGCTCCAGAAGTGCGGGGGTGAGGAGTGCTTTAATTAGAGCAGCTCCGAGAGCCACTCTAAAGCTCCCACAGCATCTTATGTATCAGCAATCTTATGCTTCAAAATGGTGGTGGGGGCACTTCAACTAAAGCTTGTTCGACAGGCTTTAGTTAAAGCACCCCTGCCGCCATTTTGAAGTGTGGGGATGCTGATATACGAGACGTGGAGGCTGCTGGAGTGCACTAATTAGCATGCTTCAGTAGACTCAGTTGAGTCTGCTCCAACGCACTCTAATTACAGTGCACTGGAGCAGCATCCTTGCGTGTCTACAGGCACCCCACATTCAAGGCTGTGAGCCAGATTCTTTGCTGCTGTAAATCACTTAGCACCTTGACTTCACTGGAGCTTTCTCAATTTATATCAGTCAAGGATCTGGCCAAATGCATTTAGAAAAAATACTGGATTGCACATTTAGTGACAAACCTTATCCAGCTCCCAATGAAGTAAGGAGAAAGGTCCCAATGACAGCAGTTGAAGTTGGACAGGGACCAAATGTGACCACTTGATTTTAAGTACTTCTGAATAGGTGCTGCTGCTGACGTCTTTCCAATATATTCTGCTCTTTTCACTTGTATACACAATGTCCAAAATTCCTACAGATTTCCTGTCACATTAGTCAACCACAGTGACGGGATGTAAAAAGGGACCAGATATTCTCAAGATCAGTGCCAGTAGGGGTAGTTATACAAGCTAAAACAATACCATGACATCAGCTTTTCATTACATAGTTAAGGGAAAAATATTCTCCCTACCCCTCCCTTCCTGAGCATCTTTGCATTATGTCAGTGGAGACATGCTAAATACTCCATCATGGCAAAGCAAATTCCTCGCAGACAGTCCAAATAGGAAACCGGTTCCCATTTAAAGTCTGCAGTGGGAAAGCCTGAAGTCCTATGTAAAATCAAAAACATGATGGCAGTTTGTTCCAGTGGCTCAGTATGTTATGCAACCATTATGTTAATGTTTACTTTAATGATAAACACTTAACACTGAAAAGTTCCTGTCATCTAAGCACATGCCCAAACTATATGCTAAGGTTCAAGCACCCTTCTGAAGCAGTTAAGGAGGAATACTAAAGGTTAACTTCATCCATTACTTGTAGAAGTGAGGGTTTCTGCATATACTAAAATATGTAAGGGGTGCTAAGTGGACAGTCACTTAATTAGTGTGCTGGCCAATCACTACCATTACTTCTCCGTCTGCAAAAAGAGCCACAGGATCTTTTATGGCTGCAAGTGACCTATTTTGTCTTGCTGCAAAGTTGTCACTTCCAGGAAGTCAAAGACCTGTCACACAATGCTAGGACATTGGTTCAGGAAAGAATAGCTGCTTCAGTTCACCAAATGTGTCCCCAAAGCACTGATAGGTGTCTCCTGAATGACGGATGTATTCAAGTCTGACATGCTACAACAGCACCCAGGTTGATGGCCATCAAGTTCCATTGACCAATTAATTTAGTCAAACTCCTATCTTCTTGTTGAGTATTTCCCTACAAAACAAACCAGTTTGGATTTTCTGTCCCTCTCTTAAAGCATCTGGACATCTCAGGATGTTTTATTTCCTAATAATCAGTGTTTATACTTTTTCAGATGCTGCTGCTTTTTGTAAGAAATCCAAGTGTTTGGCCAGCAAAAAGAAATGAAGATGCATGAGACAGTTGGACTCACTTAACATAAATAATTAAAACTGGAGATGTGTGCCCATCCTGAGAAGCTGGTCCGAGATATTTTGTTCCCATGGGCAAAAGACATCTGTGAAGCAGAATGCTGAGTACTTTTACTGGCTACATCCAAACCGGAGGGGATAGGCATGTATCAATCCTGATTCAATTTCAGTAGTAACCAAAGCTCAGAACATGGTACCACATTTTGGATATGTGTTAAAGGAGCTGCCGTTACATTAATGAGTTGATCCACCCTGGACCTAAATACACCGAGACGAACACAAATTTCTTCTTGTAGCATAAAATATTCCTCCAGAGCAATTTTTTTTTAATTCCACAGCGGCTGAATGTTGATGTAGTGTCATTTCCAGGACAGCATTTGAGAAAGCAGATGGGAAGGCCAAGAATCTGCTCATGAAAACATGATGCTGCCCTAGTCACTGCAAAGAATAGCTTGATTAAAGCATTAAAGAGACTGGCATATTTGGTACATTGCAGAGCTGCCCACTGGGTCGTTATAATGAATGAATAACGTTAACAGCTGAACAGATTGTGAAGAGGAGTTGTCTTTGTTCTGCCATTGCTGCTCCCGCCAGAGACTGTTCAGTTGTTTGACATCTTTGCTGAAATGCCTGAGATCTCCAAGGAATGGCCTTGGTCTATGCCTCAGCTTATAATGGCACCTCAGTGGGCATAAACCTGATTTATATCTGCTCTTCCTTCAAAGTTATTTTGCCAGCTCAATGAAGACTGAAAAAGCTCAGTCACAAGGTCAATTGGGTATATCCTATCTCAGATGACTTCTAACCCCATCTATCAATGATTCTCAATGTTTTTGAACACGAGGCACCCCTCATTGGACTCAAAGCACCCCTCCATATTTTGGGGGAATTGAGTGGCACCCAATTTCCAGAACTAATGTATATATTACAGTGCTTACCTCCTTGCAGAGGGGCTGTGCAGTGGGCAGGGAGAGGGTATTGGCCAGGCAGGGACAAGCTTGAGCTTGCCTTTATCTGCTCACACCTTGTAACACTCTTCAAAGGAACTGGCGGCACCCCTCAGTGCTACAGCACCCTGTTTGAGCATCACTGCCATACATCTTCCTTACTATACCCAGCACATCCTGTTATACCCATAAAACACTTCCTCTTTAACTTTGCAAGAAGCCTTTCTTCTCCTCTCTCCAGTTCTGTAGACACTCACTTTATCCTGCAAACAGGGAGCAAGGGGACAAATCTGGTTGAGGAAGGGCCTACTACTCTTTCTTACAGGGAGAGAAATCAGTGTTTCCAGATGCCTTCAAGTCCCAAATTTCAAGCATCAATGTCACTGGCAGAAACATTTGGAGGTGTTCAGACCTGAACCCATTGTTAGTTGGGGTTTGGCGCTCCAAGCTCCATGTGGGATCCAAATGTCTGGAATAGCATTTTCATGTAAAATGAATGCTCGTGAAAGGTGTTCAAATGGTAGTCCTGGAGCCTGACATATCAAGGGTATTACTCATCCTCAAGTCACAGAGTAGAGCCAAATGTGCATGAGATTAAAAAAAAAAAACCCAACAACTCCCTCCCCCACCTCCCAACCCACACTTTTGGTCTCTGTTACGATTGTTGTGAAGCCACTACTGCATCACCAGCTTCCAAGGTGATTGAGGCCTGGTCTGTAGTACATGATTTTGGCACCAGCAACAAACGTGAAGAAAAGTCATACCCTTCTGGGCAACATGGTTGTGCTGGCAAAACTCTTGGTGCAGACACAACTATAGCCCCTGCTACATGTTACACTTAAAAAGTGATTAACCAGTTAATTGCATCTTAAACTGTGATCTGCCCGTACGTTCAATTAATCAATCAAAAGTTTGACAAAACAAGGAATAAACCACAAGGTTATTCCACACAAAATGTGAAATAACTTGTGGCTGATTCCTAGAACGCCATTAATTGAACAGGTAGCCTTGTGAGAGGGCTAACAGGGCTCCCAGCTGTGGGAGCTTGCTACACCAGCAGTTAAGTGTGATAGCATCAGATACACGATCCCCAATCATGCTTCCTACCATGCGCGCATGGCATGACAGGAAGCGCAACTGTGTGGATTGCGCATCAGCTGCCATTGCATCTTTACCTGCACATCTTGCAAGGGCCTATGATGCAGCAGGAGTTTTTATATTAATCCAAGCGTATGTCCTTTGGATCCATGTTTAACTTTAGAGCAGAAAAACTGCTTCTGTGGTAATATGCCACTTTGCCATGCTGGGGCTCTGCCAGCAAAGCCACACCAGCATAGCTGTCCCAGTAGAAGCTCTGTAGACGGGATCGAAGAAAGGCAATTTTGGCCCCTGCTGAGGGAACTCCTGTTAGAAAATTCAAGTGAGATCAAATTTGGTATATGCATTTGTGTAAAATGCTGCTGAGGGGGCAGAGAGCTCCTCACCAAAGTCCTAAATGCCAACAAATTTTCCACCCCTTGCATCCTAGGCCCCAGAGGAAGTTACCAGGAAGTTTCACCCCATCCCACTAAGGCCTTGGCTCCAGCAAGAGCTTCTTCCCTTTCCCATGCCTAGTGTTGCACTTCCATATAAATGGTTGTTTTGAGGATGCTAAGAAACAAGCGGCAACAAAGCAGTAAGGTCTGATGAATACGCCAAAGGAGCCAATCAAAATGCAACTCTTCTGTTCCCTCTCACATGCACACAAAGCAGACATGTCATTAGGGTATTCTCCTCCAGGGGCAGAGCCATCCACTTACAACTGTCTAACCATAGGCTTCTGGGGGGGCTGGTGTCTCAGGGCAGTCCTGAAACAGCAGCAGAATGACATGGTATGTGTGCATGCTTCAGATTTCATAACCACATTTCATAGCTTCACAGCTATGCAACCCCCCCACCCCCACCCCAGTGAGACAGGAAGTGTTACCTCCTGAATATGCTAGGGTGGGAGTAAAGAAGATCAATGGAAGGGATTTTTTTTTTTTTTAATGGGAACTGTAGGTACTTCTGGGTACTCATCTTAAACCCAGACTTAGACACTGCTCTTTAAATCAACTGTATTAAAAAATTAACTCTAGCATCAGCTAGAACCCTCTGGCACAAAACGGGCTAGTGCCATCTTGTGTTGAAAATTGTCCCTAGATTAACAGGGCTCAAATAGGCTCCAATTATGCCAATCAGCCCCGGGTACCCTGGCACCTGCCCAGTTCTGAAGACTAATTGGAAACCAGTAGAGGACACTTTGTGAGGAAAGAGCTATCTCTTGGAGTACAGCTGGCTGGAGTAGGTCTCAGACCAATGGCTTCAAGTTACATCAAAGTAGTTTTCAAGTGGATATCAGGAAAACCTTCACTGTTACAACAGTGAAGCAGTGAAATAGGCTGCCTAGGGAAAACATGGCATCTCCATCACTGGAGGTTTGCAAGACAAGGTTGGCTAAGTATTGGTCAGGGATGCTCTAGAAGTAGCTGTGCCTGGAGGACTCTGTAAAAAGCATTAGTTGGAAGCGCAGGATTCCCACGCTCCCCCCTCCCCACTCCACTCACCCAGATAGGGGAAAGATAATGAGCAGAGCTCTATAGTCTAAAGCAGGTAGCTATTGAAGATGACCATACTCTGCATAAGGAAAATGAAGCAAAGCTCCACACCTGGCTTAGTTATGAAAGAAGATTAAAGGAGACGGGAAAAGATTATGGTGGGGATACAGCAAGGGGAACTCTGGCTGTCCAGTAAGAGGGTGTGACGTATGGCATTCCTAGGTTACACAGCAGTGTGGAGGATGTTAGTATTTCCTGTGCTTCTGGGCTTTGCTGGTTGCCACACGGAGCCAAGAAGGAACTTTTCCCCTTTCTATTGATACAGGTGTTTGGGGTGAGGGCAGGGGGGCAAGTGTTACCTTCCATGGGAGCATTAGGTGCTAGTTGACTAAGGTATGCCAATGCTGCTGGTTAAACTAAAATCTGAAGTATCTGGCTAGAGGGTTTTGCCCTTCTGGTCAGGGTCAGACCAATATATTTGGTATCAGGAAGGAATTTTATCCCATGGTCAGATTGGTATAGGCTTGAGGGGGTGGAGGTTGCCTTCCTCTGTAGTGGGAGCGTGGCCCCCTTCCTGGATCTTTCAAGCATATTTTAATAACACTTGCAGCAGCAGGACTGGCCACCATTGTCCCCCTGCTTTACCTGTGGCAGGTTAAGGCACTATGCCTTTTCAATTGTGCAGTAGGATTAATTGTGTCATTTTAGTACTAGATTAAACAAGGATTTGTATGGGATGGTTTGAATAAAGATGATCCTGCCTCAAGCACAGGGTTGGATTAGATGACCTCTGAAGGTCCCTTCCAGACCTACTTTTCTGTGGTTCTACCCACTTCAGCCTCCACCACTCCAAAACAATCCCCCAAACTTTTTTTTTCCAAGTCAAGCTGAATCAAATGCTTTTTTCCTTCAGTTTTACAGTTTTGCAACCAACCCCCCAAGTCCACTATTCAATGTTTTCTAATGCTGAGAAGCAAAGATAGGTTGAGACTCTACATGCTGCTGAGATCCCACAGCATCTCTTCCCACTATGGCCCAGTCTCCTCACACAGAGAGGCAGTGCAAAAGGTGGGAGGTATATTTGGCAGCCTAGGCGGAGGCAGGGGAAAAAAAATCATCACATCTGAGTGATTGGGGAAAGCGGGTCCGTATAGCACAAGGGAAGCAAGCCTAGAGGAGATACATTGTCCTCTGCATGTGCTATTTTCAGTAAAGGGGGCTTGGGAGAAATGCTGACTTAAGCTGTGGTCCAAAGTGTCTCATAGACAGGCTCTAGCTCTGACCTTTCCCCAGGAGTATTCATGGCCAGATACAGCTCAACAGCTGCTCCCTCTAAACGGGAGCAATTCTAGTCTTCCCAATTGCTGTCAAAGACAAAAAATAAGCAGGGATTGAAGAAGCAATGGCCTAAACCATTCCAGTGGGACCTCAGGGCTTGGTGTTTGCTGTAATTGACCCCTGAACAAGAAGTGATGTATTAAATGGGGTGACATAATGTGCATCCATTAAAGGGCCTGCTAAAATAAATATTGAATACTGAAAAGCATTTGCTCTGGAATCTGGGCACCTGTCACAATGTATCGAGTGCTCTTTGAACTATGAGGCAAGAAGGAGCTGCTGTGGTGTGGAACAGTGTCATGCCTTTGGTCAGCTCCAGCCCTTTTGGCCCCCTTCTTGTAGGGAAATACATAACAGAGTGACTGATAAGGCAGAAAAATCAATGAGAGAAAAAAAATGGAATTGCTCAAATGCTGCTTTGGCCTGCAAGATGCTTGGAATTTAGTGACTCAAACATGGATTTCCATGTAGTAACAGTGACATCTAGAGAGAAAACTGAATAATGCAGAATGAGGTGTTTTACTCCCAAGGAAACATCCCAGGAAGTGGATGAACATAGAGACTGGCTGTTAAGCCTAGGGTGGCCAACCTGCAGCTCCGGAGCCACATGTGGCTCTTCAGAAGTTAATATGCGTCTCTTTGAATCTTTGCACAAACACACGGTGACCACCTTCCAAGTGGTCACCGTGTGCTTGTGCAAAGATTCAAAGAGACGCATATTAACTTCTGAAGAGCCACACGTGGCTCCAGAGCCACAGGTTGGCCACCCCTGGTACCCATCTCAAAACTGTATCTGAAATGCACTGCCATATAAATCAGTGTCCTGAGGGTGCCTAGAAATATGTGGCAATGAAGCAGTAAGGTCTGATGACTCAGCTAAAGATGCCAATCAAAATCCAACTCTTAATAAAGTCCTTTTTGGTCTCATATGCACACAAAGCAGCTGCAGCATTAGGGTACCAGTGGGAACTGAAGAAAAAAAATCACAAGAAGGCAGCTCTGAAAACTGAACCAGCTGTATTGGCCCAGACCTACTGGTGACATAAAAGAGTTACACTCAGTTGCTGACATACGATTTTCCTGCCAAGAGTTGCGGGGAGGGGAGTGAAAAAAGTAAGGTTATATCAAGGAGACCAAGGAGTGTTAGGGTCATAAGAATGCGTTTGTGATCCCTATTTTTATACTGCTTTTATGCTAGTTTACATATATTTATACACAGTATATACTGCTTTTATACCTCTAGTGTCAAACTTGACTGGCCTAGAACTTGCCCCAGCAGGGTAAGCAGCAATGACAGCATGGGAATTAACACAACCATTGATTCCCAATGACATGACAGGCCCTAACCCGGCTTGCCCCACTACCAAATTCCTGGCTCTTCCAGGAGCCCTGTGGGCTCCACGGGCTAAATACAGCCCACAGGCCATAGCTTTTTGACACTCCAGTTTTTTTACCACTTGTTAGGTGCTGCCCCTGTTACAACCCCATCTTTCTATTTCCTTCACATATAAGGTACATCCACTTCTCAACATGTAACCAGCACCACCAGGAGCATCCTCTTGCAATGTAGCTCTCCATCTTTTTGAAGGTGCAGTTCAGCCAGAGAGCTCTGGAGAAGGGTGTCATCAAGGAGCTGCACTGCATCAGTTTATCTTTAAGTATGGTCTCTGTTTAATGGACCTTCTGTCTTGAAGGGGAAAATGTAACTAAAAGTAAGGATCATGGTAAACCTCTACCCTGCCATTGAACTCATTAGGAATTAATGGGATCTAAAGACTGTAGAATTTCCCAAGTTGTTGTTTGAAGAAACCTACAGATACAAAGAGGCCTGATAGTAGTAAGGGCTGTGGTGGCGGAGGCATGAGTTCAAGTCCTGATCTCTAAACTGTTGCTGAAGGCTTCCCTTGCTCAAGCTAGCTGTAAAATGGTACCTAGTCATTCTGGCATGGAGCCAAAGGCAGCTGGATGTAATAGTAGCCACATTTGCTTCCTTACATGTGTGGGCTAAGATTGAGTATAGGGAGTAGCTGAAGTCCTGGACTAAAGCATCAGAGATGGAGGATGCTTGCCTGTAGTATCTGGGGATCATCCGAACCCCAAGACCTCTAAGCTTGGGCCTGCATGTTGGATACCTGCCAGTGTATTTGGGAGTATCTGAAGTCCCAGGGTGATAGATCTGGGATGGAGGATGCTCGCCAGTTGCAGCACCATACATGGTGTTTAGAACGATTGAGTTCTCCTCAATTGATATGCTTTGGAACTGATTTGGCTAATTTGTCCTGGAACATGAAATATATTTTTAAAAAGTCACTGGCTACAGAAGGACTATGCTGGGCCATTAGGCTTGTATAGACCTTTGATTCCTTTGTGCAACATTTTCCATTATAAGAACAGATGCTTGCAATATTGCCATATTTAATACTGTGAGCTGAAATTTGCTATTCTGGGTCTCTATCTAAGGTTGATATTTTTTAAGTTTCAGTCAAAACAGTTCTGCCATTTCTGAGAATGTGCTGCGAAAATATGCTATTTAGCCAGGTTTAAATAACTATAATAATTATTTTGGAAAGCTCTAATGCTTTGGTGCCGGAATTTGAAATTTGGCTGAGGAAGTAGCATTTGTATCAGAGACACGCTTTTTGATGTCCCCATGAACTATGCCTAAATTGGGTCATATTACAAGCTTTTGAGGAAAAAGGTTTGCACATGCTCTATAGAAACTTTTATTTGAAAAATCCTATTTGCATAAGGCAGGGAGCCTGTTTCTCTTGTTCTCTCAGTAACCCAATCATCAGGAAGGAGGAGGAGGAGGAGCAAGCAGCCATGCTGGGATGCAGAAGGTGAGGAGAAGGACAAGGTCAGAGGCAGTTGCAGGAGCTTAGAATGGGGAGGAACAGAGATGGAGGAGGAAGGGAACAGGGGAGGGTTGGTTAGGAGCAGAGGAGAGAAGCAGGGGGACTAGAAACCAGCTGGAAATGGATGGGAATGGGAGCAGGGTGAGAAGGACAAATCTGAAAAGGAGTGAGGATGTTTGGAGAGAATTAAGGAGCCAGAACGGAGAAATGGAAGGGTTGGGGGGGGGGGGGGCAAGAGCAGAGAGAAGGAGACAGATTAGATGAGGAACCCACATGGGCAGGTGCACCCTTCCTCCCGTGCAGCTTCCTCCCCCACCAAGATGGGCAGACCATGCAGCAAGAGCAGCAGATGGAGACCTATTTAATTCCCTGATCCAGGTAAGAATCTCCCCCTGCCATGTTCTTGGCACCCCTCTCATCCCCTCCATGCTTAGTGGCACCATTCCTCCCATTCACCCCTTCCATGCCTGCTGCTGCCACCGTGCAGGCTGCTGTGCAATGCATTGCTGCCAAGGACAACAGGAGCAGTAGCGGCACCAGAGGTGGGTGGGTTCCCCCTCCCTGAGTCTGCTCCTGGGCTGGTGGGTTACACCCCAGGGGAGCAGGCAGGGAGGAGAAACCAACCCACTTCTACTGCTGCTGCTGTCCTGGGCTGAGCCCAGCTCCCCACACAGCCTGGCTGGAGCAGCTCTGGATTTCTCCCCATCCCTGGAGCACTGAGAGGCAGTGGGTACATTGGCAGGAGTGGGTTGGGGAGGAGGGAATGGGAGGAGAGGAGAGACATGGAAACGTGCCACTGAGCCTGGAGGAAGGGGGAAATCTTATCTGATTTGGGGACTTAAAAAAGTCTCTGTCTGCTGCTCTCACAGCATGGTCTGAAAGGATTTGAGACCGCCCCACTGTACCCTCTCTGGATCCACCCCCAGAACCTGGGAAGGATGGGTGGGACTGGAAGTGGGACTGACAGAAAAGAAAATGAGGCAGAGGCAGGGGAGAGAGACAGGCTGGTTGAGGACCCAGATCATGAAACTGGGCCTGTCTGAGCAGCAGACTGGGCATGTGAAGCTGGAGAGACTGAGAATGAGGAAGCCACAGACAAGGAGGGAGTAGGTCTGGCTAGTCAGGGTAACTGTGATTGGGCTGAGAGGCTTAAAGAGTGGGGCCTGGGCCAGGGGAGGTAAGGAGAATGGGACTTGGGTGATGAACTGTGTATAGGGGAGGGATGAAACTTAAACAGGAACGGGTTGGAGAGAGTTGCACACAGAGGGGTGAGGCAAATCACATGTAACCACTAGTGCACGTCTCCCACTGCAAAGCCTGGAACGGGACTCCAGATTCCTGGTTCTCCTCATTCTTCCACTGTTAGCAAATCCCTGTGAGATCCACCAGCCAAATGCATCTCATTCCCCTCTAGATGACCCATTTAGGGGACTATATGCACAGCTTTAAACCTGGCACTTCCCTACCTTGAGTTCCTCCTAAGACTTTTTCACTAATGACCATGGTCTCCCGATAGGGTCAGGACTGAAAGAGCCCCTAAAAAAGTAGTTATTTTTGTGCGGGCCAGGAGCGGTCCGAGGCCCTCGGGGGCACGCAGTGGGCTGTGGCCAGCAGCCCGGACACGCCGGGTCGGGGAAGGCAGGCGGCGCGCTAGAATTAGGCATGGACGCTTAGCGGTTGATTAAAGATTATTTTACTTACACCAAAGATGGTCGCGGTGCAGGCAGGAAAACTTGCTTGAGTTGCGGTTACAGACAGAAAAGAAGAGAGGCAGACAAGAGTTCCTTCCACGCGAACCTCTAGCCCAATCCGGTTGAAGGCTCTAAACACGCGAGCCCGTCGCATCAACCGAAGAAAATAACTCGAAGCAGAGAGCTCTGGATACACTCACACGAAGTTTGCTAGGCTCCGTGGAACTTGCGCGCAGGGAAGGGGTTCATCGAGGGATTGTTCAGCGATGGGGAGAGGCCAGAGGTTGATCAGACCCCTATAGCGTGCGCTGGGTCCGTTAGGCTCCACAGCGCTTAGAGATCTTCACGAGATGTGAAGTTCTCCTCCTCCAGATGGTTGTGGAGTCCTCCCTTGCGGGGTTCTCCTCAGAGTTCTCCAACTTGGGCAGAAACTGCTCAAGCTTCTTATACGACTAGCAAGCCAATCGCTAGCCGCCACGTGGGAATAATTTAGAACTGGCCAATAGTGGGACACAAATTTGCATGCAAATGGCGGGAACTCCTTGCACCGTGCATTTCTCCTTTTGCAACTAAGAAATGCACCCTGCAAAGAAAGCTCCGAGTGGCGGGAAATAATTTAGCAGTGCCGAAGCGCACACAAACAAAAATCACACCCTTGGGTTGTGACAATTTTATCTACAGACAGTTGAAGCTGCCTTCTATAGTTCTAACTCTGAAAGGTGAAGAGGGTTGGGCAATCCCCAGATTCTTTGATACAATTGCCCGAAAAGACCAGATTGTGACCCTGTTTTTTGGTAAATGAAATTTTTCCTGCATCCCATAGCCAATTCTGCAGTGGTAGCCTACCACCAGCCAGTGATCCCAACAGTCACCACTGACCTGAAAAGAATTTAATCTGACCTCCTAGAGATGTTTGGCTACAGACCCTCTCTAATGGATTTGTATAGGATGCTTTGGATGGGGGTGATCCTACCTCAGGCAGAGGATTGGACAGGTTGACCTATGGAGGTCCCTTCCAGGCCTACTTCTCTATGATGCTCCATGAGTCTATGACCCTATTTCTAGTCTCCAACCCATTGATGATGCTGGAAACATTCCCTGATGAAATGGGACCACAGAGGGGACTGTCCCATGTTCTCTTTCCCTCAACTAACTGGTGAGCAGCTTGGCTAACACGAGATCTGATTGTCTCTTAGAGAGCACCAGACCACCATTCTGTGCAAGGGACAACAGGTAAACACCACCATTCTAGGCCTGTTTCTCTAAGAAATGCTTTTGGGTGAAATGTCTGTGAGGAAGAAAGAACTCTAGCTACCTAGAAGGAGAACAGCACTCAAGAAGGTGCCCTGTAGAGACAGTCTAGAACCAAATTTCACTTCACTTCTCAGACCCTGTCTCTAAATATAAAAGCAAACAGAAGAGAAAGTGAATTCTGTCATGACCCAAAGGTCTGATTTTTTTTGTGCGTGCTTTGGCACTAAGAATTATCCCCGTGGGTATACAACTTCGTTGTACGGAGGAGTTCTGCTGCGCAGAGAACCCGCATGCAAAGAAGTTTTCCCGCCACTTTTGCAGCTGCTTTTGTAGGATGCATTTTCTCTTTGCAGCACAGAAATGCACGGTGCAAAGATTTCCCGCTCGTTGTATGCAAATTTGTGCCCCGCAATTGGCTAGTTCTAAATTATTCACACGTGGCGACTAGCGATTGGCCTGCTAGCCGTATAAGAGGCTTGAGCAGTTTCCGCCCAAGCCGAAGAGGACTCCGCATCCATCTCGTGGGGACTCTGGGTGTGCGCGGCAGGGTAATAGAAACCCTGTGTGTCGCTCAGAGGAGTTTGGCGGCCTGATCCACCGCCCACCTCTTCCCGTCCTCGAACGGAGCCTATTATAGGACGTAACGACGAGTTTAATGCGCGCTTGTCCTGGACATCCGGAGTTTGTCGTGTTCTGTCTGCGTGGAGCCTTGCAACCTCCACGTGTGTTCGTGTTTTTTGTTGTAACCGCAACTCAAGCAAGTTCTCAGCCTACACCACGACCATCTCGGTATAAGTAAAATAATCTTAAAATCAACCGTTACGTGTCTGTGCCTAATTCTAGCTCGGCGCCCACCCTCTCCGACCCGGCCTGCCCGGGCTGCTGGCCACAGACCGCGCGCAGAGCGACGTAAGCGACCCGGGGTCAGACCCAGCGCACACAAATTCATGTGATGTTACCTGTCTATGACAGCAAGGAGCCACCCTTTCCTTCTGACTTGTAACTTCTAAGTTCACCATTACCAAATGTATCTACAAGAAAAATATTTTTCAAGGTTCATTATCAGTGTTTTGAAAATTATAGTTTTTTTCTCATCCAAGGGAGACTTTGACTTATTGACTGTTCAGACAGGGACCATCTTTCTGACTCTTCAGTCTTTAAGACAATGAGTTCTGGCTCATGGCCAGAGCTCCTGTGTGCTTCTGTCAGGCAAACGACTTTTCCCAGTGCAAGTCCATTCCCAAGACAAGTTAGTTCTTGGAGTCCTCAAGGACAACCAGTAACCAAAACTAAACCGTAGCATCCTGAAAGGAATCCTGCCCCGCTCCCCTATGTATCAACCTCCCCACAAACCAGACCCAAGTCTTCCATTCAATGACTTAGGGTCAAGTCATCACCTCTGCTGCATCTGTCATGGAGTGTCCTTCAGGGGGTGCTTGCTTGGGACCACCATGGCTTTGGTCTCTGAGAGAGACCCCTGAAGCAAGCAAGGGGGAGGCCAGGGCCCTTCACACTCTGAGATCTTGCCCTTCTGGTCTCTCACCTTCCCTAGTTCTTCATGGCCCTGACTAGCAGCGTGAGCATCCAGTTCCATTCCTGAGAGTAGACTTGACTCCACTTGGAGGCAACCCAGTGCAACCCATGCTTCCAAGTAGCACAGCAGAGTCTCTTCAGTACGAGGTCTCCCAGCCAGAGATTCTCCTCTCCCCACACTCCAAAGGGGTTAAGCAGGAGTCCCTCTGTCCCCAACCCACCCCTCACAGCCCTGAGCAATCACAAAGATAGTCAGCTGTTTCCTTTCCAGTCTCTCAAGCTTCCCAAAGCTCCTCCATTTCTGTCCCCTCAGACTCTTCTGGCCAGGAGCTGCCAAGCTGACTGTTTTTTCCAGCCTGCTCTCCCATTGTCATGTTTATCTCCTCTGGGCACCTCCTAAGTATTGGGCATCTCACCTTTGCTGATAGGTCTACAAAGCCATTTGATACTAAATGTCCATCTTGTCTCCTGCATGTAGCCAGCCCAATCACTTAACCCTTCCTTCCCTGTGCACACACCGAGGCAAGCCAAGTCGCACAATATTATAACAACAAGAATACTGTACAGTTAACAAATATCACAATAAAACCTGTAGTCCAGCACAGTCCTGAGTTGTAATCCTGATGCTGACATGGATTTGCTTTCTGGCCTTAGCCAAGTCATGTAACTTGCCTGGTTCAGTCTTCCTGGTAAACAGATTGGGAATAATATTGCTTATCAGGATGTTGGGGTTTTTTTTCATAGGAGTTAATTATATTCGGGGTGTCCAGCTGTCAGCTCGTCAGTTACATCCAGCCCATAAGGGGTTAACATGTGGTCTCCCTGGGATTCTGTCCATCCACCCCCTGCCACCATGGCTTCCCTTGCTGTGGCAGCCAGGGTCTCCAAACTCTCCTTCCCATCACCCACTACCAGTTCTTGCCTCCTCTCCTGGGGAATGGGGCAGCAAGAGGGCTCTGTGCATGCTGCGTGGTTGGCAAAGTAGCCTGCCCATGTGGCAAGGGTGGGGGGGAGGTTGGGGGGGGGTTGGGTTGCCCATGCTATGTATGCAGCCAAAAGGAAGGTCATGCTGCTCACACTGTGCACGGGGGGAGGAGAGCTAGGCTACCAACACAGCTGGAGGAGGATCCAGGGGTCTGCACACCATACGGCATATGGTATGTTCCACCCCCTGCTCCCAGAAGTTGGACAACCCTGAATTCAATAGTGCTTGGAAATGGCTTTGAACATGACAAGTGCCCTGTATAGTATTCATTGAAGGTCTTGGTGTGATGGTCACAGGACTCCATACAAATGGATTCATCAGGCACCCAGGCACTCTTACACATACACCACAATCCAGAGGATTGACAGTTGCCAACTTTGCCTGTACTGCACTAATGTTGCCATCACATTCTTATGTAGGCACTGCGGCTCAGACTGGCGAAGTATTTAGGCTCCTAACTCCTATGTTGGCACCTAACTCCTTTTCATTTCAGTGGCAGTCAGGAACTTCTTAGGGTTCTAGTGCTATGTATATAAAGTCGGATTAATTCTGCCTGCAAATGCAACTGAGTTATTCTTCCTTTCCTCTTTATAACCATTGTTCTGAGTGAGTTCATTTTGTCACTGAGCCACTCTGAGAGGCACTTTCATCCTTGCTGTTCTGTACCAGGTGCCAGATGCCTTTCATGCTGATCTAGCTGTCAAATGTCCTATCCCCTAGGTTTCTCAAGCACTTCCTGTGTTCAGGTTCCCAGAAACTACTGACCTTTGCTCCTGAGTAGCTCTTGTCAGCTCTGTGCTGTTTTAGAAGACAGCCAGGTACAGCCAGGGATTTGAACTGCAAAGGTTTCAGGTGGCAGGTGCATTTATTTGTCTATGCTGGCCAGTTTCTAAAAAGGTGGTTTGGGGGCCTGCAGCAGGCAAGGATTAAAATGGGAGAACTATGTTTGGAAAATACCGTGAGGAAGTGAGAGGCTGTTACTTTGGGAGCTTGGGGCTTCCACATCAGTTGTGAAATAGGTAGGATGGGGTGCTAGCCCACTAATGTAAAGCACTATGAAAAACTCATCCTTGAGATTTCTTTTAGGGAGATATCGTTAGTCTGAAGTCAGGGTAGCTTTGCACCTTATAGACAAGAAGCGTCAAATATACAGCCCACAGGCCAGATGCTGGTGAGCTACAGGAAGTGCACTGTCCCTCAGCTCCACAGTGTTGCATCTCTCTGACAACATGAACTGGCCAGAGCTCTGTGCCACCAGGCAGTGGCCTGAAGCCAGGCTTGTGTGGCTACATAAACTCGCCTCCATGTGGTGGTGCTCTGGCCAGAGGTGCCAGGCGTGTGTGGCACTGTGGGTCTGGGGGTATGTGGTTGCATGAAGCCATGCCCATGAAGCACAAAGCTAGGAGCATGCATCTGTGAGGAGCCAGGAGCATGCAGCAGCATGGAGGTCAGGCCAAACATGGCTCTGTGCCACTGCCCAGTCAGAGCTCTGCACCACCACACACCCTTGGCTCCTTGCAAAAGCATGCTCCTGGCTCTGCACTGCACAAATATAGATCCATGTGCGACTACACACCCACCAGACTCATTCTACCACCTGGCCCAGACCCACACTGCCACCCAAATGCGTCTCCAGGGATTGGGCCCAGGAGGAGCCCCTACATTATGGATCCATCTCAGAGCCTCAGCTTATGAAAACTTTTGAGGAGGGGGGTGGGTGTGTGTGTGTAGCTAGATTTACACCTTATAGACTAGCCTCCATCTATCTGCCTTCTATCTCACTTAGGGTCAGAGTTCAGGGTATGTATAATCCCGTGAGGTGGGGGCTAGTCACATCTAAGAATGTTGGAGCCCAGAGCTTATTTGCAACAACCGCTAAAGAAATACTACCTTCCCAAAATCAGGGTGGGCAAATCTTCCCGCTGTAATGAAAGGGTAATTTAAAGACAGTGTTCAAGGAGGAGTGCGGCATATGCTAACAATGTGAGCAGTGACACAATCCTTGCAAATGGCACTCGATTCCTTTCATGCCAAATTATCAACGCATTTATGAGCATTAATAAGCGTTAGTTACGTATGCGTAGCGAGTCCTCCCAGCAACTCTGTTGGGATCTCCAAGGATAAAGGTGGAGTTCTGAGACTCACAATGATGTGAAGAAACTTGCATCAGAGTTTCATTCCCCAGGCATTCCACGTAGGAGGCAGAGATCTTCCATGGCAATTAAACAGGGCTGAACTAAGGAAATGAGAAGGAAAGAGGGCATCTACTCACACTACAACAGCTCTAATTTGCTTTCAGGAGAAAGGCCTAGAAAGAACATGGTCGGGCCCAGATTTTCAAGGTTGTGTCTTTGTCTTCTGCTTCAAATCTCAGTGGCTCTTCTGTTTTGGTCTTTCCTCCATTTTTTTCATTATTCTTTCTTTTAAACAGTAACTTTTAGTAGTACGAACAAATTACATGCAAGTGCCAGGCTCGTGCGCTGATTCTCAACCAGAGTGCCACACACCCTGGGGTGGCTTAAGATCCTTTCAAGGATGCTGTGGAGTGCCACTCAATGTTAGCACTGGTAGGTGTGCAAACATGATTCACAAGATAAGCCCAGAAATTTCAAATAGAAATTCATAGTGTTAAAAAACATTCTGATCTGTTGTGGTCCTTCTGAGTTTTCTGCACCAAAAAATTACTGTATTATTTTTCTCTTGTCAAAATCTGAGTGAAAAATAAGAGCTGGCATTTTCCAAGAGCTGGTATTTTCCAAGTCTGAAATGGTCATGAATCCCTAATTCAGTGCAATTGTTCTTAAGTTTGTTAGATACAAGGCACCCCCTGAGTCTAATGCCAGCTCTTAGTTTTCACTCATTTTTTGACTATGGGAAAGTAATAGAGCAGTTCTTCTGTTGCACAGTGCTGAGAAAGACCCCCTACAGATCAAAACGTTTTGGACTCTATGGATTCCTATTTAAAATCCCTGGGTTTATCTTGTGAATCATGTGGAGGTGTTTGTACATCTCACAGTGCTAATATTTCATGGCACCCTGCATCACCCTTAAAAGGATCTCAAGGCACCTCATGGTGCCATGGCTCCCTGTTTGAGAATTACTAGTTGAGCATCTGCTTCTCTTGCACAGAAGAAAAGACTCTACAGGCAACCCCCGCTTAATGCGGTTTCACTTATCGCGGTTTCGCTTTAACGCTCATTTAAAATATATATCTGGTTTCACTTAGCGCATAGAGTGTTTTGTTATAACAGTCAGCGTGGTGGGGAGAAGCAGTGGCGGCAGCAGCAGTGGTGTCATCATCAAGTGAATCAGTGAGCGGCAGCTGGTGGAGCCCAGGTGGGGTGGCAGGAGCCTGGGGTCCACTCTGGCCTGCGGTGCTGGAGCGGGCGAGGAGGAGCGGTGACAAGAAGGGGTGGGTGCGGGGCCAGGTAGAGTAAGCATGGAGCCCAAGCCAGCAGGGCCCAGAGCAGGGTGGCAAGAACCTGGGGTCCACTCCAGCATGTGGTGCTGAAGCGGTCAGCCGGCAGGGAAGAGTGGCAGTGGCAGTGAGAAGGGGCGGGCAGGGGGGCGTGAGCATAGGGGCCAGGATGGCACTCGGAGCCCAGGCCAACAGGAGCGTGAGGCCTGGGTCGGTGCAAGCCAGCGCTCAAGTACACATGCGCAGTGTCCCCCACCCCAGGCCACAGGGGGGCCAAGCCTGCGGAGGACCCCCATCCCTGGGCTGCAGCCCATGACCTGTTCCGCTCTGGGTATGCACTCACCCGCGGGGCGCAGACACCATCCCGAGCTTCCCCCTGCGCTCGCCGGAGCCCCACTGCCTACTTGCCATTAAGCCCTGGGTGGTGGGTCCCCGACTTAGGCCCTGCAGGCAGGGCAGCTGGGGCCATGCACATGTGTGCTGGTGGGCAGCAGGTGCGGGCCAGCAGGGGCCATTGCAGTCGTGAAACAATGAGGCCATGAGGAGCCAATGCCTTCCCTGGCAGAGCCCGTGCAGTGCTTTGCCGGGAGTGGCAACCAATTATATTTATTTACATTAAACCCTATGGGAAAATAGGTTTCACTTAACGCTGGTTCACTTAGCTCTTGGTTTTTCTGGAACCAATTAAGAATGCTAAGCGGGGGTTGCCTGTATGAAAGAGGAGGGCTGTAGACCGTAGTCAGACTATTTCTTCACCTTGGTCCAATTCCTAATAGACTTGAGTCTCCTTATTCATAACAGCCTTTGGTCATGTCTTGTACTGTGAGCTGAGCTTTTTCTCTCTCGTCCTGAAATGGTGAGTTGTTCTATACATTCAATTAAGCTGGGTTTTTTTACTGGAGGACTCTAAAGAAGATTGGTGAAAATGTGGATTTATGATATCCCAGCAGTCATGGAAATGAAATCTGAGGTGCTTGGGTCTAGGTCCATAACGCTGTTTAGGCTCCTAGCTTCTACTAAGCTCTAACCCCCCTTGTAGAATCAATGAAAGACAAGCAACTAACTCCTATTTAGAAGCCTAAAGGCTTTCTCAGTCTGACCATCAGATACTATGAACCTATTTAGAATAAAAAAAGACTCAAGCATCTGTGTGGGGAAGGGCTGTTTCAGTAGACTTTTGTTAGACTATAAACATATTAAAGTAAACAGTGAGAGTTTGCCAGATGTTAAGATTTGGCCTCCTGTCTTTTCAATTAGGGGCAAAGAAGAGTGACCTTCCACATCACTCGCACTCTAAGGAAGCCTCCAGCAAAACCACAGAAGTGAAAACTTTATAGTCTTCCTAATCTGAAAATAAATCACAAACAGGAAAAAAAAAGCCAAGGAAAAAAACAAGACTTTTGTGCCATAAGGACACAAAAAGGCACATCTCCAATTATTATTTTTTCTCCCATCACAGACCTTAAGTAACAAATTGTGGGATGAAGGAAAACTCAAGAAACTAGGGGGAAATGGATCAAATCCCATCTCTCTTTAACCCCATTGCAGTTAAAGATGTCAGCAATCTTGAATAGATTTTAAAAGTCCAGGCATTTTTTTTTAATAAAAGGTAAGGTTAGCTAAGGGTTCTGGAAAGTTGAAGACCAAGATATAAGTATATAAATTAAGACAAAAAATAAAGCAGATGGGGGAAGTGTTATTGCTCTATTCCTCTCTTGTAAGAGAGGAAAAGTTGCGACAAGTAGAGGAAAGGGTAATTGATTGAGTTTATTCTTGTGAGAACATAGGAACAGTTTCTGAAGCCAGCTGAAAATGCAGGTGGTATGTTAAAACAGGAATTAAACATAAACTGCAACAGGCACATTTGGCCCTCACCAGTAAAAGCCAAATCCAACCCTGGCAGGCTAACTTACTTTGGTTTGATGGTCTTTCTAAGGGAGACACTGCATATTGAGGCCAAATTGATCCCAGCTGAAACTCTTGGCCCATGGTCTGCTGAATCAGGCTCTAGCCAAACTAATTCAGGAAACAGTTGGATGGTTAAACTGTACATGCTCCCTATGACTTCTGCTACACAGAGACTCTGCTACTCTCATAGCAAGCTAAGAGCCAGGTCAGTATATTCTAAGGCACTTGCCATAGTATCCAGGCACTGAATAATCAATGCAGCACAGAGTGTGCCCTACAAGACTATTTTTTGTGTTGAATCCTCTCAAGAGGAAAACATTGCTGAAAATGTACATTATTCGTTTAAACTCAACCTCAGTCTGTTCTCCTGTGGAGTATGCTATATTGCTCTGGTAATGTTCTTATTCAGGGACCTAACTGTGGCATCTTGGTGGTGAACAGCCCTCTTGATTAGTTAGGCCCAGATAGACACTCGCTGGTAATGGGATGTTAGTGGTGTTGCCCTTGTCTGCTCTAAATTAACTAGTGTTATGAATGGGGGGCTGCAGAGCAACTCAGATTGCAGTCTCTGAGAGGCAGTCATATTAAACACCAAGGAAAGAGTCACATGAAATGCCAGTGGCCTGACCTGGATGTGCTGAACTTGCAGACCATTGTGGCAAAGTCCTCATATGAAATTCAAGGGATACTGTTACCTAGCCAGCAAAAAGATGACCACATCCCTTACTGATGATGTAATTTACACATCCAGGGATAGGGAAGAGAACAGCAAGACCATCTCCATGCTCTCTAGTATGTGGATGATTGGTGATCTGATTAGGTCCCCTTGACTAAGGGCGGATCCAGTGTCACAGCAAGCCTGGCACTTTCCTCTGGGTGTTCTCATAGATGAGCAATGAACACTGCATATACAGGTTATTCATGTGGAGGAACACATGCCCAACATGACCCTTGCAATCCCTTTCACATGAATGACTGGGAACCAGAGGAATGGTATACTAGGAGTGGTTAGGAGGAGAAAAGATGTAGACAGGACTCAGGTGGCACTCAAGGAAGGCACTTGACTGAAAGGAAGCTGGGCTTACAGAGTGTATAAGCCCAGGGCCTGAGCTGGGGCAGGTAGTCTGGCCCTGCACGCCATGGAAAGAAGTGCTTCTGAGCAGGAGGGCTGCAGAGCAACTCCTGACTCACCAGGGATACACTTGAGCCTAGGAGCAGGGCAGGCAAGTAGGATATTGTGGACTTGCCTGGAGAACACTGGTAGTTTGGGGTTGGGACTAAGGGGTGGTGGAGGCCCTCCATCCTTCCTCCCAGGCCTGAGAGCAGGGCCAGAGCCTGCAAACAGGGCAGAGGGGGTAATACGCCTGGGAGGAAGGATGGAGCCTCAGAGCAGGACAGAGGAAGGACTAGAGATGGGGCTAGAAAGAGCCCAGAGAGGGGCAGAGATGGGGCTAGAGAGTCCATTGAATTGATTAAGCCAGGTAGCAAGGCAGAGCCTGGGAGTAGGGTGTAAATTTATTGAGGACTGATGTGAGTAACATCTGTGAAGCCAGGGCATGGCTATATGGGGAGATGAAGAGGCCATAAAATTAGCCCTTAAGGCGATGAGCAATTACAGTGTAGTTCATAAGTGCATGAGCAACCTGCCATTTCTAAATACATATTTACAGGTTTAACCTCCCATTTTTAAATACATATTTACATCAAGGCATGGCAGGAGAGCAGAAGGGAAGGTGGCTTCAAGAACAGGGTGGAACAGAGGCTAAGTGGCCACCAGGGGGTGTCACAGCCACCTCTGGGGTAGGCCTTGGTTACAAATATTTCATGCTTAGAAACAACACAGAAACATCTCGCCTATCTTATACCTTTGAAGCAATACCAAGGCCTATTGAGAAGTCAATGCAGTGCATGACTATAGTCTAAATAAACACTATGAGAAAAGTTATAATGTCATAGAGAGTGAAAAAAAAAAGTATCAGCAATGTTTTTCACGAATGCTAAACAGAACTTTTCACCCATAGGGGTAAGAGTTCAAATGTAGGTCAAGTTACTAGTGATAAGATAATTGCTGCTCAATAGTCTAAGGTGGCACCCTAATAGTGACATTTACTCACCTTTCCCTGATTTGTGTTTCATTAATTCAGCTATAAATAGTGAACAATGAATACTGTGTAAAACTATTCAAAAGCAAGAGCGAGAGTGGAGTGCCTTTTGTTGACCACTCATGTTGTACTCTGTGCCTTTGACTGCTGGAAAGGGACACCAAAAGAAAGAGAACAGAGATTGATTAACTCACTACCCAGTAGTAAAACCACTTACTGAACTAATGATCTTTAATAGGATAATGCACAGCAAGCAAGACTTGCTTTCCCTGCAGCCATTCATGTTTAGCTGGAGGTCTGAAACTGTTCTGAGGACCTTGCCAGGAAATGTGGTGTTTGTTTTCACATGAAGTGGGTGGTCAGATTGGAGTGTGCAGCCCTGGGCTGACAGCAGCCTTCCCACCCAGAAAGACAGGCAGTGAGAAAGAGAGATACAAGGGAGACTATGAGTGAGGCCGCGACTAGCCAAAGGTCTGAGTGAGCACAAGTTGTTAGGGCCCAGATACAAACCAAGAAAAAATGGCAGTATCCAAGCAGAGTAGCTACATTTCTCCGCAGCCTAAAAAATACTCCAGCTTTAGCTTTGGTAGACCTCTTAGAACAAGAGTCCAACAAAAACAACTAATCAAATTGTTTGTGGAGTCCTTAGCGTATCTACCTTTTCCCCTCCCTGAGGTCCTCGACTTTACTCCAGACATCCCCCTCCAAACCCCAAATTTACTGGGGTCCAAAGAACTTGAAGAAAAAGATCTTTCACCCTCATAATTCCATATATCCATATGACAGTTCTACAGAGCACCAAAAAAAGCTGCCTAAACTGGCAGTTTACTGCCTCCTGTTCACTAGCTGCGTGGGTCAATATTAACCATGACTCCCATGCAGTACTGGGGTAGCTTCTTGCTAAAAGATATGGCTGCCTCAGAGAACTAGCTGGCTACTCAAGCAGCTACAGAGATAACAGACAATGCAGCATGAAACTTCCAGGTCATTTCAGTTAGTCTCCAAGGTCTGGGACAGACATTGCAAAAACCAGTTTGACCCAAATCAGGTAAGTCTGATACTACATTCAAACACGTTTATCTCAAACTAGTTTCAGCCATTTTCAAACTGATTTATGTGCCTTGAACATCTGTTCTGTTACAGGTTCAAACCAGTTTCTGTTCACTTAAACCAGTTTGTGTAATGTCTGTCCCTAGCCCAAATGATACCTCAGTTACCAGGCCTGGCCTACACCAGCAAGAGTAACTGCTCTTGCTGTTATGCAAACAGCTGCCATAGATTCATAGATGTAGGGTCGGAAGGGACCTGAGCAGATCATCAAATCCGACCCCCTGCCCTGGGAGGAATGAATACTGGGCTCATATGACTCCTAGTAAATTTAAGCTCAAATGACCCCAGCTAGGTAGTTATCAAGCCTCCTTTTAAAGACCCCTAAGGTAGAAGTCAGCACCACTTCCCTTGGAAGTTGGTTCCAGATCCTAGCTGCCCTGACAGTGAAGTAGTGCTTCCTGATGTCTAGCCTGACACTCTCAATCAGCTTGTGGCCATTATTCCTTGTCACTCCGGGACGTGTTCGGGGGAACAGGGTCTCACCCATTTCCCTCTGGTCCCTCCGGTAAGTTTATACACGGCCACTAGATCCCCTCTTAGCTTTCTCTTGTGAAGGCTGAACAGGTTCAGATCCCATAGCCTCTCCTCGTGGGGCATGCCTTGCTTCCCCCGATCATGCAAGTGGCCCTCCTCTGAACCTTCTTGATGCTGGCCTCATCCCTCCTGAAGTGCGGTGCCCAGAACTGGATGCAGTACTCCAACTGCAGCCTGACCAGTGTTGTATAGAGGGGAAGGATCACCTCCTTGGACCTGCTCGTGATGCATTTGTGGATACACGACAAGGTGTGGTTAGCCTTGCTGACTGTGTCTTCACATTGGCGGCCCATCTTCATTTTAGAATCAATAATGACTCCAAGATCTCTTTCTGCCACTGTGTTTTTGAGAAGGGAGTTCCCCAGCCTATAGGTATGCTGCTGGTTCTTCCTGCCCAAGTGCAGTACCCTGCACTTGTCAGTATTGAATCCCATCCTATTCTCATCTGCCCACCCCTGTAACCTGCCCAGGTCCAGCTGTATCCTGTCTCCCTCTTCTAGTGTGCCCACCTCGCCCCAAATCTTGGTTCCATCAGCAAATTTGAACAGGGTGCTTTTCACCCCCATGTTTTCATACATTGAGGTGACCTGGAAGGCCTTGATTTAAATAGTACCAAGCCAGCTTTACTAGTGAGACAATCAATAATCCAATCTCACAGCCTTGTGATAACAAGCTTGACATTATTGTTCAAGACTGTCCCATGCTATTGGTATTCTATCAAGTGAGCTTGTTGGACTGGTTATAGTAGATGCCTGCTAACAGCCCAGAGCATTTCATTAAGAGCCAGCACAGTGTACCAGTGCTCTGAACAGCTGGCTTTCTTTACACAAGGGAAGCTTATTTTTGAAGTTGAACAAACACAGCCCAGTAGGAAGCACTGTTGAATGGAAAAAGGGATCAGTTAAATGTCTAAGCGTCATCAGTAGCGTAACTATTAGTTTGGAATATGTAGATAATTTTACAAATGAAGTAAACATGTTTGACTAGACATTAAGCAGGGTAGTCTGGAAATTTTAAGCAGTTGCATAACCAAAAACAAGTATAATGTGCTTGCCAATTTTTTTTTTTTGATCAGTATCTAGGGAAGTATAACAAAGGCATATGCTTGAAGGAATAAGTAAAATGATGCTTTTTCAGGTGGCGGTGTTGGTACAGTTTAGCTGATGATTTTATCCCTAACCTGTCAAAGCCTTAGTAATTGTGGCATTTGTGAGTAAGTAAGCCCTAATTGTATTTTCTATGAGCAGAAAGAGGTAGTTACTAGTTAACTGCACTGGTCTGAAGTCAGGCAGGGCAGAGTTGCACCTTATAAACTAATTTAGAGATGCCTAAGCTATCATATACAACACCTTGCTTCTTCAGGTGCTATGACATGATGGGAATGGAGCAGGTATTCAAATAGGAAGCATGATTTGAAGACAAAGAATAGGGAAGGGAGGAAGAAAAGAGAGGGGGAACTGGTGAAAGGTAAAGGTGAATTGAAGACTAAATGAAAGCAGTTAACCCATAAAGGCAACAGTGACAAAGCACAGGGCAGGAGTGTCAAATTCACACCATCCCCCAGGATGGATCTGGACTGCAGAGACTCCTCCCAGGCCAGATCTGTGGGGGCTGTGTTCAGGCATCAAAAAGGGTCTGAGTCCAGGTGGCAACATGGGTCTGGGGGAATGTGCAGTGCAGAGCTGGGGCATGGATTGGCTAGGAGTCAGAGTGATACAGCGATGCAGAGCTGGGTGGAATGCTTCTGTAACAGGGATCCTTCTCAGGGCTGATTTAACTGTGGCCCGCCCACCTGTTTCTGGGCTAACCCCCCTCCTTCTCGCCCGCCACGCCTTGTTGGAATTAATTAGTTCATTGATGTAATTAAGCAGGAAGCTGCCCATTTCCTGCCCTGATGCCAGGGGGACCTATCTGGAGCTCCATTCCTCCCCTACACTGCAGCCCAAGCCTTGCTGATGGCATCTAGATGTTATCATCATCACCAGCCCCACAGTGGGCCAGCCTGGAGAGGGTTCAGAGGAGGGCCACCCGGTTGGTGAGAGGGCAGCAGGACAGGCCCTACGAGGAGAGACTGAAGGACCTGAACCTGTTCAGCCTCAGCAAGAGGAAGCTGAGGGGGGACCTGGTGGCTGCCTACAAACTTATCAAGGGGGATCAACAGCAAATAGGCAGAGCTCTTTTCTCCTCAGCACCACCTGGGGTGATGAGGAATAATGGTCATAAGCTGATGGAGAATAGGTTTAGGTTGGAGATCAGAAGATATTTTACAGTTAGTGTGGCCAAAATCTGGAACCAACTTCCCAGGGAAGTGGTCCTTGCCCCTACCTTGGGCAAATTCAAGAGGAGGTTGGACGATCACCTGTCTGGGGTCTTGTGAACCCAGCATTCGTTCCTGCTTGTGGCAGGGGGTCAGGCTAGATGATCTGTTCAGGTCCCTCCTGACCCTAGCTACTATGAAACTATGGAACTGGGACCCAGGGTCCTCCTGATTGACCCCTGCCTCGATTCCTCTCCTCAGGCAGTCTCATCCGCCTTCATACTGGGCAGCATCGCTCCCTGAACCACTTCCCCTCATGGGTGTGGTCCCCGCCAGGACCTTGGGCTACTAGCCCTGGCCCACCTCTGGGCCAGTTGGGGACCCCAGGCACACAGCTCTTGGGCGTTCCTTGCGCTGGGCCCCCGGCCCTTTGACCCGTCCCATCCTGGCCCCAGCACTGACCAGTCGGGGGAAGTTCAGACAGGCCTGAGTCTATGGCCTCACTCTCTTTCTCTGGGGGTCCACCCTCCAGACCCTACAAGAGGGTAACTCACCTGTTCATGGGGGCTAGGGGTTAAGGCGCCCCAACCCACCTTTCACCGGGGTGGTAACTGGCCTGGCATTTCCTAGGGGCTCCCGCATCACTGAGAGCCCCACCAGTCCCAGCAAGGTGCAGTTTTAGATCATGCCCAGGACCAGGAGCCTCCTTACTGTCCCCTACAGCTCCTCCCTTACCTCCAGATGACACCAGCAGCCCCCTGGCCAGGCAGTGTTATTGCCTGGCCTCCAGCAGCAGAACGGCCCTGTTTATATGGGCAGCCCTAGGCTCAAAATGGCCGCCCTCATCAGGCACCTGCCGGCTGCCAGCTCCAAGCCCTTACAGTGGTAGGCACCCGCAGTGCCCTGCCACAGGTTCCATGGGCCGGATCCAACTCATGGACTATATACTTGACATCCGTGATAGAGGGGATGTGTCCCTATGAGTGTACTGCTTTCTTTTACTGTTCAACCTACCTTTGGCAAAACTGGGCTCCCAATCTGCTCTGCTCCTATTGTCCACTCTTCTCACTCTTTCCAGACCATAACCCTAAGTATTCCCTATGTTTCCTTCTTCTCCATTAGCCTCTTTGCCACGTTCTGTGTAGTGTGGTAGTACCTGGAACTGTTCTTTGACCGCAGCTTCTTTCCACTCTCACCACCCATGTCCTATCTAAAAACACACTTCCAGTCTTCCCATTAATTCGCCACACAAAGATACTACAGACACTATATAGAACATTGTAGGTCTGTGCCCTTCCTGCTGAAGGACTTGCATGTTATCATAATTGGAATTATTCCCCATGTGACACTGTTAATTTATCTTGCTACCTCTTACCTTTGTCAGCATTTCATAGTAGGCTCCATACCCTTAGTCCATTAAGTATCTTTCCTGTTTGGAGTCATATAAAATATAATGCGCACACACTATGCATATAAACAACATTGTTTCTCAATGGCTTTTTTTTTTTAACTAGGCTTTCAGCCACCTGAAGTCAGCGATGACCTTTTTTAACATTTGTCCTTGCCAGGGCTCTTTCATCTTTCAGTAACTTACACTTTGATTTCATCTGTCTTGGGTTTTTTTAAAGAAGAACTTCAGCTTAATGTCATCACATCCCTCATGGATGCAACTGCACGTGAGAGAGTAAGATGCTCCTCTCTCTTCCATGCTTAAATCATCTTACTGTAACAGCAGTAAGAAAAATACCTTCCAGGAGCTTCTGTCTTAACTTCCCATCTCAATTCTTGTCACAAAGTAAGCTGTAACACAAGGAATGTTGTGGCAAACAAGCTATGATGAGATTCCCTTGATCATCAGACCTGATTAAAGAATCAGTTCCTGGCCATGTGCAGGGGATTACTAAGAGGAGATCTAATGAACTGAAAGACTCCTTCACCCTCATCCTTCCAATTACCCAGTCTTGGTAGAAATAGTTTTGAGTTTCCATATTCTGAATTTCCACTAGAGGGCGGGGCACACCATTGAGTTCAATCCATGGAGGCTGTCAGAGCTCTCACTTCAAAGGAAACAAAATTGAGAGGTTTGATGGGGGGAGAAACACAGCAGAGATATTCTCTTGATAGTCTGTTTGCATTTGTTGTATGTGAAGTAGACCAGTCACTTGTTAATCTAGTTCTGGGTCTTTCAGCTTCCTTCCTACTTTTCCACCTTCCTTAGAAAATTACCATCTGTTTGGATCCTTGACTTCCTTGGTAGGGATGTTTGATGGATTAGTGCCATTCATCAACAGTAGCCATAGATCAAATCTGACAGCTTGTGCTCCATTGTCCTCTCTAAGCTTACTGCAAATGAAAACAGCATGAATAACTTCCCACTGCACCATAAACGGCATCACCCCTGCTATAGACCATATAAAAGTCTCGCTTCCCTCTGTTGATGTAATGCCTGACAGACTGAGAGCTCAGTTTTAGGGAGGCCTATGTGCTGCTTCTACCACAGTCAATGAATGGTGTTTGTAGATGAAAGCAGGGCCTGCCTGAACTTACACATCTTGTTACATGCCAGACTGCCGCATTTGTGGTCTGCAGAGATGCCTAAGCTCACGTTAAAGAGGACTTGGCTGAAAATGAATGTGAACCTCCTACCCGACTCTTCTCCTTGTTGGCCTTGGGGGTGTGATGAAAGCTGTCAGTGTTCTCAGGCTGTTACGTATTGCTGAGCATGTGGAGCCATTGGATAAGGCTGGTTTATTAAGCTGGTCGATTCCTTCTGTGTGCAGCATATTCACACACAATAGTGGTAAAGGGGTTTGGATCCCAGTTCAGATCCATGCTTCTGCTCCTTGAGCAATCCTATTAAAGTTGAATTGGAGCCTGCACTGTCAGCATCATCATGATTTGGGATGCTTTCCATCTTCAGAAATAGCAAAAGCTGGAAGCAAGGTCAGGCTAAATACTCCTTGTCTTTGCTCAGTTTCCTACAGCTATTCACACTGCTTTCTTGTTAGGACTCCTGTCCATTAATACCCTTTACCCATCCTTGCAGCCATTTCTACCTCCATTTCACTTGTTTTCATTTCTGAGATGGAGGAGATCCAACAAAGCTCATCCCAGCAGTCAAAATGCCTCCAGCCCCCTGGTGTGATGACAAAATGCAAATTCCATTGGCAACTGATCCATCCTAACCTTGCGCTGATCTCCTATCAACTGCATGTCTTGGAAAAAAACACAACCACAGCATTCTGTAAGTGCAGCTCACCTGCTCAATGAAACCCTGTGAAACATCCCAGCTTCCCTCCTGATTTCAAGGGCTTGGGCTGGATTTAGTCACAGAGCATGTTCATTCTACTCCTGCCCCTCCTTCTGGCAGTGCTAAGGTGGAGGAGAAAGGTGTTCAGTCTTAGCTGCTAAACATAGTCACACCTATAATTAACAAAATGATCAAAGCCTCATTCAAGCCACTGATTTGGAATTGGCAGGTATGAAACATTCCCTACTTTTGTTGGTTTGTTTCTATTTATATTTCTCTTGTACTGTCCCACCAGTGACTAGGCACTGCTGGGTCCAGATCTGGCTAGGGCACTGAATGCACACGAGCTCATACTAACACGATGCCTTATACTCTCAATAACAAGGGCTGGCAGAGCACTAGAGATGATCTATTCAGCTGGACAGATGGCCAGTCATTTTCATTTAAATCAACCATTAAAAGTCTTGTTTTGCCAGAAAAATACTTACGTGACAGGAGAAGAGTACTCAACAATTAGGAACGTGAAGGTGCAACTACACAGAAGAAGCAGGTACTGGGATTAGAGAGGCTGAGCCAAAGCCCTTCATTGCTGACACTCGCCAACCCAAGTAATAGAGCTTCCACCACACAGTGACAGAAGGGTGTAGACATTTTTTCCTGCAGAACTGGAGCATGGGAGATTTACTTTGGATTTTGGAAAGAGCTTTCTGTGAGGGTGGTTAAGCATAGATCAGGTTACCAAGGTTACCTTCTATAATCAAGACAGGACCAGAGGACGGGCAAATTGAGGTATTGTGAGTCAGAATGCAAGGAGGTCAGGGGGAAAGGGACTTGGTAGCGAGGGTCTACTACAGGCCACCACACCAGGAGGATGAGCTGGACCTGGAATTCTCCAGACAGCTCTCAGAGGCCGTACGGTCAAAGGACATGGTTGTCATGGGTGAACTAAACTACCCCGACATCTGCTGGGAGGAGCAGTCTGCCAAATCTAACCATTCATGTAAGTTCTTAACCTGCATACAGGACCTTCAACTAACACAGGAGGTATACGGTCCCACCAGGGGAAATGCCTTACTGGACTTGGTCCTGGATACAGAGGATGACTTGGTGGGGGACCTACTGACACAAGGTAACCTAGGGGACAGTGACAGAAAGGCTAACTTCAGTGTGCTCAGGAGGTTAGTTAGTGCGGCACTAAAGAACAGGAGCATTGGTGAGATGGGAGTCCAGGAAGGGTGGTTGTTCCTAAAGGGAACAATCCTACAGGTGTAAAAGGAGACAATCCCATTACACAGGAAAGGGGCCAAGAAACCCTCTTGGCTGGAGGCATACAGGCTGTGGGAGCAGAGGGTAGCTACCAAAGCAGAGTATACCTGCTTGGCCTGCACTTGCAGGGAAGCAGTCAAAAAGGCCAAAGCAGAAATGGAACTTAGGCTGGCAACAAAAAATAAAGACAACAAAAAGTCCTTCTTCAGGTATATCGAGAGTCAAAAGAAGACGCAGGGTAGCATAGGACCCGTACAGGACAAACTAGGGCAATTAGTGACAGATAGGCTGAGCTCTTCAATTAGACAAGGCTGAGCTCTTCAATTAGTTTTTTGCCTCTGTATTCCTGAACACAGATCAGGACAAATCTCCCAACTGGATCATAGACAGGCACAAAGGGGATACCAACCACCAACTGTTAGTGCTGATTTAGTGAAGGGACAATTGGAAGGGCTGGATGTGTTTAAGTCAGCAGGCCTGGATGATCTTCATCCAAGGTTATTGAAGGAATTGGCCTGGTCATAGCAGAGCTGCTGGCATGGCTGTTTGAGCACTCATAGTACTCTGGTCAGGTCCTAGAGGACTGGAAAAGGGTCAATGTGGTCCCTGTTTTCAAAAAGGGGAGGAAAGAGGATCCAGGTAATTATAGACTGGTTAGTCTCACCTCTATCCTCAGGAAAACCTTTGAAAAATTATTAAGGATCACATTTGTGGGAGTCCAGCAGGAAAAACAATGCTGAAGGGCAAGCAGCACAGGTTCATAGCAGGTAGATCCTGCCTGAATAACCTCGTTTCTTTTTATGACCAAGTCACAAAATGCTTAGATGCAGGAATTGAGGTAGATGTCATCTACTTAGATTTTTAGAAGGCCTTTGATATGGTATCTCATCCTATTCTCACAGATAAACTAAGCAGCTGTGACGTAGATGATTACAGTCAGGTGGGTGGCAAATTGGCTTAGGGGTTGCACTCAGAGAGTGTTGGTGGATGGGTCAGTATCAACCTGGAAAGTGTGGGCATTGAAGTCCCATAAGGCTTGGTCCTTGGACCTGTACTGTTCAATGTCTTCATCAGTGACTTGGATGAGGGCAGCAAAAGCACTCCGTCCAAATTCTCAGATGATATCAAATTACACACTAGAGGGTAGGGAATGGATCCAGGTGAATCTGGAAAGGGTGGAAAAATGGGCGCAACAGAATAGGATGCTGTTCAACAAGGACAAGTGCAAGGTGCTGCACCTAGGGAGAAGGAATCACCAGCAGTCTTACAGGCTGGGGGTGACCTTCTCAGCAGCACGGTAGCAGAAAGGGATCTCGGAGTCATTGTTGACACCAAACTGAACATAAGTCATCAATGTGATGAAGCGATCAGTAAAGCTAACCACACGTTATCATGCATTAGCAGGTGCTTGATAAACAAGTCCAGGGAGGTGATACTTTCCCTCTATGCGGCCTTGGTCAGGCTGCAGCTGGCATACTGAACCTCTTTACAGTAAAGATTGCCAGAATTTGGAATGGGCTTCCAAGGGAGGTGGTGCTCTCCCCTACCTTGGGGGTCTTTAAGAGGAGGCTGGACATGCACCTGGCTAGGGTCGTCTGACCCCAGTGCTCTTTCCTGCCCAGGGCAGGGGGTCAGACTCAATGATATGCTAAGGTCCCTTCTGACCCAAACATCTATGAATAGAGAGGCTGTGGAATCTCCCTGACTGGAAGCTTTTAAGTGCAGGTCAGACACTTGGTTGGGATGATCACAGCTTGAGTAGGATTTGGACTGAATGGCCTATGTGGAAAAAAAAAAGGGGAACTCCAGGCAGGACTAGATGTTGCAAGACAAAAGTGGGAGGGCAGATAGGTCACAGACAACCTCTCTCATTAGGAAACATGATCCACAGCTTCTGGGATGAGCAGTGCAGACAGTGAAAACCTTTCTGGGATATAGAAGATGGGCAGGGCAACACAAAATCTTGCAAAAGCATGAATGCTCATTGCATCCCAACACCAGGCCCTGCACGTAAGCCTACTTTTTCCAATTGCATCACTGCTCCAGATGTCTGGCCTGCCAGAAAGCGGGATTGTCAAACATTTCCCATTCTCCCAGTCCCCAGTATCCTCTTACTCACCACTTGTAACTCATCCTCTTATCCCTTACTCAAACTCTGGGGGTGGGAGACTATTTTTAGGATCTGTCTCTGTGTGTATCAGGACCTCTAGCTTTCCACTCCAAATTTCCCACATTTGAGAAGCACATACAGTGGCTGCAGGGAGTGGTGATGAGGTATGGCTAGGCTTTGATACAATTTATATTCATATTGTTTTACCCCTTGTAGGGGGACCTGGACCAAAGAGACTCACCAGGGTGGGACCCAGGTGTTGCACTCTCAATGAGTGTTTAGCCCCCTTATCTATATCCTGCCTGTCACAACTTGCTGCTAATGAAAAGGATATAAGGAGGTGGTACCTGACTATAGTGAGGTACAATGAGATCGGTGCAGATCTCAGTGTCCAGGTGCCTTCTGTGGGGCTTCATCTCCCCTAGAACCCACCCCTTTCTACTCGGGTGTTCCTGTGATCGTATCGGGGTAGGTGCCTGGTCCCCTAGGCTCCTGCCTTAACGCGATGGGAAAAAGGTCCGACATGGAGAGAAAAACAAGGTGGTCTCGAACCAATGTGAGCTGGCCGAGCCCTGTTACTCTGGCAAGGGTCTACCACCAAGACAGCTGTACTGCATAGGAATTAATAACGCAATATAATTTAAATGGTCATGTCCATTATTTAATCATGGGCCTATCTTCAGCCTTGCAATGTGCATCAATCTTTTTCTCAGGCAGCTAAGGCTTTTTGGGTTTTGCCCCTAGTCACAAGCCTGATTCATAGAGAGGGCCTGTATCAGGCCAACCCCTGTAGGTAATTTGGGGTCACAGATACTATGAACCTCTGTGAGGCCCTTGTAGGTACCTGGCATCCAGCATCCGCAGGGTGGTCAGGTTCCCATCTTGGGAGCCTGGGTCATGCTAGTGTCCCATGGGACGTCCTCACCCCCATTGAAGGAAAGCAGCCTAGTCCATTGCTTATGCCAGTGCCTTCCTCTTCCTGAAGCTGGTGCTGCTCTATAAGGGAAGTTACAGGTTGACCTGAGCCAACCCAGACCTCTGCAGTCCACCACATACCCTTGGCCCTTGCCCTTGCCCTGTGGCCCTTGCCAGATGCTGAGATCCCCTGCAAAGCTTATCATCACCTGCAGCTCCAGCTTCCAGGCTCTAGGCACTACTAGGCATGCCAGCCACTTGCTCTTGGCCCTGCCCAGGCTCCAGGCCCAGGTGGAGCCAGGCTTCCTGCTTTCAGCCCTGCCCAGGGGACAGGCGTGTGAGGAGTGCATCACCTGTCACTTCCCTGTCCTCCCTGGGGGGCAAGCATGGGGGGGGGGGGTGCTGCCTGCCCACGGGCCCATTGCCTGCTGCCTACTGCCTGCAGAGCACCCCAGTGCTTGTCACTGCTGTAAGTGAAGGGCCAGGCCGGCATCCCTGCTACATCCCTCTTTGAGGGAGGGGTGGGGTCAGATGTAAAAAAGTATATTGCCTTAAAAACACCAGCAATATACCTGCACTGCTGGAGAAAGGCTCGGTGTAGTAGGGCACAAAAGCTTTTGGTGACCCAGTCTCAGCTCTTTCCACTCCCTGTAGTGAGAGGTGACAATTATTTGGTGAGGTTCCTTTTGTACCATTCACATCAGGGACGTGACAAGGAAGGGGGAAGGATAAACCACAGTTAGGGCATTTTCACTTCCTAAAAGTGAGACACTGAAATTCCTTTTGATTATGAGATATCTTGAATACATACCAGGAAGAGTTGCAGCTGCACTCAGGAGCTGTAACGAGGCATGTTTCATCAATATAAAAGCTTCTGTGGCATGGGCAGGGAGACAGCACAAATCATCAGCAGTGTGTATGTGAAGGGGGTACATCCTGGCAGTCAGAGTTGCTCTCTCATGTCTCTTTGCTTCTTAACTAATTTTCAGGTCTTTTTATCTGCCTTGTGTGTGTTACAAGCAAGATCGCTGAACCTGTTTTCTCCAGGACAATTTCTCCTGAGCATCCCCAGAGAAAGATTAGCTTGCAGCCATCATGCTTGAGGTGATACAGATAAGAAACTGGAATGAGCCAATGGTTGCTGGTGCCCAGGTAGCCAGCTCCTTCTATGACACGGGACTGCTGGTGGTGGTTGAGAAACTATTACAACTGGACCAACTCAACTGCCCCAGCACATTCCCTCAAAGACACGCAGCAGAAAGCCATCTCTGACTTCCACAGTATCTACAACTTGATTCTAGACCTAAGCCTCTAGGTGTCAGTTTATGGCCTGGCAAATCTTGGGGACAGAAAGAACAGGAAGATCACCATTGGTTTGCTCCTCCTGGGCTACCTGGTCTCTAGGTCCTTTCTGCTCCTTTTGATCCTGCTCCTGCTCGAGCTGCAGGAGCTGCTGCCTGAAACAGCCTGACTGCAGGCTTCACTACCTACGGGGCAGGTATCATGGCTCTGGGGTCATTGGGCTCCTCTGAAAGTAGGGGGTCTCTGCGTCTCATCATTATCAAGTTGATCTAGAGGATGACAGACTTCTTGGGAAGCATTGCATCTGGGCACATCTTTGTCCATTTCAACCTTCACTATCACCAGGGCACCGTTCTGGTGGCTTGCAGCATTGCCTACTATATTTTGCACTTCACCTACAGCCTCTTTGTCCTTAAAGTCCCCCAGACAGAAGGCACCCACCAAGCTTCAGCAGATAAAAGCAAAGCCAAGACATAGATCAGCTTGATAGTCTTCTGCCACCTGATGAAAGGACTGTAGGGAATTGGAAGTGAGACTGGTGTGAGAAGGAAGGCCACACACCTGTGATGCCCTCAAAACTCATCATCGCCATGCTCTTTGTGGGGGCTGTCATGACCTAGAGGTTGTGGGAGGCATAGATGTGCTCCAGCTCTTTGTGCTCAAGGAACCTTTAAGTTGGAATGGGATTCAGGTTGGCTACGGCAATGCTGCTGGCTACGTGATCTTCCTCACCAGCTTCCTGGGAGTATTTTTCTTCTTCAACTACTTAAGGGACACTGCCATGATCATGACTGAGCTACTTTCCTTTAATGCTGGTATTCTCATCAAGGCCTTTGTGGGAAGGACTTTCCAGTTCTACATCAGCAAGTTAAAATGTTCTGTGTCACCGGCTGCAGCCACGGGACATGAACACTGATGATCTAATATGCCATATGTTGCAGGCAGGCTTCAAAAGGCAGCGATGGCAGGAGAGAGGTTTTTTAACTGGTCTGTTTCCTCACAGGGTAAAGCTCAGGGCTGTTCATTTCACTGAAAACTTAAGAGCAGGAAATGCTGGGCATTTGGGGGTGAAATTCAAACTTGCTTCCAAAAGTAATCTCCCACACAGAGTAAACAGAGTAAATTATACACCCACACAGTCTTTTCTCAGGATTTAACTATCAGGGAGCCAAGATGATGCTTAGTCTGATAAACCACTTCCTTCTCCTCTGCCTCTCCATTTCCACCCACTCATTCTTCTTACAGCCAACTTTGCTCTCAGGTAACAGGGTGTTCCCACCTCCAACAGGTGGCCAAAGGAGCGACCAGAGCAGACCTATGACCCCTTTCCTCCTCAGATGGAGGTAGGCCTGTGATCCCAAGCTGTAAATCTCAAGCCCTCATCTAAAATTTAGCACATGTGTAGCCCCTCACATTTAAGTGTTTGTTTCAGGTCCCTCTTTCCCCCTCTCATTGTTGGATTAACATTGTTAAACCCTATGTTCCAAGGTTGAAGAGGGGTTTGAGTACTTTTCCTGTTCATTTTTAAAACATATATTTTGCTTATTTTAAGCACTAGGTAATGCTCATTACTTTTAGATAGACCCTGTCCCACTTAAATAGGTGGTTAGTGCACTGCATAGGAGTAAAAATCATTTACAGCTGTGAATGCAAGACAAACAACATTGTAGTAAAACTATGTGAACTATTGCCTTGCGTAAGGGAAGGGCTTTGGCAATAATGATAAAAGTTTTGTTTACCTTTACAAAGATGAAACAAAGGCATCATCCACTTATGGTGCTGCTTGGTTTGTAAGATGCTAATTACTTGTAGGGTGATAGCACCCAAGAACCCTAGCCCTGGACCATTATCCACACATGTTAGCGCTACACACAAGAGAAAAAGAATTCTTGCTCCTAAGGCCTTACAACTGGTTTGTCCTTCTACCAAAAGGACAAACCAATGCCAGAGGCATCTCTCCAGTAAAGAAGCTGAATAGAAAAAGTGATCTGGGGGCACTAGTCTATTCAGCTTTTTGGAACTATGCTCCAGTGCAATGAGCATGTGTGTTGCTGCCTCTCTCCTAGCTGCCAGCTGGAGCAGGCTTGTCCTTCGCATGGGACAACTTGGAATGGGACAAAAATCTACACTGCAGCATATGTTAAAAAATCATAGGAACAGAAGTGAGCTAAATAAAGCTTATGTAACAAAACCACACTGTAGGATTTACTATGTGCTCTTTAGTAAATTGCTGATGCCTGTGAGTTATTTGAACTGCCTAATCTACTGGGGGAGAGCATTACCAGGGAGCAGGCTCTCATAACAAGAATTAAGTCTTCTCCTTTATTGTTACAGCTTGGACAGTGATGTTGTTGGCTTTTGTCCCTCTACCAGTCATCAGATCTGTGTTGTCCAAACATGTAAAAAATCGTCCTATGGTGAGTATACTGATTTTCTTGTTGACTGGAAGAGTGGGAAAAAAATCTCAATTGGGTCTTTTCCCCTCCATTAGCAAAAAGGGGAGGTGAAAGTTATGTGGTAATTGCTGCCAACTGCAAGCTGTATAATAAAATCATAGCAATCAGAACCCAGGAAAGCCATCTGCAAAATTAGGTTGTTTTGTTCAGGATAACCCTGCACACACTTCTTCAGTTGCTTACCCACTTTTAAAACATCCCAAACAATGCTTTCACCACATGCTCTGGGAGATCACTGAACACCGATGCATCCAGTTTAGAGAAGGGGAAGGAAATATTTAGGCAGTTCCATCGCTGAACAACTTTGATGCTATAGGATGAGCAGGGGGTGGAGTGGATCATCTCCGTCACCCTGTTCCCCTCCTGTTAGTGTCTCCTTTTGCTTTTAGACCCCAGTTTTCAGCCATTAGGGCCAGAAGGTTCATTGTGACAGTTATGAAAATTATGCCAGTTTACTCTTGTGTTACATATGTATTTTTTAGTTACCTTTTTGAAGAAAAAATAGTGGGTTGTAGACATTTAAACATGTAGCTTTTCCACCAAGTACAATGTCTAGAAAAAGTGACAACATTTGTATTAAGCTCTATTTGGAAGGAATCTAGAATTCAATTAAAAGGTATAATGTGTTTGAAGCTATCAATTAAAGCTACTCTAACATGTCAGTACATCAAAACAGAAGTTACTTTACACGTAAAACAGATGAACAAAAGATGGTTCTTCCTTGATTTACAAAATTGAGCCAGTCATTCCTGTATACTGTGTTCATCAGCATGTCAGCTTTCATAATGGTCCTTTTCCTACTACTTCTTTTCTTGATTTCTCCACTTCGAATGAGTTAGAACTGCCTTTTTATCTCCTTCATAGCAGTTTATATTATGTGACCTTAGGTTAAAAACTAGCTTATTATGCCAAACATATATATTAGTGAAGTTTCATTTTGATCATGGAAAAATGTGGATTTTGGGTTACTTTTTTAAATCTGAACATCGGGCATATTTTTTTATCAAAGAAAATGAGGATCCCTGGTGATCACTGGAGTGATTACCTCCACACTCTACAACAAAATATATCAATGGACACTGGACTGGTACAGTGGCCCATTCTATTTCATTTTGTCTTGCATCATCAGTTGCCCAAGTATCTTCTCCATCAGGTAAGGAGCAGAAAGGTTTCAATTTGGAGGGATTTCCCCTTAAGGTGCCTTGCTTTAAAGGGGGCAGGTGGTAGAGCAGGATTTATATTATGGGGGTGAGGGCATTGTTTTTTTAAAAGATCCTTCCTAGATGAAATGAATCAGCAGTTCCACAGTGCAACCCCCTGATTGAAGCAGGATCAGCCATATCCAAACCATGCCACAGAAGTGCTTGTCTAACCTGTTTCTAAAACAGCATGATCAATCCTCCTGCCTTTAGGAATGCACTGGTCATTAAATGATATTACAAATCTATAGAAGCAGATGCACATAGTTAGGGATCGACACTGTGGAAGCCTGCACACTGAAAAGATTGCCAATCATGAAACGAAGTGTAAAAGCAACTTGTGAGAAGTCAGAACGGTGCTACTTGAAAGTGAACCCACTTCAGTAGTCCCAGCAAGATATCTCAGTTTAAAGCCAAAAGGTAATTGAGAAGGATGAATGTAGCACTTCAGCTTTGAAATGTAATTTGAGCAGCTGTTAATGATTAACATTTGCTTCCTCGTCATCCCTTGGATTACATTGTCACCTTCAAGCAATGTTCAGCATCTGGCTCCTCTGAAGTTCAGACAGACTGATAGCATGCAATGGCAGTTTTTGAGTACTGGAGCCATGGTGCAGGGTGGAGCACTCTGGATTACTGCCTCGCTCAGAGGATTTACAGGAAAATGTAAGAACTGGGTCTGTCACTATTTTTAGTCCCTGTGGTTTAGGCAGAAATTGCTAGCAGTCCCCATAAAGACATCTCTTTGCTAGTGGTATCCATGTGACCAAATGCCATCGTGAGTAGCCAGCAGGCTGAGACCAAAGCACTCAATAGGCATAAACCCACTGCTCGCCAACAACAAAAGGACTGCCGTGCTGTTTTACACAAAGAACAGTTGCAGACCATTTTTGCAAGTTAGTCCATCATTAGATTTCAGATTGTGTAAAAGGGAAACTGCCACCACAGCTAGTAGGTCCAATCCCCTCTAGTTTCCACTGTAACTGGAAAGTCCATTAACTTAGTGATTGCAGAGAAGTGAAGTGCAAGGCTCAGACCAAGTTATTAGACAAGATTTGAGGGGGGGGGGGGGTGGAGTAGGGGATAAGAGAAGAGGGGCACATACCTGAGGCAGAATAACCACTTCATCCACTGAAAAATCCTCAAGACATTTTCAGGCACATTACCTGGTAGCAATAAATCTTTCCTCCCCAGGAAGAACCAATGAGGGATTAGGAAAGTGTTAAGGGCAGCAGAAGTTAAAAACAACAAGCAAAAACAAACACCAAAACCACACACCACAATACACACACAATGCTTGGCCATATTGCAGAGTGTATTAATCTGCATGTGATTAAAAAATGATACTATGAAGGTTTGGGACTTTGACTCAAGTATACTCAGAATTCAAAGGCCTTATGCCTATTAGAGCGGAGACTGACATAATCTAGGACAAGTCCTCAGTATTTCTAATCTTAACTCGGCTTTTCCTGGAAGAAGACTAATAACAACTCAATGAAACATACAAATTGCTGAATAGAGAAGACAAAAAAGGCAAGGGGAAATTTCAAGTTTCTCAGGGCAGGCACTGCTATTCTGTTTATACAAGGTGGCCAGACTACTATGAAACAGTCAGTTGTATGTGTGCAATGCCTTCTCAAGTGATCTGTATTGTAATTTATAATCTTCATGCACTCACCCTTCACCATGTACTGGTACAGGTAGACATGTTCCACACTGGCCATGAACTGAAGCTGGAAGGCCTGTGTATTTCATGGAGCTTCTTATCTAAGACCATAAATTTCGTTCTGGCATCTCCCCAGAGTCCTCTAGAAATGTCATATCCATACAGTTTTAAAAGGAAGTTTGGGGGAGGAGAAGCACTTCCTATCCAAGAGCTAGAGAAAGCTTTGGACGGGAGCCAAGAGGAACCATCCCTTGAGAAAATGGGAGCTGAAGCATGAGGACTGAACATCCCTTCAGTCAGAGAAAAGTGGTGTTCTCTCCACAGCAAGCAGCACATGTAGGAAGTTCAGAGCATGAACTGTACCACAGAGCCACCTCCTTAAATAAGAATAAAGAAAATGATTTCACACATCCATTTCAGACGAGCTTTGGTTCAAATTGAGTCCAATAACTGGTAGGATTTTTCCTGGTGTAACTAAACACAAATGACTTAAAGAGGGAAACTTCAAAAGTGGGATGGTTTTTATCCCTCTCTTGTACCCTACTAAGGAAGAAAAGGGTGGTTGTGTGGTTGAGACGGTGAGCTAAGACCCAGGAGCCCTGGGTTTCTTGCTTGATTCTGCGCCAGTCATTGGGCCCCAGACAGCATCTCATTCTCCTCAGACACTCAACCAAGGCAGAGTATCAATGCTGCAGTGATAACTTGGGGGTGGACACTATATAACTACTACGCTAGGGTGGCCATCATAGAGGACAGTCCGGTTGTCTTCTGTCCTCTACTGATATGAAACCAGACGCCTTTATGTCCTCTATTTTTCTTTTGAGGCATCCAGTTTCATATCAATAGAGGACAGAAGACAGAGTAGCAGAAAACTAGAATGTCCTCTATGATGGCCACCCTATACTAGGCACAAAACCAAAGTTAGCACAAGTTCTAGCTAAGCAACAGTAGAAGAGGCAATATTAAAAAAGCACAATTTTTACCACAACAGACAATAGACAGGGCAGTGAACTCTCAAGCAAAGTAAGGACAAACATGCCTCATGCTTTGGGTATGGTGAAGTCTACACAAAAATGAAACAGGAGTATTCTAGATAAATAAGTAATCTTTTAATACATTTTTTTCCATTCCTTTAAATTAACTGAGGTAAAGAAACAGTGTTGTAACAAATATGCACACTAATAGTTAACGAGCATTACAATGATTTTTTTACCTCAAAGTGTTTTCATCAATACTAGTTTTGTAGTAAACAATGCACAGAATATGTGTATACAGAGATATATGAAAAAGGAGAACAGAAACATACCAGCAACTCAAGTCAAGGATACAAATTCATATTCCACAACATTTACGGAAAAAAGCACAACTATTAAGTTTGCTTGATAAAACCCACTCCAATCTGTGTGAATTAGCTAGCAGATGATATACAAAGACAAATCTTCATAGCTTTCATTGGTTTCAAATGATAGGCAAAATAATGGGAGATTGACCAGAGTATGAAGAATAAGCCAAGTTTCTATAAATGTGTTTTATTTTTATTTTTGTTTTACCCAAAAGAGTCATAAATATAATATATAGTTTGAACACCTAGGGTGTCCCTACATGTTCTCCAGGTGGCGGGGTGGGGGGGAGGGTGCCCTCAGGAGCCACTCTAACTAAAGCGCCTGCAGCCACTCGTGTTCAGTGCCCTGTGCTTCAAAAAGGCAGCGGGGGGTGCTTTAACTAAAGCTCATTCAATGCCCTTTAGTTAAAGCACCCCTGCCACCATTTAGAAGTGCTGGGAAGCTGAACACATGAGATGCCAAGGCTGCTGGAACATGGTAATGGACATATTCCAACAAGCTCAATGAATTGAGTCTGCTCTGACCTGCTCTTATTGCACATGTAGCTAATGAGATTACTATCTTCAGTATGCATGCACTCACTGAGCAAAAAAGAAACTTGTTCTTAAAGTGTGCGGGCAGAATTCTATTTCATGCCAAAAGAGCCTTGCCAATTTTTTTGGCATAAACTTCCCTGAAAATGATAGGGAGCTACAAGTGCAGGCTCATAGGAAGTAGAAGAGATAGGACAGTGCTGACTAGGTTCCATACACAGCAGAGATAGGGGAATACTCTAGTTTTCTCACTGTTGCATAAACCAAAATCAGCATCATTTAGTCAGACACTGTGCAGATAACAGGTCCCAGTCCTGGATCTGCATGACTAGAGCCTCTTCCCAATGGAAACCAGTGCTGTAAAGGGTTCAGCTACTACTAGGACCATAGATCAGGACCTGAGCTATTTAAGTTCAGGATGACATTGGCACCCTTGACTTTTATATATATTTTAGCATTTAATCTCTGCAAAAGTGACTTATACAAAAACTTGTAGCTCTTTTAGGCTAGGGACAGAAATTAAACATAAACCATTATAAGTGATCAGAAACCAGTTCAAATCTGTAACACAACAGAAGTTCCATACATCTAAACCACTTTCAAAACGCCAAAAACAGTTTAACACAAACCTAGATGTAGTAGCAGACTTAACTGATTTAAGTTAAATTAGTTTATGGAACTACTGTCCCAGATCCCCTCCAGATTCATGTTAATGCACAGTCCTCCAGCATCCCAGGATGCTTTGCATCTCCCCTGCAAACCCCTCTCACAGAGTAGGCAGACTAGCCTTGGCCCAAGCTATCTGCTCCAGCCAAGCAGGGAGGTGTGTGCTAGTGTTTCCTGACTTCTGGCCTGGACCACTGCAGTCCTGTGGCTGCATTTCTGGAATCAAAAGTGAATGTCTGTTCACTTGCTTATAGATTCAAATGAAGCAGCTTAGACTAGCCTGAAAAGATTGAAATGATTCAGCCTCAGGCTTTTTTGACTGTATGTACTTAGCTTTAAAGAGCTGCCCTTTCTGATGAGCACTGTCTGCTTTCCTTTAAGCCAACCCCAAACTAAATACTGTTAATGATAACTTCTTTCTATGTAGCAAAATGCCCTGGCAAAACTATGTCAAGCACGACTTTCAATATTGATTTAATTTCTTACAATCAAAAAGTGTTCAAAATACATTTTAAATATTGATATTTAAACCTTCACATTCCAAAAAAAAGATACAAAGGGTTTTTTATTTCCTGATGGTCCCCAGTTTCAAATTATCAAAAATATGTATTTGGCAAATATTAGCAAGATCTTTCTCTTAAAAAGAACAGGCATTTCCCTCTTGAATGACCTTCATTTGTTTGTAGTTAAAAAGTTTTAACATCAAAGAAAAAACTGTCTTTGTACCTTTAGTGTTTAAAGAAGGCTGAACAGAAAATGAGTTTATTAACTAAGAGACTTAGAACTTGTGCCCACACAGTTGTGCACACCCAACCAGTGGGTCAGAAGCACCAGCTATTAAAGACCAAGGATTGCTTTTTTTTAAATTTAAGGGTTTGGGGTTTTTTTAATTAAGGGTAATTTAAGTGTCTGCAGTATAGTTAAATTTTGCATGATTCCTCGAGCTATATGGGCTGTTTGTGAGTTGCGCGTAAATCCTGCAAACATAGCATGCGAGAGATGTTATGAGAGTCATCCCATTGAGTTTAAGGGAAATTGCTCACATACACGAAGCATTTATAGGACTATAGGGCATCTGCAGATAAACTACATGGAAGCATCACTACAGAGTTCAAAAGGTACTGCTACAGCACTGCCAACTCCAGCTGTAGACCTTTCTGATGTGATCTCAACAGCTGCTATTTATGCCAAATCACGTGCAGTGGCTTTGAGATGCAGACCATCAAATGGGGATGAAGCCAAGTTGAAAGCTGTTTGCTAATACATTAAGTCACTCAGCAATTTCTTGATAATTAATATAAACTGTCCTGACAGAATTTAGTTTGTCTTTCCCATATCTTCCTTCCTCACCCTCCATATCTGGCCTCTACCCCATGACCACACAGACATCCATCTCCAGGATGAGTGTCACATTATGAAGAAGCCAAAAATGATTTTGTCAGGGAACATAAAGGATAAAGTTCTGACACATCTGTAATCAGTACCAGTAGTTACTGGATCAAATATCCTTAGGCAGTAGAGCAGGTCTGAAGTGCCCTCATATTTAAAATTAGAGTCATAATGAGGAGCAGTTTAGTTTTAAAGTTCGCCCATTTTTATTGCAACAGTAAAAACCTAATGGAATCATGTGGACAATACAAAGGAAAAAACCTCCAAGCCACGTATGCACCAGGGCATAGCAACAGAGTAGGAAAAGCTGAGCTCTAAACAGTGCTTGCCAAGGTGGGCTGGTGTCAAGAGTTGCAGCACCCAACAAATATTACACACATCAGAAGAGATGGAAGTAGCAGTGAATGACTTGCCGCCTCAAACAAAGAACAAGGAGCTGTGGAATCAGGAGACAATGAGAAAATGTAATGCTTTTTTGCCTGACATTAAGCAGAGTAGTCTGGAAAAATTTGAGCAGCTGCATAACCGAAAACAAGTACAGTGGTAGATTAAGATTTCATAGATTTCATAGACATTAGGGCTGGAAGGGACCTCGGAAGATCATCGAGTCCAGCCCCCTGCCCAAAGGGCAGGAAGTCAGCTGGGGTCACAGGATCCCAGCAAGATAAGCATCCAGTTTCATCTTGAAGGTGTTCAATGTAGGCGCTTGAACCACCTCCGGTGGCAGGCTGCTCCAGACCTTGGGGGCTCGGACAGTAAAGAAATTCTTCCTTATGTCCAGTCTGAAACGGTCTTGTAGTAGTTTATGACCGTTCGACCTAGTCGTCATCCCTAGGGGCGATCTGGTAAACAAACGTTTCCCCAGATACTGATGGTCACCCCTGATAAACTTATAGGTGACCATCAGATCACCCCTGAGCCTGCGCTTTTCCAGGCTAAAGAGCCCCAGGGCTCTCAGCCTGTCATCGTAGTGTCTGCTTCCCTGACCTCTGATCATGCGCGTGGCTCTTCTCTGCACTCTCTCAAGCTTCTCCACATCCTTTTTGAATTGTGAAGCCCAAAACTGGATGCAGTACTCCAGCTGCAGCCTCACCAAGGCTGAGTACAAGGGGAGAATGACGTCCCAGGATTTGCTTGAGAAGCATCTATGGATGCAAGCCAGCGTTTTGGTCGCTTTACTAGCCGCAGCATCACATTGCAGGCTCATGTTCATCTTGTGGTCAATGATGACCCCCAAGTCTCTTTCTTCCATAGTGCTAGCCAACATAACACTGCCGAGCCTATAAGGATGCTGCAGGTTTTTCTTCCCAAGGTGGAGAACCTTGCATTTATCGGCGTTGAACATTATCAGATTCTCATCCGCCCACTTGCTGAGCCTGTCCAGGTCAGCCTGGATCACCCCCCTGTCTTCTGGTGTGGATGCTTTGCCCCAAAGTCTGGTGTCATCGGCGAACTTGGCCAGTCCGCTTCTGACTCCAGTGTCCACATCATTAATGAAGATGTTGAACAATATGGGTCCAAGGACAGAGCCTTGAGGGACTCCACTGGTCACAGGGCACCATGATGAGTGACTTCCATCAATTACTACCCTCTGGGTCCAACCACGAAGCCAATTTTCCAGCCAGTGGATCGTGGAGGACCCAAGGCGACAATTGGCCAGTTTCACCAAGAGGTGATCATGGGACACCAGATCGAAGGCTTTTTTGAAGTCAAGATATATGACATCAATCTCTTCTCCCTTGTCCAGGTGATAGGTCACCTGGTCGTAGAAGGAAATGAGATTGGTCAAGCAAGACCTACCCGCAACAAACCCGTGCTGGCTATCCCTTAAGATGTTGGCGTCGGCCAGTCCATTAAGGATGGCCTCTTTAATAAACTTTTCTAAGATCTTCCCCGGGATAGAAGTCAGGCTAATGGGACTATAGTTAGCCAGATCCACTTTCCTCCCTTTCTTGAAGACAGGCACCACATTGGCCTTCTTCCAGTCTTCGGGCACTACACCAGAGCGCCAAGAGTTTTCAAAGATCCGTGCTAGAGGCTGGGCTATGCTGCTCGCCAGCTCCTTGAGTACCCTGGGGTGAAGATTGTCAGGGCCGGCTGACTTGAAGGTATCCAGCTTCTTAAGATGTTCCTTCACGAAGTCAGCATTAATGGAGGGCAGGGGATCACCCTCACCCGGACTTCCCTGTCCCGTAGGGACTGATGAAAGACCGACGCAAAGTACCTATTTAATAGGTTGCTTTTTCCTGGGCGTCAGTTGTCAGTTGCCCCATCTGGTTCAGCAGGAGTCCAATGTTGCCCCTGCTTTTCCTCCGGCTCCCCACATATCTGAAAAAGGACTTTTTATTGTCCTTGATGCTCAAAGCTAGTTGGAGTTCAGTTGCAGCCTTGGCTTTCCTGGTCTGCTCCCTACAGGACCGGACCAGTGCAGAATAATCCTCCTTGGAGGTGACTCCCATCCTCCATCCTTTGTAGGCCTTTCTTTTTAGCCTGAGGAGGTCTACTAGGTCCCTGGAGAGCCAGGGGGGCTGCTGTGCCCTCTTGCTGCCTTTCCTCCAAGATGGAATAGACTTAGTTTGTACATTGAGGATCGCTCCCTTGAGGAGCAACCACTCTTCTTGAACTCCCCTCTCCCTGTGGTCATGGTCCTTTAGGGCCTCACTGACAAGCCTCCTGAGCTTGTCAAAGTCAGCTTTTCTGAAGTCAAGGACTTCCGTGTTGCTGACTGACTTGCCAGCTTTTCGGCGGATGGTGAAGGTGATCAGCTCGTGGTCGCTGTCACCCAGCTTCCCATCGATCACTAGGTTGCCGACTAGGTCATCCCCAGTAGCCAGCACCAGGTCGAGCAGCGCTTTGCCTCTCGTTGGCCCATAGACTTCTTGAGTCAGGTAGAGGTCATCCACGCATGATAGGAATCTTTGTGACTGCTCAGATTTTGCTGAGTGATCCTCCCACGAGATGTCTGGGTAATTGAAGTCACCCATGACAACCATGGTCCTGGAGCAAGCTGCCTCAGCCAGTTCCCGGGCAAACTCCTGGTCAAGCTCAGGACTTTGGGTGGGAGGTCTGTAGTAGACTCCCACCATTGTGTCCCCTGTGCCGTGTTCCCCACGGATTTTAACCCAGAGGGTCTCCAGTCGTCCACCCTGGTCACCAATATCGGCTTGCAGGGACGTGTAGCTTTCCTTAACATAGAGAGCTACACCCCCACCCCTTTTATCTATGCGATCCCTCCTGTACAGAGTATTTATTGGGGCCTTGGGCTCCAGCGGGGGGAGGGGCCTCTTCTTCTCCTGGTGCTGCCGCTGCCAAGGGCAGGGTGGGCCTCCATGCCCCACGGGGGAGGTTGGGTGGACCCAGCCAGGCTGGTGGTGGGGTGACACATGTCCCTGCTCCTGGGCCCCCAGCCAGAGCAGAGCAGAGCTAAGCGGGGTGAAGGCAGATGCAGGCTTGGGTCCCATGCACTGCCCTGGCTGGCCAGCGCCCCCAGCCCCTGCCTCTGCCCTACTTGCTCTCTCATCGTGGGGGCCTCGACTGCTCCCCCCATTCCCCTTCCCCCTATACACTTACCTGTAGGGCTGGTCTCCACACTGCCTGCCTGGCTGGGCACTGGCAGAGAACCAGGGAGCTCTGGCTGGGCAGTGGCAGAGAACCAGGGATGTGTGGATGTACAGAGCTGCATTCAGACAGTAGCACGGAGCGGGGAGGCTGCTATTGCTAGTTATGTCCATTGGGATCCAGGGATCCCAGATTCTGCTCCACTGCATTTCAGTAGCCCACAGTGGGCTGGGTGGAATGGTTCCATGGGCCGGATCCAGCTCATGGGCTATAAGCTTGACACCTCTGATAAAGGGGATGTGTCCCTGTGGGTATATTGTTTTGTTTTTCTCTTCAACCGACCTTTGGCAAAATTGGGCTCCTAACTTACTCTGCTCCTATTGTCCACCCCTTCACTCTTCCCAATCCATAACCCTCAGTATCCCCAGTGTTTCCTTCTTTTCCACTAGCCTCTTTGCCACTTTCTGTATAGTGTGGTAGTACCTGGAACTGTTCTTTGACCGCAGCTTATATCCACCCTCACCACCCACGTCCTATCTAAAAACACTCTTCCAGTCTTCCCATTATTTAGTCACACAAAGATACTACAGACACTATATGGAATATTGTAGGTCTGTGCCCTTCCTGCTGAAGGACTTGCATATTATCATAATTGCAATTCTCACTTGTGTGACATTATTAATCTAGCTTGCTACCTAGTTTTGAGTTTCCAATATTGTATATTGTGTCACTTAAAAACTGTGCGCACACGTTACTGCACATTAAGGCAGCTTAATGAGCATTTATTTAGTACCTCACATTAGAGGTACTAAATTTAATGTGCATTAGAAAAAGTTCCTTAAGGCACATGTAGATGTGCCCAGTGATAGCAACTGCCACAGAAGTTGAGGGACAGGGCATTGCCATGCAGTTAGAGGAAAATAAACAAATGAACACAGCCAACCAGGGGTTGACTATGGAGATTGTGAAACACATGGCTTATGTTGACAGTAGAACAAAGTTATGAATACATGGGTATCAAGCAGCAGGGTACATCGTCTCATATACCTTCCCATCTCCATTGTTTCAATATCAACCCTAGAAGGTAAGGCTGCCAATAGAACTGAGCAAGCCACAAGACTGGATGAACGCCTCAAAGACAAAACTGCTCTCATAGCATGGGAGAAAAGTAAGGGGAAAAAAATCCACTTGAATGTTTGCTGAAGTGGAATTGTTCTTAAACAGAGCATTTTCCCAAGAACAGACAGTGCTTCAGGGTGCTATACAAACCTTAGCTCTGGGCAGGGGCTACTCCCACCCTTATTTAATAGGCCCCATTTGGAAGTCAGGAGACAAACTGATGCAACTCAGCTGTAATAGGACACTGCTCACCCCTTGGTCAGATCCTCCCACGGGCAGTTCCCTTTCTGCTATTCTGAAGGTGAAACAACAGTCTTAGATCAGAAGTCAGATCTCTTTGTCCTTTAATACCATCCATTACAATGCACAGCTGTTTGGTAAATACTGACCAAATCATCAGACATCATGGGAATGAATGAGAAAGAAAAGATGTCATTTGCTCAAAAGCTTCCCAATTATAGAGCGTTACCATCAATCATGAAAATAAAGTACATGATACTAAGAAAGGCAGCCACAAGACCAGAAATTTTCTCCTCCCTTACAGAAACACCAAAGGCCCTGAAAAAAAATCTCCCTGGTCCTGTGCAAGCAGGTCCAATGTAAGGAAACCCAGATCTAAATTCAAAAGGACAATAATAATTTAGCATAATCTTGTATTATCTAGAGAGCTTGTTTCAAAACCAGGAGCTCAGAATTTCAAAGGGAAGGCTGGTAAACAAAGGCCTACTGTAGGTAAAACCAGCTATCTATACCATTTGCATATCTGCAAGGAGTCTGAGAGTCTAAGAAGCAGCATTTACTGTCAACCAGTGATGTATAATATAGGCTACACCACTCAGGTGAGCCCTAGTGCTTGGCTTAGTAAATGCAATTCCCTTTCAAAGAAAGATTGGATCTTACCTCCCCCTGTTTGTCTCATTTTCAACTGTCCACAGAACATTGCAATCATAGAGGAAGCCATCTGCTTTATGACATTTTGTTAACTTTGTCAGGTTCCAAAATGAGCTTCCTTGACCTACAGTACTAACATGTGACTTAAAGCATTAAAACTAAAAACTAAGACTTTTGACCATCTAAAGTTACTTCTCATTATTGATGCTTTGTGCACATCACTCATTTGGCGAAATAAAGATAAACTGGGCAAGTTCCCTTCCTACCTTCAAATTCTACTCATGTGAGTTACAAGCTCCAGGTTTTGGATGAAATGTGCCACAGAGTGCTATCTCCTTAAAAATAATCTATAATATTATTGACCTAAGAAAATTTATTATGAATGTTTCTATTGCTCTCTTTTTTTGTAGAAACAAACTTCTTGCAAAGTCAAAACAAAGGGCTTAAATTGACTGTGACAGGACGCCACCCACAGGACCCCACCCAAGCCACCAACTTACCAGCCAGCAGGTGGTAACCCCAGCTCCAGGGAAGAAGAGAGACACCCACCCCCACCAGAGGACCCGCCCTTCCACGTACTCTGAATCAGCCTGAACCCAGGCAACTGGGCTGTAACATGGCTGGCCAGCACCACACTTGCTGGAATTGAAATGCTGACTGGCCTGGAGCACGAGAGAAAAGGGCTAAAGGACAGGCCAGAAGAAAAGAAGAGGGAATGTATCAGAACTCCAGAAGAGTCGTGTGTTCCCCCCACCATTGGAGCCAAGAAACACCCTACACCGGACACTGCCAGGACACTGCCCACACCAAGGACCACACACAGGGTAGATCAGGCAGGGAAGCAAGTGGGCAGCATGGAGAAGCTGGGCAGAAGAACAGCTGGAGGAGTCGTACAAAGATGGCTCTCTGACACCACAGGATCAACAGGGAAGTCCACAGGCTAGAAGTGCCCCAGAAAGTGGCCAGTCAGAATGCAAGCCCTGTGCAAGGTCGCTGGGTTAGGCTAAGCCATACAATACCCTGCCAGAAACAGGCATGGAGAGCCCACTGATTAGGAGCAACTGACCCAGCAGGCACAGGGAGCTGAGCCCAGGGGACAGAAGTGGTGCCCAGGGCACCCAGGACTGAGGTCAATATCCCAGGAAGGGGGTAGCTCAGAATGCCAAGGCATCCCTGCCCTGCCCGGCCAACGAACTTGAGCGATTTAAGTTTTGTTACCTGTTTTATTGTAATTCATGAAACAGAGACACAGGCACCATTCTGGAGGATCCAAACCTCACCAAACACCTAGAGGAGAAAAGAACCCAATAGGAACCTAACACATCATCAGGGTCCAACAGTAACACCTGAGTGGAAAGGAGTGGGGTGTAGTGGAGGAGCCCCACAGAAGCTCTACACAAACTTGACTGTACCAAGACTGCCAAAGAAACACAGGTACCACTTCCCCATAATTAAACATTCTATATAAGAGAGACAGTAAAGTTGTGGCAGGTGAGAAGGGAAAGATGTGTCATGACCAGGTGGGCAGGCATGCCCAACACCCATCTGCGGCCTCCCTGGGCATGAACTTGTCACACTGACCTTTGTCAGTTTGCAAACCTGTCAAGATCGACTTGGTGCAATTTGCGTAACACTTAGTACCACAGCAGTTAGCCAGTAGGCACTATGTGGCAGGGACTGGTAGGTATGTAATGTAAATTATGATCTCTCATTTCTTCCCAGGTACAACTAACGAAAGAGATTCCCAAATGACTCCTTGGAATGAAAAAGTATCTTGGCTGATCTGACCCTGTACGTTCTGTTTTAGCCACAGGCAGGAAGAGTGAAGATAGAGACAGTTCAGGGACTGGCAGTTCTATCAGAAGCCTTTCATCTCAGGTCAACAGGTCAAATCACACTTCAGTTTGTAAAGCTGAAGCCATTTGTTAAGCAGTGACCCATGTGCAGCGTTTTTGTTGCACATCTAATTAGCTTCTGGAGGATGAGCATCCAAGTTGCAAAACACTACCACAACTGGTCCTTGAGTTGTCATTCTTTGTCCTAACATAACACCAGGGAGCCCTTGTCATAGCCCAAGGAACTAGCACAGATCATTTCACTAAACCAACACAGAACAATAAGATGGCCTCAGCAAAGTCACTTACTATCTCAACAGAAACACAGGGGACTGAGCTCTCCTGGAGAGAACACTAGTCCCTAACAAGCAAAGAGCCCACCTCAACTGGAAGAATGAGCTGGGGATAGACTGGTTGCAGAGGAAAGATCATGCACCAGCTGAGCCCCAAAGGCATTGCAGAATGCTAATATCTCACTCTGCGATCCATCGCGGGCTGGTGGCAATATGACCACTCTCAGAGTTCTGACTACCCGTTTAAAGCCTTGGAAGCCAATTCATGATGACTTTCAACAAGACCTCCAACCCCTTCTCTCCCAGCTGCTGGCAAGTGCTCCATTGCAACAGAAGCAAAAAGAGAAGCCAGGGAGAGAAAGGGAGATCCTAAAAATGAAAGAGGACCAAGACCCATAAATCCCAGTACAGAACGACATTTCATTGTTTGACAAAGCACTGGAAAGGGTAGAACTCTCACATGAAAGACATTAAACGCTACAACCCAAGCCCCTTACCTTTTCTCTATGCCTGGCTAAGGGGATAAGGGCTAAGGGGCCATTTCTCCCTGATGCTTTCAAAAACACAGAGCTACAAGACAAGAGAGAGAAGAGAGGAGGATGTTAGGGAGCGAATTTCTGCTTGTCAGAAGGAAAGAGCAAAACTGGAAGAGAAATAACACATTTGAGCTGCAAAGGTCTTCCCAATAAAAAAGACTTTTGCACAGATACAGCGTCTTTATAGACAACAGGAATGTTGCCTTGCTATTTACAATACTAATCATTCAGAGGACTCTGAGACTGATCATAATTCAAATCAATTTCCATGGGCTGCCATGAAATCACCTGCATTGTAGACAGAGATTCCAGTGACTGAAAAGAAACCTACCTTCTCAGAATCACATGAAAAAACAAGAAGTAACTGTATAAAAGATCTTATTTCAGTAACACTAAGCAATCTGGGAGTATTGCCAGGGGAATTCAAAAGCCATGTTCAACATTTGCCTGAACAACTTCACATGGAAGAGACAGAAGAGGACAAACAATATTCCATATCCTGTATTGACATAAATTAATCCCTGTGAGACAGCTTTTTTATACAAGAGCTTGCATGCCAGTCTTTTGGTGAAGAGCATTTAGTTTTGAGATGCATCACAAACAACCTTTCATATTCACGTGCAGAAACACACACACAATGTTCTCCTCCCTCTCATCTTCAACCTCTTACTCAACGAGGCCAGTCACAAATCTCAGTTATTCCTAAAAGTCATCCTCATGGCTCAGCTACCCCAGATGACATTGAGTCAATAATCTCTCCTTGCAATGTCTGAATAATTATTTTTTCTCCTAAGTCATCAGAGATAAAAATACAGCAGGCAGAGCCACTTAAGAAATCCATGGGAAAGACAATATGACCAGATTACAAACCAGAACAGTTCACTGAGAGCACTAAGCACTCAGCAACACATGACCAAAGGCAACTAGAGGTTCAAACTCCAGGGGTGGGCAAGTCCCTAAGCATCATCTCAAGGAGAAGCAGGGGAATAACCATCTAAAATAAAGGGGGCGTAGTATGCTATTCTGTACTGCAAGTACTGAACACCCTGCACTGAAACACAAATGGAACAAAGCAAGTGCACCACTGGCACTTTCCAAGCTGCCATTCAATAGAAATTTAAGTGTCTTGCACCAGAAAAGAAGGAACTATGGACTGAAGATATCATAGAGGTGACAACCTGAAGACGCCTGTGTCCAGCAGTATTGCCAACCTCTGTTATTCAAGAGTCAGAACAGAGAAGTAAGTCATCATGCATGTAAGTACTAAATTCAGGGTTTTTACTTTCTAGGACACTCTCTGGGAAAATTTTAAAGACTTCCTCTGCAACCATTAAAGACCCACTAGGCAACAGTTTTGCCTGCCCTGTCATAAAAGGTGCTGGAATTCTGTACCACTGGGACTTTCTGATGGTTTCTATTACTGCTTGCCTAAACTACTAAGGAAGTGACTCTTAATAGTATAATCCATGCAGGGGCATCAACACTGATAAAGATGGGGCATGAATCTTAGAACAGCAGTAAACAGAATTTGACTCTTCCATATGAGGCTTGGCTTACAAGTCACATAATAGGGTAATATATGGGTCTTGAGAAGGAATTGAAGAGAGGCCAGACAATAAGTTAGTGCAGGGTAAAAAGGAAGGTATCCCAGATGGCAGTGGTAATACTGGGGGAAGGTTTTCACCCATTCATCCACCATGGAGAAAACCTTGTTGGTGCTTAAGGAGAAATGATCACTGTTGCAAGTATAATTGTGGGGGAGAAGGCACACTTTTAGGGAGAAACATCAGTAGAGACTTTTGTATGCAAGACTTGAAATGCAGACCACAGATGGCAATCACATCATACCATGGTACCTTCTCTTCTCCAGTACAGAATGCAAAATGATCAGCCTCTGACTGGCAATGCCCTGAATTCCAAGAGGCCTATTCACTACCAGGAAACAGTCTGCAGCTAAACTTCCTGTGTTTGATATCAATTACTGCATCAATGAAAGCATTATTTGGCTGCTTTGAAGGCAATGAAAATGGCTCAATATTCAGACACAGAAGCTTTCCTCTCATGTTGCTGTTGTCACAGCATGTGAAGGAATAACCAGTGTAAGTGCAGAAACCTCAAACTATGGTGGACTAGACTGGATGCAAAAACCACACTGGCAGCTAAGCTGGCATCTGAAGGTCAAATGTGATTTGTATCATTGCAGGAACCTTAACGGAACTTTGCAGGAATAAGTGCTTATTTACAAGCCTTCCCTTTAACTTTCAGGCATGGAATTACACATGTTTGTAGCACTGATGACAGAAGATGATCGTACATTTTCCTTGTAGTACGCACTCTGAGAGCATTAGCCTTAAACAGTTCAAAGTTATGTTCTGCTTGAGCTTTGGCCTAATCATAAATGCAAAATAAAAGAAGTTGGAGCAAAACTAAGATTGACATTTTAGCTATTGTTTGGCTCTTGCATTTTAAAGACAGCAAGTACACACTGTCTGGCAGCTTTGCTTTTCAGAACAAGCAGTACTGCAAGGCAATTTCAATTCATCATTTATTCCTGGACACAACCAGTTTTCCTTGAACCACTTCTCCAAAACCTGACCAAAACAGGTATCAACTACCCTGTCCTTTTTAATTAGGCTGGCAGTAAAACCAGAAGGACGTACACATCTCCCTTGAAATGATTCCTGACTGTAGTCTAAAAGAACAACATTGACTGACAGCGCAACTCAGAAACAAATTAGACCAGTCCAGATGAGTGTGTATCTGCCTCTTGCAGCGTCTCAAAGTAGTTTGAGATGCTGCAAAAGGCATGCTGGGAACAAAAAATGTTCCCTGTGCTGTATATTTGCACAGTGTGCTCTAAATTTGATACCTAGAAATCCAGGTATAAAAAAAAACCCCATTGAAAAAAGTGGGGCAAGACACACTTCTGTAGCATGCTCTTAAGCAACCAGAGGCTGGAGTCTTCCAAAGAGACACTCTGGTAGCTGGCCAGAGCATCTCTACAGCTGCCCCTTGCCCTGGTGCTTCAGCACGCTGCCTCCCCATGCAGGGCAAAGTGGACCTGTGCAGCCTGAAGCGTGACCTGGACCTGGGCTATGTCCCAGATAAGTAGGGACTGGGGGTGGAGGGGACAGGAGTGGGGGGCTGTGAGGGTGCAGGGGATGGGGGGAGCTGCTCGGAAGTGGTGGGTCCCCTGCCTGCCCCCTGCACCAAGTAGCTGCCACCCAATTGCTCCACGCAGCAGCATAACCAGGTAGGCAACTGGGGGAATGCTCCCCAGACACTGCCTAACAGGTGTGCTGGAATGCAGCCAGAGGGGCACCAGAATGGGGAATGTGCTTAGCACCTGGCCACGTCCTACATAGAAGTTGACAGCAACTGTAAATGCAGCAGCTGTCAGCCACACAAGGGACGTGGGAGTGAGGCTGAGAAAGGAGCTCCTGCAAGGCCAGAGGTAACAGGCTCGCCCACCAGGCAAGCCAATGCTGAGAACAGCCCCTGGATGAGTCCATGGCCCTGCAGGTAGGATTCTGCCTGGTCCCTCTGCCCCTATCCACCTGTGCTCAGCAAATCTCCCCCCTGCCAGCCCACCCCAACTCCCCTCTGCCCAGGACATCAAAATAGCATGTTACACCTCTGGCTTACAGCTATGAAGCTGAATCTGGTTTTGCAGAGCACAGTAATCCTTGTACTGAATCACTAACCTACCCACAAAACTACCAGGAACCTCTGCAAGTGTCCTAATAAAGTTTGAAAAGGATTTCCATCAGCATCTCAATAGCACCCCTGTGAGGGAACTTGGAAAAAGACAAGACTTAATCAAGCATGGAAGAGTTCTAGTGTGATATATCAAGTGAAATCATGTCGAAGTGGTAATGACAGAGGAGGCATTATGCAAATGTATCAGAGCTTGGACTGACTCTTGACCATTTTCCTGCCCCACGGGGTTCTGAACACCAGCCAGAAAACGGATCAGAGCACTGTCAGTTGTACTTGGCATTGGCTGCTGTTGCTGTATGGAAAAGTCATGGACAGCAGGAGGGACACTGGAACTGCACATCTGCAGCAGCAAGATGACATCCTGCCTTAGGGCTCAAGGTGGCTAATGCTATTTATGATGTATCATACTCGGACAGTGGCTCTCAACCTTTTTTGACTCCAGGCTCCCACATCTGACTTGAGCCACCCTGGAAAAATGCCCACTTTTGCTTTTCATTCATTTCACTCATTCCTCGACCTTAAGCACTGGTCTTTTATCATCTTATTAAGACACTTCCACTGGATGTAGTCAAGCTTCTCATTCCAGGTGCCAACAAACCCCCTGGGCTGTAAAAACTGGCCGAGGCATGGCTGGCTGTTCTGGTTTGCCACCTTTCTGCTCTGAGATTGGGGCGGTGGGCAAGATCTCCCTTTTGGGTTCCAAAGTGCTGACACGGTCTGGCAGGGGCTTCTTGGGGGTCTCAAGGCAGCATGATCTTTTCTTTGATACCAGCACACCCTGCCTGAGAAGGATGTGGAGCCTGGATGTATCGATGCAGTAGTTTACAGGGTCTCCACTGTTTATCTTCAAGGTATGCATAAACTTCATGGACTTGACTCTCTAGCCTCAGCATTTGCCAGACACAACCACCTCACAATCGTGGGCACCACTCCCCATAACAAAGTGGGGGACACCCTAGCAGGCTGGGCACACTGCTAAGCCTCCCAGAAGTTTGTAAGTTTGGTCTGCTTAGGCAATTGTGCACAGACCTCTCATGGCCACCTTCTCAGTGCAGAGCTCAACACTTCCCTCAGGAAAGCCAAACCTCTTCTGCACAACAGCTGTCAGTGGCCTTTTCTACCCTGGACAGTCTGAGCTCTGGTAGCCAGGAGGATCACTTCAGTCCTGGGTGAAGTAACCCTGACCTGGACAATAGAGCACCCATCCCTGGCCAGTTCACAAGTTCACGCAGTTTCCTTTCTCCTTCCACATCCGTCTGCACCTGCATGACAGAGGCCTTTTGGCTGCACCAAGGGGCACTGTGGGCCAAGGCCACTGGGATCCCAGTTCAGATCCATGCTTCTGCCTCTTGAGCAATCCTGTTAAAGTTGAATTGGAGTCTGCACTGTCAGCATCATCAGGATTGGTGATTGCTCTCCGTCTTCAGAAATAGCAAAAGCTGGAAGCAAGGTACAGAAGTCAGGCTAAACAATCCTTGTCTTTACTCAGTTTCATACAGTTATAGACACCCCTTTTCTGTTAGGATTTCTGTCCTTTATTCAGGTACAGAGGTACCCCTTTACTCATCCTTGCAGCTATTTCTGCCTCCGCTTCACCTGTTTTTGTTTCTGAGATGGAAGAGATCTGGCAAAGCTCACTGCAACAGCCAAAATGCCTCCAGCCCCGGGACATGATGACACAAAGAGCAAATTCCATTGGCAACTGGTCCCTTCTCACCTTGCACTGATTTCCTGTCAGCTGCATGTCTTGGAGCAAAAACACAACAACAGCATTTTGTAAGTGGAGCTCACCCGCACAATGAAACCCTGTGAAATGTCCCAGCTCCCCTCCTGACCTTCAAGAGCTTGGGCTGGATTTAGTCACAGACTGTGTTCATCCTACTCCTGCCCCTCCTTCTGGCAGTGCTGAGGTGTAGGAGAAAGGTGTTCAGTCTTGGCTGTTAAACTTAGTCATACCTATAATTAACAAAATGATTAAAGACTCATTCATTCCACTTTACTTGGAACTGGCAGGTACAAAACACCCCCTGCTTTTGTTGGTTTGTTTCTATTTATATTCCTCATGCACTGTTGCACCAGCGCCTAGGCACTGCCAGGTCCAGAGCTGGTTATGGCACTGCTATCAGTATCATATGAAAACATGTGAGTTCATATTAACATGATGTCTTATACTCTCAGTAACAAGGGCTGGTGAGAGCACTAGAGATGATCCATTCAACTGGACAGATAGCCAGTCATTTTCATCTAAATCAAGCATTCAAAGTATTGTTTTGCCAGACAAATACTTGTGACAGAAGAACAGTCCTCTCCAATGGGGAAAATGAAGGTACATTTACACAGAACAAGCAGGTTAGAGAGGCTGAGCCAAAGACCCTCATTGCTGACACTCGCCATCCCAACTAATAGAGCTACCACTACATGGTTACAGAAGGATGTAGACATTATTTTCTGCAGAACTGGAGCATGGGAGATTGAGATTGTATTTTGGAAAGAGCCTTCTAACTACGAGGGTAGTTAAGCATAGAGCAGGTTACCTAGAGAGGCTGTGGGATCTCCCTGACAGGAAGCTTTTAAGTGCAGGTCAGACATTTGGTCTGGATAATCCTGGCTTGAGCAGGATTTAGACTGGATGGCCTAGGTGGAAAAAAGGAAGGGGAACTCCAGGCAGGACTAGAGCACAGAGAAGGTCACAGACAACCTCTCTCAGTAGAAGACATGATCCACAGCTGCTGGGCTGAGCAAGACAAACAGCGAAAACCTTTCTGTGAGATACAAGGTGGGCAGGGTGACAAGATCTTGCACAAGTATGAATGGTCTTTGCAGCCCATGCCAGGCCCTGCTCGTCAGCCTGCTTTTTACAATTGCATCACTGCTCCAGGTGTTTGGCCTGCCAGAAAGTGGGTTGCCAAACATTTCCCATTCTCCCAGTCCTCGGTATCCTCTTACTCACCACTTGTAGCTCAACCTTTTACTTCTTACTCAACTTCTGAGGGCGGGAAACTATTTTTAGGATCTGCCTTTGTATATATCAGGACCTCTAGCTCTCCCTCCTGGATTTCCTACATCAGAGAAGCACAGAAAGTAGCTGCAGGGAAAGGTGAGGAGGCACGGCTAGACTTTGCTCATCTTGGTCTGATTTGTTGTTCATATTGATTTACCTGTCTTTGGGGAGGGGTGAGTTTGGGTGGATAAGAGAATCTTGCTTTAAAAACACCAGCAATATACCTGCAAAGCTGGAGAGAGGCTGGGTGTAGTAGGGCAAGAAGGCATTTGGTGACCCAGTCTCAGCTCTTTTCACTCCCTGTTGCGAGAGGTGACCATTGCTTTGGGGAAGTTCCTTTTGTGCTGTTCACATCAGGGACGTGACAAGGCAGGGAAAGAATTATAAGACACAGCTAGGGCATTTTCACTTCCTAAAAGTGTGACACTGAAATTCCTTTTGACCATGTGACCTCTTGAATTCATACCAGGAAGAGTAGCAGCAGCACCCAGGGAGGGGGTGTAATGAGGCATGCTTCTGTGGCATGGGCAAGGAGATGGCACAAATCAGGAGCAATGTGTATGTGAAGGGGATAGCAACTCTGACTGCCAGGATGTATCTCATGACTCTGCTTTTCTACTAATTTTCAGGCCTTTTTATCTGCCTTGTGTGTTACAAAGCAAGACGGCTAGACCTGTTTTCTCCAGGACATTTCCTCAGAGGAGGCCCAGAGGATTAGCCTGCAGACATCATGCTTGAGGTGATGCAAATACGGACCTGGATTGAGCCAGTGGTTGCTGGTGCCCAGGTAGCCAGCTCCTTCTATGACACAGGACTGCTGCTGGTGGTGAAAAACTACTACAACCAGACCAACTCAACCGCCCCAGCACATTTACTCGAGGACAGACAGCAGAAAGCAGTCTCTAATTTCTACATCATCTACAACTTGGTCCTGGGCCTAAGCCCCTTGGTGTCAGCTTATGGCTTGGCGAAGCTCGGGGACAGAAAGAACAGGAAGATCACCATCTGCTTGCCTCTCCTGGGCTACCTGGTCTCTAGGGCCCTTCTGCTCCTTTTGATCCTGCTTGAGTGGCCAATTGAGGTGATGTATGGAGCTGCTGCCTTAAATGGCCTGACCGGAGGCTTCACTACTTACTGGGCGGGTGTCATGGCTCTAGGGTCACTAGGCTCCTCGGAGAGCAGGAGGTCTCTGCGGCTTATCATTATCGAGTTGATCTATGGAATGGCAGGCTTCTTGGGAAGCATTGCATCTGGGCACATCTTTGTCCATTTCAACCTCAGCTACCGCCAGGGCACCGTGCTTGTGGCTTGCAGCATTGCCTGCTATGCCTTCTGCCTCACCTACAGCCTCTTTGTCCTTAGAGTCCCCAAAGTGGAAAGTGCCCACCCAGCTTTGGCAGATAACAGCAAAGCCAAGGATGTAAATCAGCTTGACAGCCCACTGCCACCTGATGAAAGGACTGTAAGGAATTGGGGCTCCTGTGAGAAGGAAGGCCACACACCTGTGATGCCCTCAAAACTCATCATTGCCATGCTCTTTGTGGGGGCTGTCACGTATGACTTAGCGGTTGCGGGAGGCATAGATGTGCTCCAGCTCTTTGTGCTCAAGCAACCTTTAAGTTGGAATGGGATTCAGGTTGGCTACGGCAATGCTGCTGGCTACATGATCTTCCTCACCAGCTTCTTGGGAGTGTTTTTGTTCTCCAAGTACTTAAGGGACACTACTATGATCACGATCGGCATACTGTCTTTCAGTACTGGCATTCTCATCATGGCCTTTGTGCGAAGGACTTTCCAGTTCTACATCGGTGAGTTAAACTGCTCTCTGTAACTGGCTGCAGCCACAGGATATGAACGCTGATGATTTAATATGCCATGTGTTGCCAGACAGGCTGAGAAAGGCAGTGGTTGAGGGGGTGGGGAAGGAGGATTTTTAACTGGTCTGCTTCCTCATAGGATGAGGCACAGGGTTATTTATTCCACTGAAAACCTCAGAGCAGGAAATGCTGGGCATTTGGGGGTAAAATTCAAACTTGCTTCTAAAATAAATCTTCCAGCCCGAGTAAATTATTCACCCACACAATCTTTCCTAAGGATTTAACCATCAGGGAGACAAAACTATGCTCAGTGTGAGAAATCGCATCCTCTTCTTCTGCCTCTCCATTTCTACACGCACAGTATTCTCACAGCCATCTTTGCTCTCATGAACAAGGGGGTTCACACTTCTAGCAGGTGGCCAAAGGAGTGACAAAAGCAGACCTATGACCCCTTTCTCAGATGAAGGCAGGCCTGTGATCCTAAGTTGCAATTCTCATGCCCTCAACTAACATTTAGCACGTGTAGCTCCTCACATCTAAGTGTTCGTTTCAGGTCCCTCTTTCCCCAGTCTCGTTGTTGGATTAACATTATTAAACCCTATGTTCCAAGTCTGAGGAGGGGTTAGAGCATTTTAGCTATCCATTTTTAAAACATCTTGTGTTTGTTTTAAGCACTAACTCATACTCATAACTTTTAAATAGACTCTGTCCCATTTAAATATGTAATTAGTGCACTGCGTATAAGAGTTAAAATCCTTCACAACTGTGAATGTAAGCCAAACAACATAACTGAGAAACTATGTGAACTATTGCTTTGCATAAGAGCTGGCCTTAGGCAATGATGATGAAAAGTTTGCTTACTCTGACAAAGATGAAATAGAGGCATCTAGTGTCTTGTGTTCGTAGAGCTAGATTCTTTAGGGGCAGAGAAAGGGGGAAGATGGAACACCGATTAGACATATGGCCAATAGAGAAATGTAGACATTTGAGATCCTGTCACATTTTAAAATACCAGCATTTTATCCCCCAAAATATTACACTGAAATTAAATGGACAGGGGGTAGACATGGCAATAGCCAGACCCCAAAAACAGACAGGAACTAACTTGAAATCATGAGAAAACAGTCAGACAGGGATCCATGCAGTCCATCTAGTCCAGAGCCTGCTCAAGTCAGGATCAATACAACCAAGTCTGACATGTACTTAAAAGTTGCCAGGTCAGAGAGATTTCACAGCCTTTCTATGGAACCTGCTCTAGTGCTTAACTACCTTTTTAGGAAGAACCTTCTAACTGTGAATCCAAACTAAATCTCTCACTCCAATTTTGCAGGAAAAAGAGACTATATTCTTGTGTAACCATGTAGTGAAACCTTATTTTATAAAGAAACAAAGGCCATGACAGGCAGCCCACACATTTCTTTGTTAGAGTATTCACACAACCATAGTATTGAGGGACAGTATGCTCAGCATGTCTTTTGTATCAATGCAAAGTAATATGGAAAGACCACTGGAAGCCATTCCTTATGAAAAGAGGCCGGAGTATTAGATGTGAAGCTGAAAAACCAAAAAGTCAAGTGAGCCTTCTAGGTGGCTTTATTTATTCCACACATATAAAGTGAAATCCACTTTGGGGATGAAGCTTTCAGAAGGGAAGAAGACCAAAAGCACAAGTGCAGTTGGTTTAACTAGATTCCATCACTGACCTATGGTGCTGCTTGGTTTGTAAGATGCTAATTACTTGTAGGGTGATAGCACCCAAGAACGCTAGGCCTGGACCATTACCCACACATGTTAGTGCTACACACAAGAGAAAAAGAGTTCTTGCTCCTAAGGCCTTACAACTGGTTTGTCCTTCTACCAAAACGACAAACAAATGCCAGAGGCATCTCTCCAGTAAAGAAGCTGAATAGAAAAAGCGATCTGGTGGTTCTAGTCCACTCAACTCGGTGGAACCATGCTCCACTGCAGTGAGCATTCACATTGTTGCTCGACTTTGCAGAGTAACTCTTTTAGCTGCCAACTGGAGCAGGCTTCTTCTTCCCACCGGACAACTGCTGGAATGGGACAAAAAAACTACACTGCATCATATTTTAAAATATCATAGGAACACAAGTGAGCCAAATAAAACTTATGTAACAGAACCATACTGTAGAATTACTATATGAACTGCAGTAAATTGCTGTTGCTTGTGAACTCTATGAGCTGCCTGCTCTACAGGGGTAGAGCATTAGGGAGCAGGTTCCTTTAACAGGAAATAAGTCTTCCCTTTTATTGTTACAGCTCGGGCAGTGATGTTGTTTGCACTTGTCCCTCTACCAACCATCAGATCCGTGTTGTCCAAACACGTAGAAGGATCATCCTACAGTGAGTATACTGATTTCAGTGTTGGCTGGAAGCGGGGGGAACAGGACAACATGTGACCCTCAATTGGGTGTCTCTGTCAATTAGCACATTGTTCAAAAGCAAGTTAATGTGGTAATTGCTGCCAACTGCAGGCTGTATAATAAAATCATACAGTCAGAACCCAGGAGAGCCATCTGCAAAATTAAGTAAGTCGTTTTGTTCAGGACACCCTGCACAGACTTCTTCAGTTGCTTATCCACTTAAGACATCTCAAACAGTGCTTTCCCCACATGCTCTAGGAGATCACTGAACCGATGCATCCAGCTCAGAGAAGGGGAAGGAAATATTTAGGCAGTTCCATCACTGAACAAATTTGATGCTATAGGATGAACAGGGGGTAGAGTGGATCATCTCTGTCATCCTGTTCCCCTCCTGTTAGTGTCTTTTAGACCCCAGTGTTCAGCCACCACAGCCAGAAGGTTTATTTTGACAGTTATGAATATTATGCCATTTTAGTCTCGTTTTTACATATGTACTTTTTAGTTACCTTCCTGAAGAAAATTAGTGTGTTGTAGATATTCAAACATGTAGCTTTGCCACTAAGTACAATGTTTAGCAAAAGTGATGCTTGTATTAAGCTCCATCTGGAAGGAATTTAGAAATTAAAAAGGTAAAATGGTATGTGTTTGAAGTTATCAATTAAAGCTACTCTAATTAACATGTAACTAACTCAAAACAAAGATATTTTTCATATAAAGCAGATGAACCAAAGATGGCTCTTCCTTGATATAATAAAGTGAACCAGCCATTCCTGGATACTGTGTTCATCAGCATGTCAGATTTCATAGTCATCCTTTTCTTACTTTTTCTTTTGAACTCCCACTTGGCTTCTCCACTTTGAATGAGTTAGTCATTCAACTGACTTTTTAATCAAACCTTTCCATTTGCACCTGATCCTAAGTTGTAGAGTTGTACTGTGCTGGGTTTTTGGTTTGACTCATTATCTAGCAGTTAAATTCAGACCCTGGGAGTATTTGCTATTGAAGTCTTATTTTAAGCCCCACCTCTACTTATGAAACTAAATTTGTGTTCATGACAACAGCTCACTGTGAGCAGCATAATGACCTCTATGGAGGATTAAGAACTGGTTGGGGAGAAACTAAACTCTTGCTACATACAAAACAGACCTTACTTAAGCAACCATTTTGCAGTTCTTCTACCTCCAAAGAACCAGCTGCAGGGTAGGAGTGAAGCTATGGACAACCTTATGATTGATATACTAATAACCATTTGTATCTATAGTAAGTGCTATGGTGTAGCTGTTGCATTAGTTTGCTTATATTGCTATGGAAGAATACGAAGTCTCCTATAGGGACAAGTTACATCCCAACAGCTCCTGTCAGCATCATTTGAAATTGATGCAGTTATTGAATCTGCCCATATTCAAAGCATCATTTAAGACAGGGCAGTTCCCAAGTGAGGATGGCTGCTTGCACAGTTTCCATGCCATCCAAAAGACTTTTCAGTAACTTTAGTACATCTTAGAAAACAGCCACATCAGTAACAGGGGTCTTCAGTCCACAGATGCTCTTTCAGTGAGTTCATATACACTTTGGCTGGTAGCAATGACTTATCTGTTTGTTTACAGCAAAGGCATTTGTCCTGCTGCAGCTGGCATTAGTGATCACTGGAGTGGTGACATCTACACTCTACAACAAAATATATCAATGGACACTGGACTGGTACAGCAGCTTCTGTTTCATTTTGTCTTGCATCATCGGTTGCCTAAGTATCATCCCCATCAGGTAAGGAATAGGAAGGTTTCAATTTGGAGGGATTTCCCCTTAAGGTGCCTTGCTTTAAAAAGGTGGGGGAATGCAAAGGGGTGGAAATAGGTCATGCATCTTTCTGCCTGTGAAGAAATGAACAGAGCTTTTTAGGGGATTTTGTTTGTTTGTTTTGAAGGGATCATTGCAGGGCAAAGGTAAATCAGAATTTTTACAGTAGCTAGACAGTCACCAAATGGAATGTAAGAGGCATGGCCATAAGTGACAGTTTTCATGCAATCTGGCCCCAGAAAGCAGTCTACAGCTGTGACCAAACAGAAGGGCATGGCTGCAGACTGCTTTAAAAGGGCCCAATCCTGTGAACATCCGAACCTTCATTGCATGAGAGTTTAGACAAACATGCTCCAACACTGAGCGCATTCTGTAACTTGTGCCTGCTGAACTCCATGGCTGCGGAACCCCAAGAACAAGCTCCCTCCGTTTCCTTTCCTTTCCCATCCTGCGTACCGGGCCTGGGCTGGGCAGGGGGAGTGGCATTGCTGCAGGCAGGGCCGCAGGCTTGAAGCTGGAATCCCCAACTCCCAGACCAAACAGCAAGCTTCTATTAAGCTCAGGGGAATTGCTGCAAATCATAATACTTCCTGCAAAGTGGTATGAGTTGCAATGGGGAGCTGCTCCTGTCTCTGTACCCAAGAAGAAGAGTTGAGAGAATGGATGCATACAGGAAGGATGCTCCAGCAACATTTTTTAAAATGGTCACTAAAAACTGTTAAACCTGTATTTGGAGAGAGCCTTGTTTTAAGTGAAGGAAGGGAAAGGATTTAAGCAAATATAAAATGATGATATTGCCTCAGGCAGCAATCCTAGAAGAGCCAGATTTGCTGTTTCTGAGGTAACTAGCAAGTAAGGGGAGAGAAATTTCAAGTCATCTTTACCCAACTGGGGTGGGGGCACAGGGAAAAAGAGAGAGTGTGTAAGTTAGTGTACTGCAGGTCACCCTATAGGGAAAATAAGAATCTCATCTGCTCATAGATTTCTCTCCCCAAGGTAAGAGGCTGCCTATACACATGCTCCTTGGTGTTCCAATTAGAGCACATGGGGGCGGACTTGATTAAATTAAGTCTGCTGCGCATTCTAATTAATTAGAGTGCTTCAACATCATGTGCATTAAGCCCCTGCACGTTTTTAAATTGCGGGGTACTTTCTTGCTATCTGTGGCCATTTTTAAACATGCAGGGGGCTTAATACATATGATGATGAGGCATTTTAATTGAAATGGCTGCCTGGGAACTGCTCTAACTAAAACACTAACACCTCCAAGCACGTGTATAGGCACCCAGAGTTTTTACAACCATAGAAAGACAATTATAACAAAATAGGGATCAAAGGACCTCTGTAGGGCATCTAGTGCAACTCCCCAATTGAAGCAGAATAATCTATATCCAAACTATTCTACAGAAGTCCTTGTCCAACCTATTTCTAGAACAAGATAATCCTGCTGCACACCTAAAAGACTGGACATTAGGAAGAACTTCTTCACAGTTAGAGTGGCCAAGGTCTGGAAGAGGCTCCCAAGGGAGGTGGTACTCTTCCCTACCCTGGGGGTCTTCAAGAGGAGGTTAGATAGGCATCTAGCTGGGGTCATCTAAACCCAGCACTCTTTCCTGCCTATGCAGGGGGTCAGACTCAATGATCTATTGAGGTCCCTTCTGACCCTAATATCTATGAATAAAAATATTAAAAGCATTGGTGATACAAAGCAGGTGCATGAAGGTGCACCTGCACCCCCCCAGCCCCAGAGATTGGCAGTCCACCCCTGCAAAAAAAGTACTGCCAACACCACTGGTGGCACCTATGTGCAGTTGTTACTTACCACCCCCACCCCAGCCGCTGACTGTCTGCCGGTGGTCCCTGATCACCACTGGCTGCTGCCACTGGCGGCATCTGAGGGTCATCGCTGACTGCTGGTCAGCACTTGCCACTCCCTGCCCACCACTCAGTACCGCAGCTGCCTATTGGTGGTGCTGGTGGTGGCGGTCGTGAGCTCCATGAGCTCGCCATGCCCTCCCTCCCCCAGGGTCACATGGTGTTCATGATTAAAAGAGTACCCTTACATGCCACAAGTAAGCCAGGGGGGAGAGGGCTGTCGATAACAACCCTCACACTTGTGGGATAAAATACTGAAGAGATCCAAACAAGTGGGCTATAGCACTTGCCTCCAAAAGACGAGAACAGAAAAATCTGTTTGCACCAATCCAACTAGTGTAAAATTCCTTCCTGATCCAGAAGGAGAGCAAGCAAGGCAATTAGTTTTGCAGAATGGGATGGGTCAAGCTTCAATAAAAGCTCAAGAGGATAAAGATTATAACAAAAACACCAAAAAAAACCAAACTCATAACTAAACCTACCAGATATAAGGAAATACAATTGCCTCTTATGTTTGAGAGACAGAAGTTCAGAAACATTGCAATGAAGAATTTAAAGCCATTTTTTGTGATAGAAGAAGAGAGAAAAAGAGAGCCGAGACATCTTCTCTGTAGTGCTTGAGGGGGAAGTGTGGGGAGCAAAAAGCTTCTGCTTTTTGAACAAAGTTGAGCAAAGTGGTAGTGAAGTGACAAATCTTACAAGCTGAAAAAAAAAAAGTTAAGCGCTTTTGTGATGCATTAGTTTCCCTTCTCACAAGTCACATTGGCCTTCTGTCCCAACCCCAAAATTCAGAGGAGCTAAACTACACAAGTCCACTTAATGTTAGTAAGAGGTGGGAAGAACAAGCAGACATTTGTGTTGTTGTCACCATCTGGTCTGCCTGCCTGGCTAACATGATACATATCAAGAGACTCATGCAAGAAGTTAATGTAGAATGGGCACAGTGCAGTGCATGCTATCATCAGAATAGGGCATCTGTATTCAGGAAGGAGATTGCAGGCAGAAATATTCAGATCTGGGCCAAAACCCAGGTAAGCATCACCTCTCAGCTTCTTTCACACTAGTGCCATACAGGGATGATAGGTACGCACAAATGACAGTTGCGGCATTAGCATAGTAAAAAACACTTGTCAAAAGTGGATTTTCACTAAGTGGAAGCCAAGACAGCCATGATATAGCAGTCCGTAGGGAAGGACTAGTAACTGACTCCTCATTGCCTCTTGTAAAAAAGTGTGGGATTATCTGTTAGCTTCTGCCACCATCCAAGAACAAGAGATAGTCTTCCTACAGATATTCCCTATCACTCATTCTTATGATCAGTCTGTGTAGAAGTGACAGTTACCCACTGCCTTTAAGAATGCACTGGTCATTAAGTGATATTACAAATCTATAGAAGCAGATGTACACAGTTAAGGATTGACAGTGTGGAATATTGCTAGTCAAGAAACAGTGCAAAAGCAACCTATGAGAAGCCAGAACGGTTCACTTTCAAGATCTCAGGTTAAAGTCAAAAGGCAGTTGAAGAGCATGAATATAGGATCAGTAGATGAAGAGGATTGGCATCTCATCCCAGTCTCATAAATAAGTTAAGAGGCTGTGACTTAGATGATTACACTATCTGGTGGGTAGCAAGTTAGCTGGGGTGGGGTGGGGGTGTTGCACCCAGAGAGTGGTAGTAGACAGGTCAGTAATCGACCTGGAAGGACATGGGCAGTGGGGTCCCACAGGGCTCAGTCCTTGAACCTGTACTCTTCAATGTCTTCATCAGTGATTTAGATCTCTGTCCAAGTTTGCGAATGATACTAAATTGTGGGGGTGAAGTGAACACAGAGAGTAAGGAATGATCACAGGCAAATCTGGACAGGTTGGTAGAGTGGGCAGAACACAATAAGGTGCAGTTCAACAAGGACAAGTGCAAAGTGCTGCACCTAGGGTGTAAAAATATCCAGCACACTTACTTGCTGAGGGTCATTCCCCAGCCGCACAGAAGCAGAAAGGGATCCAAGTTGTAGAGGACTCCAAGATGAACACGAGTCGTCAGTGTGATAAAAAAAAAAACCAGCAGCAAAGCTAACTGCACTTTATCATGCATCAGCAGATGCATGTCAAGCAGATCCAAGGAGGTTAATACTTCCCCTCTATGCAGCATTGGTCTGACTGCTGGAATACTGCATCCAGTTTTGGGCGCCATACTTTAAGAAGGATGTAGATAACCTCAAGAAGGTCCAGAGGAGGGCCACTTGTATGGTGAAAGGGTTTGCAGGCCAACCCCTAAGAGGAGAGACTAAGGGAACTAGATCTCCCCAGTTTTCTCTTGCTGAGGCTGAAAGGATCTTGTGGCTACCTACAAAATTCATTAGGGAAGGGCAGCAAGGAACCAGAGATGCTCTGTTCACCAGGGCGCCTCTTGGGTTGATAAGGAACAACGGCCACAAACTGACAGCAGATTTAGGTTGAATATCAGGAAGAACTTCACGCTAAGGGTGGCCAGAATTTGGAATGGGTTTCTAAGGAAGGTGGTGCTCTCCCCTACCTTGGGGGTCTTTAAGAGAAGGCTGGATAGGCATCTGGCTGGGGTCATCTGACCCCAGCACTTTTTCCTGCCCAGGGCAGGGAGTCAGACTCAATGATCTGTTGAGGTCCCTTCCAGCCCTAGCATCTATGAACCGGTAGCACTGCAGCTTTACATGAAGAGGGGCCCACTCAAACTACATGTGCAGTGAGGCTGGTCTAACACGTTGCAATCACAGGTATGCCAATTACCACACAAGCACCACATCCATCAGTGTCCCCATGCTGAAAAGTGGTGGTGGAGGTACTTTAACTAAAGCTCATTCAACAAGCTTTTATTTAAAAGCATCCCCAGTGCCATTTTTCAGCATGGTGACACTGATGGATCTGATGATGATCAAGGTGCTTTAAGTAAAACAACTCTTGGAGCCACTGTAATTAGAGTCCCCCCCCCCACACACACACCATGCATAAGTGCCCCTTGCAATTAACATTTGCTTCTTTGTCCATCTCTTGTACAGCATTGTGGCCTTCAAGCAACGTTCAGCATCTGGTTCCTTTGAAGTTCTGACAGACTGACACCATGTAACGGAAATTTTTTTGAGCACTGGAGCCATGGTGCAGGGTGAAGGAGCACCCTGGCTTACTGCCTCAGGCAGAGGACTTACAGGAAAATGTAAAGAACTGGGTCTGCCACTTTAATCCCTGTGGTTTAAGCAGAAATTGCTAGCAATCCTCATAAAAAGAACCGTGCCAGGGGTAACCATGTGACAGAATACCATCTCAAAGTAGCTAGCAGGCCAAGTCCAAAGCACTCAATAGGCATAAACCCACTACTTACCAACAGGAAGACTGCCCTACTGTTTTACAGAGAATGGTTGCAGACAATTTTTCTAAGTTAGTTCACACCATCTGAAATGTAATGATGAAAAGGGGAACTGTCACTGCAGCTAGTAGGTTCATCCCTCTCCAGTTGCCACTGTAATTGGAAAGTTAATTCATTTCAGTGATTGAAAAGAATTGAAGTATAGGACTCGGACCAAGTTGTTAAATAAGTTTTGAGGTGGTAGTGCAAAGGTGTGGGAACAGAAGAGGGGTGCAGACCATGTCAGAGTAACCACTTTATCCACTGAAAAAAATCCAAGACATTTTTCAGGGGCTTTGGCTTAGGAAAAAGTGTTAAGGGGTATCAGAAGTAAAACATGCACAACCCCCCCCCAATTCTTGACCATGGTGCAGAGCAAGTGCATTAATCCACGTCATTCAAAAAAAGCTACTGTGGAGGGTTGGGGCATTGACTAAAGATGACCTGTCAATAACTTAGGTATAAGGGCTTTGAATACTATTTGAGTAGAGACTGACAATCTAGGAAGAGTCCTTCAATGTTACTCAAAAAAAAGAGAGAGACACCATGAGGAGTTAGAAGGGAAAAGGAAAGACACACATTACCCTGAAACCAAACCCTAGTGTAGTTCTAACCCTTACACTTTTTCCTGGAAGAGGAATAGAAACTTACTGAAATATAGCAGCAGCTGAATAGAGAAGACAAAAGGCAGCGAAGGGGAAGTTTTTAAGGGCAGGGACTGCTAATTCTATTTGTACGCGGCAGGGGGGGGGGCGGGGCAGGTCAGACTACTATGAAACAGTCAGCTGCATCTGTGCAATGCCTTCAAGGAGACATGTATTGTAATTTATAATCTTCTACTATACTAATCGATGGGTGGGTGGGGGAGGGGAATGCATGGCAGTTCCACACTGGCTGTGAACTGAAGTTGGAACACCTGTGTATGTGTTTTAGGGGCATGTATAGAAGCACAGTGAATGGAAAGAAAGTTCAGAAATACCCCTATAAAAAAAAACTTCAGTTAATAGTGCTGTATTGTTATGCACATAAAGCATCGCCACTATACAAACACTTGTATACAACTTGCATTAAATATGCAATAGGTTAAATCCTGTAAAAATCAATAGTTATTAAATGTGCACCTGCACTCGTATGTTCACCAATGCACTGAGAAAAGTAATTTCATGGAGCTTCTTATTCAAGACCACAGCATGGTTCTGGTATCTGTCCCCAGTCTTTTGGAAGCAGCATCTTGATACAGTTTTAAAAAAAGGAAGGGTAACAGTTTGGGGAAGGAGAAGCACTTCTGAGAGCTAGAGAAAGGTTTGCACAGGAGCTGAGAGGAACCATCCCTTGAGAAAATGGGACTTGAAGCATGAGGACTGAACAAATCAGAGAAAAAAAACAAGTGCTGTTTGCTGTGGGGAGAACACCACATGTAGGAAGTTCAGAGCATGAACTGTACCACAAAGAGCCACCTCCTTAAATAAGAATAAAGAAAATGATTTCATGCATCTAGTACAGATAAGCTTAGGTTCTCCAAGTCCCATGAACAGCAGGATTGTTTTTAGTGTAGCTGAACTCAAATGGCTTAGAGGGAAGCTTTAAAAGCAGGATGATTTTCATCTCTTGTACCCTGCTAAGGAAATGGGTGGTTGTGTGCTTGAGATGCTGAGCCAAGACCCAGGAGTCCTGGGTTTCACTCCCAACTGAACAAGTCATTGGGCCCCAGACAGCATCTCATTCTCCTCGGACACTCTACCAGAAGGCAGAGCATCAATGCTGTGGTGCTAACTTGGGGATGGACACCAACTACTAGACAAAACCAAAGAGTTAGCACAAGTTCTAGCTAAGCCAGAAGTACTAAAATGCACAAGTTTGAGCATAGACAGACAGGGCAATGAACTCTCCAGCAAAACAAGGATATGGCTCATGCTTTGGGTATAGTGGAGACTACACAAAAATGAAACATGAGTATTCTAGGTAAAGAAATCATCTTTTAATACATTTATTGGTCCATTCCTTTAAATTAATTGAGGTAAAGAAACGGTGTATTAAAAAATGTACACACTAATAGTTAACAAGCATTACAAATGATTTACCTCAAAGTGTTTTCATCAATACTAGTTTTGTAGTAAACAATGCACAGAATGTGTATACAGAGATATATGAAAAAGGAGAACAGAAACATGCCAGCACCTCAAGTCAAGGAGACGAATTCATGTCCCACAAGATTTAGGGGAAAAAAGCACAACTTAAGTTTGGTTGAAGGCATGAAATAAAATCCACTCCAATCTGTACATCATCCGCTAGCTAATTCACAAACACAAATCTTCACAGCTTTCATTGGTTTCTAATGATAGGCAAAATAATGGGAGAGTGACCAGAGAATGAAGAATAAGCCAAGTTTCTATAAAATTAGTGTTGTTTGTTTTGGGTTTTTTACTTCAAGGAGTCTTAAATATAGTATATAGTTGGACACCTAGCTAGTGAGTTACTAATCTTCAGTATGTGTGTACTCACCAAGCAAGAAGGGGACAAATTCTTAAGTGTGCTGGCAGAACTCCAATTTCATGCCAAAACAGTTGCCAGTTTTTTGGCATGAACTCCCATAAATGTGATAGGGAGCTACAAGTGCAGGCCCATAGGAAATAGAAGAGATAGGACAGTGCTGACTAGGTTCCATACACAGCAGAGATAGGGGAATACTCTAGTTTGCTCACTGTTGCATAAACCAAAATCAGCATCATCTATTCAGATGCTGTGCAGATAACAGGTCCCAGTGCTGGATCTGCATGACTAGAGCCTCTTCCCAATGGAAACCAGTGTTGTAAAAGGTTCAGCTACTACTAGGACCATAAAATCAGGACCCAAGCTATTTAAGTTCAGGATGACATTGGCACCTTTGACTTATATGTTTTTGGCATTTACTCTCTCCAAGAGTGACTTATACAAAAGCTTGTAGCTCTTTAAGAGCTGCTCTCTAATGAGTACTGTCTGCTTTTTCTGAATCAATCCCAAACTAAAATATTGTTAATTATAAACTTATTTCTATGTATCAAAGAGCCCTGGCAAAGCAATGTATGTCAAGCACAATATTGATTTAGTTCTTTACAAAAATCAAAAAGTGCCCAAAATACATTTTAAATATTGATATTTAAGCCTTCACATTAAAAAAAAGACAAAGGTTTTTTTTTCCTGATGGTCCCTAGTTTCACATTATCAAAAATATATTTGGCAAATATTAGCAAGATCTTTCCCTTAAAAAAAAATAAATAAATAAAAAGGAGAAAAAAAAAAAGACACTTCCCTCCTCAAATGTTCTTCATTTGTTTGTAGTAAAAAGTTTTTAAATATTGAAGAAAACTATCTTTGTACCTTTAGTGTTTAAAAGGCAGCTGAACATCAGATGAGTTTAACTAAGAGACACAGCATATGTGCCCACAGTTCTGCACACACAGACCAGTGGGTCAGAAGCACCAGCTATTGAAGACCAACGTTGTTATTATTAACCTAAGATTGGATTAACAGTCTGCAGCATCATTCAATTTTGCATGATTCCTTCAGCTATACGGGCCATTTGTGAATAGGGCTCAAAACGGCAAACATACCACATGAGCAACATTACAAGAGTCATCCCATTCAGTTTAGGGGAAACTGCTCATGTATGTGAAGCATTTACAGAACTAGAGGGCATCAAGTAGTATATACTGTGGACAAGTGCTACACAGAAGCATCACCACAGAGCTCAAAAAATAGTGCTACAGCATTGCCAACTCCAGCTGTAGACCTTGCTGATGTGATGTCAACAGCTGCTATTAATGCCAAATCACGTGCAGTGGTTTTGAGATGCAGACCATCAAATGTCACTTGGGGATGAGCCAAGTTGAAAGCTGTTTGCTAATGCATGAAGCCACTCAGCAATTTCTATAATTAATATAACCTGTCCTGATAGAATTTAGTTTGCCTCTCATATCTTATTCCCTCACATTCTGCACCTTGCCTCCTCCCCACAACCACATAGACACCCACCTCCAGGATGGGAGTCACATTATGAAGAAGCCAAAAATGATTTTGCCAAGGAAAGTAAAAGATGAAGTTATGGCACATCTACACAGTACCAGAAGTTATTGGATGAAAGAGCATTAGGCAGTGGAGCTGCCTGAAGTGCCCTCATATTTAGATTCATAGAGTCTTATTGAGGAGCAGTTTGTGTTTAAAGTTCTCCCATGTTTATTGCAACAGTCAAAACCTAATAAGATTATGTAGACAATACAGAAAACGCACAAAAAACAAAAAAACCCACAAAAAAGCCTCAAAACACATACCAGGACAGAGTAAGAAAGCCTGTGCTAAAAACAGTGCTTGCCAAGGTGGGCTAGTGTCAAGAACTGCAGCAACCAAACAATTGCACACATCAGAAGTGATGGAAGCAGCAGTGAATGGCCTGCTCCCTCAAAAGGACAGGCAGCTGTGGAACTGGGAGATGAGAAGCAAATTTAATGCTGTGGGAGGGTGCCAAGCCATGAAGTTCAGACCCCAATGTTAACCTCAGGCTCACAAAAAAGGGGAGGGCAAGCCTTCCATTTGGATTCTGCAGTCTCTAACCAACATGGAACACTTATTTCATTTGAACTAAGTAAATAGCATGTGTGACACCAAGTCTACATATCCAGAAAGTAGCCCATAAGTACCTCCTTTTTCAGGGTACTGTAAGTGCCCATTAAGAAGAAGAAAAAAAATTGTGCAACAAGGTTGCTCTTCAATGGGTTTATACTTGGTTATTTCAGTAGTCATTTGAATTCTTGTTTTCCTTACATTTCTAGGTGGTTACCACTTGTAATAATTCATGAAGTAACATCCTGCCCTTCACCAATTTCCCAGACTGGCTTAGGCTAAAAGTGTTTTGGTTTGGAAAAGGGGGCAGGGTGGAAAACAAGCAAGTAAACCGGGCAATACTTGCATCTATTGATGAACTGCATCATCTGCAGCCACCTCCAGTAACAGATCAGAACTTCCCTTCCAAAGATTTAAGGTTCTTGCCACTTCAGACATCGATTTACATAATCGTTTTGCTTGGCTGTAAGAGTTACATGCTCAACTCTAGGGCACCAAACCCAAAAAATGCCTTTACAAAATCCTGCTGCCTTTGAAGAAAGTGAAATTCTTACCTACATGTTTATATGGAACACCACACCACCTTGGTACCATAATCCTTACTCAAAGGCTGCAGTGTACTTTGCTAATAGTACCTTCTAAAACAGTTACAACAATTTTGAGACCACATACCCTGCAACTACAAGACTATTTGCTCCATTTTTTCTAACAAACTTGAAAACAAAAAATTGGAATGAAAAGTTGATTTATTCAGCTGATGACAGCTCCATCCCCTCCTCAACCTTGTTCTTGTTTAGAAAAGCCTTCGTTTGCTCAGCAGAAGTGCTGCTCAACTAAATTGTTCTGTGGGAGAACAGCATTTAAAAGAAAAAGTTAAATATTGTGCCTTTCCCCTCCACCTCAATATCCTAATTGAAAAAGGTGACTAGAAAAATTCCTTTGAATTAGTCAGATTTGGGATTCCCTGGGTTTACGTGATAATTCCTATCAAAACTACTGAGCAAGTAGTCAAGAAAGGCAGAACTTTTGCTCATATTCAAAGCCTGATGTTACACCAATGTTTTGGCAAACAGAACCCCCCCCCCCCCCAGATTGCTATGGGTAAAAAAGGTGCAAAATACTGAGATTCTTCATGCACTGCTAGATCAGATCATCTGTAACCAGTCTTGGCAGTATTCCTTCCTTTGGAAGGTATTAAGGCCACCAACACCAAACAGGAGGTGGATTTGCAACATGGGGGTATTTAAACTTACTATTCCTGCCACCTCAACATGTTTAAGGCCAGTTTCACACATGCACAATGCTTGGTATAGAAGCAAGCACTTGATACATCTTTTGGCTGCTGAAAAAAGAAAGGAAGCGAGAATGCAAGAATCCATCTTTACTACAGTGGAAAGCTTGACCAACTCAAGCCAGAAGAACACTGGATTCTGCTTAGACACTTCCAAAGTTAAAGCATACAGAAAAAAAGTCATACCCTTTTTGAGCTAGCTTTGGAGACAAAGAACTGCAAGTACACACCTGTCAATTCGCACTGGATAGGCAACAGCATAAACTCACTTCCGCTCTCCTTTGATCCCTAAACCTGTCCCACATACACATTACTTCATGTCACCAAGGTAAACAAACGAGCATGGATATTCAAGATGAACCAACAGCATGCCACACTCACAAACCACAGTTCATGCTTGCATCACAAGCTTTCTGCAGGAGGTGTCAGTATATTTTCTCTAGGACCAGCTCAACTCCCCCATGAAAAGTTCCCTATGAATTAAGTAGTCCTAGAGCTGAATTCACAGAAAGTAGCCAAAAGGCCTCCCCTTCCAACCATTACCTCTGCATCAAAAAGGTTACAAGGAGTGGTTGAAAAGTGCTGTTTCATAAGAAGTAACCCTTATTTATGAAACAAAAGAGGATGGTAATAAAGATGTCATATTGGCATCTTGCAGTAGAGTTTTATTTTCATCTTTTTAGTGTTCCACTCATTAGTTCCTTCCAGGAAAAGAGGTAAGTTTTCTTTATCAAAATCCCTGTGCATTTCCATTATGATCCCAGGATCACACCATAGGATGGAAAAGGAACCATTCAAGGCAACTCAAAAGATGAAACACTGGTTTAAATACAAACAGATGAGGAAATTCAAAACTGCTTTCAATGGGTCTGTTCCAAATCGAGCACAGCTGGCATTTATCACAACAAAGTAGTGCATTGGATAGTTCCAGTATGTCGTTTAGTGGTACTAAGCACATGTGGCTAGAAGGGTCCATGAAGAGGCTTCTTATTTGGTCTCTGGCTTGTCTTGTAATAGTGGTATAATTGATTCCCACGCCGTAAGGCACTGCAAAAAAAGATGCAGCAGTAAGTTTCTAGTTACATACTACTATTCCTTCACTCCAAGTCTCTATCATGTAAAGTAAACCAATCTCAAAAGCATGGTCCTCATCACCAGTTGAGCAGCTTATGAGCTGAAAAAAAAAAAAAAAAGCAGAGGATTTAAAAAAAATTCCTAATAAGTTGTTCACCCATCTGCCATATCACAGTAAAATGCACCAAAGTGTTAGTCATTAGTCTAGACCACTGGCAAGTTGGGAATTTCCCAAGTTACACTTAAGGAAACATAATATTTGCCTTTCCAATTTTAAATGCTACATCCTATGGCAAATGCAGCCTCCACTGCGTCTTTAAAGTGTTATTTTGGAGGTAAAAAAAAAACTTACTAAACAGCTTTAAGCAACTGATGGTGGTCTGTTAGCAGGGAGGCTTAGCAGAGCAGTGGAGGCATGAAATTGCTCCAGAGTACAAGTCAGCCTTTGCCTGTTGGAATGGAGTCTAAGAAGCAAGTAAAGAAAAGCAAAGCCACAAAGAAATGAAGATGTAGAAAAGCTGCAAGATTAGCTTAACTACCGTTTAAAGTTGAATCAAGTACAAGGCCATTTGGTCAATTCAGCTTGCTAGAACTAAAAGCTCCACAGTTACATTTTCTCTTTTAGTCAAGGGGGTTGGGACATAAAACTCATTAGATTTTAAACATTTTACTTGAACCCAAACACTCTGTTCTCACTTGCCAGCACCTCAAGGTTTCAGCAGCACACATCCCAGAGAAATATCACAACATAGATTTAGAGAACCTACCACATACACAGAACTATTTATCTGTGTACAGATTACAGGCTTAAACTCCAGATTCGAGACATGCCGAGACTCATTTTGCTCTCAGACAAGTTACAGTATCACACCCAAGTAAGTTATCTAAAGCAGTATAGACCTTTTACCATTGGATAATAAATTAGGCAACCAGCTTGCTGCCACAATGGGGACTCCATGAGTGAGTCATAGGCTGGAGTGAGAGTGACAGACACTGCACCGCTATAAAAACTAAGAGATTAATCCCAGCATGTACATGGGGCTGAATTAGGACTATTACTCCCCCCTCCCACACCTATTTCCTTCTCTTTAAGATTACTATGAGGACATACAGTACATTTGGCTCCTACTATACTAACTCAGTGAAAGTGCTGGCATAAAAAAAAAAGGGGGAAGATACCAAGACTTTATTATAAGGCAGCTGGTTTTCAGATGCATGTAGAAGCACCAAACCTGGATAAAGAGTGGGGGCATCTCAGATGGTAACATCAAACTACTGCATTACCAGCATCACTGAGGTAATTCCACTGCCCTTGTGTTTAGCCACTGTTTCATGCTCAGATCAGTCAGTGGTAATGCTAAACACTAGTAGCAGCTCCAGGATGACCTACAGCAAAAGTGGGTTGCTCCTGTGAGTGAAGCTAAAAGCCCTCCAGGCCCAATATGAAATCCATCACACTAACATTCACTGCAGTGCAGCACTGGAGTGTAGAAGCCATGCCCCTAATCTCAAGGTCAAAAGGTCACCGGTAGTAAGCTATTAGTATTACAGCAACTTGGGGTGTTACCTTCTCATAGTACTGGATGTTTTTGTCTGCCATTCCCATAAGCAGCTGCCTGAAGTCTTGGCGTTTGCTGTTCTGCCATCTCTCCATGTCCGCTTTCAGGTCAGCATTGAAGCACTCTACTCGGTCCTGACATTTTTCCACATCTGTTGGCACCTGAGAGAAGCCAGACTTCTTAGCAATGCTAGGGTTACTCGTTTTCCATCCTCCCCAGTCACTGGGAATGTACATTTTACATACATACCATTGCACAACTCAGTCCTTCTATTTCTTTACCTGAAACAATTTCTTTCGGGAGCTGTAACTGAACAGCTCCAGGAGAGGCAGAGTAAGAGAACGAAACAGGATGAGGCACCAAGCCAGAACCTGCTTCATTGTGGAACAGGACTCTTGTAGAGTGAAACAGAATCCCACTTAGGCAGGTAGGGTAGGATCTTCTCTCTTCCATTTGTGCAAAGAAATGGAAGTCGTCCCCCCCCCCCCATGATGAGAGGAGGAGGAGATGGGGAAACAGGACAGCGATTCAATTCATTGATTTGGATCACTGTCCCAATTCAAAATTTGGCCAAATCTGAAGATTTGATGCCAATTTGGAGAAAATCAGCGATTCAGACATACACAGCTTTCAATGTTTTTCCTACATACCTTGGAGGTACCAGGTGTGGCTTGTGAATGCTACGATGGTGGAGGCAGATGGAGCGTCCCACAGGAGTGCAGGGGACCCCTTCCTCCTCAGCAATCAGCTGTGGGTGGGACCCCAGGCATCTCCCCAGACCCAGAAGGCACAAGTCACCAAGCTGGGAGGTGGGGTCCCCCACATGCTCTACAGCAGACCTGGAAGTGGATGGGAAGGGCTTTTGGTCCACTTCTGGGTCCACCACAGAGTGCACTGGGACCCCCCACATGCTCCTGTGGGACACTCCATCTGCCCCACCATCTCAGTGTTCACGAGCCAACTACCAAATAGTTTTTCTACATACCTTGAGGTATGTAGAAAAACTATTTAAAAGCTACGTCTACGGCTGAATCATTGAATCTCTTTTGGAGGGTTCCGATTCAATTTGGAGAAATTCAAGGGTCTCCCGATTCGATTCAGAGATTCGGCCACCAAACAATCAGTGACCAAAGCTTCACACAGACCTACTGCTTGTGACAACGGAACTAGATACATGGGCCCTCTGTGCCTTGGTAAGGTGATGGTAAATAAGCAAGCAAATTCTTGGGGAATGCGACTAAAACAGAAAACAAGCTTTGCTTTGTTTTTTTATGAAAAAAAGTCTTCTTTCCATCTTATTTCCCAGTAATAGTTCAGGATTGAAGCCTAGTACATGAAAGTTCCACATATGGACTGTATTTCTAAATAAAAGAGCCCACATGTAGGATACCTGTGTGGACCAATGAACCCCAACAGAATTGTAGAACTGCCTCCATTTTTAAAGTTCCCTACTCACTTAAAAAAAGCCCAGATCTATAGTTGGAGTATAAAGCTCTCCAGAATGCAGTTAGATGCTGGCAACCCTTGGGCCAGATCCAACCTGCCAAGCAATTTAAATTAGATCTGCATCTGGCCTACAGTGCAGTATTGCAAGTAGGGGAGGGCGAGGAAGGCACCATTGCCTCCACCTGGGTACCCCCCTTGAACATCCTGCTCCCACTTTCTGCAACACCACCTGCAGCCACCCCTGCTCAGGTCAGTTTCTTTGTGCTGAATTTATCATTTGTTCCAGTCTGGTGGTGGGAACCTACAGCAAGGTTATTAGGGAAATAAGCTTACCATTCACTTCAGTGGGAGTAGTAAGGCTGACTGACAGAGTATGTTTGAACTTCCCACACAAGCACAAAAAAGCCCCAGCTGCCTTAACTAAAGACTGTGGTCTGAATACTCTATTCAAGGATACCAAACCCTGGCTGACAAGTTTAAGCTAGAACATCTGGCAAGGAGGAAAAGAGTACCATCATTAAAATCAACTTCCAAATAAAAAAAGACATAACATTCTCCAGCCTTGCTGTTGCATCTCTGTAGCATCACTAGAATGATATAGGAATACATTACTCCAAGTGGGGGAAATCACATTCCTTCCAAATCAGAAAGGAGTTCTAAGGAAAAGGAAAGGATTATACAAGAGACTCAGGAAAAATCATTAGCAGAGTTCTACTGTTAAAGTTCGGTACGACTTGTGGACAAATACGAATTCTCATACTACACTTCAGTCATTACTAGTTACCTACCACCTCGTTTTACAGACTTGTACTTCGAGATGGCATTTTAGACCAGTTTAGTTCAGCTTGTTTAAAAAACACTAAAAACTGTTAAAACCAAAAGAAACCCCCCCCCCACCCCTTGGGTCTTGGGTTTAGAGAACGGCTAGCTTTAGTTAAGTTCTATCCCTTTTACCAGACTCAACTAAATATTTGTATTATTCACTCCTCAATTTCTACTGGTTTCACTACCACAGATTTGAGGAAAGCAACTAGTTAAACCAAAACACAAATCATCCGTGTAGGGGAAGTCTAGGGGAAAAAATTCTTACTTCAGCTCCTGTTCCGAGCTCAAGTTCCTTGCAGAGCTCTTTAAATATTTGATAAAAGGAACTCATTTGCCCGTCTGGAACGTTTAACTCTCACTACTGCCAAGTCAATCACTAGTGCAGAATAGCGATAAGCAGAATGACTTCCTGGCACATTTTGAAGGCAGAGGGGTGTCAACTCCCAGCGCTCAGGCCTCCCCATGGGCCTGAATTTCAGTGGGGAGTAGTGGTAGCTAACTTTCACTGTTCTGCTGTCAGATTTCCAGATCCAGGGGAGCCCTTCAGGTCTGACTGCACAGACGGGGCCAAGCATGGCAACATGGGGTTGGACCCTGGGGCACAGACTGGCCCCATGCCACTTTTGTCCATGCAGCCAAAAGATATGAGCACTGCTATGGTAGTTCCCCATTTTTTTAAATAATGGCCATCTTCCCTTTATAACCCCTTTAGGAAGCCTTCCAACTTTAGGCTGCAGAAGTTCTAGCCTCTGCTCAGGCAGCCGAGCTGCTTCTCTGGCTTGGGCAACTAACAGCCTCCGTATCAGCACCCCTACCCCTTTAAAAGGGGGGTAAGATGGAGAGAAGGAGAGAACAATATTTGCTAAATCCCAAAGCAGGAGGAGTAGTAACACCATTTCTTCACCGGTCTGAGAAAGTCCCTCATACACAGCACACTTTGAAAATGTATACATTTCTGCCTTAGTGCAGACTTCAGAGGAAGCCATAGGACTGATGCAAAAGGGCAGAACCATGTCAATAAGGAGGATCAACTTTAAGCTCAGCTAAGATATTCAAAACCGAGTGAAAGAGGCACGCAACACTTGAAAGAGTAGTCCTTGATACAATGCCTATTCCTTCACCTAACAGGTCCCATGCACATGCTTAGTTATCTTTGCTAAGTTCTCAGGTCTTTCAGCTTCATTTTATCCTGCCCTATTGGCTCTTTTCAGTGCCAATGCTTTCAGCATATTCAGTAAGGTGTCTAAAAGAAGTTGGAGGGTTCAACAGACTGCATCTACTAGACATAAAATGCAGTTTGTTTGCCACCAAAAAGAGCCCATCACAGCACTGCCACCACTGAAGTGATACCAAATTTAAGCCAGCTGGGTGAACCCACTGCTGAAAACTTTAACAGTTTCTTCCCCCTGCCATCATCGTGACAGGAAGACAGAGGCCTCATGTGATCCTTCATAAAAGTCACATATGGTAAAGATTTAGAGATGGGCAAAACACATTTGCAGTTTCAACAAGTCATTGAGAAATGGTGGTTCTACTGAACAGCTACTCTCAAACACATGCAGCAATATCAGGGAGTGCTGGCTGACTGCATTCCTGGAGGGAAGATCCAGCTGATCCCACTATTACATAAACAATGCACAAAGAGCTCCTACAGACATGCAGCAAGGCTGGCCCAATGTGCTGTAAATCCAGCATGTCAGAGCAGACTTGATTAACAGAGGCTGCTAGAGCGCAGAAATTAACGCACTCCAGCCTCCAGTGTCAATTGCATCAGCATCCCCATACTGAAAAATGGAGTCAGGGCATGTTAAAGTTTGTTCAATGAGCTTTAGTTCAAAGCACCCCACCGCCATTTTTCAGCATGGGGATGCTGATACACTTGATGCTTGGGCGCTTTCAATTAGCATGGCTCACTAATTAAAGCAACCCCCCTGCCTCCTGAAGCAGGTCTATAAAATGCCCGAAGTTCCTCTAATAAAACAAAACAAAAACGTTTTCCACTGCCTCTGTTCAGCGATAGGAATTCTGAAGCTTAAAAGGGCTCTCGCACAGCACTACTGTTTAACAGGGGCTTCCAATTTGTGAGCCCCTGTTTCTACTTGGGTAATTAGTGGGTTTCTGTGGTGAGAACAATTGATGATTATTCTTCAAATATTTCAGTACTCCTTCAGGAATGCCACAGGAGAGAACATAGGCCCCTACCTCCTACTAAGCCCCAGTGTTGCAGGAAGCATACAAATGACATCTCCTCTGTGAAGGTGTTGAAAGATAAGTCCCAGCATGACATGGGGGCCATATATCTATGTGTGAGAATGTATCTACACTAGTCTTGGGAGGACTGTTATGTAGAGATATGCAAGCTAGACTTAAATAAATAAATAAATAAATAAATAAATAAATAAAATGCAGGTGTAATTCACCCCCACTGGTGGGTTCTGGGCTGAAGATGGTCAATTTAGCAGCATGTTGTCAAAATTCCATTGCCACAGAAATCACCAGGGCCTTGACTGTTAATGGGATAGCTTGCTCTGCTTAAGATTTAAGGCTCCACATAAATTCTGTTCACATTTGAGGTCTCTGAATCCATAAACATCTGTTTTGTTTTTTTTTGTTTAAGAGCAAAAAAGATTTCAGAGACTTTCTGGGCACTGCATTACCCCCAAAGGGGGCAATACAGACCACAGGTTGAGAATGTCCATTACAAATCCAGTGTTACAATCTACAGACCACTGGGGTTTGCTGAGCTACATATACTCTACTAAATCCAGATCTGGAAACAAGCCTTTAAGAGGATCTATGACTTATTGCAAGTCAGGTGGGATGACTACAGAGCACCAATCCACCCTGAAAGTCTACAGGAACTGGATCTCGACTAAGTTGTTGTAATTCATTCAGTGGGGCCAAGTTTTCATCTCAACATGGGGAAGGAATTGGGCTTTTCCACTGGAAGCATTGAAACTTTGAAATAGGAAACAGTTTCTACTGAAGACTTTGGCAAGAAGGTTCTTAGTTTCACTGCAAGGCAGATATAAAAGGCTGACATGCCCAACAGGAGGCCATTCAAATAAGTGCCTTAAAAATATTTCTCCTTGTTGTTGAAAGAAAACAGCAGTGTAGATTAGTTACTATTTTTTTTTTTCAAATAAGAATAGTTACCTGAAATTAGATTATCTTTCTAATTCTTATTAAAACCTGCAAGATGAGTGACTGAACCAGCTATAAGATTTAAAATTAATTTTTAGCAGAGTTGCGCACACAGTTTCTACCCCCTGTGATAGCCAATATGATAAGAGTTTGTTAAACAGTTGTGGACTATGTGAATGTGATCAGTCAGGATTCTTCATATTTAGGTTTTAGCCACATTACCACCACTAATAAGTTTCTCTAAAAAAAAGGTTTTTTTAGTCTCTGCAGTGGTTTGTTTTTTTTCTCTTGCCATTGTTCGCAGCACTTCTAGAATTAGATAACCTCTCAAGAACCAACTGATGTGGAAGAGGAACTTGTGTTCTACAAAATAACCTTGAAAGTGATGCTTTCTGGAGTTTTATATTGCTAGTAGGGTTAACCAGGGCATCAAGGTCAAGAGCTCCTAGACTAATAGCAATTCAAAAATAAGAAGTAGTCTTCAACAGTGGAGCAGACCAATGAAGAAAATACTTCACAATGGCTGCAAAGGCAGAGGAAGGCTGCAGCAGAATAGAGGCCTCCAGTTGTCTGGATTCTCCTTGCCATCAGGTTAAAAGTTTCCTTCCTGCAAAGTATTGTGTGGTTGCTGATGCACAATGGCATTCCCATTAAAGACTACATGTCTTCCTTTAATAGGGAGGGAGGTGTCTTCCTTTAATAGGGAGTCCTATGGTGATGGGCGAGTGGTGGCAGGGTCAGGTGCTTGTGGCTTTAGGTAATCACTAGTCACAGATCTACATATAGCAGCAATGATTGCATGATGGCTGTTTTGCACTTGGAACCAAAGATAAGCATAGAATTTAGCAGCTGCAATCACTACTAAGCAGGCCTACTTGGGATCCACCCTGCTCACCTCTGGAGGAAGGGGAGAAACAGCTAAAGAAAAAAAAAAAAAATCATCATGTCCTGTAATGAAGGTTTGTAACTGAAGCATCCACATCCTGTGTGGTCACTGTGGTGGTTGTCCAACAGAAGCAAAGAACAGCACTCAGGGCTAAGGAACTTGTGTGGTTTCCCCCCCCTCCCCTTTAATCAAGACACTATTGTACTTGGTGAAATCAAAAAGCACAGGAAAGGGGCTGCTCAAAGAACATGGTGATGGGTATACCTTTTTCAGAAAAAAGCTGAAAGACATGCACAACATAGGCTTTATCATCAATACCAACATTGTTACCCAGATGCCAAAATGCAAATCCTGTAATACCCTCTAGTGGCTGAAGTGAGGACATTTCCTGGATACTTAATTACTGTAAACAAGGTAACTGAGAACCAGAGAATTCTCTGCTAAAAAGAAGCAGAATTTTAAAGAAATTTGTAACAGAGCACTAAGGTCACTGGGGGAGGGGGTGTTGGCCAGGCTTATCAACCTGCAAAAGTTGATAAGTACACTTCTCCTTGCATCCCACAGGCAATTTAAAAAAAGAGGGAGAAGAAGTTCTCACTAGCATGCAAAGGAACAGTTAATTCCTAAAAAATGCTTGACCCAAAGTATAGTGGAGTCTTTTCACTTATACTTCAGTGGGTTTCAGATCATGCTGGTGGCATGACCTATTAGTAGTGTTCCCCCACAGGGCCTATCCAAAGATTTCCTCTTTGCTGCAGTGATGTAACTACAGGTACAAGTAGATTTCACCACCACCCCATCTCCCTCCACATGCTTAGCCCGTTAGCTTTTTCTCCACTGAAAATCTCCACCCATCATCGCTGTTCGTTCTCATTCTGAGGCCAGCTTATAAACGAAAAGAGACTGTTCCAGGTAAGAAGTGGCAATGCTTTTGTTCGCAGTGTTTTTTTTTTTTAAGCAAGTTCTCAGCCAAGACTGACAGACAAGAGTGCCACAGGTTTGGTTTTTACTGAAGTTTTTTCAAACGCTAACCTTTGGACGGTCTTCTTTTTTCAAGGCCACAGCTTCCAATTTTGCTTCATACTCTGCTTGAACTTGGTCTCTCTTCTTCAGCACATTCTAGAGAAAGAAAAGCGCAAAGGTTGAAAGCAGATGAGGGTAACTCTCCCTATTGCCCCACCCTGCTAGAGACCTCAGGCTGGATATAAGTTGACATATCACTTGAGTCAGAGGTCAGCACTGAACGGCAGATTCCCGTTTTATTTTGTAGGCATTGCAACAGATGGACAGACTCTAGGCTGAACCATTTAGCCTGGAAACAGGTACAAACCAAGATTTGTAATCATTAGAAGGGAGGCTGAAAAAGCCAAGACTCCCAAGTCTTGCAACTAGTTTTCAGTGCAACCTTTGCCAAGATACTTAACTTCTCTATTCATCTGTTGACTCACCTGCAGAAACTGAACTGGAAGAAAGGTTAAAGTAAGAATCCAATCTATAAAGCATTAGGAAAAAAAAAAATCACTAGGCAACAAGAGAAACAGAAGTTGTACACAGTTGGCAAGCAATCTTCCTGAAGATGAGCTTCTGCTGGCCAGGTGACAATAGTTTCATGACTTGTTGAAGGAGTGACCTAAAGGTCACGTTTTACTTTGTTGTTAAAAAATGCAAGGGTGGAAGCATGAAAGCTTTGTCTAAGGATGGAGAGAATGTTTTTATGCAAAGAAAAAAAAAAAAACAACAACAACACAAATGCAACAAAACCCAAACAAACCACACACACTTTATGACAACTTGGCTAGGCTACCCAGGATTGTTTCTCCAGGTCAGTTAACAAAGACAAGACCAGTCTTATGTCACATGTAAAAAAAAACTCCAGGATCGCCTAACCACAGTCCTATTAAACATTGGATATCCAGTCACAGATTTACATGCAAGAGGCTACAGCATGATATATGACAGCTTTGCAGATGTAGGTCTGTCCTAAGCTCTGATCTATAAAAAAACAACACATTAGTTGAGGTTTTGTTTACTATATTACTACATTAGTATTAGCAATTGTATACCAAGACCATCGCTAAACATGGGCATTACTTTTTTTAAAATGCATATTTTGCATGGAGAAGAAAAATAAAAGTCCCGGGAGATTTCTTATTTAGAGGATAAGCTCCTTGCTTATTCCTTTGAAGAGCAATCCTCATGCCCTACTGGCCCTGTTTTTATAAAGTCACATATCCTGCCATGCAGAGGGCTAACCTAATTATTTGGGCCTCAGCTTTCAGTTCTCGTCTTAAGAAAACAAAGAAGAAAAATAAAAAGCTTGGTCAAGTATTGGTTATTCCAGGAGACAACAAGGGCAGTTTGTTAAATTCAAAAACTTCTGTACATAGCTATTACCCCTACCATAAGCTACAGTAAAGTCACAAGAGCAGTGCAGGACAGGCCATGCTTACGGCAAGCAGAAGTTAACACACTAATAGTTTAATCCACAATTCATCCCTGAATTAAATGGTACAGCTTCTCACCAACTAAAGGGTATTAGCAAGTAGACAAGATGGCACATGCTCAAACACTAAACCTGCAAGCCTATGACAATATTTCAAGGATTCAATTAGGAACAGTTAGTAATTGCTAGGGTTGGGTTATTACTCGAGGCACAGCAGAAGCGAAGGGGGTTAATTTACAGGGTTGCTCCAGTATCTGAACTTTAGTCAGTATTAATTTAGATTCTCATATTCCACAGTATTCTTCACTCCAAAGAAATTAGACATTTCCAAGAAATAGGAGGAAAGGGATAATTCCTTCAATAGTTTGGGACAGCTTCCTTGCATGTCCTTCCCCCCCCCCCCATCCCCCAAACTTCCTCTCCCCCCCACAAAAAGCCACACACACAAGCATGCTATTTGCTTACAGCAAAATGTAAGACATCAGGTCTCAGAACACAGAAGAAGTAACCCACATAAAAATTTTCCCCTCCACAGATATTAAAAAAGCACTGAAAGCATGAATGTTATTTAACAGGTATTTCCTCTTTGGTATACAGGGATATTGAAGAAATATCTATTTTTTGCCGGGGATTTTAAAGAAATTATTATTTGCCTCTTACAACACTGGTGTCAAATCATGGACCAGGAAATCTGAAGTTAGTACAGCAAGTTGAATGGCACCTTCAAGGACTAGTTTAGAATAGAGGATTCTGATACTAGATAATGTTGATTGGTTGGGACTATTTTGGTGGGCAGTCTAAATAGAAAGCTAAAAATGGGTTTGAAGAATAATTAAAATTGACAGCCCAACACATCAGCCTTGCATGCAGTACAAGTAATACTGCTTTCTTTTTCCTCTGAGAAAGGAAGGATCTCAGGCTTTGCTTAGTAATGTAACAGAACACTCCTGCCTGAAATATTCTTCAAGAGGGCACAGTAATCTTGTAGCTCAGAACAAAAGCCTGCAAAGCATTTTTTATGAAGTAAGGATGCTTCTCTTCCAGGATGGGGAAGGAAGGCACCATGGGGACTAAGAGATTTGTTTGTGAACAACAGCTGTTTTACTGACAGTTTAGGGAATAAAAAAGTCTAGTCAAGTCATTGTCTCATGCTCCAACTTCAAGGCCATCCTCACAAGATACAGGGTGGTCCCAAAGCAAAGAAACATTATTTAAGACCCTTCCCTCCTTCTACACCTTTGCATTAATGAGAAATTCCTAGGCAACTCCTCACTTAGGCAGGCCTTACAGAGAAAGGATGCATTTCCAAAGGCTACAGCCCTTGAATCAAAAACCTTTTTATCCCACTGTCACCACCTTTTCTTTACATGAGGAACTAACTTGGAATGGACTTAGTTTTAGAAGTGTATTCAAAATGCCCCAATGCACTGTTGATAATTGCCAACATGCTATTTAAAAAAAGGGGTGGGGGTTAAATACACACACACTGTTTGTGCAATATTTTAGTAAAAGCCATTAACTACATTAAACATTAATAGGTTCTTGCCTTTCCCATGGAACATTGATGCACACATGCTGCAAGGCAGGTTTGATTTTCTCAGAGGGAAAAAATGCTTCCCTACTAAGCCATGATTGTTCAGGTAATCCCTAAACATTCCCCACTTTACCCCTTTTAAAGATGCCATGCCTTTTGAATTGACCTTTAGCCTCTTCCATTTTGACAAGAAACGATCCTTACTAGATTAGTTATAGAAGGAAAGGGCTTGTCTGCACCTGAAAGCACTGTCAGATTCAGGTACAGCACATCTGAAAGGTAGTACCTAGTCCAGAATACCTCTATTCTTGTACAGTTGTATTGCTTTAACTAGAGTGGTATCCTTTCAGCTGCCCAAGTTGTCACTTGGAGTAGTCCCTCAGAAGTGAGAGCTTTTCAATATTCACTCTTGGGAAAACAACCCTGCATGAAAAAGTGGCAAAGCTATTAGTAAAAATGCTAACGTAATCTTAATACTTTTCCTTGTTGCAGAACAGATTTTTACTTTGGCTGTGTTCTCTTATGCCACCTTTGAATCTTCCCACTGGGTCAAATTCACCAAGCGTGGTGTCAAGTGTGGAGGGCTGGACAGCCAGCCATAGACTGAAATAAGACTTCTGAACCTCATCTAAATAGCTGCCAATTGCATTGGCACAGAACATCTACCAAATAAGCAACAGCCTCGCTTTAGAAGCCTCGCTTTAGAAGCCTTGCTCTAATCTAGTTTCATGGAATGAAAGAAAGATTTCCCTGTTCCCACCCCCTATGCAGTAATTGTATATTGTGAAAAAGTACTGACAGGCAGTTAAACTGGTTTAAAGCTACCTGGAAGGTTTCATAAGTGCCTGGGGAAAAAAGGTCAAGTACTATTTTGAACCAATTCACTGTAAACCACTTCAGTGTTGTGTGTAGACAGCAAGTATTCTGTGACAGCAGCTGAGTCAGTCCCTCTTCCAGACATCCCATGCTGCATTATTCTCTTTCCTACCCCAACCCCACTAAAACTGGTCACTCTGTGCAGCCAGAACTCTGTCCCTCTTATCCCCCACCTTTAATTTTTTGTTGAAACTTGACTCTTTAAGCAGTGCAAGGGATTTATCTTTCTGAACAGCCAGCTCCATCCTTACTCCCTACTCTACCACAGCTCTTCATGCCCTCCAGATCCTGGGGACCTACACTTTTTTTTTTGGTTCAAGTACTGATCCCTGCCAGCTCCCCCCCACTCCCTGAAAGTCAGGCAAGCACACTGCAGATTAAACTTCAGAAGCCTACAATATTCTACAATTACAGTTCTGCTTCTTACAACAGAAGAGCTTTATGCAAAATGCTGAATGCTTTAGACTCAGTGGGCACCTCCACATGTGCACTTTTACTGTGTAGTAAGTTTACTATACTGCACAGCAAGCATCACCATCAACATGTACACAGAAATTAGGCAGACCAATTTACAGCACCAATATCCTGCCAGATATTGGGATTAGTTTACTCTGGTTCAAACTGCACTGGAGTTTATTCAGTTGCATTAGTTGCACTCAGTTAGAGGGCATGTATCCCTAAAGAACACCAGTAGCCTGGATCCAACCATCCCATCAACCCATTTGTTTTGCCCTGGCAAAATGCTTATCCTCCCTACCTGCAGAAACCTGGGAACAAAACAAGTGAGGTTTAAGGTGAAGTCCTGGGGAAGATACTATGGACAGCACAGAGTTACACTTGAAGAGTTTTCCCCTAAAATGTAAACAAATAAACACACCACCACTATCACTAGTTTCCCCAATCACTGGCTTTCCTTACCAACTTTCATTAAAATACCTTAGTGTGGAGAACACATGCCACAGCCTGCTTAGGCATACGCAAAGCACAGTAAGGTTAAACAAGCAAAGCCAACGTGGGGCCAGCAACTGCTACCTGTATACTGAAGTCCATGAAGTAAACCTAAATTAAGTCAGGTTCTCTGGGACAGAGCGCTCAAATGAAAGAAATTTTCTTCCTTGGGTTTTGTAAATTGAGAAGAGACCTTCACCTCACTGTTTGAGGAAGCATAGTTCTAGTGCAATCAGCTTTTGCATAAACCACTTGACAGACAACGTGAAGGAAAGCCTGTATGCAAGTATCATACTTTAACATGTAAAATCCAGTCAAATCAGGAAGACAAGATACCAAAAGAAGTCAGTTAGAAGTACAAGATCTCTGTCCCTTTCTGCATGCGTGCGTGCACAACTGAGGAAGTAGGCATTTCAGGTGCCATTTGAGTAAAACTTAAAAAAAAAAAAAAAAAAAAGAGAGAGCATACACCTTGTTGGGGACTTTCCTGAGGTGCTCCAAGCAGAACTGTTTTTTGTTGACACTTCAGGTTTGGTTTTGTTTTTTTGTAAGAAAAAAGTATAAAATGCTGAACATATATACAGTGGCTTACATTCTGTAAAGCTGTAAGCATTCTCATGCCACAGATCACCTAAAACCCATGCTAATCACCCTGGTTGGCTCAATATCAGCTTTAAAATGCGATTAACCCAATTAATGTTTAAAAACTTACTTTGTTAAAACAAAATGTCAGAAGTGCCTTAACTCTTAAAACAGAGGAAGCAGCGACTTGCAATGCAAATATTTAGCATTATTCCCAAGCACAACCTAATTTCAAGAGGAACCAAGACCCTAAACGTCAATACCTTAAGTTGTTTTTTTGTTTGTTTGTTTTTATAGGCTTGTGGAAGAAAAGTAAAAAAAATGTGTCTATAAAACTGCCCTACATGTTGAATGGACTGCAGAGATACTCCTATTAAAAAAGGAAATTTCAGAACATGCATACATGTTTTTGGACAGCAATTTTGTCAGGTAATTTCAGGGGAGTGACCAAAACCTTAGCATAGAAGTGGCATGTTGAGGACCATTTGATGTGCCCATTTATGAAAGGAACAAAGTTAGGTCACTGCTCATCACTGCTGAAAAGGTTAGAATTGAAAGACTGACTTTTGATTAATAGAAAGTTAGGTGCTGGATGACCACAGGAGGCAGATTTGAGAGACTTCATGTAGAGTGTAGCATTATCATACATTCATGAATTTTAAGTAGCATTATTGTAGCATCAGAAATCCATCTTTCACATGTAGGGTTGAATAAGAACTGAGCCTGATCTCAGGTTTGGCTAACAATGCTCAGCATGTTGAAAGAAAAGAAAAAAAAAAACCTACCATTGTGCTAAATGCACAAGAACAATGGTAGATTGAGGTCTAGCACACAACCCCTGTTCAGTCCGAAAGGAACCATGACACTAGTTATCAGCTACAGTAGTTAGATTCTGTATAAAAGTCTGCAAGTTCTTTTGGGGGGGGGGGAGGTCAAAGTAATGCTGCCCCCCCACCTCCAACTCTTTCTAGTAATACTAGTCTAATATTAAAATTTGCACACAGGGTGTACATCACTGACAATACAGCTATTCCCACCCCCCAGTAACAAGCCCCTGACTAAGGCTTTTCCACTGGTGAATAGGGCATGTATCATCTCAACATAACCATGTAGTGAAACAAGTACTCCTCCAATAACTATTATGTAGTCTCTACCACATTGCTGGCATCCTAAAAGTGTTACCTTCATCCTCTGGGCTATATAGGAGGATGGAGCAGCACAGTCCATCCAAATGATAAAAAGTTCTGTAGTGTGCAAGTGAGCGCTGTCATGCAGAAGTAGCACCACAGATATGTCTGTCAGGTCAGGCTCTTTTTGCATGTGGAAGTTTCAATCTCTTCAGGGTCTTGACAGATCTCCAAGTTGACTGTAGCTCTCAGGCAAAAAAACCCCTTATAACATTTTCATGCCTTAGAGGTTGTACATGGATTGATCAGAAGATACTGCGTCAGAATAATGTGCCCTTGTTCACTTGTGGAAGTCTACCAATGTTGAGGTTGTTGCAAAACTGCAACATGCAAGCTTCTGTAGAAGTTTAATATTTTCAATATTTGGAAAGTGGGTAGGGGGCGGAGATAGCAATTCATCCTCTTTCCTGCAACAAACTACTGCCAGATGGGAAGCCAAACATGTACACACAGTGAATGGTAGGGTCTATTCAGGAATGCTTGTTTATGGGTGCACACAAAATATAGAAAAACGAACGGGATGGTCACAAGGCTCCTTACCTTCATGGATTCCGAGTACAAAATGTACTCCCGGAGTACAGGCAGGAAGTCCTCCGTCATGTCTTCACTCAGTTCCTCAAGTGCTGTACAGCAATTGCCGATGCAGGCAGACACACCTTCCAAGGGTTCTCCTAACTCTACCTCCAACCCACCCCAAGTTGAGTAAACTGGTCCATACTCTCTTAGTTCCACCAAGTATTCTGGGAAAGGCAGAGATGGAAAAAAAAGGGAAGAGCACAGCAAGTTATTTTTTACAGGTACTTTGGAAGACTACTGTAGTCCAGCCTTTTGGCAGAACTGAAATCAATGCATGCACATTGACATTTACCAAGTACGGCGTGTCAAGTCAGAACTTAACTGCATATTTTATGAAAACTGAAGGCTTCTTTGTAGATTAACATTAAATAGTTTTGTCAGTTTACTGCCCCCCCCCCCTTTTTTTTTTTAAACTCTAAACCTGGCAACATGCAATTGGCTTGTGTTGTATTAACAGCATCTCTTGTTGGAGGAAAGTATGTACACATGCCAAGAGTTAACTCCAAAAAACCACAGAATTCACTGGTACTATTGTTGAGTGCAAGGCCCTAATTTCTCCCTGCCTCCTTGTTTCCACAACATTAGGAAAGATGAAATTTCCACATGGAACCTATACAGGAGTTAAGGTTTAAAAACAAAAACAAATAAACAAAAAACCCACAAAACCAACCACTTTCCTATAGAAAAAAATGTTAGGAGATACTTAATAGGCTCAAGTTAGAGCTTTTTGACCAGACCAGAAGCCAATTCCTTATGCTGTAGTCTTGCAGGCTTTTGAGATTGCAACCCAAGTCTTCTTAAAAAAGCCAAAACACCTATCGTGAGATGCTCAACTCGGGATTAAAAAAAAGTGTATACATTAGCCAGAGATTAAGTTTAAAACCACTGTAGCCTCAAAAATAAGAGCGTAAATGGAGTAAAAAGTTTGGTTTGCCAAAACCCAGTTACAAAAAAAAAACAAAAACCCTACCACACACTAAGTCAAGGTAACTCAAGTTTTAAACAAAATAATGCATTTACAAGAGTGTACACAGCACAACCATTCAAGTGAAATGCTAGCCTTCAGACTCTGTAGTGTCCATTTTTTATTTATTTCTTTAATAGAGAAGAGGCAGTACTACTGTCAGCAGACAAAATCGCTGCCAAGTTCCCTGCCCAGAGGAAAGTTCTTACCCAACTGCTCCTTGATAATCCGCTGTGCTATTCGGTCAATTGTTCCAAGCTTTAGAGCAAATACATCTAGATACTCTCCCATGGCGGCAAATTCCAGTGGTCGACTTCTTAGTTTATAACCTCCTGTGACATATTTGACCGACTCTCCCATCTTGGAGAGCAATGCCATTCCTTGCTTTTTGTAGGCATTAAGATCCTGGTAATGACAAAATACAGTATTTTTTTTAAACAGTTTGCAGGCAGGAAAAGCAAAATACCATAACTAGTCTAAATCAGGGTATAACCCAGAGCCACTGGATCTAGCCTGAAGAGCAGCAAGGGCTTTACCCATGTCACAGTGCAGCAAGGTGGCAGCAAGAAGCAGAGACCAGGCCTAGCACCAGCCCATGTTGGTTACTAGCCGAGCCATTCCAGCCCACTACTGGAAGCCTTGTGGACCACTAGTTTAAGTAGTCTGCACTTCATTTAAAAGCAGTGATGAAAGAAAGCTTTTGCAAAAGATGTTGGATCATGAGCTATCAATTCCAGGATCATATGCATTTTTCATAGTGCCTAACAGGATAAAGCTTATACTTCAGTAGTGTCTGTAGACAGAGGGATGTTTTACACAAGACTGACAGAAGTACCTTCCTGCTCACACAGAAGGCAAATGTCAGCCTAATCCAAAGTGTGGTGGCACTGAACACGTAGAAAAATTCAGGTCATATAGTACATTTCAGACTATTTTTGGCAAGCTAAGTCAGCAGGTTCAGTTTACTCCCAGTGCTCTGCAGAAAAAGCTACCTTGCAGTCCCCTGCACTAGTAATATACAGATGTATGCAGACAGAACTGGGCTCCTGTGGGCCACCAAGAATGTGGGTGTATGGAACCAGAAAGTGACCAAATACTCAGGTGATCTCCAAATGCAATGAACTGAGTTAGCCAATTATGACTGCCCTCCTCCCCTTCCAATGGAGAAGAGGGTTAGACAGGATAATATTCAGCATGCACTGTGTTAATACAATTCCTACCCCAGTAGGCCATGTTACCAGGGGGCCCAGGACAAAAGAAAAGAGAAATAAGTTGTTGCAAGAAGTCTTATTATATGGGTCTGGAAGTAATTACTTGCATATTCATAGAATACACCAAGGACTGTGCATCCCTTCCCTAGGAGGATGTTTGGATTTATTAAACCATGATTATTCTCTCTTCTATTGATACGATGTATTGTAGTCCTTCCAGCAGAGGTCAGCATTTCATGCTTAAACTTTGCTCTGAAGCTTTAGTCTACTAGACCGATACATATACAAACCTGACCCCCACAAACCAAGATCATAAAGTAACCCTAGGTTTTTCCTAAGTTAAATATCAGGAAAAACTTACTAGGACAGTGGTGAAGCACTGGAACAGGTTATCTAGAGAGGTGATGGAATCCCTGTACCTTCAGAGATTAAGGCCTAGTTTAACAAAGCCTTGGCTGGAATAATCTAGTTGGGGATGGTCCTGCTTTGAGCAGGGAATTGAACTAGATGACCTCCTGAGGTCCTTCCTACCCTCATTTTCTATGATGCCAATTCCTAGAAATCATAGCTAGAAAACTTTAGAACTACACCCCTTTCAAAATACATTACTTAAAGTAATACAGGCCTGTACTACAACTGTGGAAGAGACAGATCTTGAGAAATGTTGCCAAGAAAAAAAAAAAAAGTCATGTTGCCCATCATGCTGAAGATTGCTTCTAGGGCTGTGCCAAATTAGGACGTTTTGTTTCAAAGGTGTTTCGACCTTGAAACCAAAATGAAACGCAAGGCTTTGAAGTGAAATGAGGGCACTTGAAGCATTTCAAGTATTTCAAAGAGGTTTGAAGCTGGGCTTGCAGGGAAATACAAAATTAAGGAGCGAGAGGGGAAAGGACTGCTCCGATATTGACTGTGTAGCTGGGCAGTGACTGATCCCTCCCTGAGGTCTCCTCCAATCCCAGTGCTCTGGGGGAGGGACAGAGAAGGAGCACAAAAGCAGTGTTTGAAATGGGCTGTCAGCTGTGCCTTTGTCAGTTTGAGCCGTATCCTCTAGCAGCATCAGGAGGCTCTCACTTTCTACCTGCTAGTCTGTAGTTAGTAAGTGGGATCCAATCCTTTCCCAAATACCATTTCCTAATCTATTCCTTCCCCAAAATCCTATTTTTGTTATTCTTTCCACACAAAATATATCTGTGTTTTCCCTGACACTCTGCATTGACTGTGCAAGAAAGTACAACATTTATATAGTACATAAATACATATTACATAAATACACAGATTTCCCAGCACACCAAACATGAAGCGTGCTAGAAAGGCAGGTGGCTGCTCTTCTGGCCGGGGTGGAAAAGGGGGCAGAGGGAGAGCTCTAAGTCTCCCCCCCCCCAAGCTTAGATGCAGCCTCTTTCCAACAAGTAGCCATGCTGCTTCTGCAGCTAGTGGCACCAACGAGATAGGAGCAGCATCTGCATCCCCTCCAATAATACCCACCATAACCACCCTGAGAAGCACCATGACAACAAGCAGCACCAGCGTTACAGTTTCCTCTACCCCAATTTCAATTCCCAGCCTGAGCCTTCCGGTGCCAGAGGAAGGGCTGGATCCGAGTGCCCTAGCAAGGGAAATTCTAGGGAAGGAGGTAAAATCGGAGTTTGCGCTCCATACTCCTCAAGTTTCCCCTACAGCCATGTCTCCTTCCCCAGAAGGCACTTCAGAGAAGGTAAAGTGGCTCAGCTGAGTCCACTCCTCCTGCTAATGTGCACCTTGAGGCACCTACTGAAAAAGCTGATCCCAGCAAGGGGTCCGAGAACCTACAGGGTTTAGTGGAGTCCATTAGGACCGTGACCCAGCTGAAGATTGAGGGCAGCCTCCCTATCTATTATCTTTTCCAACAAGGTGCCCACAGGGTGGAGCTGGCAGTCACAGCGCCCTAGGGGTATCAAGGCCATCTCTAGAGACCCTACTCTGTGACAAAGTGCAGTCTTCCAGAAACCCCTGCACCCCATCTCCTTGAAACTTGGCAGGCTTCATGGCCTCAGAAGGGGCTAACATCTCTGCTGTTTTCAGCTCAATCAGGCAAGAAATGACAAAGTTATAGGCATTTCCGTGGTTCCCCATTATAGTTTATGGGCAAAACACCAAAACAGTTTTAGTGAAACAAGACACTGTCCCTCTGAAACTACAAATCTGAAATCAAAATGTTGCTGTTTTACACAGCCCCAGTTGCTTGTAGTACCTTTGACTGCCTATACATGTGCTTGGGGGTAGGTAGGGGGGAATTTTAAGTTGGATTGGTTCCTGGAGAGCTGCTCTAATTAAAACTGCTCACCATCACATGTATTAAGGCCCAGCATGTTTCAAAATGGTTGCAGGACACCAACTAAAGCTCATTCAATTAGTTATAGTTAAAGCACCCCCATGGCCATTTTGAAAGGGGGGGGGGGGGAAAAAAGAGGCTTAAAAAAACCCCCACACAAACACACCACAGCCTGACATCGCTAGAACATTCCCGTTAGAACGCAGAGCAGACTTCATTAATACAGCCTGCTTGTTCGATTTCCCAATTAGAACGTGAACGAGAAAGTCTACAGGCTACATTTTTTTCCCCCCCATTATCCAGGTTGTAGACCCTCCCTCCCCCATGCAAGATCAGGATGTAGAGAGGACAATTCCAGCTCTGAGTTTAGAAGCTCCACAAAACAAGACATGTCACACAAATGTATCTACCTAGAAATGGTAGATCGTTGCCACAAAGGAACACCCAGAGATAGTGAACATACATTAGGAAGAGTAAAAATCAGCTGAATAACTACTTGCTGTTTCAGTTAGTTGAGCTCAGTCCTAAAGCACTACATTAATCAGACATTGTAGGCAGAGGAAGGGTGAAGTAAGTTAAAGAGCCAGAGACCACTTTCCCCACAGATTATCTTCAGCTATGTATGCTCCCAAGCCTGACCACATGCCTTCAAAAGAACTGTTCAAGATTTTGAACACGTTACTGCTTGGTACAGATTAATTCATATGAATGGCTTAAATATGAAAGTTTACCAATAAAAGAAGGTGCTCAAAACATTGCAGGGCCCTGCACCAAAGAAAAAGTTGGGTATGTAGACAGAAGTGCACTTCTTACCCCTATACCCAAGTGCAAGAGAAGAGCATTTAATAAACCCTGCATTGTTGGCATCTGTGCACAGTGGAAGAAACAAGTATTTATGTAAATGCAGAAACTCATACAGGTTGTCATCACTAGTGTTAGCCATCAGATGCTTCTTAAAACAGTTTGATCCTCAGACACTGCCTTGCATAGGAGCAGCACATCATGCTAAGCCAGCAAAGCTGGACCACTCCAGATACCAACATATTTTGGTGGGATGGTAGCTTCTAGAGAAGTCTTAAAATGTGAACTGTCCAGACTAAAATGCAGGCAGAAGAGGTTGCTTGCCATCATCCTAGAAACCCTAATACTTTTTGCTGTGCCAACAGCTACTTTAGATTCTCTCTCGAAGAATCTTTTCAGTCTGTGTTAGAGAAGTAAAACCTAGTCAACTTGAGTAGAGAGTTCCTCTCAAAAATCAAAATAACCTGATTGGCTTCTGTTGAGATGTTAAAAACTTACCTTGGCTGTGAGAAACACATTGAAGTGCTCATTAAAGGAAAGCACTGGATGATCTGCAATTCTTTTCAAGAATTTATCTAAAGCTTTTCTCCTTGTTTCCACAAATTCTTCAGAAAATCTATCAACAACTCCTTTCATGACAAACTTTTCAGGAAGAGGCTGTGAAGAAACAGACAGGTTTTTTTCTTCCCCATTCTAACAAGAGAGAAACGACACATGCAACATGCTTTTACAAAATGCAGTTCCTAAACTAGTAAGGGCACTCGCAACTACACACCTCTTACCCACAACTGACACTTAAAGGGAACTGTATGCATTTAAGTGAGATGGGGGGGGGGGAGGGGAAAGAGTTCTGCTCAACTGCCCCATGTGGGTCTGAACTAGGATTTCACTGGAGTCATTTCAGAGTCTTATCAATGTAACAAGACTAGCATGGGGCCCAGGGCCTTTGTACTCCAAATGCTGTTCTTGTGCAGGGTGAGGTGGTGACAGAACTTCCATCTTTTACTCAGTTACCTATATTTAGGCTTCTGTTCAGGAAACCACTTGAAACAAGTCATTGTACAGGAACTTGTGCCATATACTTACCTGCTGTCCCAAATGCGAAAGCTTTTCTAAGTCAATGCCTTATGAAGATAAACTTTGTGAAAAACCCTAAAGAAGTTTGGAGAAGCAGTCAAGAGGACATGCTTTAGAACAGGTTGGAAGAGAAAGAAATTTAAAAAAAAAAAAAAAAAAAAAAAGAGAAGGGGAAGGCATTGACCTAGGTTGTAGGTGTAAAGAAGCAGTCCATTTGAAGTACTAAATATACTTAGTGCCCCAGGTATCAGCATAGTCTAATAACAGCACTCTGAAAATGTTTGGTTTTTTTTTTCCTTCTTCCTCAAAGAAGAAAGGGGGGGGGGGGAAAAATAAAAGGAGGAGATTCTCTTATTCCCATCTTTCTCCCCAACTAATTCTCAGTGCCCTAGTCCCTCAATATGGACAGAGAACAGTATTTTGAAGGGTAATGCACTAGCTCTGGAATTTGCCATTTATGAAATATGAGCAATTCCCCTCCCAGCTAAGTATTTGTTTGGGTTTGTTACAAAACGCACAATTTTGTGGATTCATCTGTAGCAGGATCAGCTCAGTCCTGTGATCAGATTTACTGGATATATTATATTTGCTATACCAACATAGATAATACAGCTCCTTCTTTGTTGAGAGGCAAGCTATTTTATTAGTTACATCAACATTCAGAATAAAAAGTAACCGTCTCCCTGTTATTTGTATGAGCAGAGGTGGTGCTTGGGTATTTTTACAACAAACCCTAGACCATCCCATTCATTTAGTAGTTCCTAGAACTTGTAGATTCCTATGAAACAGCAATAACATTAAAAATTTATAAATTTAGATAAAAAACAGTGTGATCTGAAAGTTAACATTCAGAGAGAGTCCTTTGGAGTGGAAAAATCATAAACTACTCTTAAAGAGCTCTGATGCATCACATGCTATTGTCTCCCTATGAGAGACCCCGTCTCCTTTTACTTCAAAATTGACAGGAAGGGATCTTTAGAAAGAAATGGAATGCAAGGACTTCCAGTGTGGAAGCAGTGCCAGCCCACTGCTAGTATTTAATTGGGTCATTTCCTCAGCATCTTAATTGCTGCCATATGGGAATGAACCAGAGGGAGTATTGCAATTCGTTAGGAGCGGATTTGCCAAGGTTGGTTGAGCTATCCAAGACTGCCGTGACAGATGTAGTTAAAAAAAATTAAATGGGTCAACCTGGAAACAAATAAAGCATATATTTGTTGACAGATATGTACAAAAAGCAAAAGGAAATAAGACCTTTTCATATATGCATATTTAACCATGCCTTGAGCAGTTCTGCTTTGAGCATTAGAGGACTTTATTCTGTCTAAAGTTTAGGAATTATCCTAATCTGACTAGCAAAGAAAAAAAAAGGATATCAGGTGCTGCAGAACTGCACATTATCTCAACTATAAACACTGAACATCAACATGCATGGGGCAGGAGTGGGAGTGGGGAGTCTGCAAAATTAGTTTTCTGGTCTAGGATATTTAAAGGCACACTTGATTTAAAGGTGGGGAGGGGCAGGGGGAAGAAAGAGAGGGAAAGGTCAGGAAAACAACTTGCAGGTAGTTTCTCTAGACCAAGCAAGGAGACCATTTCTATTCATGTAAACTCTTAGTATCCATGTTAATAAGTAGTCAATATTGCTTGTGGTACATCAAGACTTTAAATCATCCCGCAGCACTTACTAGACGATCCTGCCAACATTATAATTAATCTTTGGCAATACCCAGTATAATAAATGCAACCTAGTAGAAAATCCAATGCATATTCTGGAGTTCTATTTAGGCAGCTTTAGCATGTTCCAAATCTAAACTTGTTTTGTTTTTGTTTTTTTGCCTGTAATAATCCAGGTCTCGTAGCTTCTGGTATTTAATATTCAGATTTCAAAACAGATGCCTGATGCCTCCTTCAGCATAAAGGAAGCAGACTTATCAATCCTAGAATTTACTGAACAAAGAGGAAGGTATCTAATGAATTCTTGTCCAGGATCTTTATAAAAAAGTGTTTTTATGGATGCAGAACTATATACAAGAGCAGCTTCTTTAAGTCAAGAGTGGACTTAAAACAGCACAGAACTGAAGTGATGTTGCACGAGTTAACTGAGTTCTACTTCATTACCTTTATACAACCCCATACACTTCAGTGACTTATGTAAGTGTAAAAGAATTTGGCCCAATGTTTTAGAAGCTGGAAGAGTTCAGAAATTCAATAAATAAATGGCTCAAATATACTAATCCTGCAACCATCTAAGGAAATAGGGTGCACAGGCCAGATCCTTGGGCAGGGGGAGGGGAGTTCTTTTCAACTGCTAGCAGAGATCCTCATGCCAGAGGTGTCTGGTACCACATCAGTAGCAAATACATTTTATGAGTTACAATTCAAAGGTGATCGATTCTAAATCAAACAAAAAACCCCCAATACTTATGCTTTTGCTGCACGTCTGCAATCTTACTTGAAGGGCAGGACTCCCAGAGAAGCTTTTCAGCAGATGCAGAGAGGGTAGCTGGCCAATAGCTACACTGTTCCACAAAGTCATCCCAAAAAACTTTTTACTACAGCATTCTCCAACTTTCCTTCCCATGCTTCACTTAGTGTGCAGCCAGTCAAAAGGCAGGTGCTCTGGTTTACTGCAGTTTCACCACAGTGGACTTGAACTTGCAACAAGCCTTTGCCTGGGTTTGTAGAAGACATCTAGTGCGTGTGTAGAATACTATTCTAAGACTTAAGGGGAAGGCTCAATCATGGTTACATGGCAGGCACATTTACTCGGCCTGCCCGAAGCTGTTGCAGAACTGTATCAATACTTTGTGCATCCTTATTTCAGTGGAATAAAACTACCCACTGCTTCTAGTTTCCCCATCATTAATCTTCACCTTCATACAGCCTAGCTAGATTATACTGCCTGACCTTGCTTGCCATCATCTCTACATTGATCATGTTGGAACACTGCTGACCTGCCACATGACCCAATACCCTACAAGCCATCAAGGACAGTTGCAGAGGAAGAACCAGGATGAAAACCTAATCCTAGAGGCAAGGCACAGAAGATTGCTGCAGCAGCAAAAGCTGACAAACCCCTCCAAGATCTTCTTCCTTCCTCTCCCATTTCATATGCTTTGTGCAAGCCAGCTGGTTAGGATTGCACACTATAGTAAGTGTCCCATAGTCCTAAAGTCAGACAGTTGGAGAATTGTCCCCCAAAAATGCAGTTCTCTTGACCATCTAGGAGTTGGTCATGATAAATGCAAAGAGGGAGAGTTTGGGGCATCTATTAAGAGACTACTTGAGGTACTGTTTTGGTCCCTGCCTTATGAGGTGGGTGGCTGGTTGCCTTGAAATACAGAGAAAAGAAAGCCAGATCTGAAGACTACACTGTAACAGACACCTTGTCATCATCTGTCCCCACCAATGTCAGATGTTTCAGTCTTGACCTGGCCTCCCTGATCAAGTCTGTGTAGGAGACTCATTAAAAACAAGCAGTTACTCTTCTTTACAGGGTTGAGGACATGCAATTATTTTTTTTTTTTATTCTTTATTTTTATTTTTATTTTTTTTACAGCTTAATCAGCACCCTCTCAAATGCAAAAAGTAGCTCCCCCACCCTACCGGTCCAAAAAAAATTAGGAAAGAATGGATCATTAGGGTCATCTCATGACTGATTTGCACTGCTCCACTAGATCCCTACATAAGCTTAACAACAATAAAAGCTCATTAGTATGTCACTGCTATGTTCCAAAAGGGAACAAAAAAGACTTTGTATTGAAGGTTCAAAAGGTCAAACAAGCACCTGAAATTAAAAGGGACTCCCCTAATCGTTTCAGGACTGCTCAGTTGACCTTAGCAAACCCCAAGGGCAGTGTTCCCTTTGGTGTAGCCACAGTCTAGATGCTGGGGGGGGGGGGAGGCAGGCACAGAGGGGAAACATGATCCACTTAATACATTTAGTCATAGGCTGGCACCCATTTCAGGGTTGGAAGTCTGCATTTCAACCCATCATTTCTTTTTAAAAAACTTGGAGCCTACAAGACAAAAAAACCCCAAACAGGGCAGTTATGGCTATTCTAAAAATACATTCTCCTAGCAAAAATGAATAAGAAATCTTGATTTTGAACAACTCCTGCTACATGCCACCTTAACATACAGTTAAGGCTGTCCCCCACTTCAGACTCTGAAGCCAAGGCAGTTCAGTCCTAGAGCAAGCCACCCTTTCTCAAGTCTAGAAACTGTGATAGTTTGTGTGAAAGAGGTGGATGGCTCCCTTCCCTGTCCCTCTACCAAGTCAGCAAATATGATCTTTACTGTGCCCATTACATTGAACATGCTTCCACACACTGATGCAGCCTAAGTGACCCAGAATGGAACAGGGCAGGGCAGAGGAAGTGGCTAGTTCTAATCTGCAGCCTTTTCTGCAAAGTCTAAGTATGCAGCTGGCTGATTTGAGTGCATAATGCTGGAATAGTTTATGTAAATTAAAGAAACTAACAAACAAAAAGAGACAATGACAGATTGATGCAACTGGACAGCAATAAAAAAAAAAAAAGTGATAATGGTATCAAAACAAAAAAAAAAACAAACACACCAATCTGGGCAATATAATAAGTAAAATGGATGGATACGCCTCCAGTGGTCCTCTAGAGTACTAGATGGGGTCTATTATTCAAGTCATCTTAATACCACAAGCCCTCCCTGGAAACCCAGAAGGATGCTCATGTTTCTAGAAAGTGCACAAGCAATTCATAATTTTGTTTAGCCACATTTGCAAAGGGCCAAGACAGAGGGCTTCGCTATCTGTGTAGCCACAGCAAATGCATGTGCAATTGTCGTCAGACCGTGGACCTCAAATGGGGCAACTGGAAGTTTTGGTGGCACAGATGGCCTAGACATTTTTAAAACTGCACTTTTGGTACATGCTCTTTCAAAGATCTGGTCATAAAAGAAAAACCTGACTATTGGAGGCTGTCACTTGTAGTACACTGGTATGCAGACTGAAAAAAAAATCCTGAGAGTGTAGTACCCTTAAGCATTTCTTGCCCTCCCCCTAGTACACAGGCAACGGTAGCATCTGAATGCAGCAGGTGGGCAAACAGAACAGCTAAAAAAAACACCTAATTTTTAATTTATTTTTAAAGAAATGCCAGATGACAGCACTACTGCTGGAGCAGTTACAGCCTAGGACAGTTTATGCTACCCTCACATGAAGCAAGCCTTCATATAGAATATATGACAACATTTCAGGAACAGTGGAAGTAGCTCTTTCGCTTCTAAGGCTGTAATGTTCCACTCTGGCAGAGAGAACTTGTACACACCTTGAAGTCTGATGAAGCAACAAGAGACTTTCCACAGAGATATTCAAATGCAGACATGTTCAGCAACAGCTGACACTACCTACGGGAATGAGATGGGTGGGCTGCGATTCTTCCAGCTTATTCCTCAACCAATCAAAATCCTGATACCGCCGGCGTACTGAATATTCTGGCAAATCGAACTCTGCCCTTGTGGTCTAGAATAGGAAAGAAAGAGACAGGCAGGCTAGTCAGTATCCCAGGAAAATTGAAAAACGCAATGCATATAGCTAAAAGTGACGAACTTGCCTTGAACTGGGGTGAATGCAGCAAGCTTTGCAATTCATACCTTGTACCACAACCTTTGAAGGCCAAGACAGGAGAGTCATTTTTGTTATTTTTCCCCATCTTCAAGCAACAGAAATACCAGAGACAGCATTACTTGGAAGCAACCTCTGTTCAGAGGATTTTGTCCTACTTAAGAATTTGCATCATCTTAGATAGAAGATGAAGGTTAAAGGATTTTAACCCATTGCAAATTTCTATATTTGAAGAGAAAGAGGTTGCATTATATCCTCTTGTTCCAAGGGACAGAAGGTATTACTAAACAAAAAAAAACAAAACCAAACCACACACAGGACTAAGAACAGTGTTACTCATGACTTGTTTATTCACAGGACAGCTTAGTTGTGGGAAAGGAAAGATGTCATTACTGCGCTGTACTCTAGAGTTATAGGTTGAGTTCACTTGCTTCAAGCAACAGAGGATGAGAAAAACAAACAAACAAACAAACAAAAAACTTAACTAGTTTTACAGTGGACCAACTGATCAAAAAATCTTTTGCAGACTTTAAAGATTGAGAAGAATAAAAAGTTTTAAAAAAATTTCAGCCAGCAATTCTTAGATTCCTCGAGAAAGGACACATGCCCTGTTAGACTATACATTCTGCAGATTTCTAAGCTAGCTGCAAAGCTAGCAAAGGACTTGGAGGGCTATTTACAAGCCATGTTCCCAGACTCGACTGGAAAGCCATATGTGAATTAAAGTTCCATCACTAGCACATGGATCCTTTGCATAAGGCTGAGGAGCCTTAGGCTTAACTGCTCTTCAGTTCAATCCCCTGATCTGCTAGCTTCTCATACCAGGCATGTTCCATCTGCAACAGTGCAAAAAGCTATACTGAGCCTTAAAATCAAGGCAATTTCACAGAGGAACACATTATTTGTGCACCATTCAATTAGACACTTGGATAGCCTGAGAGCAAACTTGCACTGAAGTCAAATGAAAAACAAATAAAAAAAAATGAAAGAAGATATAGCACTGCACAGCTATCCACAGGGGTTTTTAAAAGAGACAGAGACCAGGTCAAGTAGTCCAACTTCCTAAAGTATACATGCAATGGGATGTCACCTAGTTTAAATCCAAAAGTTTACCAGGACACTTCCAGTCTAGCATCTGGAGAGTTTGAACAACAGTTGTGTATTTAGCTTTCAGATAGCAAAATGTATGCCAATTAAGAGCCCCTTCTTTTCTTCACAGAAGAGCTTCCAAGCAGGCCTCTGTGCATCTAAGGCCACCTGCCATTCAGGCTCCCTGGGTGGAAGAACCTGAAGACTAGCAGCAAGCAGGAGGAGCAGCACCTAAAGCAGAAGTCTGTGGGCCAGGAGTAGGGCAGCCCTGGTTTAGGCTAGAGGAGGCACACCTACACAAAGCCTTTACTGTGGGAGCTGCCTAATTAGCTCTGCAGTAAACAGCTCAGCATCTAGAGGCAGCCCTATTAGGCTGCAGTAAACACAAGTACTATCCTGCAGCGGAGCTTGTGCATGTTTTACGTTTACAGAAATGCCTGTAGCTTGCTAGCTAGCCCCACACTGAAGCACCTTAGGGTCCCAGCCAGCCCCTCTGCAGCATGTTGAGCTGGGCTGGTCAGGCTGCTCTACTCCCCTGGCAGCTGGGGCTGCTCTGTCCCAGCTCAGACATGCTGCAGTCCTAGGAGCATGTTCAAAGTGGCACCTCCAGGAGTATATTAATGCATATTATGCCAGCATTTACAGCATGTATAGATGTGCCCAGGTTGAATTATGCTTGAAAGGTAAAAGCCCCCAAATAAAGTAAATAAAAAAGGAGAGCAAGATCTCCGCCAGTTCAGAATGAATGCACAAATAGCAACCATCTAGGATCAATAGTGAATCTTGTGTTTCTTGGTTTTAAAGCCATCCCCCCATGGTAAAGGGGTAAGATATTTTGCTCCCATGCTTACATAGATAAGAATTCATTAGGATAATCATCAATCAGGCTTATTTACAGATGGATATGAGCCGTGAACACAAGCACTGCTAAGTGAATGCCCATGAGGGACTGTTTCAATTTAATAGACTGCATTTTAGAGCAGCACTAGTTCCTTCAGTATGGCAGTGAGCCGTGGCACAAATGGAATCCCTGGAACTTGGCACTATTTAAGTGTGTAAGGGAACAGAACAGAAGACACAATATCAAATCTGAAGTAGCACCCTGCTCCGAGAGAACCCTCTTTGTTCTGGTCTACAAATGTGCTTCCAGGAAGAAAAAAAAAAAAGATGCCATTTGGAAGATGCAGAAAGCCAAAATAAAGTTAGAGTTAAAGATATAGTAAAAGAATGCTCCTGTGCTAGCACCATGGAAGCTATGTGTTGAGAATTTGCAAGTCAGAGTTTTGCAGTAACCTGCACCTGCCACAGTAGATGCTCCACAGAAAGTTGGCAACTGTCAGGAGAGAAGAGCTTCCTGGCAAGATGACAAAGTTTATTTTAGCTTGTACTCGAGCACAATGGCTTCCAATACCTTACCCAATGGCACATGACATGTTGGTAGAGAAAGTGTACACTCTGTTAGAGGACATCAGAAAAATAGTTACGCTGGAGTCTCATTTGATAAAACTACAGGAGAAAATTACACACACAGGCCTTCATTTAATCTGGGGAGGGGTGGAAGGCAACTTCCAAAAAAAGGAGAGGGTAGATGTCATACATATGACCACAGGAAGTGCCTATTCTGGCATTCCCAGAAGATTCATTCCTGAAACTTTTACCACACACTTAGTGTCCAGTTGTGTTGTCCTTTGTAAAACACACACACACAACCGATTAAAACATACTGAAATTCACTTGAACTGAACTGATCTCTAGACTGTGAATAAGCTTTCAGAACAGACCAAGTATGAGTGTATGCATCTGCACAGAAGATTTAGACACCTGCTTAATGTTAAAGCTACACACACAACAGGAATGTTCCTTTTTAGCACCAATGTACAAAATGGTTGAAAGGATGCAATGGTTGCTTAGGAGACAAAACTTTTAATTAATTGAGACCCTGCTTCCAGTTTAACATGGTAAAAAGACTGGGACAAGGGAGAAAAAAAAAGTGTTAATTCATGAACATATTTTAACATTTACAATATTAGAACACCAACAGAAACATTAGGAGGACGAAAGCAATGTGCGCACACAACTTGGAAACCTAGCACCTGAGCCATCAGATGGTATAGTATTATGGGCAGTTTCCCTTACAGGGACACATCTCCATAGGTTGTCATAAATGACAGCAGGCATGCATGATTTTTAGGAACTTTTGCACATGCCTTCTTTTGCAGATTTAGAAAGGCAAGGTGGCTCTCCAACCCCATCCCTGCCCCCCACCCCCTCCAAAAAAGTTTTGGGTTTTTTTAAAGCTACGCAAGCTTTCAAAATTAAAACATCAAAATCTGACTAGTGCGCCACCTTGACTACAAGATCAAACTGGAATATTCTTGGCTCCATCAATTTTGGTTGCTAGGAAGTGAACAAAGCAAAAAATGTATTTCTCCCTTTGCCAGCCTGTCCCATTTCCTCTTGCCCCCAAAACTGCTGTTAATTGCAATTATGACCTTAGCAGACGACGACAAAAGTCCAACAAAAGTGGAATCAAATGCACATGCCTCGAACACAAAACCCAAAACTTTCCAACCACAAGTTCCTCAAGAAGATATTTTAGTATAAATTGCTCACAGAAGCAAAGTGCTAATTCTTTCCCCCACCTCCCCCAGTCTGGCCTGTGGGTCATACTTAAAACTAGACCTATTCCTAGAAAAGAAAGCATCTTCAAACCCCACCTCTCAAAAAGCTTAAAATTCTTTTAAAAGCAGCAAAATTATAAATAAAAAGACCTAGACCTTAGAAAACTGGAAGGGAAGCTTAACATCCCCCCCCAAACACACACACTTGGGAATGCATGCAAGACTTCTCAGCCTCCCCCCCACCCCAACCTCTTTCCACCCTAGACCATTTTCCACAGAGGTGCTCCTCACACCGGAAGGGGACGAGAGGAGAGAAAAGTAGTAACTTGTGTTTGAAAGAACTTCTCTCTTCTACCCCCTACTGTGTTGAATAGACACATTTTCCCCATTTATGAAGGGGAGAAAAAAAAATGGGGATAGGCAGTGTTATTCATGCATGAAGATTAAATCCACAGCAGGCCTGTCAATACTATATGCAGCCACTTTCTATCTGTACATTATGTGGTGGCCCAAAGCAGGCCGAAATCTACATGTTTCCCAGGGGCACTCCCCCCAAGTCTTCCTATACACCAGTTTTGTAGGTGCAAAAAACAGCAATGGCCAGCCCATAGAGAAAGTGATAAATCACTTCTCAGCCTCTTGAAGGCTCAGATCAAGTGTAGATCAAAAATGGTGAAAGGTTTTTCCACAGCTAGAACCCCTCCACAGTGCGTTCAGAAATACTAGGTATAAGAAGTCGCTACTAAAGTTTTTAGCTGGGGAAGTTCTTAATAGCCCAGTATATTTTTTTTTAATTCATGGAGCAAACTGAATGCTATGGTCCTAAGAGCTGGTTTTACCTACTCCTGCAAGTGGAAGAACTACAACTATATAGCCAGTACTTTGCTACTAGGAGATATTAATATTGTTTGCTATGTCTTCTCAGTGCTAGTCACCCCTTGGCCCACATAATATACCCCTCTCCAAGGGAGACAATTTTTTAAACAGAAAAAGCTGTTCAAGTTATTTAATATTTAAGAATTAAGCTTTATTTAAAATAAAGTACTGCATCTCTGCTTCCAAGTTTGATACAGGAATCTACAACTTGTCTTGCACACCAAGTGTAAAAGAATGGCCTGTGTCACAACCCAAGGGTGTGATTTTTTTGTTTGTGTGCGCTTCAGCACTGCTGAATTATTTCCCACCACATGTAGCTTTCTTTGCAGGGTGCATTTCTTCGTTGCAGCTCAGAAATGCATGTTGCAAGGAGTTCCCGCCATTTGTATTTAGATTCGTGCCCCACTATTGGTCAGTTCTAAATGATTCCTACATGGCGGCTAGCGATCGGCTTGCTAGCCATATAAGAGGCTTGAGTGGTTTCCGCCCAAGTTGGAGGACTCCACAAAAACATCAGGAGGAGGAGACTTCATGTCTCGTGAAGATCTCTACGCGCTGCGGAGCCAACGGACCCAGCGTGTATTTCAAGAAGGCTATAGGTGTCTGATCAGCCTCTAGCCTCTCCCCATCGCCAAACGATCCCTCGACATACCCTTCCCTGCGCGCACAAGTTCCACGGAGCCTAGCAAACTTCGTCTGAGTGAATCCAGAGCTCTGTCCGAGTCCTTAAAATGGGACTTAAGCGAAGTTTTCCTGGAAGTTTTCCAGCCTACACTGCGACCATCTACAGTGTAAGTAAACAATCTTAAATCAACCATTAAGCGTCCGTGCCTAATTCTAGCGTGCCGCCTGCCTTCCCCGACCCGGCGTGTCTGGGCTGCTGGCCACAGCCCGCCGCACGAAAAAGAGGGCCTCGGACCGCTCCCAGCCCGTTATGGTTTTACGCCATGTCATACATACAACAAATTATATGAACCAATTCAGCTATGCAAACTGCTTTTTGGATAAAAGGGCATTTATCAAGTCACCCAAGGAACCTTGTCTGCCTTCATCAAGTCAGTGCTGTTTTGCCTATCACATAAGCAAACAGGCAGTTCCTGTAACTAAAGGAGGTTTCATTCTGCTTTTAAATTGCTCACCTGTCCCTTCCTCTCAAATTTTAGGATGCACAATGAAGTCTCCTTTTAGTGAAGGCTGTACCCCAGACTGAATATTTGATGGTTCTCTGAAGAGGTTTGACCCTCTTTTGGCATAAAAACAACTTAGATCCACCGATTAACCACAGACTACAGGACTTTACATTGGCTGATTTGCTTAAAAGCACTCTTTCTTGCTTTTTCTGGGCTGGTGCCAACTGTTGTAACCGAGTCAGGGCTGGAAGGAGATCCATTAAAAAAGGCTTCAGTTTGAAGACCAAAACAAAAAAAAAAACAAAACCCACCAACCAAAAAAAACCCCTATTTATGGAATTTAAAGGGGATAGTATATTCCCCCACGCCCCATGCACCCAGCCACTAGGGTGTCCCCACTTATACCAAGCCTTCCTAGATCAAAGCTCAAATATGGCACTCTCCAAACCACTACTGCCTCCACAAATTCAACAAGATGACAGACTGAAAGAAAGAAGGGAGCTGGGGTGAGGAAGGGAAGAGTGTAAGTAGCTCTGTCAAACTGTTAACAGAAAAACTAGAACTACAACTATTTTTGGGTCACTTCCTTGAGAAAGAAACAGTGATATGCAAAAGGGTTAGAATGAGAAGTGGAACACCCTCCCCACTTGCAAAGTTTTGGCATTCTTGTATTTTGTAAGCTAGGGTATAGAACAAAGGAATAGCAGTTTACTTCCAATCCACATAAGCCGTCAACTAAAAATCACTTGTCGGTGTTATTCACATAGGTGTCAGAACAAAATCAAAATGGAGCGCTTAGAAAGGAAGGGAGAGGAACACGCTAAAAAAAAAGTTTCATAAACTACTCCTTCATACATGTGATACTATGGCATCTAATGCTTATACAACTTAGCACTCAAGAACACTCTACACTAGATCCGGTTCTCAGAGCCATACCATCCAGCCGGCAGGGCTCCTGATGGCCCTAAAAATTTGGCAGCAGGGGAGACGGAGCAGCAGTTAACTGCCACTATTCTCTGCACCCGTGGGGAGGACAGATTGGGCATACAGGGTCCTACCCAGTCTGCTTATCTGGCCCATGAGGCCGAAATGTTTGAACACCTCTCTCATTAGTAAGTCACATATAAGCCAGTTTGGTTTGTTTTAAACAAACAAAAAACAAAATACCACACATGAACTATTTGTCATGCTCTCCAAGCCTCTACTAAAAGCAGCTTCACCACTAGAAGAGATATTACTATAAAGCAATGATACAGCTGTTTGAAAAAACTAAAACAAGGAAAGGAATCCTATTATTTTTTTCTACTACTATAAAATGTGCTCAGATTCAAAAAGAAGCTATTGGCAACAGTTCAGACTGGATGCGTTCTCACCAAGTCTTTCTGCATTAGAAAAAACAGCTACCCCCAAATAAAAAAAAAGATGCTGCTTTACACCCTTGGAGAGAAAGTCAAGACTTGATTCACTGGAGGTCTAAGCCTTCCATTTCCCCGCCCAGCACCTTCCCAAATTGCACGCCTTTCTAAAACTGCACTGAGTGCAGGTGCAAAATTGATGCTCTAAACCAGCATTCCACTCCTACAGTCTAGGGAACAGAGTTAAAAAAGGAATTTAAAAATAGAAGCAAGATGTTAAAAAAGCAGCTTATGCAGTACAATTGAAGGATCCATGCCTTGTAGCTTGACTGCTAGTTTCAAGAGTTCTTCAGTCATTTTAGTAGACTAGACAGTTTGCAAGCCAAGGAAAAATGATTTTTATTAAAAAGTCTTTACACCTCCTTACAGAGTTGCAAAGGAAAACAAAGCACATATCCAGTCAGATTCTTTAGCAGGAACCTTTAATCCTTAAAGAAAGGAGTACTAGAGTCTTTTACAACCATTGCTACTACAGAAAGTTTTGCCTCGAGGCAGAAGTTGATTATAAACTGGGCTGCAGACAGCACCATAAATGGATTTTTGTTCCTAGCTTTGCAACAAGCTTCTTACCTTACAATTGTGCTCCTGCTGTAAAAATGAAAAAGATTCCAGTTTCAAACTAGGTGCCTAAAGCTCAAGTGTTTATAAGAGTACATAAGGGGGTCTCTGTTTGTTTTTAGTACGTAGTAGTCATCACAATAGCCATTCATCATCCAGTTAAGCTTGGCATTATTCATTTTTAATCGGAAAAAATATTTAGGAAATACAAAAGGATGCATTTCTAAAATTTAGCCATCTCTTGTTTTCATGCTGCCGTCCCCTACCATTAAGGTGGCTTCCAAGTTTACTGTGCTTCAAAAAGGTTTCTATGTAAGTCACCGTATGTTCAGGTGTGCAGTGCTGGAACTTAAAGCATGCATTTCTGAGCCATTTACTCAGTACTAGGTTTGCTGTGTTCCCATCATGTCTGCAACTACAGTGAAGAGCAAGTCAATCAGGCATTTTTTAGAAGTAAATAATTCCTCATTTACTTTCTTCAGCCGTAGTTTTAAAACAGTTAAAAATATCCCCACAGAAGACCCATTATATTCATAATGCTGGAAAAAGACCAAGTAGTTCATAGGAGTCACTGAATTAACAAGATTCAAGTGGTCCTCTCACAGGCTATTCCTTCTTTATGCTCACACTCCATATTTGGCTCCTTCACCCTTTTCAAGAAGTCTTCCACTACATGGGGATACAGGCTGTCTTGATTGTCTGTAAGTTTCTTCACTAAACTAATCAGTCAGATGGATTTCACTTCTGGTCTGAAACAAGTGCTTACTTCATTAAACGTTTTACAAACTGTAGTAAGATTACCAAGTCTAAAGCTATAAAAAGGAAAATTGACTGACAGCTTTTTTGTAGAGATGTGTGCTTGAGTCAGCAATTCGATTTGGAGAAGACTTGGCCCAATTTGGCAGCCGAATCATTGAAAAAATCAGGAGACCTATAAAAGCTCTGAATTTATTCATAACAAGATTCAGCGATTTGGAAGGCGGTCTTGTGGGAAAACAAAAAAAAGACAGGGGAACAGACTACTCTGATGTTGACATGTGTAGCTTGCTAGTGACAGATTTTTCCCCTTGAGTTTGTTTTTTTTTTTGGGGGGGGGGGGGGGGGGGGGGAAGGCAAAAGTGCTCTGGGGGAGGGATATGGAAACAGCATAGGGCTCTGTGAGAAGCCTCTCCCCCTTTTGTGAGCCATTTGTCTGGAAGCAACAGCATGTCAAAAAGGTACTGGCTTCTCTTGCTAGTCTCATTTCTTGAAAAGGATTGGACACACATTACTAATTACCCTTGCCTAGAATCCCTCTGCTTATCCCTATCCAATCCATTCTTTTCAACTTATACTTCACCCCCAAATCCTCTTATTTGTTCCTGTTATTCTTGCTGGTGAACAGTCAGGGAGGCAGAAGGGCAGAGAAGAAAGTAGAAGAGGGGGATCTACTTTCCCATGACAGCACTCCAGCCAAGTCTCCACTGCAGCCAGTTCCAATGTGGGCCAAGGCCATTGCTTCAAAAGCTTGGGATCCAGGAGGCACCACATCCCACCATCCAGCAGGTAGCACAGAGGCCTTGGTAGCTGCTCATCTAACTGAGGATGTGGAGCCACTGCACTGCGACCCCTTGCCCTATTGGGAAACCTGCAGCCAGGTGTGGCAGAATCAGGCCACAATTGCCTGGGAACACCCGTCCACCAATTAGTGTTCCAAACAAGAGGGTATTCAGCATTACTGGTGGGGTGTCACTACACTACACCTCTCCTTGGATCCTGGTTTGGTGGAGCAGCTGGTGTTCCTGAAGGTGAACGTCCTGCTGCTAGGGTTCCCCAAGCTCCACGTGCAGACAGAATGAATGCCACCCTCCTCACTCCCCACCTATTTGCTTTTTTAAATTTTCTTTGACAACCATTTAATGCCCCACTCTCAGAGCTGGAGGCAGTAGTTCTACCCCTCCTGGCTGGTGGAGAAACATGTCCTTGCTGAGCTCCCTTGCCAGAACAAGCTTGGAGTTTTGAGAAAGGACACAACCCCAGGTCCTAGGCATGACCTAAAACTGCACCCTGCCAGGGTTGGGAGGCCAGTGTCATGGCAGCCCCAGGAAATGCCAGGACTGCAAGCCTCCCTGGTGAAAGGCGGGAACGGGGTGCCGGAAAACATCCAGCTACTGCATTCAGTCCTGGCTAGGGAAAGCCCAGACCTGCAAGATCTTTGAGAGGCCTAAGGTTTACTGGCTGGAGTGGAGTTGTGCAGCTCCAGATGAGCCTAGCTGCCTGGGATGCTATCTGCAAGGTATGAGCCACAGTGTAGGGGAGGTATGGAGCTGCAGAACAGATGTCACCCTTTACAGCCTAAAAAATGGGCAGCCTCCCACCTGGGTAACATCTGAATCAGTTTTCCATCAAAGTACGGCACGAGAAAGAGGGGCAGGCAGCTGGCCCAGAAACAGGTGGGCCAGCTGAGATCTAACCTGCACTAGGAAGGTCCCCTGTTACAGGCTACCATCCCTGCTGTTTTCATCCTGCTCTACACATGAGATGAGTTGTGCTTTCAACAGTTTGAGGTGCAGTTTCACAGAAACCCCTGCACTTATCTCCTTGAAACCTGGCAAGCTTCATGCCCTCAGAAGGGGCTGCCATCCATGCTGTTTTAGTTCAATTCTGCAAAAATGACAAGAGGTGTAGGTAGTTTAGCGATTCCCCATTATAGTCTATGGCCAAATCACTGAATCAGCACCGTAACTTTTGAATCGGATTCAGCCAAAACAAATTTGGATCACTGTCCCAAATCAAATCACTGTCCCCCGAATCAGCCAAATCCAAATCAAATATTGGCTACGTCGCACAGGCCTACTTTCCTGCCCTAGGTAACCAATGCAAATTTTTTAAAAGAAGAGAGATTCCACCCCAGGAGTTTGCTCACCAATTGTTCTAATGAGAAAAGAGGAAGTTTTGTTTGTACATACAATGGACGTCTTGGATCACTGCTCCCATTAGTGTAATGACTTTCTTAAAAAAAAAAGTTTGTGCTACAAGACATTTAGTGAGAACTCCATTGTATACCTCACTTTGGCAGGCACTTGCATTCCTGGGCCACACTTTAAACAGTAACCATTTAAAAACTCCATACCAGAGTGTTGTGTGGGTATGCCAGAGTCCAAAATTATATATTTAGAACAAGAAAAAAAAAAAGTCATCTGGAAAGAATAAGCGCGAGAAGGAATTCGGAAGAAGATCCTATACTTAGAACATATGTAGTCTTGGATTTGTTTAAGAGCCCCCTGCCCCAGTAATTTGTTTTTATGTATAGAATCTATTATAAACTTATATTTCTTCTCCTTCCCCACCCATGTATAGCCTAATTATTGCAAAGGTAGTCTTAAAAAAAAAAAAAATTTGCTTCCTCCCCCACCCCCAAACTGCAATTAGCAGAGCGACAGCATTGGACAAGCAACACTGAAAACAGGCAGAGCAGCCTGCTCCTCCCCACCGCAGCCTTGCCCCCCAGTCACTATCTTCCCCCTACAGCAATTCTGGGTCCAGCCCAGAACACAGGATACCCAGCAGCTCTGACCCCAAGCCAGGGATAGGTCCACAGCACCTGTCCCCACCCAATCTCCCCCAGGTGAGGGCTAGAGTCTGAGCTGCAGCAGCTACCTTCCCCAAACTGTACTTGAATCCAAAAAGAAGCTTCTCCCTGCCACCCCATATGGCTTCAAGGGAGAAGGGGGGGAGAAAGCACTTCATCTCATATGCAAGTAAATTTGGCAGTTTGTCACAAGGCTCTTCCAGGTACAAGAGAGTCACACACGAGTGACAGGTGATGGCAGAAATACAGAAGCATTTTTCTTATTGTTTAGGAGAGAAGCAAGTTGAACTACAAGTTTTTAAAACATTTTCATACACAATTCAGGTCACGCTATGTATTGAGACAATATATTTTCCTTTTAAAAAGGGAAAAGAAGTTAGACAAATGAACATAATCCAGGGAGAGTATACCAATGAGTTTAAGAAAGCCATTAGAGATAAAAGTATTTAAGCCAAAACATTAACAAGCTTTCCATAATTTTAATATTCAAAGTGATTTGTTCTCTACAGAATCATTTAAAATACCTCCTCAATGTAACAAGTTAAAAAAAAAAAGCAATAAAATTGTCACTACTGGACTAGAAGTTAAGAGAATCCTAGAAGGCATGCAAGTCAGAGCCTGAAAGAGAAATTTCTTGCCAAAACATTTAAATAGCACTGGGGAAGAAAAGGAGATACCTTTGTAGTAACCCTGTATGTTATGTAGGTCTCCATCGTGCAGACATGTTTTTTAGGATCATCAACTGTGACAAAAAGGTCTCTAGTTTCCCCATCTAGGTCATCATCCAACTGCAATCTGTTGAGAAGTGAGGATGAGGAGGCTGGGCTAGAAGTGTCTACAGGTGTGCCATTGGGCAGACTGAGATCCTGGAAGGCAAAAAAGCAAGACCCCAATGAGTATGAAAGTCTCCCAATACAAAAAAAAAAGTTAAATATTAAATACACATTTGTACCTGCCTTTGCAGAAATCCCCTTCCTAAACTGGTTTCCCCATCACTGGTAGTTTCTTCAACAAGTCTCTCCACAACCATAACATCTCCAGAAGACCTATGAAAAATGCTCTGAACAGATTTGGGAGCCTTACTCCTCTCTGCAGTCAGGATCCTACATGCTACTACCCCCCAGTCTCTTATACCCGAAGAACTATTTGACATTAGCACACATGCTGTTGTTCCCAAGAGCAAGAGTAGTTGGCCTCAGAAAACAGTTGCCTATATAGAACATTATGACTATGGCAAGTCTACAAAAGGCATCAGTCAATGACTGACAATACTTGTATAGACTAGTCCCCTTTTAAAGTACCAACATTAGTCTTTACAGTTTTGATGAACACCAAAAGGATTTGGGCACCACCTATAAGAATCCACTTCACTACATTAGGATCATAGGAAAGTAGGATTGGGAGGGACCTCACGAGGTCATCCAGGCTACCTTCCTGCAGGACTGTCCCTGACTAAACCATCCCAGCCAAGTGTATATAACCTGTTCTTGAAAGTTTCCAAAGATGGAGAGTTAGTTGCTCTAGGTAGCCTGCTCCAGTGGTCTAGGTAGCCTTGGCCACCTTTAGTCCAAAGTTTTACCTGATCTCCCCATCTAAAATTTTTCCTACTGCAGCATGAGGCTGGTGTTCCTAGTCCCTTCTCCTACAGGGAGAAGGAAAAAAAAAAAAGGCCCATCACCTTTGGGTATCTGAAAACTATTAAGTGGCCCCTACCCTTTCACTTCTCTAGACTAAACCCTATTTTTCCCAACCTTTCCTTGTAAGTCTGATCTCCCAGGCCCCTAAAATCATTTGTGGAACATGCATTCAATCCCAATTGCAGAGCAACAAAATTGTTCAACATCACTTATCTGGACAGTACCAAACTGAGAACAGACCCCTGTGGAACACTGTTTGCTATTTCAGCTCAAGAGATGGTACAGTGAACAGTGTCTTGTTGGGAGAAGATATCAGATTAGTATCCATACTCATAATTTGGTAGCTGAATGCAGCAGTTGTATAAACAAAGACAGGATGCTGATGTTACAGCTATCTTGTATTTTTCTCCCTTCCCCTTCACCCATTTCCTGTCCATCAAGTAAACTTTAGGAACCTATATACCTTCCCTAACAAATATCATCTTCCTTTCAATATTCCTCAGAAGTTGCTACCACACAATTCTTGCTGCTATAGAGGCAGTTAAATAATTTGGAAAAAAAGAGTAGTGTCAAGCAACTATTCGGTTTCAATTAATCCACTGGAAACACCAGAGTTCTGTCTTTTTTTTTTTTATTATTTTACTCTTTCAAAAAACTAGTTTGCTCAGTGGTGACAGCCATATCTTGTTCTATACATATTTACTCTATCCTGCTATCAGCTAGATGTGCCATAAATGCAAATTTCATTCAGAATCTCTAAATAAGAGGTTAACTTAAGGAAGCTTTCATAAGCTAGACATACACATTTCAAGGACCAGGCTCTTTCTTTGCTAAAGCAAGCATTTTTTGTACTACTGTTTAAAAATCTTGCCTGTACCAAATATTCTGCAATATAAAGGGACAGAGGTTTCTCCCCAAAATGCAATTTTAACAAGAACAGAAACATTATGGACAGTCTTATGAAACTGCAGTATTCTAGTTCTAGACACTGCATACCTAGAATTTTGTGCAGTCTTTGCAAGCACTGTAACACAATAAGCAATACACAATATTTGTAACTGGTGGGGGGGGAAATACAAATTTCTCTTTTACTAGAAGTCTATAAAAAAATTGTGCTATGAAGTATAGATTGATATAGTAAGTGCAATTTTTTAAAATCCTTTATGCCCCCACAGGCAGTAAAGAGTTCTCTCAGAATTACAGTAAAAAAAAAAAGTAGAAATTTGTGTACTTCTATGGGTCTTGGATCAGCCAATTAAGCAAGGTTTAGTTTAAATGTGCTTCTCCAGAGCTGGTGAGACCCTGGGTGCAGAAGAAGTTGAAGGGGAAGAAGGAAGCATTAGTCTCCCCTGCTGAGTTCCCTGTGCCCCCCCTCAATCCCTCCCACATCACTTGTACCCACATAGTCACCCCAGTCTGCACCACACTGAGGGGCTGGGAGTGAATAGCACAGGCAGGGCATTGGCATATCAGGGCTGCTAAGTGCCACAAGCAGTGGGCTGGGGGGGGGGGGGAGAAGAACAGGACACAGACTGCAGCTGGACCCATGTCTTGGTGAATAAAAAAGGGAAGAGGAAGCTCTAAAACTTTCCATGAAAAAACAAAAAAAAAAAAACACCACACCCCCCCCCACAAAAGAGTTGATATATAATAATAAAAAAAAAAAAAAGATTGAGGCACTAGTAGGATTGTAAATATATTGTGTTCAACCCTCATTATAAATCATGAGAAAAAGAAAAAGAAAAAACAAAACAAACCCAAAGATACAAACACCAAAAAAAACCACCCCCAAATCATGTTTAAAAAAAAATTTGGGATTTTTAAAGCAAAGAACAGGAACCCTGATCACCAGCAGCCATTGCTTCTATAGTAGTCAGAAGTAAAATTGACCCAAGATCTGAGTTCTTGGGGGACAGTGGAAAGCTGTATATTCCCCATCATCCTTAATTTATCAATTTTATATTTTCCTTATTTAGGAGATCCACAGAGACACGTGTTACAACTTTGCACCAAGTAGTGGACAAAGCTCTCCTTCTACTTCTTTACTGCTGTAAAGCATTTTGGATTAGTATGGCATTGCAATCCAGATTCTCTATACTACAAACTGCCTTCAACTTTAAATTCCTTCATTAGGGATTCTTAATAGTACCAAGAGCCAAGAATTCTTGAAGGTGATCTCTTATTGAACTAACCATATGGTTGGTATAGACAGACATGCTTTCAGGTATCACAATATCCTTCCACCTGGAAACTTGCCTATGCCTTACTGGATCAACTGCGTGGATGGTATAACGATAAATCATCCACAAGAATTCTTGTCCTTCACATCTCTCCTGAACCAACACAGGATCAACATCACTTCAAACATTAGTTGTACTAAGCATTCCCATAAACATGGCCCTTGCCAAACTGGGGTATTTCTGATCACCTTAGTGGAGGAGCAAGAATGAATGCAAGCACTCAAATATTTAATCAAGTCTGCTGGAGTGGAGGAAGCATATAAAAGAGAACACACGCAAGCTTACCAGATCAAATAAGAGCTATATGGAAGTTGAGTAATAATTGGCTAAAGCCTGGCTTTGGTCCAGTATTGTAACATTCAATACTGTACTACTTGCAAAAAAAAAGTCAGTCTGTACAGACTGACAAGAACAAGGTTTGAGTGAAGGAGAACTGGCATGCCAATTTCTATTGTGCTGCTTCACAGCAGAATGCGAGAACTGAATTGAAGCATCAAAAATATGGGTGTTCTTGCAGGTGTTAAAATTACCAAACCAAACAAATTCAAGGAGTTAAGTACAGACATTTGGGGAGGTTAAATTGGGTTAAAAATGGCTACCTTCTTTAGAAAAAAGAAGAAAGAAAACAAGAAACTTAACTCATCCCACTACTTACCTTCCACTTCCAGATTCAGTCTAAACCTGTAACTAAACAGAAGTTCCGTGCACACAAACCATTCTAAAAATTGCAGAACCTGGTTTAAGATAAGCTTCTGGTACTATATGGATCCAGGTTTATTTGACTAGGTCAAACTAGTGCATGTGCACTTGCCTTGCATAGTGATCCAGAGGAAAAAAAAAAAAATCTTGTTATCCATTGGCCCCAGCCTGCTCTTTTTACCCCCATCCCCTTGCTCCCCCCAACCAGTCACCTCTCATCCCACAAGCCTGCTCTGGGTGCAGCTGCTTTTATCAGCCTTTACCACTGCTGAAGTAGAGCAAGTTGGAGGGAGGAAGGGAGACACAGACACCTCCTCCCTGGCAGGCCCCCCACCCCCATCCTGACTTAGCCAATATTGGGCAGTCAGTCTTTCTGAATCAAATTTAACCACCCCCTAATGTCTGTACTTGGGGAAAGAGGCTGGGGAAGGGCACAACCAGACCAAGCTAAAATAAAAAAAAAACACTAAAAAAAAAGTTGCCCGTCAAGCTTAACTAGAGGTAATTGTCAGGCTGGATTTGCTGGATGAGGAAGCCACTGAGTACACATCCCATTTAAAGGCAAAAAAAACAAACAAACAAAAAAAAGCTACAAACCACACCACTAATGGATTAAACCTGCACCAGGACTGGCAAATGAAGCCAATTCCCTATAGTAGTCTCCTTTGCAATAACAAAAGCATTCAAGAGATGGAGGTACTTCCTGAAGGATGAGGATCTGAAGGCTATTTAAAAGAAGCAAGAAGAAAAGATTTAGTCCTTCTCTCAGACCCATCGCTTTTGGAACAGAGTAAAAAAACCTGGACTGAATCAGAAAAAGCTATTTGAATACAATGATTTCCAAACCAAAGAGCGCTGTGGCAGATACACGAGACAATCTTTTGTTTGGGGGTCTTGACTAAGCAGTAGAGACACTGATTAGCAAGTAATTTACCTCTACTGAAGGTTCATCATCATAACCAGAATTAAATCCTTACTTTAGGCCAGAAATAAAGATATGACTGCAAGAAAGAAGTGGCTAAAGCTGTTGTATGATGTTTATCCTAGATACACCCCTTGCACTTGGCTGTAACATCTATCCCTGCCTGGTAGAAATGTCAGAAAGTGTTTGGATCACTGCAAACCTACAGCTTAACTGAGATACTAGTGGACTGGGACCTAGAAGGCAGCTCATTTTAGGAGCTACAGTATTAGGAACACACAATTTAATCCATTTCTATTAGCAGCATCTACTCCCATTGGTGCACCAAAGTACGTGCATCTATATTGGATCAGCACCGATAAAAGGAAAAACTGACATCAGTAATCAGCATTTTTGGCCAGTATAGCCAATAGTGTCACCAAGAAATGTTGTATGCATGCAGCCAGGAATGCAGCCCGGCAGCATCTGGCCAGTAAGTTGGGGGCAGGGAGCAGGGAGAGGGAAATTTGAGGCCCCCCCACACCCCATGGTAAGGAGTGGGGCTGGGGCACGCACTGCCTAGCTGGGGCGGGGCAGGGCAGGAGCCATGGGCAGCTTGTCCAGGAGCAGCTCTCCACCATTGTGTGCACCTCCAGGGGAAGCATGGGAAACATGACCCCTGGATTTGTGCATGGGACACAAGGGAGGGCTGCCTGCTGCAGGCTTGGGGCAAGGGACTGCACTGGTCTCTTCCAAGGGGAAGTGCTAGGCCAGGGGTGCACTTGGGGCAGGCAGCAGCACTGCAAGGCTGCTATAGCCACCCCAAAATTTGCTAGTCACCCCATAGCCCCCCCTTCCCATCAGGAAGAGGCTGGTGCAGCCCTGGACCCTCAGCAGGCAGCCTACCCTTGCCCCATGCTCAAATCTGGGGGGCACATGCCTCCCCAGGGGATGCATACAACAGTTGGGAGATGGGCCACCCCACCTTGCCCTAGCTGGGCAGTACCTGCCTCCCTCCCTTACCATAGGAGCTTTGATCTGCCCCAGATGCTGATCTCCAAGCTGCCAGGCTGCATGAGCCATCAGATCAATAGTGGCCAATATGGCTGCTTTAAAAAAAGAAAAAAAGAGCCTTCATCAGTCCACTTCTATACTTAAGAAAATAAAGATCAAGAAAAAAAAAATCACCCCAAATTTGCTGCTTTGAATGAAAACTTTAGAAAGATGAGGATGTTTGAAATGTGACTTGTGTCTATATTTATTAAAGTACATTAGATTGTGCCTTAAAATGCACAAATCAAGAAGTGATTCCTCAACATCCAGGACATGGCCCCAACTGTCACAAATTTTGTTAGTAACTAGATGACTTTCTTGTAGGAGGGGAGGCTCAAACTAAGCCCTTCTAATAAAAAAAAAAAAAAAAAAAAAAAAAAAAAAGAGTAGAGCTACTCCATTAGCCATTTCCCTTTTTTTCCCCCAAGGAAGTAGCAACTATGGATGCCTCATAGCTCCTACATTTCTGTTATCACGTTTGTCACAACCCAATGATTTTAGTGCCTCGGCAAGATGGAATTTTCCCGCCACATGAGAGTCTTGCACGGCAAAAGTTTTCTGCTGCAACAGAAAACCCCGGTGCAAAAGAGTTCCCGCCACTTGCATGCAGATTTGTGTCCTGCTATTGGCCAGTTCTAAAGTATTCCTACGTGGCGGCTAGTAATTGGCTTGCTGGCTGTATAAAATTTTGTGCGACTTCTGCCTAAGTCAGAGAACTTTGAGCACACTGCAGAGTGCCTCTAAAGATACCCGACTTGCGGCTGAGCTGACCAATAGCCTGATCGCCTATCAATTCTTCTCCCCGTCGTCGAGCTCAATCCTTCAATGTACCCTTTCCCTGACGGCTTAATTTGTGAACAGATTAGCTGGCCTGAGCCTTGCCAGCTGGAGCAACTCGTGGAGTTGTTTAAGCAACTGGACCACCTGCGTCGCGGCTACTAGCGGCGTAAGTAAAGTTTTTGCAACCGATACGCTTGGTCTGCCTCTCCATTCACCAGCCCGCCCAAACGACTGAGCAATTTGTATATAACCTCGAGTCGGCTCCAGCCGTCCGAGACAATGTTCAATAGTCAAGACTTCAGATTTGGGGTTTTTTTGTTAGTTTGTTTTTTTAACCTGAGCATGCACCAGCATAGCATTTGAGTAGCCTTGCAACAGTGAAGCAAGCAACCTGGTTATGTGAAGGGAAAAAGTGCTTCATCTGCTGTAACTTGAGGAAGCTTTACAACTGTGTGCTTTACCCTTGAAGGTGTTTAAGGCAATTTATGCAAGGGCCTCCAAAACAGCAGAGTTGCTATAATGCTGTAACAGGAGGAAAAAAAGCTTGTAATAGTAGCAAGGATCTGCTAGCTTGAAGTAGTCAGCAGTCTCCCATATCTAGGGGACTCTCTCCTCCATGAAGAAGTGATGCAATTCCTATTACAGTAATATTCACATTGTGTTTCCTACTTAAGGCCAAGTGGACTGAATGCATTCAATGTTTTCCACCGCCGATACCAATTTCAGGCACATCTTACAGTTATTTTTGTATTTAAAATTCAGTAGTATTATTTTTGTCCTCACAAGGAAGCAGGATACGAGACTCATTTGCCTTTATCCCCCCCAAATTAAAAGGTCATTTGCTTTTACCAGGTCTAGAAGAGAAATAGCTGGGGGGGGGGGGGGGGAAGGGAAGAAGTGAGTAGTGGAGAGAACACCAGGAAGCCTTAAACACCATATATAGGCTTTAAAAATATTGCTCGCACTTAAAAAAAAAAAAAAAAGTTACATGCAGATGCACACTGCTACAAGCCTACCAGATGTAGGAAACTAGTTGAAAGCTTCAATGAACTCAAGTACCAGGAGCAAGGTTTGAGAAACCAAAGAGTTTCCAGCAAAACCCTTACAGTGGGAGATCCCATGTACTTACCTGAATAGTAAAAGGAGCCCATTTAGAGAAGACCATTGACCTTTGGAGGTATCACTATTTGACAGCAAGAAGCAGAATGGGCAATGGGAATTTTCCCCACTTGGAACTGGTCTTTCCAAGTTTCCCACCAAGCACCTCTACAGGAAGCTCAGAATATGATCATCTTGTTAGGTACTTCTAAGCTACTACATCTGTCATGCATCTATGCCCTCCCTCTTCCCAAGTGAGCAACATATGAGTACTCCCCCCATCCCTTTTACATTAGGAATAGTGTTAGAGAAGGCAGACTAGTATGCCCTGAACCTGGAGTGAAAGGAAGCAAAGTGTACTTTGGTCCTTAGTCCACAAGTAAGTGGAGTTTGTTACAACCCCAGAGAAGTAAAGCCCAACGGACAAGATTTATCCTTGATAACCATACAGGACCATGGAGGAAGAAGAGGAACAGGTTAAGTAAAATGGAGACTAGCAGAGTTTAAAATAGTGTTCTTCCCAACTTTTAGGTCATTTACTACCTAGGACCTTAAGAAGTGCCTTGAAAATAAAAGCATCATGCCATTCAACCCTTGACTTAAAGTTCTATATATGCTATCCACTCTGCATTTTGACAACAGGTCTGACATTGTTTCAACCTGCATTGCTGAAGAGATGCACCAACACATTCTGCACTGAAGAAACTGCTGGTTTTGTTCAACTACACCATGGGCACCCATATGCATACACTGAGGCTGCTCTGACACTGCAATTGTAATGCGTCAGAGCAGACTCAATTGACTGAGTTGCCTGGAGCATGGTAAATTACCATGCCCCAGACTTGTGTCATGTGCATCAGCATCTCTGTTCTGAAAAGTGGTGCAGGGGTGCTTTAACTAAAGCTCATCCAAGCTTTAGTTAAAAATGGCAGTGGAGGCAGTCCTCCTTTTCAGTGGAGGAATGCTGATACATGTGACCCTCTGGGCACTTTAATTACAGCAGCTCTGAGAGTCGCTGTAATTAAAAGTACCCTCTCCTCCACCCCTGCCTCTGGGAGCATGTACATAAAAAAAAAAAAAAAAAAAGAAGACACCCTATGTGTCACCAGGAGGTAAACAAGGCTGGAAGAGACCAGGTCATCACCTGCCAGAATGGGCTAAGAAGTCTTAAACAGAGTAGTAGAAAGCTTTGCTCATTAATCCTTCCTTTCATACATCAGCCTTGGAAAGCAATTCAAAATAAAACTCAGCCCCTAGTTTTAGGAGCACTAGTTGGTGTGCATGGACTTTCAATAAGAAGAGATTGCAGATTAATAAGCAGAAGAACTTACCAGCAACAACCCTGTTAAACCCTCAGCTGCCAACTTGGACATACTGGGTGTAGTGGCATAGCTGTACTACTGTATAGTAAAAAGTATACTTCAAATCTGTGCAGCATTTGACTGAAGTGCCAATAACTGGTATAACAGTCTTACCAGTTCACCTTGCTACAGGAAGGTCTTGAAAAGGACCAGGGGAAAAGCTGTTCCCTATGCAACACCTCCCATGCCTTGTACTCAAAAGGATCAAGGAAAGGGTCTAGTTTTGCTTCCCCCTCCCCTCCCACCCCCCACTTAAGTCATTAATTAGCTGTCTCTCTAGGAGTGATAAGCCAAAACCATATATTACCATGTGATCCTGGGTCCCTGCCTTCTTAGTCTATCCCTTCTCCTTCCAGCATCTGACACTGACAGTATTCCTTCTGTAGTCAAAGGCAGCTTACCCTGTATCACTATAGCAGTCTCCAGACCATGTTCTAGCCTGCATCCAAGTTATACCCAGATTCAGTAAGTAAAAGACAAATTGTCTTCAGCTACCTTGTCGGCAAGTGAAATCCGATAATGGAAGGTCACTGCAGGTTTGCTCACTGCTGAACTGCCTGTTCAAAGAAGGGGAGTTCTCCTAAGACAGAGGGCTACTTGTCAGGAATGGTACATACTATTCTTGGATTTCCGATTCTGGGTCGGGGGTTTTGTTTTGTAGTCCAAGACATAATAAGAAATCTTTCCAAGCAATGTCATGCTTACTACATCAAATTAGGCAAACTACTTCAGTATTTGGAAGTACACTTGCCAAAGAGAAAATTGCTCGTTTCCAAGATTGACCTTTCCTAACCATCAACCACTAGCAGTTTTGTCTATTTGAAAAGTCATGCCTTGCATGCACTATCAACTTTTTCCATGTTAAAAAACCTGTACACAGGAATCAAGACAAGCCTTCAGCAACCTGGCACACACACTTGGATAACCAAAAAACACAAGAGTTGGGGATGAATTTTGAAGCTTTAGGTTTTCAGAGGTTGGTCTCATGTTCCTTTGTCCCACTTCTAATCTATTCTACAGGATGCACAAGGAGGGATGGAAAGAAGATATACTTCTGTTCACTGAACTAAAACAAACCAAACAGAACAGCATCCTTCTAGCCATCTGTTTGATCTACTACTTTTAATAAATATCAAAGAAAACCCAACTACAAAAGTAGTAAGATATTACTGGTCCTGTTCTAGTAACCTTTAATCATGAGTATTTTTCACCAGCTACTACTTTTCACCTTATGGTTAACAAGTTTGACTTTCATCTTAAAGTGTTTGAGGATTTGCAATTGGGGGTGGGGGGGGGGGAGAAGGGGGGGGAAAAACCAGTAAAAATAAAGAAGCATCTTTGATGTAAAAATACCAGAACTTTGATGAAAATCAGGAAAAGGATTATATTCACAATGCCCTGGTTCATATCTCCTTCAGTTTGTCCATTTCTACCCAAGGAGAAAAAAACAAAAAAAAAAAAAAAAACAACAAAAAACCCAGCTAGAGCATGAACCCCCTTTCCTTTTCCCTGAAAAGGCTATGCTGTTTGATAGTTCTTTGCAAGACTCAGTGCTGTGGTCAGTGGCAGACTTGCTACTCAAGTCTGACAAGCTTTTACTGCTCTTGAAAGCTTTTTTTTTTTTTTTTTTGGGGGGGGGGGGGGGGCGGGCAGGCGGTGTCAGCTTCAATAGAGACTGACAGATGGGCCTCTCAGCCAGCACTATGGCTTCCAAAAAAGCCTCCACATGCATATGCTAGGTTTCCTTGTACCTTATCAGCTCTTCTCCCTTCCCTCACCCCACCACCAGCACCAACTTTTCTTCCCCTGCCTTCCTTCAGGATAGGAAGTCATAACCCCCCCCTACCAAAACAGGAGGAGACACAGAATCAACACATTTGATGCTAGCATACAGCAATAGCTATTCACCAGGTACAGTACCAATAAAGTGAGGGTTCAAGTAACTGTTCCTTCATAGATCACACCACATGTATAGATTAGGTTAGAGATGATGACAAAACAAAAAACTAGTGACCCCAAGACACAGGGTTAGCAGGGTGGGAACAAATAAAGGAAGGAGTTCAGCTCAGTCATCACTATGCTGTAGGAGGCCAAGAACACTTGCATTTGGGATGCCGGCCGGCCGGCAATAGCTTTCTAGTAACACTAGAGGAAACACTAATTGCTTGTTTTAGAGTACCATAATTAGATCCAACATCCTCACAAAACACCCAACCCTCCAGGATGTAGCTATAACAAGCTGTGCTTCACTGACACTATCAGTAAAGAGGCAATAGTGTTCCTGTATGAAGCCAGAGAATACAGAGGGAAATTTTAGAGACCCATCCACACCCACCTTTCTGAAAAAAAGGCCTTTCAAAGTGTTCCCAAAAGCCTTGCAACTTTTAGTGTTACCTGGATACAACAGTGAGTGCTACAATATCAAAAACTAACTGGCCCACCATAGGTTGCTATCAGTGATCCTCATCTCAAGTGGTGACTGAGGAAACCAAGACTGGGCACCAAGTTAACATGTGCAGGGCAGTGCTTGTGACTGAAGCAATGTTCTGCAAGAACTACAGGGTGGGGCAGCTGCATTTAGTCAGTGGACCCCACCTTCTATTTCACAAGCAGCGATCATCCACCTCCTGGGTAGGAGATCATTGCTAGTGTTGCTTCAGGTGGCAGCAGCAAGTATTCAACAAGATGTCATTAGACTACACCCAACAGGCATCCTAGATGGCAAGGAATTTACTCATCCCATCACCTTTGGTATCCTCTGGGTTAGCAAGAGGAAAAACCCACTTTAGAACTCTCTAACCATCTTATAGATGGGAACAGCCCCCAAAATAAGAAACTTTTACAGCATTATTGTGAAATTGAACTCCTAAACACGAAGTTATCAGCCAAAACAGCCCCTGGTTTACATTATTAAATCCTCACTTCAGTGCACAGCATTGTTTTAAGAGACTTAGCAGCTTCAAACAGCAGTGGCCAAATCCTGCACCTCAACATGCCCCCCCCCACCCCACCCCCATAGGTCAAATGTAAGCATTTACACTAAATTAGGCAGACCCTGTGATTACTCTGCTCCCCTGTACCAGGATCAGGCAGTTCTGCCAAAAGGCCCCCATATGCTATTCTTGGGGGGGGGGGGAGGGGGGGTACAAGAGAAAAAAAAATAAAGTGTGTAAGGAGTTCAATGTGCTACAGAGATGCATTTTATATGGGAGTGTGCCACCAATGTTCCATGAGCCAGGAGGAAGTTCTTCCTACCATTTCATCTGCCCTTTAAGTTACCCTAGCTCAATAGAGGAATACTGAATAAGTGATCCATTAGAGCTGGAACAAATGGGAAAAGAAAAAAAAAAGTGCATTTCACATGAAAAAAAAACAAACCACAATATCATGCTACTGCACAAAAATTGCAGCCAAAGCAGAAGTTAGTCAGGAAGGAGAAATGAGTCAAGAACTCCTGAAGTGCTCCAGCCTCACTTTGTTTATGCATGAACAGACAAATTATGCATTACCAACATTTAGGCTTCTAGCACTCCAGAAAGACTGCCCGTGTACAATCAAGGTGGCAATGCTAAAATCGGATGAGGTCTGCACAGGGTTCAGTTGAAGAATCCAGTCTTCAATTCTAAGTTATCTTGCATATAGCCCCATTTAACTAGAGGAATGGTTCTCAAACTTTTTTCTTTTAATACTCAGGTCTCAGAGACCACAGCAGTTCAAAATATTTTTAAACACTATGTATTTCCATTTGAAGTCTCTGGGTTTATCTTGTGAACCATTTTTGCAAACCTAACAATGCATGACACCGTGCAATGGCCACCACCCTTGAAAGGATCAAGGCACCCTGGTTATGAATCACTACCCTAAAGTGTGGAGGGCAAGAAGGCCAGCAACAAAAACAAAACAAAAAAACCCAACCCTAAAAAAAAAAAAAAATTTAAGAACTTTCAGGAAAAAAAGTTAGGGGAGTAGCTGGATAAAAATTAAATCTGGACATGTGTACATATGTTGGGGGATGGAAAGAGGGAACAAATCCATTTCTTCCATGAGATGTGAGAACTATGGCTGATAACCCAGAGAAGATGGGGGGGGGGGGGGGGGGGGGAACCACACACACACACACACACACACACACACACACACACACACACACACACACACCCACCCTTCAAAACCAAGAACAAAAATGCTAGAGATTATATTCCCCTAGTCTTGGACAGAAGAGGAAAGAACGCTGCTTTCTGCAGCCAAGTTGCTTTCTCAGTGAAACAGATGGGAACTGGTATGCCACACTGTACAGTAAGACAAGCATGATCATGCACTGAGCCATAATGCTCCTTAAAACCAATCCCAGCTATCTTCATTAGACCAATTCACTTAGAAGTGTACAGCCCAGATAGCCACCAGAAATCAAAGGTTTGCCTAGCTGTAACCATTTCTCTCAAGCAATTTTTTTGCTCTATTGCTTTAAATCTTTCCCTTACGGTAAGGTGAGGCTACAATCACCTCCACACAAGTTACTCCTAAGAAGGGTTTTTCCCTGAGCAGCCTTATGTGATGCCAGGTTTCCCTTCTAGGTCAAGTTACAGCAGAAATAAAAATTCTAGGCAGGCAAGCAGAGGAGGAAAGGGATGGTGGGGGACTGCAACTGTCACAAGCTCTACTTGGAAAGCCATAGTAATGGTGAAATGCTTACTATGCTTGGCTATGGAGGCAGTAGATTTAAAAACAGCTGTATCTATTTCATAGGACTGCAGATGTAACAGTTGCATCATAACAATTTACATCTGCAGATTCTGTAGAGATACAAGTATAGCTATATCAATCCAATTTGTCTCAAGTTGGACCTCAAATGAGGAAGAATTGTTTAGCTAATTTGTAACATCTGTCTGGTTCTGTAGCAAAAATTAAGTCCCAACAGCCGATGCATGCTCTGGATTAGAGCAGCAGCCCCCATCCTCTTCCAAGAAGTGGATGGAAGTAGGTTTGCTTGTACCCAGTGTATTGGGTGTCATAGCTCCAAGGAATACTGTGCTACTTGGAGTTACTAGATGTGCAGGCCCCTGCAGTTTGCACTCTAGAAATATCCTGCTAGGACAAATAATCCCACTGCTTTTAGTGGAACTGCTCCTAGAGAAGAATACAGATCATGCCCTCTGGTTAAACTTCTTAAAAGAAGGACTACTGCTTTCTAGGTTCAGAGCAACCCAGAGAATGCTCCCTATTTCAAAACACAAGAGGCACACAGTAACCAAAAGATTAGTTCTGTATTGCATGACTAGATCATGTGCCAGTTTGGGGCCCCAGGACATTTTAGCTGCTCTCCATCACAGGCTCCCTGCCCACAACTGCAGCACATAGCCAAGAGATTGCTGTTAGCCTTATTGAAGTTCCTCTGCTCACCACTCACACATTGTACTATTGCTTGGTTTAAGAGTTCAGAGTCATCCCAAGAGACATGTTAGCATTCTTTGTGAACACTGGCTCTTCCTACGAGCAGCAGCCGATTGTGGGATGCGACTAAGTACATGCATCTCTCTCAAACCAAGAGCATGCCTTTACTCTACAAACAAATGTTCTCTACTGGGGGTTTATTTCAGTTTCCACATTCTTCATGGCCTAATTCAATTGTCACAAGATGGCAAGAATTCTCTTCAACTATCACAGTACATGAAAGATCCATGTTTGAGCATTTGAACAACATTGTTTGAGGTTTTCCCAACAAACTTTTCCAGGGTAATCTTCAGTTTCCATCCTCCTGTGATGATCTACCATTAGATTAGTAAAAGGGGGGGGGGGGGGGGAGAAAGAAGTGTCCTTGGATCAAGCAGCAGCCTTAGCTTCATGATCAGCCACTTGTTCTCAGGGACCCAGTGTGGCTCTGTTCACACTGCAAGACTGAAACTCCAAGGGAGGTCAGGTCAGAGGTGTCAAGTGCCACAGCAGGTTAAAGAGATCCATACATAATAGTACTTGGACACCACCCTGCTTCTTCTCTATGTTTAGATGCCAGATCAGTGGTACCCATTCTTAAACACATTTTGCTTTATGAAGCAGCAGCTTGAAACTAAATGTAGTTCAGATTATATTAGCATTCTCTAGTACTTTGACCATTTGTCAAGGTAAGGTTTTAAATCCAAGTTTGTGCTTAAAAAGACTGTATGAATAATATTGTAGTAACCTTGTTCTGGCAACAGGGTCTAGCAGCCAGGTGAGCAAGGCTTCATTATGTGCCAGAAACTGGCACATAGTAGAGTTAGAGGCTGCACTATGCAGGGTTAGAGTCTGGGAGCAATTTGGGGCAAGGGGGGGTGGGGAAGAAAAAGAAAAAAAAAGTATAGAGCATAAGCAGAGCTTGTATAACAATGAAACATGAAGTCCATCTTGTTTGTCCCATTATTTAGATCCTTTGCACAAGATTGAACAAGTTATGCAGACCTTAGTCTGAGGGGCACAGGCTTTTGTAGGTTAAGAGAGCTTATGCCTCTCTGAACAAGTTAGTCTCTTATAGGTGCTGCCTTGCTTTCTGCCACAGGATGCCAAGCTATAGGAACAAATATTCAGCCTTCTTCTGTACCATCATGGAGGCCTAGTATTTTTTTTCCCCCCCCCCTTTAAAACATCACAACTAGCAAGTGTTCTAGAAAGCCTAAAAGAAAGAGGAAGTCACCGTTTCTGCCCAGTCAGACTTTTTCGTCTTTTTGTCTGTTCAAAAAAAAAAAAAAAAAACCAAACAAACAAAAAACAAACAAAAAAAAAAACACAGAAGTGTTGGCCCATACTCAAAGTCAGAGTGCTATTACAGAAGCAGTAGATCCAAGATGTAGAGCTTAAACCAATCTATAGCCCCATTTTGGTTGTACAAAGGCAGAAAGCAACAGCTTTTGCAAAAGCAGTGGGGCCTTCCAAGGATCCAAATCCAAGGTTATCCTAGCTGGTATTGGTATTCTCAGTGCACAACTACAGAACAAGGAGTCAATAGGAAATAGTCTGGGGCCTTAAGTGCACCCCTCCCTGAAGCTATGCCTTTCCCAAACTAGATGGGGGCCACAAACAGGCCAGAGCACTGGAAGTAGATCATTATAGGCCTTGTCAGTCTGCAGGAGCAGGAAGAAAGAGGGGACAACCTGGATGTCACCAACACCTGCATGAGAAAAGGAGGACATAACCACAAAAGTAAGAAGGTATGCTACCCCTCCTGTTCACCCTGGGGGGGGGGGGGGGGGTGCAAACCCTATGAGGACCGCCCTCATTGTATAATCTGATGTATTCCAATTACAGTCCAAAATATATATGAAGGCAAGAAAAAAAAAAGTGAACAAGGCTCAGCAAGTTCAAATGGCAGTATTTGTTACTATTGAGAAGACCCAATGTAACAACTCCATCATACTGCTGGTTAATAAAAGCTTTGTCACTTCACAAGACTTCTGGCTCTTCCATTAAAGAATACAATGTGCAATGGTTGTAGAAAGGCTTAGCAGTCTGAAAGACTGGGAATAAAACAAACAAACAAACCCCTACGTCTATTAAGTGCAAGTAGCCATGGTACAACATTAATGACAGCTGGCCAGGAGTCAAGCAAGCAGCAGCTTTAGTCCCATCTGCACACTGCATGCACACACAATTTCTTTAGCTTCCTCTGGTGATCCAGATATGTGTTTGCAATAGGCACATGACATCCCCAACAGAGGGTTGATCTAAAAATCAGATGCAAGTGCCTTTTCTATTCAGAGATGAGCTGACACTACCCACTTCTCCCCCAACCCCAGCTTGCTTTCTATTAAAGCAATGCAATAAACTCCAGAGCAGTTTGAGCCAGAGTCCGCTGCTCCTGGGTGCAGCATCTATATGTGCATCCAGGATAGTAGCAGTTTGAGACTGGGTAAAGCAGGCCCCCCTGACTGGCCAGGCACAATTTATGCCCCAGGTCACCATCTACATGTTTCAGGTGCAGTAAAGTACTCCATTGTAGGACAGTACTGTATATCCTAGTTTAGTGTATCCCAATACCACAAGTAGACTGATGTTTTACTGCAGAGCTAAAAAAGCTACTCCTCAGTAAAGTACACATGTAGATGCACCCTGTATGGAGCACTGTAGTACATACATTAGCAGTAGCTTAAGATTCCTTTTCCAAGTCTCTCAAATTTTAGTTCTCTTGGTATTGCCTGTGTTAAAGTTTGGAGAACTTTGGTACAGGTATCCAAGAGGCAGTCCTGAAGAAGTCACACTACACACTTGTTTAGAGAGTTATGCCAAAAGCCCTCTCCCCACAAAAGAACCTCACCCTTGCTTATTGCTTCCAGAGAAGCAGGCATATAGCCAAGTTAGTGGCTTCCATCCCAGTTCTAAGTGACAGATTCATTAAGATATTGCTATTGACTTAAGTGGAAAGGAGCCACAAAGAGTACATTCTGCCAGAACAACCCACAGAGATCGCTTCTTCTCCTTTTAGATACATGGAAGAAAGTAGTTTAGTGGTCACAGGATTATTGCTGGCTTTTCTATTTTTAAGTGAGAACTGGAGTAACCCCTACAATCCACATGCCAATTCAGGCAAATGCTTTTTGGTTCTTTGTAGAATTTGGAAGGTAACAGACAACTGTTTAATTATTACACAAGCATCACACTGGTTAACAATACTAAAAAGATGAGTATGCCAGGTTCCCTTCCCCACCCTCCCTGCCCTATTTAGAGAGCATGGAATTGTTTACATGAGTTATTTGTCAATGCAACATCATTCTGAATGAAAGTTCTGGCTCATTAAGCCATACTCATGGCAAATCAGAAGTGGCTAAATTCTGCCCTCACTCTGGGAATAGACCACCCCAATGGCAGCAGATAACCACTAGGATTATTGGAGATCTAATGGAAATAATCACTTTTCCAACCCTCAATAGCAGCTACTTTACATTTCAGCAAGGCATGCGTTAGAATGAGGGCAAAGGGGGAGGAAGGCAGTGGTGGTGGTGGTGATGATGAAGAGGAGCTTTTGAAGGACTGCAGTTTGCCTATGAAGAAGTCTTTAGTCTGTCATCGCTAGTGTTGCCAATACTACTTTTTCCTTCCTTACCCTCACCCATCCTTGACTACATCTTTCTGCCTCCGAGATCCTCTGCATCACAGCCCAGAACACCTACTTCCACCCATTGCTCAGCTCTTACAGCACTACTCATCGATGTCAGATGTTTTCATAAGCCATCACACATTACTTCTTAATGTTCCACAACCTAATCTAAGCCCTTCATCCATCCAGCTGAAGTTTGGCATTTAACTATTAGGCTAGATGTATCAGGGCAAGAGAGGTGAAAAGGCTAGAAAGCCGTACCAGTCCTGCCCTATGCTACCTCACAAGGGTGTTTTAAACAAAGAAGCAGCACCAAGATGATGGGCTCGTGCTACAGTAGAATAGGAGTCCTCACAGGAAGGGCCCTCATAAAAAGAGACAAACAATAGTATATCATTTCTACTTCTAGAAGCCGACTATAGTTATGAACATTTCAAACTCCTCATGCTGGAAAAATTCCTTCCAACCACTAGACTGCAGTTCAGCTGAGTATTTAAAGAACGAGGGAGTTTTTCCACAATGGTTAAAACAGCAAAATTTTTCCAGGACAAAAAAAAAAAAAAAAAAAAAAAAAGAGACTCACAATCCAACAGGGAAAGCCAGACAGGCACCAAGTGTCTTCACTGAAAGAATAAAATTTATTAAAACCAAATGAGAGATCAGATTTATTTTTCACAATATATAGTTTCAGATCTTTAATAGCGTATGTAGCAGTTGCACACAATTCAGTTAGGAACGGTTAATAAGAGAGCCAGACTCCATCCTCCAAGTTAACTGAAACAGGATTTTTATATTTAAGTGTTGGAGAGTGGTTTCTATACCCACATTTGTAGGACAGTGGTGTAAACAAGCAAGTCCAAGAAAGGATAACAGTTTCTCCAACACCTCTCAGGAAGTAGAGATAGTAAAGTTGGTCCAAGTTAATGCTATATGAAGAACTGTCCCTTTTAGAGAGCAGATCTGAACTGCCAAGTTGAGAGCTGCAGGGCTACTAGGAATCTTCAGGATCACATTATCTGAAACACTAATAAAGGCCCATTATGAGCCAAGAAGTACCCAGCTAGGCATCGAGTCAGTTGAAGATTAGTTCTTTTTGTTTTGTTTTTGCTTCAATAAAATAAAGTCATATTGTGGGGGAAAGGGAAGGAGGCAAGCAGGGGAAGGCAGGGAGACAGGAGTCAGGACATTTTGAATCCATAACATGAGAATATGCTTGACTGTTTATAGGATCAGACCCAAAATGGGACATGTTGGAAAGCAGAAAGGGAGGAGTTGTCCTCTTATTCTTACAGAAGTTAAGAGTAAATAATCTGGGTCATTCAAACAAAATGACCCAGATTATCGACTTGCTTTCTGAAACTTTCCTTGAATTTGAAGAGCTCCACAGAATATAGGGAACTACTACAGGGCTATGGGGCATAACAGACAGCTTCTTGCTCATACAAGACCACATCAGGATGTACAACTTAAGGCACTACATTCAGTAACAACCAGAACCGCAAGAAGTTCAGACTGGAATGCAGTACACAAGAGAATTCTTAAGCCAGTTCAGGGATTCAGATGGAGGGGGACTCGCATACTCCAGAGTCACTTCTTTGGGATGCAGAGTCAAGGAGGAAAGGGGGCAGGGGGAAGGCTGTGGCAGTCCAGGAATGTGACAACTCCAATTCCCTAGTGCTGACACCTGGGCAGTAAGTAAGAAAAGGGATTGCTGGTAGTTTTAATAAATCCTGTGCGTTTGTAAGGATTACATACCAGCCTGGTTGTAGGTATGAAGGGCTAAGGGAAAGTGTTGAAAATTATGCCAAATCCAAGTCAGTTCATTTAAACAGGAAGGAAAAAAAGGCAAGGATTTCTCCAAAGGAAGAGAGAGTGAGCCGTCTGGTTTTCCAAGCTTTTTTTCTCTTCAGAGTAGGGACTACAAGCTGCAGGTTGAAACAACGCAGCTCTGGTCCAAAGCAGGCCAGACAGCTTTAGCAGCATGTCAGCAGCAAGGAGCTCTCCTCACACCAATGCTAGAGTTGGGCAGCTGTAGGTTGCACCTGTGCCACAGCGACCACTTCTCCCAGGCCCCCTACCCCCAGATGCAGTAGGCCACTGCTTTCAGTCAGTGGGAAGCTCTGTTCAAACCAGGCATCTGCAACCCATCTGCACTGCAGCCACTTCTTTGCTCTCCCTCCCAACCCCAACCATAGCACAGAAACAGCTGGAAGCTACCTGGTGCTAGCACAGTTCCCCACCAACTGGAAGTTGCACCCACACCATGGCTGTGGTGGCAGGGGAGAAGTGGGAGAGATAGCAGCATGAATGCAGTTCATAGATACCTAGTCCTGTGTGACAGCAGAGGAGAGGGGAGGCTAGAAGTAGTGGTGGTACAAGCACAGCTCCCATGAGCACATGGACACAGGGAAAGACCTCTTGCTGCTGACTGAAGCCATTGTCAGACCAGAGGTAGGAAAGCAGGAAGTAGTAGCAGTGACATGGGTGCAGCTGGAAGTTCCCAGGCTCTAGCTCCTTGCTGCTTGGAGCCAGTGCAGGCATAGGCAAAGACCTCCAGCTCCACAGGCCAGATCTAGAGGCTTCCAGGGCTGTATCCAGCTTGTGGGTTGCAAGTTACTAACCCGGGTTTAGAGGATCAAGTCAGGGTAAGCTATTTGTTTCCAATATGGAATTCTTATTTTAACTGAATAAGCTTTAAAGTAGCTGAAAGCCACAATTTCTGGGAGGAAAAAAAAAAAAGTGATGGAAGAGATGTTTTAAACATCCAGCAAGATAGAGCACAGCACCATAAAACTATTAATATTCAACTGTTTCTCTTGTAAGAGACTGTCAGTGCTTTGTGGCACTTTCAAAACAAAGAGTTGCTTCACCAGAACCGTAGTTGAAGCTTTGACACTGCCAATGCAGTTGGTCATTTGTTTCCATCACAGAGCAAGTTCTTGGATCTCATCCATGTCAGTACTTTCACTTCAGGGATGTGGACACATCTTACAGCTCTCCCCAAAGGCTGTGAAGTGAGAGATCAATTTCTGGACAGAGTTCAGGATCTTTCTACTTTGTGTTTGTCAGCCAATATCAATAAAGTGGGGATTCCTGTAGAGTATTTAGGAGGCAGAGTAGTAACTCTGCAAGAGACTGACAAGTGTAGGCAACTAGTTATTCCCCTAGAGCAGAGGATTAAAAAAAAAAAAAAAAAAAAAAAAATCCACACACACATACCCCTCATCTCCCCACCACTGCCCTCCCCAACAGCCACACACCCCAATTAGTGCCAAGTCTCTTCTGAACCCACAAGGGAAGTAGTCCAAGAAAGAACAGTAGCACCATAAAGATGTACTAGAATTGCTTAAAAACAGCCATGCATACCTCCTTGGCCTGCTTCTATCTGCAGTCAATGGGAGTTTTACTAGTGACTTCAAATAGGGATCCTATTCAAGCAGTGCCCTAAAAATGGCTTCTCTGCTGTGAAAGTCATGGACCCCAATTGCCTACAAAGGAAAGCCAACATGAAGAGATGGACCCATACAAAGTTGTAGATAGCCGTTTAAAAACCACATATCACACACAAAAACAAACCCACCACAAAACACATGGGATTTTGCATTTCTCCCTCACACAGGTAATTTATATTGGCCAGAGAACCTTGAAGTAGAGCTCTGAAGTTTCAGAACGCCCTCTTCATTTGAGAGTATTACTGCGTTGTGAGGTGGACTGTAACCTCCCCCACCACACACACTGAAGAACTGTAACCTGCAAGTTTTTAGCCCATATTCCAAACACAACGGTCCTCAATTTTTAGGCTCAAGGCACCCCTTTGAAAGAATAAGAGCTGGCATTTGCAGAGTCAGACAGCTAGTAGAGCAATTCTTCTGACCCAAAGAAAGTGTTCTCAACACATCAGAAGTGTTGTTGACAACATGGATCACTTGAAGTCTCAGGTTTCTTTTGGGAACCATGAATAGTGGTTTATAGGGCTGTGCAAAATTTTGCTGGCTGTTTTGTTTTGACACTGTTTCAACTCATTTCGAGGTAGAAACAGCAAAATCGAAACAAAAACCAAAGAGCCTCAAAATGAGGCTAGTTGAAATGTTTCAACCATAGCTCTGGGGATGGGAAGTCAGCCCAGGTGGGCTGACTCCCCTGATCTAGCAAAACATTCAAAACAGCTGTTCTATGTTGCTTCATCGAAACAGTAGGGATGTTTCAATCAAAATGACAGTTCAGTACAAAACACTGTTCCATCCAAACCTTGAAACTCAAGGTGAAACGGAACGGTGCCGTTTCGCACAGCCCTAGTGGTTTGCACACCCAACTGTGCTAGTATATAGCATTACACCCTTAAAAGGATCTTGCAGGGCCCTGGTTGAGAATCAGTGCTCCGACACACGAGTCAGGGCTGGCATCTGCACCATAACTCAAGATGACCTGACATTTTAGCATCCAGTACACCCACACCAAGCCATCCACATATGCAGCCTGTGCTATGCCCCAGATCACTTTGCCTATTGTAGACCAGACAGGCAAGTTAATCTACAAGAAGAGGCAACCTAAAAGGAATACAGATCCCAGGTTTTAATTCATACTCCAAAGTTTCTGCTGGCCTAACTGTGCCCTCAGTTATACGAGTGCAGTTTCACTGGCATTATATAGATGCTAAAAGGATATTGTAGTAGTAATTCTGTTGAGACTGTAAGAACAGGATACAAGCCATCTAGAAACTCAAAGCTGTTTTTGCTGGTGAAGGTTTCTCTTCAGTCTTCAGAGTAAGTGGATAGATCAGTGTTTGGGAAGTAGATTTACTGGATTACAGTTCCATTTTGATGTAGTTCCTTTCCACAGAGCTTTTTAAAAATTGTGCCACTAGCAGTTCAGAGATAACTCCTTGAATGAATGATGGTTCTGTTTGAGTTACTCATTGCCAGAGGCATTCCCCCAGTGCAAGTGTCTCACCTTTTAAAAAGGGAGAACATACCATCAATATAATGATGCTGGGACACTGATGATTTTGAGGGAAAAACTGGTCTGGCCTAGTTCATTTATGCATGTTCAGAATTTAAGTCTAACAGAAGTTTCTATTTTACATCCTGAACAAAAAGTTTAGTATGCAAAAGAAGAAGGAGTCAGAAGATACTTGCTTCCTAGTGGATGCCATACATTTAAACAGAATGATGCTACCACTGAGTTAGCACACATATGTACCACAGACTGGCCACAGGTGGCATAGGCAACCATGTGGCACATGGCAGACTGTGGATGGAGCAGGGAGAACACTGGAAGCCAGGGCAGAGAAACAGGTGGGGGAAGGGGACCTGAACAGCACTTATCAAGGATACAGAGCTTAGCTCATGGCACACCTGCCAGAGTGGCTGGCTCCCCACTCCTCTAGCTCTGAGGGAGAAAGAGGGATTAACTTAAATGTAAATTGGAGGGAAGAAAGAAGAATTCTCTTCCAATCCCTCTGCCCAGAAACCCCCCCCCCCCCCCCCCCCCCACAAACTTAGTTGGAGAAGGAAGCCAGATTTAAGACCAAATACCTTGCACAGTGTAACTGATTAGAGAAAGAAATGTGTGAAGTATAGGAGTCTAGGCAACATAGTAACACTGATAGATACTTAAGTTCAAGAGACAGCCAGCATATTGTAAAACCACCACTAAAAAAGGTAAATGTACAGAGAACGGTAGAAGCTGCAGGATTGTTTTACCCCAAAATAAATTTTCTTATACAGGTTAGGATGGAATAGCTATATAAAAGCAATGCTACAGAAACCAAGTGCCGCAAGTTGTGACATAAGTTAGTAAGTGTTCCAAGCTAAGATTAAAATGATCCCCGATCTGCAGAAAAACTGCTAGCTAAGTAGTGTAGGAAGTGCAGTACAATTCACGGGAGAAGGAAGAAGGAAGCATTCCAACAGTTTTAAAACACTCAAGAGAAGTTGATGAAAGCTTGCAATGAACTAGATGGGGGTCCTTATCCAGCTCTGGGCAAGAAGGCAAGCAGAAGTAACCTGGGGTTGTATTGTTTCCTAAAACAGAGGCACATGCTTAGCCATTAAAGCAGCATTTTTTCCCCCCCTCAGGGCATGGGGACAAATGCAGCAATGGCCATGTAAGTGCCCTCATGTTGTCCAGTAAGGGGTTCAGCTTTCAAAGAGTTTTGGAAGTATTACTATATGAAACAAAAAAATCCCATACCGATGCATAATCTAACCTCTCATGCTGGCTCTGTAATTGTACCATTCTTCCACCGATTAGGCATCATGACTTTAGGAGGAGTCTGCATTCTGGCAGATGTGAAGCGACAGTCAAGGTCAGCCTCAGTGCTGGCACAAGCTTACTGACTCAGTGGAATCAAGTATGCTTACAGCAGGGAGAATTTGGACCTCAACCTCAAGTTGTACAGAGCTCCATGATGCCTCTCAGTAAAGGATACTTGCTAGGCACTAAGGACAAAATGTGTAGATTGTATCTGAAGTGGGGATTTTTGAAGAGGTGCATCTCCAAGAGATAAATCAACCCAAAGCAAAAAGGCTATAGAACTGACCAACCCCAACACAAGTATTTCAAGCTCTGAGCACTGTTGGTTCACCGGCTGAAGTCACCTTTTGAGAATGAATGAGTCACAGTCAAAGATTAAGACAGACAGGCGAGCTAGGAAGCAGTATTTAAGCTTTGTCGACTTGGGAAAGGGCAAAATAAGCAGTTAAAGTTTTACTACTGCCATGAAGTTAGTGATATGAGAGGATCAAACAAAATATCTTTCAGCAGGGAGGCACAGAGAATCTTCTCAGCTCACTCTCCTGGCATTGAACAATGCAGGGGCTAATCCTAGACAGGAAGGTGGGAAAGCCTCAAGAATAGCCATGCAAGTCTATCCTTTAGGTTTTCCTGCCAGTTTTCTCCAGACAGATAGAAGAGGGAACTCATCTCAGACTATGGGTTTATAGAAGACTTTTGGTTGGCTCATTACAAGCTGTAATGGAGAAAGCACGGCAGGATGACTTTCTAGGATTGTGCTGTCAGCTGTCCCCAGGGACAAGGCCTTCTCCCTCCACCACCTCCTGGCCCCGAATAATTAGGGCAAATGTTATGACCTGGTTCTCAGCTGCACCCCTCCCCCCCCCCCCCAAAAGGATTTTGCCTGCTTGGGTAGAGAGTTTAACAGCTCTGTTTACACTAGCAATCCTCAATAAGGGCTCTTCAGCACCCTGGTGCATCTTGCCATCCTTTCCAAGGGTGTCACACAAATGTTAGCATAGTTAGGTGCACAAGCACAATCCACCAGGTAAACCCAGAGATTTCAAACAGGAATTCATGGCGTCAGAAAATTAACCTGTTCTAGTCTTTTGACATTCGCTGCAACAAGAGCACTGCTCTGTTCTTTTTCTGTAATAAGAACCCCACAAGTAAAAACTAAGGAGCTGGAATTTTTCCAAGGGGTGCTTCCAGTCTAAAGAGGATGGTCTGAGACCCCCTGGCTTATACTAAGGAAATTCACAACGGTATAATTCCATCTCAGAGTAAAACTGGCAGCAACAAGATGACAGTAGCTGTGTTGGAGTTCACCTCACCACTTACTAATGCAAGCCTCCTGGACACTGGCAGGGCCAACACCTCTGACACTTGCAGAAAGAAGACCCATACAACAGCTTCTGCTTTAACCTGACAATCAGACAATGCAGAACTTTGAGAGTTAAGCCACCCTATTTCCACCTTTATCATCTCAGGTAAATGACGACTCTTATGCCTGAAGTGTTAGGCACTCACACGCCAGCTATTTCCCAGCTGATCAAGCCAGAAGCAGCAACACAGCACTTGTCATTCAGGTATGGGGGTGGGGAGGCATTACACCCTCCCTCCTGCAGGCAGGACCCCAACATCTTCAAGAGGCGGGAGGCCCTCAACTCTTGAGGAACAGCATGAGATGACCCTGGAGATGACGCTGGCATGGGGCCTTGTACCCAGCAGGGAGCTTGCCTGCTGGGGAGGTCAGCATGGCAGGGCCTACCCCAAGCCCCAGATGCAGCATGTCAAGCCCTGCACAGCACCCCATGGAAGTCAGGGGGAAGATCTTACCAAGGCAGGCTTGGCCCCAAGCGACTGTGTGCACCTACTGAAGCCCCCTGCAGGCAGGGTTTGCATTACACCAACTCCAGGGGGGGTCTGCAGCAATGGCAGTCAGAAGCCACCTCACCACTGCAGGGGCTGCTCAGAAAGGTGCGGAGCAGGGGCTGCAGTGCAGGGGGCTCTCATCGCTTATGGTGGGGGCTCAGGCTCCCGAGCTCCCCCACGAGTCAAACCCTGGCCGTAGGGAGACGGGCTGCTCTCTGTCCAAGCCAGCACAAGCCCCTGCCCGGCCTAGGAGGCAGCCAGAGCACCCGTTGCAACAGCAGCAGCAGCAGGTCGCCTCCCCCCGCCCCGCGCCCCCCCCCGCCCTCAGGAGCCGAGCGGCGGGCTGGCACGGGGGAGCGCTGCGCCCGGCGCCCCGCGAGGACCAGACGCACCTTGTCGGCGATGCTGCGGGGCAGCGGCAGGTCCGGGCTGGGGCTGAGCGCGGCCGCCGCCTCCTCGCTGGCCGCCGGCGCCAGCGGGTGCGGCATGTCCCGCAGCGAGCGCGGCCCCGACGACGGCAGTGCCTTGGGGGTGCCCGAGCCCGGCGCGGCCGCGGGCCCCGACATGGCTGGTCTGGGCTGGACTGGAGCAGGCGCCGGAGGCCGCAACTCAACCGGGCCACAGCCCGCCCGCCTGCTTATAAAGCACCATCCGCCCCGGCCCGCCCCCGCCGCCACAGCCCGCTGAGACGCGGAAGCGCCCGCGCGGTACCAGCTGCCCCGGCGCACGCCCCGCCCCGCCTCGCCGCCGCCGCCGCCGCCGCCGCCGCCCGGGGCCGGGGGCTGTGCTGTGCTGTGCTGTGCCGTGCCGCGTTGCGCTGCGGCGCGGCTCCGCCTCCTACCTGTCCCTCGCGTGTCTCATCCTCTGTTCTGCCTGTTCCTCGCTGGGCGCCGCATCGTCACCGCCTGCATGCAGGGGTAGGCAACCCGCGGCACGGGGGCTAGCGTGGCACTCAAGGCATTTTGCTTGGCACGGCAGGGAAGGGGCCCAGGCTGCGCTGCCACAACAAGGATCGGGCCCCTTGCAGCTCTGCCTGCCCCTGGCACCCAACATCTTATAAATGGAGGTTGCAGGTGTTTAGGGCACTCTGCCCAAAAACGTTGCCCCGACCCCTGTTCTAGATGCACACTGCGCATGTGCTTTGCGTATTTGCACGTGGGCATTGCAGGCTCACATGCATGCATTACATGATGGGGTGCACGCGTTGCAGATTTTTATGTGCACCCTGTGTGTTTGTGGGCAACCATCGCAGGTTCAGATATGCACGTGGCAGGTTTATACATGCACATCCTGTTTTCATGCATGTGCCTTGTCTGCTGATACGCAGGTGTTGCATCCTTGTGTGTGGGCATTGCATATTTATATATGGACATGGCATGGTCAGGCACATAAGTCGCTTGTTCATGTACGCATGCTGCATATCCATGTGTGCACATTGCGTATTTGCATATGGGCATCACAGACTTGCATATGCGTGTGTGCACGTTGCATATTTATAAATGGGTGTCGCATGTTCATGTGCATCCCTCGCTTGTTCATGTATGCACACTGCATATCTGCGTGTACACATTGCATATTTATGGGCATCACATGTTCTTCCATGTATCTCGCATGTTCATATACACATATTACATATCTACATGTGTACACTGCATATTTGCACATGTACATCACATGTTGCCTATTCATCTGTGTATATTGCATATTTATATATGTTCATGACATGTTCACGCCTATCCCTCACACACTCATACACACATTTCATACTCATGCATATACACTGCATATTCATATATGTCCATCACATGTTCATATACTTACCTCATGGTCATATACACGCACTGCATTTCATGCACACATTGTGTATTCATATATGTCCATCACATGTTTGTATACTTACCTCATGCTTACTTGCATGCACTACATTTCATACATGCACATTGCATATTCATATATGTGCATTGTGTGGCTGTGTACGTACATTGCATGTTCATGTGTGTACATTACATACTTTCATATATGCCTGTGCTCTACTAACAATATTCCCCATGCTTCTAGGCTTGTCTGGTTGATACATGGGGCTAGGAAGGAATTTTTTTCCCCTCTTGCTGTTACATGCATTTCTGAATGGAATATTTGCTCTCTGTTTTGTATGGGCCCCAATCCCACGAAGATTTGCCTAAATGTTTAATTTAAAAGTAGTAGCATAATTAAATTTATTTACATTTTTGCAGCCCTGAGTTCCTGTCTGTTCTTCTGCATGCATAATTATGTGCAACATTCAAAGAAACTCAGTAAATACAGTTAAGTGTATACCTAAGTCTTTTCAAGAAGCCTCTCACTAGAGGAGTCAGTGGCCCCACTGCTGGTTATGAAAGAGGTAGTCAAAATAAAAATCATATATTTACAACATTTTGGTAGTGTTGAGGTGATGTTGTTGCTCTGGTGGTCCAGGAAATAGGCAAGAAGCAAGAATTCTTGCAGGTGATATCTTTTGTTGGACCAGCTACATGGTTGGGATAGCCATAGGCTAGCTTTCAGACATCCCAGTACCCTTCCTCAGGCTTTTGGGTATCACAGTACCTTGAGGAAGAGTACTGTGACACCTAAAAGCTTGCCTATGCCTATCCCAATCATGCAGCTGGTCCAATAAAAGGTATTACCCACAAGAATTCTTGCCTCTTGCATATATTTACAAATGCCTTTTTTATTCTGTGGGTAATACTCAGTGTATCAAAGCTTCTATTAGCTTTGTGTGGCCAAGATTTCAACTCATGGTTCTTTTCCTGCACCTACAACTCAGCTGTTCTAGGATCGTTAATTTTTTTCCTCCCTACACTTCATCTGTCTCATCTATCTAAACCCTGTTCTACAAAGATTTAGGCATGCGCTTGACTCTGTAAACTCTGGATAGTTCCATTAACATCAGCGCAGGATCCTGGCCTTCGATTGTAAGTATAGCTGAGAATGATCATTTAAGATTTTGACTTTATTTTTTCTTTATTAGTTCTAACCGGAAGTTGTGCATTATTTTGTGCAATGTCTAACACACTGTGAGCTGTGCACCAATATAGTACCTTGCAAAATAGATCTTTGATCTCAGATGGGATGTCTAGATGGTTCCTGTAATAACTAACTAGTGGGTCACACACATCACAGCTTCTGCATGCTGAGCTCATTGGCCATACAAGGAGCTCCTTGCACGTCCCTACCCCATCACACTAGCTCAGTGCGTGTCACCAACGTATCTCATGTCCCCCTTCAAGAGCCGTGTTTGGGCCCCTATTCCCTTTTTCCCCTATATCAATGTCTCACTGTGCCCCTGCTCCTTCCTGCTAGGTTCCACAATCTTCCCCCTTGCCAGAGCGTCTCTGTGCATCCATTCCCCTTTCATGCCTTATGAAAAGCCCCTGTTCTTTCTTGATGCTGGCAGGTCCAGATGAACCCCTGATAACAGAGACCCTGGATGTTCCTATTCTTCCCTCCTTCATACCATTAGGCAATCTTTCTTTCTGAAACAAGGGCTTGAGATGCTTTCCATTTTCCCTCCTTGCACCTTCACTCCTGGACCAGATTCCTCCTCCTCCTTCCCATGACAACATATTTAGCATATATCTGTTACTCACAGGGCATGTCTATACATATGCACTTACTGCACAGTAACTGAAATTACTGCACAGTGTTGGGCACATGTCTACATGCGCATGCCCGTACTGTGTAGTAAATATGGCAGCTTACACCGACATGAGTGCATCATGCAGGTATCAAATTTACACCCAATTAGTTACTGCTCAGTAGCACATGTATAGATGCCTTACTGCACAGTCACACTGTGTGTGGACTGACTTGGGACTAAAGTTAGTTAGATTTGGGACTAAAGCATTAATGTGCTTTAACGTCTGCACATGTAGATGCTGGCCTATTCCCACTTACTGCGTAGTAACTTGACTGTGTCGGGGCCGAGGGGCTGTGGCCAGCAGCCCGGGCACGTGGGCCGGGGAAGTCGGCACAGCGGACTAGAATTAGGCACTGACGCATAGAGGTTGATTAAAGATTATTTTACTTACACCGTAGATGGTTGTGGTGCAGGCAGGAAAACTTGCTTGGTTACAGTTGTAGATAGAAGAAAAGAAGAAAACTCGAACTATGAGAGCTCTCTAAACCGATACGATAGTCCGTGCTGTGACTCTCAACGAGCGCGCAGGGCAGGGGTACGTCAGGGATTGTCTGGTGACGGGGAGAGATTCTTGATGGCTGATCAAGCCATCATTCGGTTCGAGATATACGTAGAAATCCATGAGATAATCGTGGACTCCTTGCCGGAATTCTCTCGGATTTCTCCAGGAATTCTCGGAATCGGGGTTCTCAGGATCCTCCTGAGATTCTCGGAGATCTCCGACTTGGGCAGAAACTGCTCAAGCCTCTTATATAGCTAGCAAGCCAATCGCTAGCCGCCACGTGGGAATAATTTAGAAACAGCCAATAATGGGACACAAATTTACATGCGAGCGGCGGGAACTCCTTTGCACCAGGGTTTTCTCTCTGCAGCTGAGAACTGCACTGTGCAAAGAAAGCTCCATGTGGCGGGAAATAATTCTGCAGTGCCGAAGCACACACACAATCATTGGGTCATGACAGACTGCACAGTAAATGCACATCTAGACATACCCACAGAGAAGAGATTGATTAATCCACAGGGCTGGTAGCATGAAAAATGCCAAGCTATTTGTCTTTGAATCATTAATATATAGGTGGAAATCATGGTCTGCTTTGAGCGGATCAAAAAACTACAACTGTCTGCTAAATTATTCTCTGTAAACTCTTTTAATTAGGTTAATAAAGTAGCACATTCTTGGCTGAAGACTGCTATTAGGCAAAACTCTTCCTAGTACAATCCCTTCAAAAATATTGCTGATGAGGCTCTGGATCCTGCAAGCATTTTTCCATGTTTAATTTTTCACGTGTGAGCAATATTCACTTAAATCAATGAGGCTACTCAAGGTCCTCACATAAGCAAGTGAGGTGTGGGGCCAATGTAAACACTCAGCAGTATAAATATAAGGACAGAAACACGCGGTCCATTCATTGGTCAAGGAAAATCTATTTTATGTAGGAAAAGCCATGAACACTAATTCCTACTATAAATAACTACTTATTATTATCCAACATACCCATAGTGGTAGCCTTCTCAGGCCCCAGTGAAGAACCAGACGTAGGTCTGCTGGCTACTGTGCAGTATATCTTGCTTGTTATGCTTTTAAACTCTATTTATCTAAGGAGGGGGGGGAAACCAAGGCAGGACATAAGGGATAAATTTATGAAGCATATTAATATACACTCCAGCTTCTTTTCCAAAAGATTTAAACTCCACACAGATGGTGTGGAAACCTTAACAGCAGCGGTCTCCAACCTTTTTAAGTAGGAGATCACCTTTGACATTTAAAAGCAACCCAAGATCTACTGTGTGCCACCACCTCCCCCCACCCAGCAGGTAAGGGGGGGGGGGGGGACAAATTGAGGCAGAGGGAGAAAAAATTATTTGGGGGTGTGCCTTCCCAGGAAGTAAGTCTGGCCCAGCCAGGGCCCCACTCAACTTACTGCTGCTCCTGCAGCGCTGTCCCTCATCACGGGGGGCCTCAACCTAGCTCCCACCTCTTCCCTCCCCTCCCCTCCCCCATGGAGTGACCTGCTGGGCTGGGACACATGCATGCATGCATGCGGGCACTCAGGCCCCCACCCCAGCCTCGGATCGACTCCAAGAGGCTCCGAGATCTACCAGAAGAGGCTCTGAGATCTACCGGTGGATCGAGATCCGCTGGTTGGTGACCACTGCTTTACAATCACCATCCAGGCAATTTGGCACGATTCAGGGGAAATAATTCCTTTCTAGCAACACAGAGGAAGGTATGTGCAACCTCGGATTTCACACCTGTATTGATAGAGGCTTGCTAGTTAGTCAGAAAGAAGCTCCTAGCATGCATTTTTTAACCTTTCTCCCTGAGTAGGTTTACCAATTCAAGGCCAATCTCCATATGAACCCTGTCAGGTAAACTTACATACAATGCCTTCAAAACTCACAGCCCTGGGCAAACTTGTGTTCTTGGTCACAGCTGGGTACAGTTGTATATGTATAAATGACAACAGCTTTTCTATCTACCTACTTGGGCATATTTTTATACACTCATCATCACTTTGGTACCTGAGCATCTGTTTTTTAAAGTGAAGCCATTCACTATTTTCCTGCACAGGGTTAAAACTCCAAGCCCAGTCATAGTGATGTATGTATCATTGTGAATGCAATATGTCCATGCAATGTGCTTTTCTGCCTCTGTTTACTAATTTCATTTCTCTAAGTTGCCTGGTCTATTTCTGCCTGAAGCTGATACATGTCATCCTTCCTTTTCTATCTGACACACACTACTTAGTCAAAAGGAGTCTGTTAAATCCAAACAGAATTTTAAAATAACAAATTGGATCACCACATGCAAGATACAGGAAGATTTATGTACTCCAGGATGTAAGCAGACCAAAATCTTGTTGGAAGAAGTTCAGAGGGAATTAATATGGGGCCTCCCTAATTCAGACAAATCAGCAAACCTAGCTATAACGAGACGTAGCTGAAAATCCTCCCCACATTTGCAGTATAATTAAATTAGATATTTTTCTATTTGTGCCATATCTGTTTGTCACTTTCTGTCCTTTGGGTGGAATTTCGTATTAGTTAGCTCTTGACATAGGAGATAAGCAGACTTATTTGCACAGGAGAAAATGCTTTGTTAAATGTATGCATTGCTAGCCTTAAGTAGAGCACAGGTTTTTGTTAGATAAGATTAAATGCAAAGTTACAAATGGATTTTTGTTCTTCTTTAAATGGGTAATTTAAAGTTGGACCTTTGACAAATAACTTTTAATTACATGCATTCCATAAAACTCATAGGTTTTATGTATTAGTATTTAGTAAGTTACCTAATGACCCGTTTTAAGTAGTTGTATTGTTATAGATGACTTGCAGATACTAAACACAGTATGGGTAACCTTAACTGCGTAAAAAGTATTGATAGGGACACCAAATTCATGAAGTTAACTTAAAAAGAACACAAGAGTTTCTTAAAAACAAAATATCTTGGTTCTTTTATTTTGTGGCCTTCTGGTGTCTGGATGCACAAAAGTCACATCTTCAAGCTTTCTGCTTTAACCACAAGAGCTAGACAAATTGTTTTTTAAATGAAAGCTGAGATTGTCATGTAATCACCAGGGATCCTGGTTTTCTCTGATTAAAAAATACCCCCAATTTTTGGATTAAAAAATATAATCCAAAATCCACATTTTTTCCAGCTATAGACTGGTATTTTATTTTAATCATGGAAAGATGTGGATTTGGGTTACTTTTTTTAATCCAAAAATTGGAGATTTTTTTTTTTTATCAGAGAAACCCAGGATCCCTGGTAATCACTGGACTCCTAGATTTGGAGTTTTAAGAAAAAAAGCAAAATACCACAAGGTTCACAATAAAACCACAAGAGTTGGCAACACACTATTTATTATATGCTTAATTGGAAGCACTTGAGAGCATTGAATGTTTTTAATCCAGGAAACTGAGAAGCCCACTGTTTATTTGGCACAAAACCAAAGGGGCAAAATATACATCTAGATTATGCTGCTAAAGTAAGGTAAAAGGGTTCATGCTTACATGGCACCTCAGTGATACCAGTGTATGTTTGTAACTGGGACATATGAATGCCTGGGTCTGCCCTTAAGAAAGCAAACCCAGGGAGGGACAACTAAGTGCTGCTGAACATAAGTGCATGTTTTATGTAGTTGGCAGTACTGAACTGTGGGGATCTCCATATTGCAGAAATTATTATTTCAAAGGCCTTTTTGTCATATTCTGTGTTCCATTCCTATAAATCAAATTAGTGTGGCATGAATTTGATTGTGAACATATGTAGAAAATATGTTCATTGCTGTTTTTTATTTTTAATTCACTTGGTGTTGGAGTTTGAGCAAGATTCAAAACTCAGCTGTAAAACACAATCACCTTGACAAAACACAGGACATTAAATGAAAATTAAATAATTCACATAACAAGTAACAAGAGAGCCTTGAATTCAATTTCTCTCTCTCAGTCTAAGTGAATTTGGAAAACCTGATAAATATGCCTAATAAAGTCCTAACAGTTTCTTTTGCTCCCATTATATCTATTGAAAACAAAGACAGAACAGAGAAGGTATGTTTGCACTGCTAGTTGGCTACATAAACAAAGGGATAGTTTTGGAATGCTTTTATGGGTTAAGAATTTCAAAGATGCAGTAAAGAATCCAATAACCTCAATAACTAATGCTGGAGGTAACAGTTTCAATTCTGTACCACTGAAAGAATATTCCTACAGGCTATTCATTTTCCTCTGGATTACAGAGGGACTGCTTTGCAAAGATGACAAGCAGAAAGGTTCTGCTAGAAGTTGTTTGTACAAGGCCAGTTCTTTACATGAACGTGTGCCCCTGGAGGCTGGGGGGGGGCACAGCAACCACCTGCAGGTAGAGGTGGTGGGGGCATGGTGGCAGCGAGCAGGGAGCTCCTGCAGGCAGCTGTGGTGGTGTCAGTGGCAGGGGTGGGCTGAGCGGGGAGCTCCTGCAGGCTGCCATGGCGGCGGGGAGGAGGGGGGTTGGTCGTGAGCTCCGACCAGCGGTTGGTCACCACCCGCAGACACAGCCAGCAGCAGCAGCGGCAGCCAGTGGCGATTGGGGACTGTCCATAGATGCTGCCAGTGGTGTCAGCGACTGGGGGGGTGGGGGGGTGACAAGTGGTGACCACCTACAGGTGCCACTGGCAGCATCTGCAGCACTTTTCACAGGGGGTGCACCACCAATCTTAGGGGGTACACATGCACCCGCATGCATCACCTATGCATTGTCAATGGTTCTTTACAAGGATGCACTATGAGGAAGCATTCCAGTTGATTCTCAGGCTAGGGACAGACATTCAAAAAGCCTGAGTATGAACTGAGTTAATCTTTGCAGGTTAGTCTAACCTGGCTGGGCAAATCCAGTTTGCAATCATACAGACATCCCCTCTGGACTGAAGAAATGCCAGCACATGCCTGCAGTGGCTCAGGCTAGAAGCTGGGGGGGAGCTAAAGTAGCCCTCCCTTCCCTTCCATAGTGCTGAGCTGAGGAAGGGTGTGGTTAGGCCCAGGCAGGATGCTCTGATTAGGGAGGGGTGTCCCATCCCCCGTAAGCAGCCCATCAGGGAGTTGATAACACAGTGATTATCACCCCTAACTCAGTGTTTATCAGCCCATTAAGAAAACAACAGCCTCTCTCCATTAATTGAAGCTCTTCTTAAACAGTTTTTCCAAGGAAGGAATGGAGGGACATTACCAGTTACCTGTTGATTATCTCCAAAAAGCCCTAAGCTGACACTGTCCTATCTGCCTTTTTCCTGTCTCCCACAGCACAGACTGTAGCCAGCATATGGTATGCTAGCTAATGCTGAGAGGTGTCTGTGTAAGGCAGGGGGAAATCCCTGCTTGAGCAGAGAGTGGTGAGGGGGTGGGTAGCAGAAGGAAGCCAGGCATACCCTGCTGTATGTGCAGTCTCTGTCGGAGCTGCAGCCAGGGAGCAGGGGGGGAGGACCAGCCCAGCTTTCTGGAGCAGAGAGCCCCACCCAGCCCAGAGAACATCCCGGGATGCTGGGAGACTCTGATTTAACATAAACCAGGAAAGGGTCTAGGGCAGACGTTGCATAAACCAGTTTGACCCAAACCAGTTAAGTCTGATACTACATTCAAGCAGGTTTATCTTAAACCAGTTTCAGCCATTTTTAAACTGGTTTATGTGCACTGAACTTCTGTTCTGTTACAGGTTTAAACCAGTTTCTGATCACTTAAACTGGCTTATGTGTAATGTCTGTCCCTGGTCATAGTTTTGGGCCCTTCTGCTTCGGAGAGCATGGAGACTGCATATCAGCCTGGCCTTTATGGAACAGAGATGTTCAGGGGTCATGGCTTTTCCTCTGTTCCTGCAGTCACCCTGGCCTGGATTCTGGCATGTCATGCACAGTGTATTCACACATCAGCCTGCATACTGCATCTAACACATTCATGTTGCCTATTCACACACAGAGGTGCACCTACTGGGCTAGATGCACTGTGCACTCACACTGCCCTGGAAGCTGCTTTTTCACACATTGAATATAATCACTGCCCCAAATGTTCCACCCACACACACAATCCAAGTACAGACATTCAAAAAAACCAAGACTGAATCATTTCAATCTTTGCGGATTAGTTTAACCTGCATAGATTGAATCAGAATGTGTTCACACACTGGCCTGGATGGGGCTCAAAGAGCCCTGAACTCCCTGGGTCAGCTCTGTTATGCCACACATTATGTGGCTGGATGCTCCAATTTGACATTTCAAAGGAAAGCATATATTAGATGGGTCACACATGTCTACAAGCAAATGAGTAATGATTGGCATTCACCTGTGAATACTAACATTTGTTCCAGCATTTCTTGAAAATCTGAAGATCAGTTCATACTAATAATAGAACCCTGGGACCGGATCCTGCCTTCTCCCTCAAACTCAGTTGTTTTAAATGGGGCTTCTTCACTTACTGGGTAGTTATAGGAATCATTACCTAACTGCACAGATCATCTCCTTCATTTTCATTTGCAGTCTGTGCTCCAGTTGGACTCCTGAAAATAATTGTCTCTTTCTTTGCATGGACACGTTTGTGCATCATTACCCTAGGCACATGCTTACAATACACCCTTTGAGAATTCTGCCTTACTCAGATAGGCTAAGGCTGTGTCTACATTACATAAGAGATCCTACTTCCATCCATTAGGTGCCTGTGTGCAATATTTTGATGCCTTGCTTGAGTCCCTGGAAAGCTGTTAATATGGCTTTTTTTTGGTAACAAGCCATCATCTTAGCTTTAACATTAAATCACAAAAAATGTGTGGGGAGACAGATGCACCTTTTGCATTAGTGCTTTTTTTAAGTACTCAACCAGGCTGGAATAGAATGACACTTGCATACCTAATAAGTTAAATGAGATCTGACCCTAGCTATCTGTAGCAAAAACTTCCCACTCTTGCAGCTCCAATGGTGGAAGCCCCAGTATAGACAAAGGTCAAATACAGCACTAAAAAGTCTGGTAGACCTGCGAGCCTTCTCGATAATATGCTGCTGTCATTGTCTTCACAAGTTAAGTAGAGTCAACATTAGCAAGACTGTGATTATTTTGGCAAAAACCCTACTGCAAAATTGAAAAATCAAATTCTGCACTTACATATACACAGAGAACTTGGGTGAAAGCTGTGTGTCCAGGAATAGGGGGAGCAGTATTTGAATCTTCATTTATTGCCAATCTAAATTCCAAAAAAGTTGCGCTTATACATATGTGTCTATGTACATAAGTGCACATACATATGTGTGTGTGCATGTGTGTGCATGTTTGTGTATGTATATGTGTGTGTGTGTGTGTGTATAAAATGTCAAGTTTAAAATATGCTGAAAGGGAGATGAGAGGTCAATAAAAATCACTGCAATCTCCAAAACTAGTTTTGCAGTAACACAACCTTTTGGTAAAAGGCTGCTTTTATCCGCAACAGGAATTGGAGAAATTACTATGAATCTTCCCCAATAATAATGGAAAAGTTCTTTCAGAATAGACAATTTGCTAGTCCAAGGTAGGCAGCATTATCCAGCAATGGTACGCAATCATCCTGTTCTGCAACTCCAGCAAGCCAGCATTTACTGCAAATATGTATTCACCATGGCAGATGGCATGACACCTACTCAGTGTGGGGATGAGTAGTCTCTCAATTATCTTCTGATGATAACGTCTCTTCTGATATATTTTCACTTCTATCTTTTACTTGTTGTTCAGAAGACAAGGTGTCAAATGTCTAATAGCTTATGAGACTGTGGAGGGAGACATTGGTAAAAGAAAAAGCTGAGGGTGAATTTATTTTCTAGAGGCAAGGTTTTTTTTGCATGATATCATTTATTGGACTAAGTGCCTAGTTGGGATAAATGTTAGACAAAGCTGTGGGGCACAAAGTGCCCTTCTTTAGGTCTGACCTTCTTTGCTTTGTACCCGAAAGCATGTCAAACATCTCTGCCAACTATAGTTGGTCCAATCAAGATATTACCCCCCAAAAACCTCACTTCTCTCATCATTCTTGGATGATTATGACTTCAACACCACTCCAATATTTCCTTGCTAGAACAGCCAGAGGAGCCCATGGCTTTACTGCTTTAGTGTATAAAGCATTAATAATTTTAACACTTAAATGTTTAGGACCTCACTGTAATGCACATTCCCTATAGTAAGGATAATGTACAGACAGAAGATTTTTGGAATGTATCCCTGACAGCTCTTCAAGGTCAGATAAAAACTCACTCTCCTTTTTTTATACTCTTCCCTTGACCATTTTCCTGGTCATCCACTTTTTTCTTGTGTTTCCTTTGTTCCATTTACACAGAGGCCTAGTATATGTGTACTTTGTAAACACATGCATACAGCTGGGTAGGAGTGTACATATATACAATTATTCAGAATTACATTTATGATGTATAATGTCATGACTTTAAGGCCCAGTGAATTATAAGCATCTATTTCAGAAGAGTGGCCACCTCCCTTCTCAGTGGAATGCAACTCCTGGCTTTTGCCCTGCAGACCTAGAAGATATTGGCCCTGATATTGGAATTTCTTCTATCTCTGTTCAACTGTATGCACAGGAGAGGTCATACTGAAGTCAATGGGGCTATTCATCTACATGCAAAATAAAGCAAATATGTGTAAGTCCTCACTGGATGAAAGCCCTTCAAGAAGTGATAGTTTATGTGAAGGCAATGCACGTAGTCCTGTGAAGGTAATAGGCATGTGATTGTGGAAACACATGATACACTTCAGTCAAGTAAGAAATGAATTTATCATGAACCTTCAAATTGCACTGTTGGACAGAGGGCAAGTAAAGCAACTGGCTTTCAAGGCAAAAGGTTATAAAAACGCCCCAATAAAATGTTCAATTTCTCTCTAAAACATCCCTAAAATAAGTTTTAGTTTGGTTTGGGGTTGTTTGTAATGTCCATAGCAAGCATAGATACAAGATGGTGTGTTTAGGATAACTTACATACAATGCCTGCAGATTTGTTATTCAAAAATCATAGATCTCTTCTAGACTTTTGCTGATAAACTTTTATAGCCCAGTAAGCCATTCTGAATCTCATAATCTATTTGCCAAATAAGATGCAAACCATGGATACAAAATTTTCCTAAACTGCATTTCAACTTCTCCACTTGGCACAAACAGCATGGAAAAGGTAAAATGTGTGTTGCTGGCTGAAACATTGAAGCTAATTATAAAGCATTATATCTCATTTAACTCCTTTCTGTTTGTGTGTTTAGTGAGGTATCCTGCTTTGCTAACTATATATATAAATGGATAGTCTGAAATACACAACTAGACTCAGCACATGGATAGCTTGGGAAGATTTCCCAGGTCAAACACAAACACAGACTTTTCTGAATTCAATATTTTATAATTTTTTTTTAGCTGATAGATAAATGGTGTGTTTTCTAGTTCTCTAATTAGTTACAGTGAGGCTAAAAACATAAGATACATGAGCATAAAATTTAAAGAAACTTGAAGATTCAAATATATTAAGGTTTAGACCCAATACACAATTTTCAAGTCGTATGTTTGTTCATGTGTGTATACATACACACACACATAACATAGAAGGAAATTAATTCAGTGAGAACAGAGAATCTTTCCAAAACTGATGATAATTTCAATAGCAGCTATAGGGTATTTCTTTACAGCCACACTAAGTACTATCTTGGTGGGTGATGCTCATTACAGTTATGGAGAATGTTTGATCTAGATTTTGGATATAAGCAACTATTTAAGTACGCAACTCTATATAATTCTATGTAAGTAATTCAATATAAATAATTCTATATAAGTAAAGGAAGGACATAAGATAAGGTAACAATCAAAGGCAAAAGAAGCAAGTATTTCTCAGGTCCCAGTAAAAACAAAAGTTTGGCTGACAAAGGAGGAGAAAACAGATTGCTAAACAAAGAGGGGTTAGGGCAGGAGTGAGCAATTTTTTTGGGCAGAGGGCAGCTTACTGAGTTTTGGCAAGCTGTTGAGGGCTGCATAGGTAGCTCCACCCCTTGACAGCTGCCCTGCCCCCTGGTCCCTATCTTGTGACTGGAAGTCCTGCCCCCCAACCCCTGATCTTCGCTACCAGAAGTCCACCCCCCTTGTGCGCCAGAAGTACTCCTTTCAGCAAGGGGGTTTACCATCTCGGAACCAGAAAAATACCAATTACATTCTAAAAAGTGAACATTTAGAACATTAATTAATTTGATTTCAGAAAATATTTTTGTCCTGGTTTACGTGTGTCTGTGTAGTGTACATAGAGGTGATTGTATACAATAGCTTAAAATAAAGTCTTACTCTTGTATATTGTGGGGGGTGGGTATAGGTTTGTGGGGGGCTGTGGGTGTGTGCATGTGGGATGTGGGGGAGTCCGTGGATGTGTGGGGGGTGGATAGGTGTGGAGGCGTGGGTGTGGGATGAGGGAGTATGTAGGTGTGTGTGTGGATATGTGGGGTGTGGGTGGGTATGGAGTTTGTGGGGGTTGTGTGTGGGGGGAGGGTGGCTAGGGTGTGTGATATATAGTATTATAAAGTCTGATATCTGGTAATATAGGAAATGGTTTTGGTTCTATCAAAGATGTATTTGATACTTGCTATTGTAATTTATTTTCTAGACTTCAATTTTCCACCTCTGATTTAAATGCAACATATCTTTCTCCTTAAACTGTTGTCCCTCAAAAAGTAGAGCAAAATCTTAAATTGTCCACATGGCATCTATTTGAAATGTTATTTTACCATACAAAAGCAGTGCTTTAAGTTGCCAATATTTATGCTTATAATGTTTTGCCAGAAACCACTTATTCTTGAGAGATATTAAGTAAGCAAACCTGCATGCATTAGGGATCATGGTACAGATCGCACTATTGCTGATTTTAGTCTGATTTTAGTCTGATGGGTTCAAAAGTCCCAAATAAAGCTGTAGGTGACTTTTTATTTCTAATGATTAATACTAACGTGAAGAAAAATGTCCTAAAAGAGGATGTGTTTGTTTGTAAAGCTGTCACTTGGTGCTTCAAAACTAAGTGCTTTCCAGCATAGGTGTATGGTGCCTTTAGAAAATTCAGGAAATGTAGTTTTTCCTGCAGTGCTCCTATTCAGGTTTCACAGTGAGGATTAAAGTTGAGAGACCTCTTCTGTTTCTTCTGACACATTTCCCACATTTTAAATGGATTGGCATGCCCAAACACCTGTTAGAACCTGTGATTTTTGTGCTTTGCTACAAATTGATCTGGCATTCAGAACACACACATGCATGCGCACCATTCCCAACCACTTTGAATAGGCATACAACCTAGATCAGTGATGCTCAACCTTTTCCCCTAGTGGGCCAGATAGGCAGTGCCTGGTCTGGTTGCGAGCCGGATGGTGGTTCTGATTTAGTACCTGGGGCCAGTGGGCCAGCCATTATCTGGCCAGATGGAGTGGATTGGCAGGCAGCCCAGCATGAGCCCAGGCCCACAGTGGGGAGGGAAGGGAAGGGGGCTTCACGGGGCCCCAGGCACTGGATTGGGAAGGAGGTGCATCCTGGCTCTAACTGGGTTTGGAAATTTGGCGGGGGGAGGATGGCATTATTAATGGCCACCATTCCCCCACCACTAAATTTCCTGACCCAGGGGGAGTCCCACAGGCCAGATGCAATAGCTCTGTGAGCTGCATTTGGCCTCCGGGCCGGAGGTTGAGCTCCCCTGACCTAAATCAGTGATTCTCAACCTTTTGGAGACTCAAGGCAGCCCTTGGAAGATGCCAGCTCTCTGTTTTCACCTTGTTAACGACAAGAAAACAAGACGGAGCCAAGAGCTCCAAAAGTCCACTTCCTGCCTCAGGACTTGTCACCCTGGGGGCTTCCAGGGGGAAACTCTGGGTTTCTACTGTGAATCGAGTTAGCAGCTTCACTGTGCTCACATGCCCCAGACCTGGCAGCACCCTGCGGAGGGTCTCAAGGCCTGGCTGCGCCCCCCGGGCCTGCCCTAGGCAGCCAAGTGTCAAAAAATAAAGTTCAAGAGCAGTAAGCAGAGTCTGGGCAAATCCTTCACCCTGGCTGTAAATATTCAATAACGCCTCAATATCTCCATGCCTGGGCACCCACGGTCCCGGGGTATTTGCAGGCGCCACAATTAGCAAGGATCCTGGTTTTCTCTGATTACAAAAAAAATCCCCAATTTTTGGATTTAAAAAAGTAACCCAAAATCCACATTTTTCCATGATTAAAATGAAACACCATTGTGTGTGTACATATTAATTTTAGTGGTGTTTCATTTTAATCACAGAAAAGAGTGGATTTGGGGTTACCTTTTTAAATCTGAAAATGAGGGATTTTTTTTTATCAGAGAAAACCAGAATCCCTGCTGCAGAGCCAGGCTTGTCCATGTCCCTGCACAGCTGGGGGCGGCCCCTAGGGCACTCACAGACTCGCCCCATTGGACCGTCTTAGCCTGTAAGAGCAGGTCAACTCAGCCCCGCCCCTCCCCGTTGCCGAGATACAAGCCCCGCCTCCGCACCGCACGCTCGGCAGGTGGCGCTAGAGAGCCGTCAGTAAGAGACTCCGGCCCCGCGTCTACCTTGGCGGCGTTGATTGGCTCTCGCGCCTGCCTGTCAAAGCAGGGGGGGCGCGTGCTCTGGCGGAGCGATGACGTAGTTTTCCAGCGCCCTGGGGAAACAGCCGCGGCAGAATAGGTGTCGCATGCGTTGTGCGTCATGAGCGGGGTGTGGGGTGAGTTTAATCTCGTTCGGGGGGCTCCAACTCAGCAGCTGGGGTGGATGCGGCGGGTGGAAGAGTCCAACTCTGCCGCCGGGGGGGGGCGCACCCCTCTTTGAGGGGCGCCTGTAAGGGGGAGGAGAAAGAGTCCGACTTGTCGGGTCGATGTGAGTGAGAAGTAGGAGAGGCGAGGGGGACGAGCCCATTCGTGCCGCTGTTGAGGGAGAAATGCGGGGGTGGTGGGGAATGGAAGAGTCAGTCCCTGCAGCTAGAGGTGGAAACGGGGGCGGGAGAAGGAGTGGGAGAGGCCACTTCTGCAGTGACACGGGGAGAACTTGGAAGAGTCCATCCGTGCGGTTGGGACGTGAGGGAATAGGGAAGGAAGGGGAAGACTCCACTTGCAGCTATGGGGGAGCTTGGAAGAGTCTATCTCTGCAGTTAGGAGGGGGGAAGCACAGCAGGGAGGGAGCTGTCCCCCTGGGGTGGGTGAGGGGTACACAGCCTGGCTTAGGTGGGGGATGGGAAGGGCCTGCCATGCCCTGCCCCTGCAGCGCCTGGAGGTGGGAATCACACCCCTGCCCCCCCCCCCCCCACAGCTCTGTGTCTGCACTACCACACCACTTGTTACTCTGGCAGGCAGCCGCCTCCCAGGCCCTTCATCTGTCGCTGTGCCAGGTGATGAGCTCCAAAGGGAGGGTTTGCAGAATCAGTCCCCTGTGTAATAAACCCTCTGGTGCCAAGCTGCAGTCCACCTGCCCATGGGCAGGCAGCAGTTGGGGACTGAGCATGTTGCATGAGCTATCGCAGCTCACGTGAGCTGTCATAAAATGTCCTGAATGTGTTTGATAGCATATAAGCACAATACTACCTGGCTCTGAATGAACACCCAAGCTAAAGCCACGGGCTCTGGTGCTCGTAGATAACTGGAGCTGAGCGATGTCTCTGCGAGTCTTGCTGTGGCCTTCACTGGACACGCAATTGCATCTCAAGTGACAGAGTGAAACAGTGATTTTGGGTGCCTGAGAAGGGTGGTGGCTGAACTAGGGACTTGTTTTACTGTACAAATGACAGGTGAAGCTTAACAACACAAATCTCTAGCCCCATTTAATAAAATCAGAACTTTGTTGTAAACAGAGAAGATGCAAGTGGGACAAAAATGCATAACGTTCAACCTTTTCAGGTAATGTCATCAAAAAACCAATGGATTTGAACTGTGTAGCAATAGGTAATTCAACATGGTGATGAATTCATGTATCAGACTGGGACGATTGGAACTGATAGTTTGTATTAAGTAGGAAAGTTGGGATTTGAAATTCAAAAGAGTACATTAACCTTTTATGTTGTATCTGTTTTGCAGATTTTCATAGATTTAAGAATTGTAACCGCCATTGAAAAAAACTAAGGCTGCAAGTAACACAATGGCAGCAAACCCTCCAGCACAAGGTACGTTTTAAATAGAGCAGATTCTTTATCTTTTCCCCACCAAACTACAAATGCTGTGACTTCATTATGCACATGACTGAAATCTTGCCCCCTTCAAAGTCCCTGAGGCCTGTGTTTCCCCCTATAACTACAGATTAAGGAGAAACAATGTTTTTCATGTTGTGGGGGGGGGAGGGAGCACTTTTGGAAACAGAAATTCTTTTTCAAGGATTATAGTTTTGAAAATAGAAGATAGACTTCAGGATTAGATTATTGATTCTTGTTTGGATTTCTAAAATAGTGATAACAGTTACATTGGGACCACCAAATTAGTACATATTTCTTCAAATTCAGATCCTAAAAGGAGGTGTAAATTGTAACCATGGTAATATATTAACTCTTTGAAATGTGTTTCACTAATTTTTCTACTCCAAAGAACTGAATTTGGCTTCCGGCTGTCAAGCCGAGGATATATTAAAAGTCCAAGATGCTCAGTACTGTGAGTGAGAGCAAAAGTACCAAAGGGGTTTTAGCTGTCAAGAACAGATTGCAAATGATGACTGTGACTTTTTATCTACAATAAAAAGGCAGCACAAAAATTAATGCTAACAGCGGACCCGATTATCTTGTGAGGTCCCTTCCAGCCCTTACAGTCTATGAACATGCTTTTGTTGTTTACGTTATAATAGTCTTAGAGTATGGGAACAGGAACAAGTTTGTGGGAAGTAAGCTAGAGTGTGAACTTCAGAGAAAAGTGACTGATGTGCTGTTAATGCAGGTTAGTTTCTCATGTGAAAGTGGGGTAGAATGTCTATCATATATCAATGATCGCAGAGGAATAACATGCCCATAGGCAATTACTGCAGAGTAGCTGACACGCTATAAGATTGTGTCCTAGCTTACCTGGCTGTAACTTGTTCCCAAGTCTGTGCCCTTAATTGTGTATATGCCAGCATACTGAGGTGAGAACTTGATATGCAAAGCACTCTTCACTTGCCCATATCCCCACTACTGTAAATCTTACTGTGTGAGGAACTTTATGCTTAATCTCACAGATCTACTTTCCTGCAATAAATGCTTGCAATACTGGACCTTTAAATACAGAAATTGCTTTGCCTGCCAATGATATGCAGCTATTTCTGATGTAGAATTTAAGCACAAACTGTATTGAATATGAAAGAGAAGACTCTTACCCCCAACAGATAGAATTTTTTTGGTGGGGCAGAATTAAATAGGAAAACCCTGTTTGGACGTTTGCAGTAGGATTGAGAGGAAGGCCCATCGGCTTCAGATTGGGTTTTGCTTGGGCAGACCCTTTGAAGAATATGCACCTTAACCAGAATCCCTTTTTAATGTTTTTCTAGCCTTGTCTTTGTCTATGAAGACTGGTTGAAGTTCATTATAGACATTAACCTGCTCCAGTACTGAATTCAAGGCTGCTGTTTCTAAATATTTTAATGATAATTAATAGATTTTCTCTTTTGTGCCTCCTTTTCCCCCAAAGTTCTGGCAGTTGATAACTTAACAAATCACTGCAGTTTTCCTGGAGTACTCCCTAAAGAATTACTCAAGGGACTGAATTACCATTTTGAAATAATTTAAAAAACGTTTTAAAAATCCTCTTAACTTTTAAGCAACTGAGATAGAGTTGGGAAATGTGGGGGACAGAAGTGAAGAAATGGGGAATTATGCATTTCAGCAGTATTCCTTAGTCTGCCTGGTCTACTTAACCTAGCTGCAAGCCAGTAACAAGTGACAGATCCGCCAAATGCTGCTTGATTACCAGGCCCACCAAACAGGAAAAATATCGGTGCTGTTCAAGCAATCTATTCTTTGATTCCTTCCTGTCCTAGTGTAAGACTTTTTCAAAATGAAATAGAAGGTTTGTGCACAAGTAACAATAATATATAAGATTGTGGATTCCCACTTATATACATATACTGGATAAGTGCATAAATGGCTTAATTGCATTACACTGTGTGAGTCCCAACTTGTTGCCCATTACTTACATTGTAGCAATCATTGATTATTGCATATGGGTTAAGTTCATAAACTGCTTAGGTATATAGCATCTTTCAGTCCTTCCTCCCACTCCATTTGCTTTGTAATTTAATTGTACTCCAGTTAACTGCATACTATTTACTAACCAACTCTACCTTGTGACTAAGTGCACTCTGTTTAACTGTTCCAGAAACACTGAAGGGAAGCAGCTGTCAAACGGCTGCTATTTGAAGCCTTGAAAATGACAGGAGCTAATCAGTTTTAAGGCTGCTCTCCCCTCATTTTCACGATTTCTAAAAGCAGCCTCTAAGTTGACTCTGGGGCTGTGTCCAGACAAGCACAGCAGTGTGGTATGTGGCACTGCAGACACGTCCATACCTATCTGGACACACACAGCTGGATGCTCCCCTCCTCCGCGGTCTCCTCCCCACTCCTCCAGCCCCCTGCCTCCTACTTACTGGCACGGAGTACGTGTCCAGCTCCTTGCAGCGGCACATGGGGCCTACCCGAATCTCTCCAAAGTTTTTTTAATCTTTTCCGAATCTACTCGGAGAGCTTCGAATTGATTTGGACCCTTTTATTGGTCTCCCGATTCAATTCAGATTCAGGCCAAATTTCCTTCAAATCGAATCAGCACCCGAAGCTCTGCACAGCCCTAGTGTTCAGCTCCTAACAGTTTGGGACTCAAATAGCAAAGTTTAAGATTTAGCTAAAGAGGCTTATTTTAGTTTAGTTTCATTGAAACATATTATAAAACACTCCTTTTATTATTGTTCCAAAGATGAGATGTGTAGGAGTACTGTGAATGAAAGCCCTACTTCAAGGTTTTTATACAATGTAGCACTCATTGAAATTTTATAGTGTTTTTCAAAAAAGAAAAAGATTTTTGATAGGAAGAACAAGGTCCTCAGGAAAAATTTGCAAGCTACTGAGGGGCACTAACCCACTCCCTCCCCCACAAACTCTTAAACCAAAGAAGCAAGTCAACTGAATGGTTGGCGATATATGATAAAACATTCCTAACCATTTGTCACATGTTAATAGGACTGCTGCTTGTAATATATGTTTGCACACAACTAAGAGCAAAGCAGGCATGTATTGTGTATGACAGTGTCATTGGTTTTATTCCAAGTGTGATCTTCCTAGGATGAGAATTAGGATGGTGGTGACCACGCAATAGCTGTGTTCAGAAAATCATTCTTTCTCTAATCCCCACTTGAGAAAAATGGGAGAGAGATCTTTCACATGTTTCTCTGACAAGGCTAAATGTTGCCTGCCAACATGCAAAATAGTTCTGAAACCTAATAATTCAGCTTTTATAGTGTTAGAGTGATATTCTAATTGTGATAGTCTAGGAGAGAGTGACTGGTATTTGAAAGCTTGTCTTACTTTATTCCATCCATGCATTTGGTCCAATAAAAAATATCACCCCAAAAACATCCTTGCCATCAGCTTTTGTGGCAGTGACATTGACCCAAATGTATAATTTTCAGTGTTCTGTTATTCAGTTTCCATTAGGTGCTTTTTAAATCTCTACTAGCTGGTGTCTATCATCTTAGCTTAAAAATGAGCATGTTAGCAAAATACAGCCTGAACAGGTGAATTTTATATTCGCTGAAATAAGTGTATTGAAAAAATATTGCTGGTTTGCACTCAGTGATGTAATCAAGAAGGGGAATCATCTAGAAATTGTACAGCTCCTCGAGATAAATCGGAGTTCAAATGCAAAACCTAGCATTTGAGAGCAATAGTGAATCTCTGATGTTCCCCAGTGGACTTTATATCCATAAAGCAATGAACAGATTATATTCATCTATATGTGGTCATAGTCAGGAGGGACAGATAAAATATGTATACATCCTTTAATAATTCACATGTAATTTATTGAGTTACCAGCATTCATTTTGCTTAACTGTTGCAGGACATGTGACAACATAGAATGTAAATGCTTATAAAAATATTGATATCTAATAAGCTGCTGTCTCATGTTCGTGATCCCAGTTGTCATAAGTAAGATAGGGCAAAATAGACAATTATTCTCTTGTTTTGGTTTTGTGCTTATAAGTGCTTTGGATTCTGTTGCCTCCAAATATAATGAAGATCATCATTATGATAATGTGTATTTCAATAAAGGATTGCTTTGAAAAGCTTTCTGAATTAAGCCAGCAGAACAAAGAATGCAACGGCAGCATGTGCTAATAGTTTGAGACTTGGGCGTGCAGTATATACCTATCCCCAGGGTCAAGGTACATTTCCCCCTGAGAAATGGCTATAGTAGTTGGATCCTGAGGTTCCATTTTCCTTGCACTGCAGTATGTTCTTTTGTTTTTTTCCAGGCCATATGTGCTCTGATTACAAATAAATGTTTTTCTAACTGCCAGTTCTGCTATATCAGCCTGAGCTCTTAAAGTCAGGGTGCATTCATTATTTCCTACTTGCACATCAGCACCTCGTATAAAAAGTTCTATGCACCGAGTTAGGCCACCAGTTAAATTTATGCAGTCTGTCAGAGGGGCCTTAGGCTCTACAAGGATTACCCATGTAAACTGTTGCTTCTGCCATCCTACCTCTTCCTGTAAAGCTCCCCTGGGATAAAGGGGTCATGGCCATTATGGGAGAAGAGGTCTCGGGGAAAGCAGACTAGAGCTTGTAATGCAACCCCTGCTATTCTCTCTGCTTTAGACCCTAGAGCCAGAGGGGTCTGTAGAAATTATGAACTTATTGCCTTAGTAAAAAGCTGACACCTCTCTGACATATCAACAGAGCTACTGGGAAATGAAGCCTCTCTTGCTTTCCATGTCAGTATTCTTGGTTTTTGAAAGAGAACAGAGAAATAGAAGTAGTATTAACAGAAAACAAGCACCCTTGCTGCAAAACTACACAACAGCAGGTTGTGCTGACTTAATCTACTGGAAGTTGTGGGCAACCAAATCCAGCTTCTGTATTTATTAGTGTAAGCTGTTACCTAGTTTTGAGAGAGATATCTCTGTGTGTTAGAAAGAACTTACTTGAAAGTCTGGATCATTTCCTCCTTTTTTGGGTAAGGAAGGAAAGGGGAGGAATAGGGGGAAGAAATTTAAGCTATATCTACCTTTTCATTACAGATTTACAGAAGTCCTTGCATTTTTTTTCTTTCCACTATTATACAAGCCTGCAAGATAGATAGATAATATTGGAAGAAAATGTTTCTACATATTAGTGAGTTCTAAATTAACAGCCATTCAAAGAAAAAGATTCTTCCTTTCTTTCTCATGCCCTGGTGACAAGGTATGTAGCAGAATTTGCAGGGTAAAGGTAGCAGGGCACTATGTTCTCAGTATAGTAACTGGAATTCATCAGGAATTTAATCTGAGCTGGTTGCATTCATATTTGTAAAGTGCATCCCTTGGTCTCAGAATGCGTAGCTTGCTGGCAAAGCCTCCTTCATCTTGGCCTTAGAAAAATCATGGGTAGCTATTCATTCCTATATCAGAAAATATTTCTCTCTATCTAAACCAGGGGTAGGCAAAACATGGCTTGCAGGCTGGATCCAGCCCATGTAAGGACTTTGTCTAGCCCCTGGGAAATCCCTTGGTCCCACCTGGCCCAGGCTCCATCCATCCTGTAACGTGTCCTGCTGCCCCCTGGGCACAGCACAGCTGGGGCAGCTCCATAGCTGGATTGCCTTTCAAGGCAGCCCAGGTGGCAGCAGCTCCTTCCATCGCTGGCCCCAACCCTGTGGTATTGGCAGGGACCCGCATGTATAGCCCCTCCCCCAGCACGCCCCACATCTGCTCCAGACTTGACCCAGTGGAGCAGACCAGCTCCAGACCAGCTGGAAGCTGTGCACACAGCCCCGATCATGACCCTGCCCACCCTTTGCCTGCTCCAGACTGCTTTCCGACACTGAGCAGCAGGGCAGCTGGGCAGAAGCTGCATCTCGGTGTGGGGGAAAAGCAGGCCCTCCCCTTTGCCACTCACCACTGGGCGTTTCTTGCTGCAGTCGCCCAAAGCTCACACCCAGGCTGCCCTGCTGCTCCTCTCTGCTGTCACTACTGCCCCACGGGCGGCCCAGAGGCAACAGTGGCAGAGAGGAATAGGCAGGGCAGCCCAGGTGTGGGCTTCCAGCGGCTGCAGCACAAAGGGCCTGGCAGTGGCAAAGGGGAGGGGCTGCTTTTCCCCCCACACCAAGCTGCAGCTTCTGCCTGGCTGCTGCTGCTCCCCAGAACTACCTGTGTGGCCCATGGGCCCAAATAATTGCCCACCCCAGATCTAAACCATATTTGACTGAGCTTCTGTGGTGATAGGCTCCATATAAATCCTTATAAACAAATGACATCAAGCACAGTGCAGGCTGATTACCTTTGTAGTGTATCTTTTATTATCACTCCAGTCATGATGTTTTCTGGAGGAGTCAAACATAAAGCGTGTGCATTTTGGATTTTAAAGGTACAGTAATAGATACTGTTTGGATAAGATGCATGTTAATCTAATACAGGAGTCAGTTTGAAATTGTGAACAGACACATCACACTTTCTAGATCAGTGGTCTCCAACCGGTTGATCATGATCAACTGGTCAATTGGGGAGCCTCTGACAGGCGATCTCAGTTGCGGGGGCTAAGTCTGGGGGTTTGTCCTGGGGGGAGGGGAGGGCTCCTGCCGCTGCATGCGCCCCAGGCAGGCATGGGAAGCATGTGCCCCCGCATCTGCATGGGGGGAGGTGGGCTGCAGCTGAGGGCTGGGGCCAGGGCTGCACCAGGCTCCTCCTAGCGGGGGGTGGGGGCGCTGGGCTGGGCTGCACTCGGGGCAGGCGACAGTGGTGCTGCTGCCACCCCAAAATTCACCGTAGCCCCCCCGACCTCCCATCCAAGTGCCACCACTGCCTGCCCCGAGCGCAGCCCAGCCCAGTGCCTCCCTGCCAGGAAGAGCCCGACACAGCCCAGTCCACAGGTGCAGCCCGCCTCCCCGCACGCATACCAGGGGGCACACGCCCCCCATGCCTCCTGGGGTGAGTGCAGCAGCAAGAGCTGCCCTCCCCTTCCCACATAATAATTTCAGACCCTCCAAATAATTTTTTCTTCCTCTGCCTATGCCCCATCACCTCCGTCAGGGTGTGTGCAGAGATGGGAGCCCTGCCCTGCATGCCTGGATGAAACACCTAGACTCCAACCCTCCCTCAGCCTGGCCTGGCCAGTGCCCCACTCCCTCCCTCACCACAGGGGCCTCGATCTGCGCCCCCCCCCCCCCCCCGACTGACCTGCTGGGCAGGATGGGGTGGGGGGAAGCAGTAGGTCCTGGGTTGTCCTTTACTTCAAAAAGTTATCTTCACCTTAAAAAGGTTGGAGACCCCTGTTCTAGATGATCTGCTTCCTTTGCTAGACTGTAAATATTATTCCTGAATCTCTCAAATGTAAGAAACTCTCAAAACATAAAGGACAGTAGATGCCATGACTCCACTTATTTTGGGAATACATATACAGGAAAGAATTAAAATGTGAATTAATGAATTTCAACTGAAGTGCAGAGAAAATGGCACGAAATGAGTTATTTGCATCCAAACACAATCAAATGTGACCAGTTGAGTTCTTGAAGGGGATTTGAGAACAATTGACCCTGCAGTTCAGAGGTGCTTGTGTGTATTTTACTAAAAGTAACACATGATTCAAGGGCAGGAAGACAATAAGGACAGTAGTCATTATTTATCTAATTATTATTTAGAACAGAGTTTCTCCATAGTAATTATTCTTTTTTATTGAATCGGATGAACAGGGGATTATGGTATAGAGCAGCAGTAGAGAATTTATCTCATGCAGCCACTGTAAATACATTGGAAACAATGCTGATGTTTCCCATAAGAGAGTTTCTCCTTATCCTATGTAGCAGCACACGTGCCACCGTCCTCGGCTGCTGTTATATTGAAACATTGCATTCACAAAGGGAAAGACTTGCATTTCAGTGTGAAATGACTTTTTTTTTAATACATTGGGGATGGATAGGGCAGGAGCTGGGTGGAAATAAAAGGGCCTGAGCACTCTGTGGGTGTGTGGAGGTATGTATGTGTTTACTGAGTAGCAACTGTGCTGCAATAAACCAGCTGCTGGATTCCCTATATGAGGAGATTCTGTAGCAGTGCTTCCCAAACTTTTCCTCAGCATGACCCCATTTTAGGGTGGCCATCACAGAGGACAGTCTGGTTGTCCTCTGTCTTTTATTGATACGAAACCCAACGCCTTTCTCTTGAAGAGAAAAATAGAGGACATAAAGGCATTGTGTTTCGTATCAATAAAAGACAGAGGACAACCAAACTGTCCTCTGTGATGGCCACCCTACTATGAGTCCATTTCCTCAGCATGGCCCCCTTAGTCCCAACCCACAGAGCCCCCGAGGGGAAGACAGCAGGGTGGGGAGCCCCAAGCCTGCAGCAAGCAGCCTGCATCCTCCCCCTGCTGTCTTCCCCTCGGGGGCTCTGTGACCCAGCACACAGGATGCAGCACAGGAGGGAGGGAGCATTGCGCTACCAAGCTGAGGTGCCCCCTGCTCACCGGGCAGCAGCGTGGGCACAACTCTGTGCCACCACCGCTGCTGTGTCTCGCCTTGGCAGCCATGGTGGTGCAGCACTCCCTCTCACAATGGTCCCTACCCGTTAGGCCACAGAGGCGGCTCCTGCCCCAGAGCAGGTCCAGCTTGGCTGCAGCGTGGGTGCAACCCCATTGTGGGCACAGAAATCTTAGGGGGCATGTTTATCACGACCCCATCCACTCCTGTTGTGACCCCATTTGGGGACCACTGCTCTGTAGTATGGTAGGAGTTCACTGAGAGTCATTTTTGTAGGTACCCCCACCCACCTCAGTTGTGCTATGTGTGGTTGCTTGGGCAGCAGTGGGGGTGCTTCCTTACCTGATACGTTCAGTAGTAGCAAAGCAATTTTGGAAGTAGAGGGATGATGAACCTTTGAACATGAATGTGTACATAAGTCCTATAACATTTCTACATTAACATACATAAAATTAGTGTATTTTTTAAAGATGATAAAATAGAAGATAAAGAAATAATGGCTATGTAAGACAGCCTTTTTTCTGTGTGTCCCAGCCTTTCTCTTGGTTCATTCTGCCTTTTGAACCCTTCTCTCCTCCAAAAATCCCCTTCTGCTCCCTAAAAACATTAAAAAACCCAGATAACAGCAACATTGTCCGTTTAGTTCTACACAGGACAAGCTAGTTCCAATATCCTGCTTTGCAGTCATGCTTATAAGTCCCTGAACAGATTGGAAATAGATGGGGAGGAGGGAGAGAGCATGTTAAGACAGAGTGCATTTACACGTGAATATTAATGTAATGCAATAAACTGTGGTGCAGTTCATACTGGAGTTTATTGACTGCAGCACATTGACCTGGGGTGGCTCAGTCCCAGCTGGCAAGAGTCCCAGGGGGTCAGCCTGCCAGCCTAGGACTGCTCCGACCCTGTTCAGTGTGCTGCAGAGGGGCTGGCTGGGGCACAAGGGTGCTATAGTGCAGGGCTAGCCAGCAGGAAGCCCCCCCACTATGGAACCTCATGCCCCAGCCAGCCCTGATCAGCATTTACACATGCATTGTGGTAGGGTACATACCTCTGCCATAGGATAGTATTTGTATCTGGCAGTACTGACCTACGGCGGAGTTAATTAGTTTATTCTGGCCTAATAGCTCTGGAGACATTTTACTGCAGAACTAATTAGTCTACTCCACAGTAAAGGTCTTGTGTACATGCACCCACAGAATAGTAAAATAGAGATCCACTAGAGTAGAGAATTTTGTCCTGTATAAATGTTTATTGACACTATGTCTTATCTTTTGCTTATAATTCAGGGATTGGAGGGGAAACCAATTTTCATCATAGTTCACAGGTTTTAACTGAATAGGACAAAATTCACTCTCTGAATACAACCATCCCTTGTTATCATAGGTGCAACCATATCCTTTTCTAAAGAATCTGGTAAATTTACTTAGTCTCCTAACACTGTCAAGAAGCCAGATATTTGAATGCACATATCTTGGCTCAGCACTAATACTGGTTCCTGAAGGGAAGTGGGGTGAGGGGGTGGTAGAGGGAGACTGGAGATGATAGACTATATTTTAAAACATATTAATATGTATGATATCTTTAGGAAGCTATTTCATGTTGTAAAATGAGGAGAGGAAAAATAAAACCTATTTATTAATAGCCTTTCAGATTGGTGCAAAGCTTTGAAGATTAGCATATTCATCATAATGTCATATTGTGCAGAGACTTTAATTCTGTAAGGTTATAGGTGGCTCATAGAAATAAAGCAAATCTCTCTAATAATTTTTCTCATTCTCCCCAGGTTTTCAGAATAAAAATAGGGTTGCAATTTTGGCAGAACTAGACAAGGAGAAGAGAAAGTTACTTATGCAAAACCAGTCATCCACAAATCATCCTGGAGCCAGGTACTTTATGTTCATATACCTCTTTGGACAACATGTCTTAGATCAAAATATTTTTAAAGGTTAAATGTTGATTTCTATGGATCACCCATAACACAAGAACAAAACATTTAAAAGTGTGTGCTTGAGACTCCTCAACCCCTAGCATAAGAGTGACATTGCAAACCTTGTGATCATATTTGTTCATTTTCTTTATGGATTTTAAATCTTGAGCTGCATTTTTCCATTTGAGAGAATTACACAAGCTTCAGGAGTCTTAAGCATCTTGTAAAGGAGAGCCAGGGAGCATGGGCCCAGAAAATGTTCAATTATTGAGCTTATCTGCTGTTTCTTGCTTTACAAGAGCACCCTTTTAAAGTTAGATAGAAAAACACAGATGTAGGTAGTCTGTTATGATTAGGAATATTCAAAAAATATTCACAGAACAGTTATAGCTGGAGAATATAGGCATGCTACAGAACATGCCTGATCCCCTCTGGAATTGCCTTATTAGAAGAAGCTAAGGCCAGTTTTTTATGTTGGAAAAGACTGGTGATTACAAAACCCTGCAGTTTTTTTATCTAGAGACGACTCTGTACCATAAACTAGTCCTATAAATCTGGCCTGCCTTGCTTATCCTGGCCACCAAGAGCAAGAACAAGGTGTCATGCCACATTGTGGCTATAACAATATTCTCAGCAAGGGTCATAGTCTACAAAAGGTCTAGATCTTACGATCTCTAAAAAGAATGTTATGAAGAGCCTTTGCTTCAGTAAAGAGCTAAATAAACTGCTTATTCTCTCTTTTGAGGGGTATTCAGCATATTGGGGCTAGGGACAGAAATTGCATGTAAACCAATGAGTGATTAGAAACTGGTTCAAATATGTAACACAACAGAAGTTCAGTGTACATAATCAACTATCAAAATGGCTGAAACTGGTTTAAAATAAGCCTGGATGGACATAGTATCAGACCTAACTGATTTAAGTTAAATTGGTTTATTGAACTTCTTTACCAGATCCCCTCCAGATTCAAGTTAACTCACAGTTCCCCAATATCAGGGTGGTTAAAAATATATATTTTTTAAATGTTGATATTTTTTTAAATCAGGAGGTTTTCTTTTTAAAAAAAATTAAATTGGATTTTTTAACTTTAAATTAGATTTTTTTTATAAGATGCTTTTTTGAAAAAAATAAACTTCTATAAAGATAATTTAAATTTAATAGATGTTAAAGTTCAAAGATCTCACTGTGGGATAGGGATAATAACTTCTAATTATATACTATTTGAGACAATATATTCATGTAACCTTTTTATAAATTTTATAAATAGGTCACAACAGGGCTGGACTATATTAGGGTCCCAATCTTATGGGGTTTCCAGAGGCTCTTATATAGATTAGTAAAGATTAAAGAAATTAATTCTACCCAATGGGACTCAGTGCTCAGTCTAGAAGATCCCATTAAGTGTCTCTGATGCATGGTTTCAGTTCTCAAGCTCTGGATTTGTGTCTCCAGAGATTTTAGGCAGACAAGGTTCTTTGGGTAGATGTGATGTCTTTTATTAGACCAGCTAAATTATTGGAAAAATTGTTCTTTGCCAGCTTTTGGGCACAAATGCCCTTCTTCAGGCATAAGGAGAATTTGTTGTCTCCAGAGATAATATCCTTGTTAACAGGAGTATATGGAGCTGAGAGATAACGGACCTGATTATTAGCCCTGTTGTCTCTCTCTGCAAGTTTGTGTAGAGACAGCCAAGCCCTTACCTTTCTCTAAAAGTGCAGTTTCAAGAAGTTAAATGAATAAAGGATATCAAACAACAGGAATGCACTTTTGTATGATTAAAATGAAGGCATCTTGACCAGATATTTAAATCGTGTGGCTGCATTTCTGGATTCAAAAGTAAATAAATGTCTACTCACTTGCTTATCATTTCAATCTATGCAGCTTAGACTAACTTGCAAAGATTGAATCGATTCAGCCTTGGGCTTTTGACTATACTTAGCCTAAAAGTCACAATGTTAAAAGGCTTTTTGGACTTGGTTCCACTTATATTTTCATAATTGACTCCAAACCCAATAGCGTTTAAAATAGGTACTTTTCACGGAAGGAGAAATAGAATCATTCAGATTAATTTTTGCAGTCCTTGATTCCTGGTGACAGCATTGCCTGTTCTCACAGTTCTTGTGGGTGATTTCCACCCCTTCCTCTCCGATCTTTTATAGATCCAGCTCCTGGAGAGCCCAACTTGTAAAAACCAGAAGCAAGTATATAGCTCTGAAGCTTATAAAGAAGGGAAAGGAAAGGAGGGGGAAAATCAGGAAAATCTCAATCCAGCTTAGCCTAAAGTCTCAAAAAAAATACAAGGTAGAGTGTGAAAAAAATACCAACTCTAAGCCACTGTCTTAAGTGGCATCTGACTCATGAGTTTTGAATGTTCGTGGTTGGCAGTGTCATTACCAACATTGCAGTACCTATTGTACCACAGTTTTGGCATCATTATGCATAAAGAATTTAAGCCCATGTGACATTTTGTTAAATTGCTAGTGTGTGGGCCGGGAGCGATCCGGGCCCTTTTTCACGCCGTGCGGGCTGTGGCCAGCAGCCCGGGCATGCTGGGTCGGAGAAAACAGGCGGCACGCTAGAATTAGTCACGGATGCGTAATGGTTGATTCAAGATTGTTTACTTACACCGAAGATGGTCGCGGTGTAGGCTGGACAGTTTCCCAGGCACAGCTCCGCTTAAATCCTCATTTGAGGACTCAGACAATATTCGGATCACTCCCACGGAGTTGTCGAGGCTCCGTGGATCCTTTTGCGTGCTGGGAGAGGGATACATCGAGGATTGCGAACGGCGACGGGGAGAGGCTAGAGGCTGATCAGACCTCTGTTGCCTGCTTGAAATGCGCTGGGTCCGATAGGCTTCGCAGCGCTTAGAGATCTTCACACAGCATGAAGTCTCCTCTTCCTGGTGTTCGTGGAGTCCTCCAACTTGGGCGGAAACCACTCAAGCTTTTTATACGGCTAGCAAGCCAATCACTAGCCACCACATGTGAATAATTTCACGCAAGCCAATAATGGGGCTCGAATTATAATACAAATGGCGGGAACTCTTTGCAGCGTGCATCTCTGTGCTGCAAAGAAGAAATGCACACTGCAAAGAAAGCTACAATATGGCGGGAAAATAATTCAGTGGTGCCAAAGCACACACAAAACAAAAATCACACCCTTGGGTTGTGACAGCTAGAAAAGCTTAAATCAAGACAAAGTATGAAGGTAGCTAGGATGCTAATAGCAAGGGCTTTGACTGCTTAAAATCTGAAAAGATTTCATTTATCTCCACTCTTGTCATACGAGTCTTAGGCTTGAGGACACAGGAACTCTCTACTAAATGTAAACTTAAGACACTTGTGCAGGTCTGAGGTTTATTTTAAAATGTCTATTTGTAGAAGTTTACTTTGCAATACATTATTAAATAGAAAAACATTCAAGTGAAAAGTATACTTTAGGAAGAGGTAAAGAAACTGGAATATAGACCTCTTCAGCATCACTGAAGTTTTAAATTAGTATGTGTTACAAACCCTTCTGTTCAGAGTCTGATTGTTTAGCTTAAGTATTCATTTGGGCTAAAACTTGGCACAAGGTCCAATGATAAATACTGCTACTCTTGAAAACCTGACCTGTTCTCCATTATGTAAAGCTGCTCAGCTCCCAGCAACTTATATTTGATGGGAAATGGGCAGATTTGGAGCACATTTCTATTTTGAGCAGAACTGGACTCTTAACTGCTTTGTCTTCACTGCTGCAAAAGCTGTGGGTTTGTTGTGGTTTTTTGGGGGTGGGGGAGCAGGTTCCAGGCAACGATTAAAGATCAGCACCCCTAATAGTTTGTCACAGTAAAGCTAAAAAAGCTAAAGTGGCTTCTCTTCATTGTCTGACTTTACCACAGGATTGTTCATATATATGCGTTACTTTCAAGTTTAAAAAAACCCAGCTCTTTTAGCAGTGAAGACCAACCCTTCAAAAGCCTTACATAATGTAACATTGTTTGAATTTGCCTTGACAATTATTTATTTAATTGAAACCAAAAATATTTGTTGTAACATCAGTATATAAATTAAAGCAATTTTATGGACTGCAACTATCAGCACTATCAAAGATTCTTCACTTGAATTTTGTATGAATAAGAAACACTTCGTTATGTGACAGATTGTACAGTTCTTCAGCCAAACATGAGACCTTCTTTTAATGAAGACTATGGATCCCTTCTTATGGCTGCTGCTTTGTCAAAGATGCATTAAGACACAAGGTGGTAATGGTGACAAAAGTTGTCATTAAACAATGTCAGTGGAGTTACACCAGTAGAATGAAAATGAGTGAGATTAAAAAAAACAACATTAAGCTGTAGGCCTCTTAGATTTCTGGCTTCAGCTTGGCATCATTTCTTCTGAATTGAAAACTTTAGCTGAAGTCACCACATTCTCATTTGTATATAAAAACAATTCTAAAACATTAATTAAGGGGTTTGAAATAAATCATCTGAATCTAACTGACAGAAATAGATTCAGTTTTTGAATAATGCATTGTACTTTTTTCCCGCCAGTATTGCACTTGCAAGACCTTCCCTTAATAAGGATTTCCGTGACCATGCTGAACAACAGCACATAGCAGCACAGCAAAAGGCTGCATTACAGGTAAGCTGTTGTAGTCCAAGGGTACTCAAATTAGAGTATTTACTTGAATACAAGATGAGGTACCCTCCCTCCGGTTGGCATGAGGGGAAAAAGCCCCTCACCTTATAATCAATCACATACAAGGACATCTCATTAAATACACTGTCTTATCATTAAACTGTTGCCAAATGCAGCACATGCTCAGCAATAGAAACCAACTATGAAGTTAATTAAATGCAGCCAATGCAGTGCATGACTATAAAACACATGGCACACATTGCTGATGGGAACCTAGAATAGGTTAAGTGTAGCTTATCTGAATAAAACATGGTAGTGGCCATTGAATGCAGTCCCCTTCACCACCGACTCTTACAAGTCATGGTAAGCCACAACATTGTATACTGTTTACCCAGAATTCCTCTGTCATCCCTTCTCTTACCCTGGCATATATGATTAATGTGGACCTGCCGCCCATGAGATAGACCTGGACCAGTTTGCTCTGCACCTCATCTATACTTACGTTTTTGGAGGATCCCAGGTCTTATGACAAGGACACCTGATTCCAATCATGAGTAGGGGCTAATTAGCACATGGATCCTTTGTTGAGGTATCTGGAGTACACACACACACACCCACACACATACAGAGCAGTGCTGAGCTGTGGGGTAACCATGGTTTGACATGCTATTGATTCTGGTAGGGCTCAGCCCAATGACCCATAAGGTAAATCCCAAGCCTTTAGCTTTGGACTAATATTATGCATGGTTTGTACTACATATAAGTAGGTGGCAGACAGCTGTTTAAAAGTGTGTTTATGGCGTACATGTGATCAAACTTGCAACAGTTTAAAAAAAAAAGTTAGCTGCATCAATTCTCGATGAACTAAGTGCATGGGTACTAAGGGGAAGGGACTACCAGGGGGAAAAAAAAGTGGGGGGAAACAGAAAACAAAGGGCTACTTGACCCCTCCCCCAGATACATTTTCCGTGTTGTAGCAGTGGAAGGGGGGCAAATTCAAGGCAAACTTCCAATAATTATATTCTATACCTGGAAAATTATAATAAGTTAATTCTGTGAGTAAATGTAGTAAGTGTGTCCTCCTCAATTTTGTTTTACTTTTGCTTTAACTCTTCCAAAGAACAACCTTGCACTTCAGGAGGAGGTGTAAAAATATCTGTTGATGGGTTTCTTTTTAAACTTTTTGCTGTACATAGCCAAAGTGAAATTTCAACCCTTCCTGTACAAGCCAAAATGTCTTTAATTCCTTAATTCTTTGATACAGTGTCAGTGTAAGTGTCCCTTCAATCATTGTGATGGTTACATTGAAACTAACTCTTATCCAAAAGGTGTACAGACCCATCAATACATGGCTAGTGGTCTTACCTGTTAACCACAGTGGCTATGGTTATTTATCATTCTTTGGCCCGTCTTGGTACTGTCATAGATAACCTACTCTCCTGAGAGGTGATCGAGGAAACAGCGTGACATACTCAGGTATAAAATGTATGGCTCATGTTGTTAGCTGTTACAATTTTAAATATCTTGCCTTCACCAATGAAAGACAGCATTGTTTTGATTAGAACGTTTTGAATTCGAAACAGTCAAACTTCCTCACGCCCAGTAGAAACAGAAGTGTATGAAATTGCTGAAACATTTTTGCAAAAAAGTACTTTTTATAGCACTTTGTTTTATCTGATTTTTTTTCTTTCCCTTCTTTCTACCTCTCTCCAGTTATGCTGATTATGGGAAGCTATGGACAGTTTTCTCTGTACAGATTTTCCTCGCTTTATGCTGTACATGTGTTCCTGGAAAATGGCACACAACTCAAATTCGCATAAAGGGAACCCGCTTCACAATGTAACAAATAGGGATACGTTCCAAGACTTTGTACTGACCCCCAGACCCATTTCTATCATATTTTTGGCCCCCCACCAGCTTCTGTACAGTTCAAAATCTCCAGGTCCCTCCAGTGTTAGTGAAGTTCTCTTGTGCTTCATTGATGGACCAGGGAGAGGGGTAGGATATAAGCTAGCAGGATGCTTAAAAGCCATAATGGGGATGGCAACTACAGAAACGCGTGCTGCAGACAATGAGCAAGGAGCACAGATCCACACAGGAGACTATATTTTGGTGCACGTCACTCCCACAATGCACTGCACCAAGCAACTGACTGCAGGCTTCCACCACACCAATCGCATAAGAGTGAATTTACCTCACATATAACAGATTTTTGGTATAAAAAGGGTCACTGCATAAGAGCGAATTAGCACATACAGAACCTGCATAAAGCGAGGGAAACCTGTATTGTTCAAAAGAAAGAACATGCCTCTCATCCCAAACTTCTGTTGGTGGCCCTGAAAAGGAATCAGCTCAGTATTTTCCCATCTTAGGGAGAATCTCCCTCTTATGGACTGTGACCAAGAATGCCTAGCTGTCATTGGAAAAGAAAAGGCACTAGTTCTGTGGAAACAAAGACTGTCAATCCTCATGGGAACCCACAGTGCCTGGAGAGACAATCATTACAGCAGGCAATACCGTATTGCACCTGTAGGAGCCATGTATTAGAACAGACCCGAGTTAGACTCTAGGATTGAAGGCTCAAACCAAGAGAGAATCAGTACTTCTGTCTCAACACTGAAACCTAACAAAGAATCCCTCATTCCTATGGGATTAAAAATCTGTTGTGGAAGTGTGGATCCAAGTACCAGAGGTGAACCTAGGCACTCAAACTGTACTAATGCTCCTCTGTATCCCCGGGGAAGGTCTCCCTCACAATGATTCCATCTGGAGTTCTAGAGTGGCAACTATCGCAACAGAAGTCTCAAATGCAAGCAGACACATAATTCACCTTGTCATTTGGCACATCACATATGCTCCTGGAGCTCTGGAATCAAATCTCCTTTCTAACTCGGGTCTGCTCCAATACATGTGACACAGCTGTACTAGAATTCCTTACAGAATGCACTAGCTGAAGGGTGGACTGGGTACTCTGCTGAAGTGGTATAGCAGGGAAAAACCTGTGAACATCTCAGCTCAAAATTAAATGCACTGAACTCTGTTTTATTAATGGTTGGTGTGGCAGGACACTGTTGGTGCCTGCCACTTTAAGGACTCAGCCAAGCAGCCAGCTTGATTGTGGCAGTCATTTTAGCTCTCTGGCCACCCATATAAACAGAGCAGTTTGCTGCTGGCAGGCTGGGCAGTAACATCACCTGGCTGCAAAGCTGCTTGGAACATCCTGGAGCTGTAGGGGATGGTTTGGAGGCTCCTGGTCCTGGGCATGACCTAAAACTGCACCCTGCCGGGAGCGGGTGGCCTGGTGGGGCTCACAGTGGCGCGGGAGCCTCCAGGAAATACCAGGCCAGTTATCACCCTGGTAAAAGGCAGGTTGGGGTGCCTTAACCCCCAGCTCCCACAACCGGGTGGGTTACCCCCTTGTAGGGTCTGGAAGGTGGACCCTGGAGATAGGTTTCTGAGTCTACAGCCCCACTCTGTCTTGAAATCCCCCGCCCGGTCAGTGCTGGGGCCAGGACCAGAAGGGTCAAAGGACCAGAGGTCTACCGCAAGAGACACCCAGAAGCTGAGGGCCTGGGGTTCCAACTGGCCTGGAGGTCAGGCCAGGGCCTGTGTAGCCAAAGGGACCACACCCATAAGGGGGAACAGCTCAGGGAGCTAGGTAGCCCAGAATGAAGGCAGAGTAGGCCGCCTAAATCTTGGAGGGGTCCAGATTGGAGGATTCTAGGGCCCAGTGTGGGGATGGTGATGTTACCAACTATAGATGCCATCTGTGAGCCTTGGGCTGCGGAGTAGGAGTGGAATGGAGCCACAGATAGAGCCCCCTGGCATCAGGGCAAGAAATGGGCAGCCTCCCGCCTAATTAACAACTTACTTAGATAATGTCAAGGCATGGCAGGTGAGAAGTTGGGTGGTTGGCCCAGAACAGGTGGGCGGGGCATTGGTAGATCAACCCCGGAGAAGGCCCCCTGTTACAGTCGGTAAGTGCAAGGAGAGCACGGAGATGTAACACACTTTAAATTTGGAGAAATCATGTTATGCAAGTCCTTTCTTTTCACCAGTTCCCTCAGGAATTCCAGGATTCAGCTTTATCCATTTGCTTCTCAGTCAGGTTCTTCAACAGATAAGAATTATTGCTGCTGTTTGCATCTGATGCAGAGCTGAATGCCTGAATATTTTGGGCACAGCTGTGCCCATGCCTCACAAGTGTTCTTGGTCATCACTCATGTGGGGCACTTTGCTCCAAGACAGTTCTAAGCTACTTTAGGTCTTTATGCCCTTGTTGGGGCCATGACCTTCTTGGCCTCTGCCTCTGTTCTCTAGCTAGGCCTTTTCACCTACGCCTTCTACCCTGGACCTAGCTTCTTGGCTCCAGCTGTAGTCTTGCCCTCTTGGGTTTTGGTTTTGCCCCTGTTGGACCCCTGGCCCAGGTTCCGCCCCTTTCAGGCTTGTGCTCCGGCTCTCCCTTGGCCTCAGGCCTACTATTGCCCACTTGCGTCCTTTGTCCTCTCCCTGCAGATCTCATATGCCCCGCTGGCAATAAGTTGCAGGGCACCCGACCACAGCCTCCTCATTACCTCTTTGCAGGCCACACCCAGTCCACCGGTATAAATTATACAGGCAGTCCTCGGACTTACGACAATTGGTTCCTGAAAACCACGTCTTAAGTCAAAACGTTGTAACTCGGAACCAATTTTCTCATAAGAAACGATGTTACAAATGGGGGATTGGTTCCTGAACCAAGGCCCAATACCCTATTTGCACTAAAAATACCCCAGAATTTTGTACTCGATCAATTATAGATGAGTAATATTAGTGTATTTATATTGTAAATAGTAATCATATTGATTTGGAAGGACTTCTTTGAGGTGACTTTGCTGGACTTTTAGAAGGGCTCTTGGTTGGACTTTTTGAAGGGTTCTTGGCTGGAGTCTTCTCAGGAGCCTTGGCTACAAGTTTTTCTGGAGTCTTGTCTGCTTTCTTAAAGAAAGTGTCCAAGGAAGTTTGGGCAGATGTTCTCCAGGGAGATGAGTGACGCAGCAGACTTGTTTGCCGGCGTGGTGTGGCATTGGATCAAGCGTTATAAAGTCAAAACTGATGTCATAAAGTTGAAACAGGGTGTCAATTTATAAACGTTGTGAGTGCAAAACGTTGTAAGTCACGGACTGCCTGTACTCAAAAGGCAAGCCCTTAAGCTGTAACTGAAACTAAAAGCCCCCTGGCTTTATAACAGCCGTTACCTCTTTTGCAAGCCTCCCTGCCCTTACTTGTAGCCTGCTTGGTAATTGGGATTTCCTAAACAGTTTCGCATCCACAGTCATTATGGAGGAGCTCATCCCCTGCCAGCCTGCAGACAGACTGCCTTCTGGGCTCAAGCCTGTGAGTTTATGTTGCCTCAGCCTAGTCCCTCCAGGTTATGTGCCTCTCCCCCTCCTCCTCCCACAGCTGCCAGAGGTTCTTTCTTAGGCTTGCTGGCTGACCTGTAGAGCAGCTTACAGCTGCTGAACTAGGAGCTATGGACCTGCTCCCTGGTACTACTGCAGGGCAACTAGCTCTACAGTAAGCACTCTCTGCCTAATTGTACTACTGCAGAGCAGCGAGCTCAGCAGTAAGCACTCGCAGCCCAAAGTACCCAGGCAGCCTGTTTTTCTGGTACTCTTTACAGGCAGACTATCCCACCTGGAGTTCTCCCTGCTGCTGGTGTTCCTTTAAAGTAACAGCAAGCCTCTGTCTCCCTATTACAACAACAAAATTGTGAGATTTTTCCTTTTCAGCTTCACCAACACAGGGTTGGAAGGGGGGACATGATCCTTTTTAACAATACACAGCAATTTGTGACAGTGCTTCTGTCAGTCATACTTTCCTAGAGGTGCTGAGAAAACTACTCTTCAGAGGTCTGTAAATAAGCCAGACTGATTTGTTGGACACTTCTAAATTCCCTTGAAGGATTTGTCCCTAGGTGATGCCTCTTGTATTTTGAAGTGTAGACTAAAATACAATGGCTGTTCCCTCTTCCCACTTGTTTTCTGTGGGTCTAGGGCAGCGGTACGTATGATGAAGATTACTTTTGTTTCTAGTAACATCCCCAGTGTACTAGGGAGCTTATCAAGAAAAATCAAGAAAAGGAGGTTGAAGTACTTGCCCTAATCCAAAGAGCATAGCCCGGAGAAATGAGATGCGAGTCTGAAGTGCGATTGAGCCAAAGCTCTTGGATGCAAGTTAGGGACCCCTTGAATAGGTCTGTAGTAGTTGGGTTACAATTTATATTGGTGCTGTGGAAGTTGATTTAATGAGTATTTTTGCCTTTCAGCATGCACATGCACATTCTTCAGGATACTTCATAACCCAAGACTCTGCTTTTGGAAATCTTATTCTTCCTGTCTTACCTCGACTTGAGTTGGAGTGAGGGATGTTATTTCAGAGCAAAGGAGACTAATTTGTGTCAGTTGTGGAAGCTGTTATCTCCAAGACTGTTGATATAGTTTAATCAAAACAACTGAGGACTTTTTTTTTTTTTTTTTTTAAATGGAGTTTTACACCTTACATTTTTATTTAAAAAATAAGAAAGCCTGTTTCATTCCGGATTCGCATACACTCCCTCCTTCAGGAAGGTCAGATTCAACCATGGAAAAGATGTGTTATAGAGAACTAATAAATTGATTATATTCTTTCTCTACTTCATTTCTTTTGTCAGAGTCAGACATAAGACTGGATGTTTGACAAGTGTATTTATTGCTCTTATTTCTTCCTTTAGTTGAAAAAAAAAAGTGTTTAAACCAGAATTTAAGAGATGCTTAGGCTATCAGCTTTTCTACAGTGTTTATCATTATAGTACCCAAGTACTGTAATTGGCCTGAAATGAAAGCAGACAAAAAGTCACCTTTGTCTGTAATAACACAGACAGGGACTTAGTGGATACATCAATTGCTTTCTTTTTTTCTGCATAGAAACATTAGCAGCTCACCCTGGGGGCTTTTGTGTGTGCTGTTAGTAAAACTATCCTACTTTTCTCAAGCAACCCTCTCTTTTTTTTTAAGCTATCAACAAAAACTAATTAAAATTATCAAAATTTGTCTCTGTCCAATTATCTTTGTTTTAATCCTTATCTGTTACATAGGCACTTTGGAAAAAAATACTCTAAGTGACTTAGCAAATTTTATCCATAAAATTAGTCCAATTCACAGGAGTCTGCATTTAGGGTTCTTTATTGAAATACACTTGAATCTCTTGTTTGTGCTACTCCTGTTAAAGTGGTTTGTATTTTCTCTCTCTAAATCCTTATCTGGGCTAGTTTCAGCTATGGCATACAAATTAAGCTTTTGGCTGTTTCTCCTGCCTATAAAGGTTTATTGGTCTGACACGTTGTTTTGGATAGGAATACATATACCAAAAAAAGTCCCTTTATTCCAGAACAGTATGTTCATACAGGCCATGTCTACACACATGCTTAACTGCAGAGTAGACTAATTAGCTGCAGCATAAAGTGTCACTGTCTACACATGCAACACTGTTAGGCTGCAGTAAACTAATGCCAGCATAAGATGGTACTGGTGTGGATAGAACTATTTTTCGGCCAGGTAACCAACTGCAGGTTATACTGATTTAGTTCTGCTGGTCAGTTTTTCCATGCAGGATAGAAAGAACTAGGATGCTTCTAGGTACTAGAGTCAGGCCAGGGGTTGGCAACCTACAGCCCATAGGCCCAATCCAGTCTGCAGAACCACTGGATTTGGTTCACAGACATGGGGCTTCAGTCATGTTGGAGGCAGGGGGCTTTGGCTGCAGGCACTCTCCAAGCTGCTTTGGAGAGGAGTGCTTGTGGCTGGGTCCTGTGCCACCCAGGACCCAGCAACCATCTTCTTGAAACTTGGCAGGGCTTCATGCGCTCAGCAGAGGCTACCACCCCTGCAAGTTTAATCCAAATCAGACAAAAAACAAAAAAGTTATAGGTATTTAATTGATTCCCCATTATACCCTATGGGCAGATCTCCGAGGCGGCTCCAAAGTGGCCAGATCCGAAGGTGAATCGAATAGCTGCCTACTCGCACAAGCCTAGTAGCCTATCCCTGGTCTAGGCTGTTGGTGCAGAAGACCCAAAATGTAATGAGGGCCAGGACTTGGATTCAGCTGGTGCCTCCACTGATCTTATCCTCTCAAACTACCCCTCCTGCCTCCGGAATCTCAACTTTCTTTTTTAAGTAAGTAAACTTTTCACTATTACAGTTCCAAAGAAAACTTGCAAAGTGTGAATAGCGTAACCAAATATAGAGAGACATCTCCAGATTGCCTCTAAGAAGTAAGCAAAGCAGTGCCCCATTCATGTCAACATGGGCAGCTGAATTAAGTTTGGGGATGACTCAAATATCAACACTGTTAATAATTTCATTTCTCATGTATGGGTACTAGGGTGTCACAGATTTGGGCAGTTTACTGCAAATGATGTCTCCCTCTGGTGTTTGGGAGATGCTGCCACTTTACTTGCGTACCTTACCTGAAAAGGTATTGAACCCAAGGAGCTAAGAAGTGAGAATCCAATTCTACCAAGGAAAAGCCATGCTTAAGCAACCCTTGAATCTGGTTTAGTTTAGATTAGTATTAGTCTACACCTGGAAGCCCAAGTGTTTGGGACTCTTGAAAGATTTGATGTGCGTGTTTCAGTTTGCAGGAGAACAGTGTTTGACCATGGATTTTTCAAAACGTAGCAGTTCTTAAAAGCAGCAGCCACCAATGAGCAGTGTCCAGAGTAAAGGAATAGAAAACGGGCTTTTCAAATGGTTAGGCAAGACCTCTGGGAATTACGTTTTGTGGGAGGGAGAACTGCACACAGGTTTGATCTGCCCACACCCATCAACACAAAAGAAGTGGAAAGCAAAATGTTACTGCAATGGCACAGATTATAGATAAACAACATGGACCCGAAAAACCATCTCTACATTGGGGAGCTTGAAGTCAATCGGCCTGCCTTTGGCAGAAATAGCCCTCTAATAGAAATGGCTTTAGCTTGCCATAGCCTATCACGTACAGCAATGGTTTTCAAACTGTTCCATGGAACCGTGGGGTTCCACAATAGGTCTAAAGGGTTCCGCAAAGGGACTGGAGGTAATAGCCAAGCAGGCCAGGAGGCTGTGTGCCACCATTGCCAGGCTAGGGTCCTGGCTCTGCATCAGTCTTTAGGGTTCAGAAGTGATATGAAAGGGTTCTGTGACTCTAGGAAGTTTGAAAGCCACTGATGTAGAGGCATAACAATGCAATTAGCAAGTATTGAAAGAGCTGCAGTAGAAGCTAAAGGATAAAGGGGAAATTATAAAAAAAAAAAAAATTGGCACAGCTGGAATATTTGATGCTATAATGCTCATAACTATTCTGTGTAATTGTAAGGGACTTGGTGATATATCTAGGTATAATTAACTGTCAAAGATACAAATACTGTATGTGGAAGCTCCTGTCGGTGAAACCACGGAGTCTAGCAATTAGTGTCACATGCCTCAATTTGTCTTACCACACTTACCTTTTCTTCTCCATTATTAATCAGCCCTAAAAACCATTCATCTATCACTTACACAGTAATCTAAGTAGATGAGGCTCTCCTGCTGAAATTGTATGTTCAGATTCAGATGATTAACAATGGTATCACACTTCAGCCAGAACATACTTTGATCTCTTTTGCTAAACCCAACACTTGAGTTTCGTTTAACATTTCTGTTAATACTCATTATGGCATGCCTCTCTATATTTGGTATATCCCTTTTGGTTTATACAAGTGGAGAAAAGGTAGAAGCCTGACTCTCTAGCCCTCCAAAGAACTGAATCTTGATCTTTCAGATACCTCCGCCTAGTTTATTAAAACTAGCACTACAATACTTGGGCCCAGCTGGGTTAGAGTGCAGCATCAGGATTACCCTTGAATTCACTTCAATTGTTTTAGCTCCCGTATCTTTTGCCAGGACTTTCACAGCACAAATACATCTCTTCCTTTTAAAGAACCTGTAGTCAATTAAGAAAATTGAAGAAAAACTCCTCATCTCAAAAGTTGCTAATTACAAAAGTTACAAAAGGGTTGTTGCACCTTCTGAGCCATCTCTGTAGGATATCTCCTGCTGAGAATTACCCTTCATCAGATATAGATACTTTAGCAGCGTGGCCAGAACAAGATGTTTTCCTCTGTCAGACCCCAATTCCCAGCTGGTGCAAGCTTGCTGCTATTTGTTGAATTATGCTAGTTAAAAGATTTGGCCCTCTTGCCTCTATTGCATGCTCATTGTAGCATTTGAGCAGGAAAGGTTATACAAAAAAAGGCTCTTCTTGGTTCAAAAAGTTGTCCAACGCAGCCTAGTTAATATGCAGAAAATAGCTTCCTACTGCCACCTTCTTGCTTCTCTTCAGAAATCAAGGCTTATCAAGTCCAACACTAATAGCATCCCATAGATAATCCTCTCTCATGAGGAATGGTACAGTGGGGACAAAGAGCTATTATCTCTTTTCCAAGGAGATATCTGGATTTATTTTATGTTAGCATTTCACTGGCTGTAGTGTTCCACTAGCATCAGTACAGCTTGTTTCAATAGCCTTGTTAAGGTAGCAGAGAAGGAGGCAGGCAGCCCTGCCTGTGCACCACTGCAATTGCCACTACGTTGTATTGGAAACCAACCAACCACCATAGCTACCTCATGCCACCAGCTTCTGTCCTAAGCACACCATGAGATCCATTGCCTATATCCAAGTTCTACATTACATCTCCAGTATTGCCAACTCATGATTTTTCATGTTGTTCTTAAACTCTACACTTCGGGAATGTGAAAAAAAAAAAAAAACTTAGTTTTTTCTTTATATATATGTATATACATATATAAGAAAGAGCCAAGTTTTTCACATTCTTGAAGCATAGACTTTAAGAACAACACCAACAATCATGAGAGTTGGCAATACTGCATCCATACCTGCTCTGATCCTGCTGACCAGGATGTATACAATTTAAGAATCTGAGCAGGCATTTCTACAATTACAACACAATCCCAAATGGTAGTCACTCAAATCAACAAAGCCAGATGCAGACCTTGCTCTGACCTACTACAGTGTCAACTCCAGGACAAGGACAATAGAATCCCTCTGGCTGTCACCTACAGCCCCAAGCTTGAGCACCTTAGACACATCTTTACTGACCTCTAACCCCTCTTGGAAAGACCATCTCAAGGTAGTCACAGGGGACAAATCTGTCCTGGCTTATGGACAGCACCCACCACACCCCCATCCAACTTCAAATGGTGTCTCTCAAGCAAAAGGCTACTTAACTTCCATTCTTACCAAGGCATCAGGACTTGCAATGGACCCAGGTTCCAGCTATGTCCCCTCATTAATACAGACCATGTCATCACTGGACCAAGAACACTGATAACATCTGAGGTTCATTTACCTGCACCTCTTCCAATTTCATATGTGCCTTCACCTGCTTACAGTACCCCTCTGCTGCCTACATTGCATGTAAGAATGAATGAACACCAATCTGACATCAGCTCCAGAACGACATGAAGAACAATTCAACTGCCCTAGACACTCCATTGCTGAACAAAAAATCATCCACAGACTGGATTGTGTCAAGTGCGATTTAAACAGGGACTATGGATTCTTATCTCATTCCCTGGATTACCTTTTGTGACCTATTTGTCCCTATGGGTTTCTTGCTTGTTTGCCTCTTCTAGCATTGCTGCTCCTCCCCGCTTCCTTCCCTTCCTACTTTTTGTATCCAAATCACACCCTCCATTTTATATGCTGCTCTATGCATGTTCTTTCATATCACCTGATGAAGTAAATTGGAACTCATGAATGCTTATGCTACATACACCTCTGATGTAGTTAGTTCACAAGGTGTAGAATCTACCCTACCTTCTGCTTGACTTCAGACTAACAGGGCTAACCACCCCTCTTTGCTCATGGATATTGTAACAGGGGGCCTGCTCGGGGCCGATCTCCGTGGCCCGCCCACCTGTTCTTGGGCTAACCGCCCACCTTCTCGCCCACCACACCTTGATGTTAATTGATTAATTAATTGATGACAATTAAGCAGGAAGCTACCCATTTTGCTGCCCCGATGCCAGGGAGCGCTCTCTGCGGCTCCTTTCCTCCCCTGTACTGCAGCCCAAGCCTCACAGATGGCATCTTGATGTTCACATAATCACCGGCCCCACTCTGGGCCCCAGAATCCTCCTAACAGGACCCCTCCACGATCCCTCTATTCAGGCAGCCTCTCCGCTTTCATTCAGGCTACCTAGCCCCCCAAAACTATTTTCCCCTCTCGGGTGTGGTCCCCCTGGGACCTCTGGCTACCAGCCCTGGCCCACCTCCAGGCCAGTCGGGACCCCAGGCCCCCAGATCTTGGGCATCCCTCGCAGTGGGTCCCTGGCCCTTTTGACTGTCCTGGTCCTGGCCCCAGTATGGGCCAGGCGAGGGTACTCTCTTGTTCAGGTCCGGTCACTAGCCCTTCTCTCCCCCCTGGGGGCCTACTCTCTGGGCCCTTCACACAAACACAAGGGTTACCTACCCAGTGGTGGGGGCTAGGGGTTAAGGTGCCCCAACCTGCCTTTCACCAGGGTGGTAACTGGCCTGGCATTTCCTGGGGGCTCCCATGCCACTGAGAGCCCTACCAGGCCACCCACTCCCAGCAGGGTGCAGTTTTAGGTCATGCCCAGGACCAGGAGACTTCTAACCACCCCCATAGCTCCTCCCTTACCTCCAGATGTAGATCTGTAACTCTCCGGCCAGGTGATGTTGTTACCTGGCCTCTAGGCAGGCAACCTGCCCTGTTTATATAGACAGCCCCTGACTCAAAATGGCTGCCCTCATCAGGCACCTGGGGGCTGCCAGCTCCAGGCCCTTAAAGTGGCAGGCACACCCAGTGCCCTGCCACAGATATAATAGACCATTTAGGAGGGACCATTCAAGTTGAACAGTTTCTGGTTGAATCCTGATGCTCAAGTATGTTTAAACCTCTTTTGGTTCAGTCTCAGTTCTAGCGTTTTACTTTTTGGAGCCATACAGAGCCATTCCCCACTTAAGATAATTAATATTATAATACACAATCCAAATTCACGACTACTCATTGTTAATTTCAATATATCACACACTTCATTTCATGGCCTTATACTTCAACTGACATATTTGCCTGCGCTGTCCTTGCTTTCAGTGTTGCCAACCCTCCACGGCAATGCAAAAATGAGGGGGAAGAGGTAGTATGGAGCAACACACTCAATGTGGGAGTAGTATGCTGTGGTTATTCACGTGTTATCCAGAGCATAATGTTGGCTTGAAGCTGATACTGCTGCTAGTATTTATATCCCTGAGCAGTGAGCATCTATGAAAGGAACCCTGTCCTTTGGCTCCGAGTAGCTCAGAAAGACTTCTGTGGTCCAAGTCTGAGCTGCATTTCATGGGATCTTACAAAAGCATTGGCTTCACTTGGAGATTTTCTGATCTTCAAGTGTTTAACTGTGCAACCTTCAGATTGTTTTTAATAAACGTTGTAGGTTTTGTGTTTTTTTTAAAGCACAATAATCTTGCTTATTACTGTAGACATTGGCCATCATTAATGATTTGATACTTGCTGTGTTTTACTTCCTGAGTTGATTTTATTTCCTTAGGAAGGAAGTATTAGAGGCAGAACAAAGAGCAGATACCAAAAATAATTTTCTTGGCTACACCAAATTCATCATCTTCTACAATTGAAAAATCTGCACCACTGAAAACTGCAGAAAAGCATTTGTTAACACTGGAATAGCAGGTGGTTGCAGTTCATACGATTAGTCCTTCACTTGTACGAGATGAAAGAAAAAGACAGCAAGCTTCAGATATGTGCTGGCACACTGGTTGAACAGACTTCATTTGCAAAATTGTCTGCCTGCCTCAGACTTTTAACTTAGACCAAATTTCTCTCATTGTATAGAGTCATTACATTTTCTGCTGCACCTTTTGAGGTGTTCTCAAGTGCACTTTGACCTCTTATCACTGTAATGTGACACACTTTTTAAAAAAAATTTTCATTTTTTTTCAGGACACCAGCAACCTATTCAGACTTGTTCCCACTATGGGAGTGGAGACATTCTCCATCTTGGATCAGCGCTCCTTGATACTAAGCATGCAAGGGTGACTGAAAATCATGTCAGTGCTGCTAGTATTCCCCACATCTCTTGAGGGACTGACAGTTCTCAAGAGCTGTTTTGTGACTTACATGAGCTACAGGGATCCCCCTTCTGAATACAGATATACTCTCTGGAGTTTTCTGTAATGACCAGCAAAGGTAGTCAGAAGCAGTGCCATGGCAAGGAAGTTTGGCGCCTGGGGCAAAGCCCGCAGCAGCAGCCCACCTTTGCCCCAGGCATGGATCCCCCCTCCCAGCCTGGGAGTGCATGCAGTGGTGGGAGCTGCCCTTCTCCGTATCCTTTGCACCTCCCACCCATATGAGCTGCTTGTGGCTCCATCCCACACCCCGCCCCGGCTGGACAGCACCTGTTGCTGCCCCTTTGCTTCGGTGGTTGCCCTGCTCACCCCTGCCCTTGCGACGGCACTGGTTAGAAGACAAGTAAATTAGGAGATTTCACAAGCTGCCAGCAAAAAGAAGGCAGCTTCAGGGAGTTTCTGCATCTTTGTTCAAGTGCACCCCAGAACCTTCCCTGTACCACCTTGCTTTAAGAGGCCCCATTTAGAGAATGACAGCCTCTCCCTGGGAAGCTATTGCCTCTCTCTCTTTTAATGTGGGGAGTATGAATGAAAAACAGCATGGGTTTCAGTCACTTGGGTGAAAAATTATTGCAGCAGTGGAAGTCTGAAATATGATACAAGACTATTGGTTCTGCTCTCCTCTATCAAGTAGTCCTTTCAGCCAAGCTCACTCAGGCATTGAATTATGCAAGGCAGCTACCTGCTCTCAATCTGTTATCATTAAGCGCTGTAATCTGGATGCTCTAGCATCAGCAGACACTGCTTTTGGTACAAAGAGGATTTATTTTATTTTAAACTCCAGTTCTTGTTATTAAAAAAAACCAAACCAACAATTGTTTGAGACTTGCCTACTCTTGTCCAAGCTTTGTATCAATTTACTTAGGAGTACAAATTAAAGGTCAGTCAGCCTGTATACAAATTAGTGGCTGATGGATACTGCAGCTCATTTTTACTACAAAAATGCCTCATTATCATTAGCAAGAATATGTAGCATGTATGTAGTGCTTTGACCTTTCAAAACATCCTTATCAGCATTAACTCAATCCTTGCAGCATCTGTACAAGGCAAGTAAGTTACTGTGATCACCATTTTAAGAAAGGTAGAGATATTCATTGATATGTTTAAAGTCAGGTAGAAAGTCAGTGGCAGAGCCAGGATTAGCTCACAGGAACTCCTGATTCCCAGGATTATGTCCAAATCACCTGATGATGCTAAACCTCTTCATCCCTCCTCCTCTACACATGCTTTTCCATCTCATTCACATAGAAGTTTTCACCTCCCCTGTTACAGCTAAAAATCGTTAGGAGCTTTCGTTTTCTCTAGTTCTTAAATCTTTCATACTGGGGTTGCTTTCTTGGCTCCGGATTAGTTACGGTTTTTTGGCTAGGCTGATAAAGGGAGGAACATATGGGGCAGAACAAGAGACTCTATGTTTGAGTGCTGGGCTAGAAAGGACGGTACCACAGCAGGCAGTGAATACCCTCCAATTCAGTGTGGAGGAAGCATGGACAATTCTACAGTTCCTAACACTGGACCAGCTTTATAGTATGGTATTTTAGGCCTGAGTACACTGGATGGATCCCTTCAGACTTTAAGTGCTCCACGTATTAGTGGCCACTTGTAGCTGAATAGCCAGAGCTACTATTTGGTGGCTGGAAGCTCATGTTTCTGGAGCTGCCATCCATTTGGAATGCCTGTGCTAGAAGCTGCTGAATGCAGCTGGCTGGCAACTGGACTGTCTCGTGTTTGCAGCATGGATTACTACAACCTGTATGAAGCCGGAGTGACACAGTCTCAAGTTCTGCCCTAACAGATGGTTTGTTAGTGTGAGGAAAGCAAAACGGCCATGGTTTGACCTGTGTACAGTTGGCTGACAAACATTGCTGGATTAGGAGCTCTCAGCATTCCCCGCAGGCACCAGGTGGTTGTCATTGCATCCAAACTAAAACATATTGTGTTGGTTTGGTTCTGCACTAAACAGCTTTCAGCATGAAGACCAGGCTGTTTGCCGTTTTCCTTCCCTCTTCCAACAAAGGCCATGGTAGGTCCCTTAGTGCTTTGCAGCCCATCAGAGCTTTGTCTCAGCCAGCGTGGCTCTAACAGACTGTCCCTTTAAAACTCTGGCTTTGTCTGCATTTGGGCATAATTACTGGAAAACGCTGAGGCAAAGACCATGTTGCAGTTTCATGTTTGTACAGCACCTAGCCCCAAAATGCCAACGTTGGAGCTCCTAGTTCTTCCCACAATGCAATTAGCTGCTGTTGACAACACCAGTCTAATTTGTGTTTGTGTTTTTCATCAAAAGAGATCTCATGGGGGGGTTTAATATCACTCATCATAATGGACTTGCTCCTAAGTAGCAATGCCCTTCATCTGCTTATTCTATTGAGATTGCAAACTATCTGGGGCATCATCTCATTCTGTGAATTTAGTGTTTATCTCTGTGGGGCACTGTGAAAAGCACCACTCCTATAACAACCACCAAAAGAGTGCACAACTATGTTTTCGGACCACATATGTATTCAGGACAACACAAAGAAACAATCCATTTGAAAACAGGTGTAATTATCTAGTCTAATTCACAACAGTTCAGTTAAAGCTCAAGGGTAAAGTCCATCATTATTCAGCAATGAGTGTGATTTAACTCTCTGTAATAGCAGAGGCAGACATAGAGCTAGGACTAGCGTCCAAGATCAAGGATAATAAAAAGTCCTTTTTCAAATATATATGGAGGATGAAGAAGGCGCCGGGAAATGTGGGGCCCCTGCAAGATACGCTGGGTGATCTGGTGGTCACACCAGAAGAGAAGGCAGACATCTTTAACAAATTCTTCACCTCCATTTTCTTGGGGAGGGACCGGGACTCCCCCACCGTGATTCAAGACGGACTCGAGGGGAACGCCCCAAGACCTAAGGTTGAGGAGGACCGGGTTAGAGTGCTTCTGGAGGGGCTGGGCATGTTCAACTCAGCAGGTCCAGATGCTCTCCACCCCAGGGTGTTGAGGAAGCTAGCAGGGGTTATTGCAGGGCCCTTGGCATGGCTTTACAAGTGCTCGTGGTGCTCGGGCCAGGTGCCAGATGATTGGAAGATAGCCAATGTGGTCCCCATCTTTAAAAAAGGGAGGAGGGAGGACCCAGGCAACTATAATCCCTGTCAGTCTTACCTCAATCCTGGGGAAACTCTTTGAGAAGATCATCAAGAAGCACATCTGTGATGGGCCAGCATCAGGGGTAATGCTGAGGGGCAACCAGCACGGTTTCATTAGGGGCAGGTCATGTCAGACCAACCTGATTGCCTTTTACAATCAGGTCACAAAAGCATTGGATGCAGGTGTCACCGTGGATGTAGTCTTTCTGGACTTCAGCAAGGCCTTTGACACTGTCGACCACCCCATCCTCATTGAAAAACTAGGCAACTGTGGCATCGATGCCTACACAGTCAAATGGATTGCAAATTGGCTGAAGGGTCGTACTCAGAGGGTGGCGGTGGACGGGTCATATTCGACCTGGGGGGAAGTGGGCAGTGGAGTCCCCCAGGGCTCGGTCCTTGGGCCCATGCTGTTCAATTTCTTTATCAGCGATTTGGATGATGGGGTGAAAAGCAACCTGTTCAAATTCACTGATGATACCAAAATCTGGGGTGAGGTGGGCACGCTAACAGGGAGGGAAAGACTGCAGAAAGACCTGGATAGGTTGCAAGGGTGGGCTGACAAAAACAGGATGCGTTTCAATACGGACAAGTGCAGGGTGCTGCACTTGGGCAGTAATAACCGGCAACACACTTATAAGATGGAAAATTCCCTTCTTGAGAGCACGGAGGCAGAAAGGGATCTTGGAGTCATCATAGACTCCAAGATGAACATGGGCCAACAATGCAAGGTCACGGTCGGCAGGGCTAACCAGACCTTATTGTGTATCCACAGGTGCATCTCGAGTAGGGCCAAGGAGGTGATCTTCCCCCTCTACGTGACACTGGTCAGGTCACAGCTGGAGTACTGTGTCCAGTTTTGGGCACCCCACTTCAGGAGGGATGTGGACAGCATTGAGAGGGTCCAGAGGAGGGCCATCCGCATGATCCAGGGACAGCAGGGCAGACCCTACAATGAGAGGCTACGGGACCTGAACCTGTTCAGCCTTCACAAGAGAAGGCTGAGGGGGGACCTTGTGACCATCTATAAACTCACTAGGGGGGACCAGAAGGGTTTGGGGGAGACCTTGTTTCCCCTAACACCCCCCGGGATAACAAGGAATAACGGCCACAAGTTGTTGGAGAGTAGGTTTAGATTAGACATCCGTAAGAACTACTTCACAGTTAAGGCGGCTAGGATCTGGAACCAACTTCCAAGGGAAGTGGTGCTGGCTCCTACTCTGGGGGTCTTTAAGAAGCAGCTCGATGCCTACATGGCTGGGGTCACTTGAGCCCAGTTTCTCTCCTGCCCAGGCAAGGGGTCGGACTTGACGATCTACAAGGTCCCTTCCAACCCTACTTCTATGAATCTATGAATAGCCCCATGAGCTCTCATTCGATAAAAGACACAAATGCAAATCATACTACTGGCATTATTATTAGCAATAATTGTATTGAGGGAAGGACCTGACACTTCAATCTTGGCCCTTTTGTGCTCTGTAACTATACAGACGTGGAACCAAAATACTGGGCTATGCCTCAAAGCTTTTGGTAATTATTCCCATGCTTAAGTACTTTGCTGAGTAGGGATGGATTGCAGGGGTTTGCTTTATGGAAAACAGAAACAGGATTTCCCTGGGGAGGTTGCTCAGTTTGTCCCATGTGCTATTGTTTCTCAGCCCTTCCAGGCAAAAGTGGGTTGTGATTGCCAGTATTTATCCTCCTCCCTGCCAGCTAACCTATTTCTCACTCAGTTTAGCTCTCTAGTTGTGGAGTGTATTTTTGGCACTTTCTCAAGTCTTTCCAAGGTGTCCTATGGTGCAGCGACATGCATATTTTACTAATACTGGTCTGCATTGGACCTGGAGACATTGGTCACTGCTTCAGTCAAGAGCCTTATATGCAATTCCTCCACTCTCTTTCGGTCTCTTTTCTACACTCACTTTGTTTCATCTCTAATTGTTCTTATTTGGGTGAGTTTGCATCACTAATGACAAATGCCAGGAGCATTACACAAGATCTATCTCAGCACTAAATGAGATGGGGCTTGTATTTCTCATGAGACACAGTGGAGGTGAAGATCAGAGAGGAACTTCCCTTTGGGGAACATTTAGAGCAGTCAGCCACAGAAATGTGTCATGACACCATCCAGAAAGTAATTTGCCATATTCCTAATGCACTGAGCTGTACCAATGAAGCGACAGTCCTGGCACTGCTCACGGCAAACAGTTGTGTTGCTATAGCCAAATTGAGTGCCACCCTAGAGGTCAGCACAGCAAGCCAGCAGAGAGATTCCTCATCAGACCTGTTCCAAATGCCCAGTAAAATAAGTGGAAGAACTCACTTCAGTGGGCTTTGGGTCACGCTCATGAAGTAGAAGGAAAAACAATGATGCTTCAGCCCTTTACTAAAGTGTGGGCTCTCCTGGGTTAGTTACTGGATACAAGGCACATCTACATGTGCCCCTATGCTGCCGTTGTTAGGGAAGTACTAAATGACAGTGCAGTAACATCCTGTACTGCGCTGTGCCAGCAGCGCATAGTTATTTTTAGCCGCTACATTGCCGTAGCAACATGCTATAGCGAGGAAGTGCATTGCTATGGCAATGTAGCTGCAGAGTCACGGTTTGTACCCACTGATGCTACATCGCTGTAGTGCATTGCTACGGCGACATAGCATCTCGTATAGATGTGCCCACAGTGTGGTACCAGTGCCCTGCTTTTCCCCTGTGCAAAGCTGTTCATATGTTTGGAATGAGGGATTCTGTGGTGTCTGTGGGGATAAATCCTTCCCCCAGATCAAAGAGCATGATGGAAACAACTCCCTGGTGCCTCCTGCACACACTTGTGGCTCTGCTGCCCCATCTTGCTCTTTCCCTCGCATGCCACTCCATGGAAAGGGACAGCTTGAGCAATGCCAACAGTGAACTGTGGGAGTGGCCACAAGACTAGCAAATCTATAGGGCGAAAGGTGCAACAGCATGTGACAGAAGAGCTACTCTCTCATAGGCAAGAACAGCCTCATTTGCTGAGTCTTGAAAGTTGTGAACTGAAACCCTAAGCCCTCAGTGGTCCCAGCACAAACCCTGGTGCCTCCAGCCCAGGGCAGGGAACAGCAAACTTCACCCTAAAATTGTAATGAGGATGTTACAGCAAGCTGAGAAATGGGTCTCTCCTTCCACAAGAAGTCTGTACATTTAAAAAATGTTCCTGTCCCACACTGGGATGAATCCCAGATCTTCTGAAGTACAGAAAGAGGAAAGGTTGATCCATTCCAGACCAGCCAATAGCCTGGTGGTCAGGCACCCACTGGGATGTTGAAAGCTAGTGTTTAATCTCTGGTGTGCCCGGTTCAGATCAGGGTCTTATGCTTTCCAGGTCAGTGCCCTGACTACCAAGCTACTGCAGGGTGACTCTCAGCATTGTCCATAGAAGCTGTTCCAATTTGTGGAAGTAACTGAATATTTCATCAGGACAGGGACTTGATCTTCTGTTTTCCAGACCACAGGAAAACATCAGAACTACAGAGAGTAAGTCTCCTTCCAAACTAGTGAATAGTTTTACAAAATGGAATGGGAGAAAGATAGCACACCCATGGTCAGGTACCTCATTGAGAAGAGTCCCAACCAACTGGGGGGTTAGACTAGATGATCTATTTAAGTCATCTAAATATTTCTGTATATATCTCTCTATTTAGGAGAGAGATAACACACCTATGGTCAGGTACCTCATTGAGAAGAGACCCAACGAACTGGGGGTTAGACTAGATGATCTATTTAGGTCCCTTCTGACCCCAAACTACTATGAAACTCTTGTGAACATTGCTCTGCATGCAATTAAATCAGGGCTTTCAATCCACTGCATGAAAAAAAGGAAACTCTCTAAGCATGAAGATAGCTGCATGACACTTCCATTGGTTCCACTCAGCAGGTGCTGTGTGTGCAGGTATATACTTCATCACAGATCCCCCACATCCCAGATACGTCTGCTAATGGGAACGCTCTCACTCATATTCTATATTTTTAAATCACCTTAACAATGGTGAATTGAATATATATAACACAAATATATCTACTGATATATAGATAGATATAGACATATATCTATAGATAGATAGATATACAATAAAAGCTGTCAGCTGGCATTTTACTAACCAGAATACTCCATTAAGTGGACTTTCCAGCACATGCATCAAGTATTTCTTGAGCAGGACCGGGCTGGGGGGGTGGGGACAGTGCACAGGTACCACCCGGCCAGCCGGACGTTGGATGGGGGGGAGGAGTTTGCATGTGGCAGCTGCTGCCACCATCTACCACCCCGTGCCGCCACCGCTGCATGCAAACCTAGATAACCTGAATTTTTAGATAACCGACATCCCTTTACCGCACTCATGCCAGATAACAAAGCTTTTACTGTGTCTGTGTGTGTGTGTATATATATATATATATATATATATATATATACTGTGACAGGTGTATGTCTTAAGGCCAGTCTCAACGTTGGCCTGCTCACCTGTCTAAGGCAGTCTGCCCACCTGACTCACCTGCCATGCCTTTGATGTCATGAAAAAGTTGTTTCTAGGCGAAAGGCTGCCCGTTCAATGCCCTAATGCCCAGGGTAGACTACACGGCTCCAACCTTCCCTTTTCCATGTCCCATGCCTCGCAGGTGTTATACTAGTAATATCACCTCTGTGCACTCTTCTGGTGCTGGGCCCTCTGGCCCCGTATCTCCATGCCCCTCTGGTGCTGGGCTCTCTGGCACCCATCTCTCTGTGCCTCTTTCTCTGGCACCTGGCTCTCTCTGCGCCTATCACTTGGCTCTTCCCAGATCACATGTCCCTTTCTCCAAGCACTAATGAGGCCTCCAAACCCCCCCTTATAGCCTTATCCTGGTCCACCGGTGCAAACAATAACACAAGCATAAGCCCCTAGGTTATAACATAAACACTAACAATGAAGATAACATTGTGCCCCTTTAAGAGGACAAACTTTGTATAGCATGCCCCCTGGGTATCTGAGGAGCTCTTTCTCCAACCTGAGTTTATATATCCACAAGGCCCTGCTACTTTCCGGTCACCTGACTGCCTGCAGGTGCTGCCCAATTACTCCTTTAGGCTGTTGCCCAGGCAACCTGCAGCTGTGGAGCTCTGTTTGGCCTCCAGATCTCCCTGGCCAGGCTGCTTCAACCTTAAAGGAGCACCTCTGTTCACTCTTCTGGTGCTGGGCCCTCTGGCCCCATATCTCCATGGAGCAGGCACATCTGAAGGAGCAGGCACATCTTAGTGCCCTGCTACCTATATATTTTAATAAATAACATTTTTTTCTACGACCTATTTCCTGCTGTATTGATTTCAAGTAGCAGAAAATGATGATGAGGGGCTCTGCGGATGCAGGGAGAGCAGTGGACATGATATACCTTGACTTTAGTAACACTTTTGATATGGTTGCCCACGATATTTCATAGATTTCATAGATATTAGAGGCTGGAAGGGACCTCATGAGATCATCGAGTCCAGCCCCCCGCCATAGGCAGGAAGTCTGTGTGGATCAAATGATCCCAGCAAGACAAAAATCCAAATGCCTTTTGAATGAGTCCAGAGTAGGTGGTTGCACCATTTCCAGAGGGAGTCTGTTCCAGGCCTTGGACACTTGGACTGTGAAGAAGTTTCTCTTTATGTTTAATCTAAGTCAGCCTTCTAGGAGTTTGTTGCTGTTGGACATTGTTATTCCTTGGGGACCTCTGATGAACAACTGTTCTCCCAGACCCTGATGCATCCCTCTTATGTACTTATAGGCTGCCACCAAGTCACCCCTGAGCCTTCTCTTCTCCAAGCTGAAGAGTTCCATGTCCCTCAACCTCTCCTTGTAAGTTTGCTCTCTTGGCCTTTGATCATATGGGTGGTTCTCCTCTGAACTCTCTCGAGCCTATCCATGACCCTCCTGAACTGGAGGGCCCAAAACTGGACACAGTACTCCAGTTGTGACCTCACCAAGGCCGAGTAAAGCAGGCGGATGGATTCCTAGTTTTGCTAGAGATGTATCGATGGATGCATGCCAGAGTCTGGTTAGCATTGCTGGGCCCGGCATCACATTGGTGGCTCATATTCATCTTGTGGTCAATCTGGATCCCCAAGTCTCTTTTGGTCTTAGTGCTAGCGAGCATAGCACTGCTGAACCTATAACTATGATGCTGGTTGTTCCTCCCATGGTGGAACACCCTACACTTCTCTACATTAAATGCCATCAGATTTTGGTCCGCCCACCTTGCAAGGGTGTCCAGGTCAGTCTGTATCCCCAGCCTGTCTTCTAGTGTGGCTGCCTTCCCCCATAGTTTGGTGTCATCCACGAACTTTATCAGTCCACATCTGATGTCTGAATCCAGATCATTAATGAAGATGTTTAAGAGTACCGGCGCAAGAACTGAGCCCCGAGGGACTCCACTGGTCACCTTGCACCACGTTGATTCATTCCCATCAACTAGTACTCATTGGGTCCAACCTTGGAGCCAGTTCCCCAGCCACTGGACTGTGAGAGGGTCGAGGCCGCAGTTCCCCAGCTTAACCACAAGGACATCATAGGAGACCAAGTCAAAGGCTTTCTTGAAATCCAGATATATAACATCAACCTTGTCTCCCTTATTGAGACAATGCGTCACCTGGTCATAGAAGGTGACGAGGTTGGTCAGGCAAGATCTTCCAGTGACAAAGCCATATTGGCTGGCATTCAGAAGGTTACCTTCTGTTAGCTTATTGCTGATGGATCCCTTGATGATTTTCTCCAGGATCTTTCTAGGGATGGACATCAGACTGACTGGCCTGTAGGTCCCTGGTATCTTCCTTCCTTCCTTTTTTGAAGACTGGGACCACATTGGCTCTTTTCCAGTCTTCTGGCACCTCACCCAGGTGCCACAAATGCTCAAATATCTTTGTCATAGGGCATGCTGTGATGCCTGCCAACTCCTTCAAGACTTTTGGGTGCATTCCATCCAGGCCTGAGGAAATATGAGCATCTAGCCTTTCGAGGTGTTCCTTCACCTGATCAGCGTCAATTATGGGCCCATCTCCCAGTCCCTGGAAGTTTTGCGTTCTGTCTGGCAGTGTGACCCCCTTGGGCGGATGGAAAACTGACTCAAAGTATTCGTTTAGGAGAGTGGCCATTTCTTGGGTGGCAGATGACAGCTGCCCCATTTTATCTCACAGGGGTTCAATGTTGCCTTTGTTCTTTTTCCTACTCCCCACATAGCTGAAGAAGGACTTTTTGTTGCCCTTGATTCCGACTGCTAGTCTGAGTTCAGTTTCTGCCTTGTCTTTTCTGAACTGCTTTCTACAGGTGCGGGCAAGTGTTGAGTAGTCCTCCTTGGGTGATGATTCCCATTTTCCATTTGGTGTAGGCTTCTCTTTTAAGTTTCAGGAGGTCCAACAGTTCCCTGTTTAGCCAAGGGGGCTTTCCGGCCCACTGACTGCATTTCCTGAGGGACAGGATGGACTTCCCTTACGCTTCAAGGATTGAATTCTTAAGGAATAACCATTCCTTATGGACTCCCCTTCCCAAAGGGCCATGGTCTATTAGCACCTGACTGACCAGTCTCCTGAGTTTGTGAAAGTCTGCCTTCCCAAAGTTGGGGATTTCTGTTTTATTGAGGGATTTGTCCATCCTGCGTTGAATGGAGAAGGTGCTCAGTTCTTGGTTGCTGTCACCAAGCTTCCCCTCAATCCTCAGACTGCTCACCAGATCATCCCCTTTGGCCAGAATCAGATCCAGCAGTGCCTCTGCCCTAGTCAGCCCATAGACCTCCTGCATTAGGTAGAGGTCATTAATGCAGGTAAGAAAGCTACGCGACTGGTCAGATTTGGCCTTGTGCTCTTCCCAGAGGATGTTGGGGAAGTTGAAGTCCCCCGTGACAATCATTCTTGCAAGCAAGCTAAGGAAGTACAATGAATGATTTGAATGAGTGGTCTGTAAGGTGGATAGAAAACTGGCTAGATCATCAGGATCAGAAGGTAGTAGTCAATGGCTCAATGTTTACTTGGGAGCTGGTGTCAAGTGGAGTGCTCCAGCAGTTGTTTCTGGGGCCAAAGATGGGATGGAGTGCACCCTCAGCAAGTTCATGGATGACACCAAGCTGGGAGAGTAGTGGATATGCTGAAGGGTAGGCCTAGGATTCAGGGAGACCTTGACAAATTGGAGGATTGGACCAAAAGAAATCTCATGAAGTTCGATAAAGACAAGTACAAAGTCCTGCACATAGGACACAACGATCGCATGCACTGGTACAGGCTGGGGGCCAACTGGCAAAGCGCAGCTCTGCAGAAAAGGACCTGAAGGTTATAGTGGACAAGAAGCTGAATATGAGCCAACAAGAGTACCCTTGTTGTGAAGGCACCTAATGGCATACTGGGCTGCATTAGCAGGAGCATTGCCAGCAGATTGGGGGAAGTGATTATTTCCCTCTATTCTGCACTGGTGAGGCCACATTTGGAGTACTGTGTTCAGTTTTGGGGCCCTACTACAAAAAGAATGTGGACGAATTGGAGAGAGTCCAGTGGAGGGCAACAAAAATGATTAGGGGTGGGGCACATGATTTATGAGGAGAGGATGAGGGAACTGGGCTTATTTATTCTGGAGACGCAAAGACTGAGGAGGGATTTGATAGCAGCCCTCAACTTCCTGAAAGGTGGTTCCAAAAAGGATGGTGCTGGACTGCTCTCAATGGTGGCAGGTGACAGAACAAGGAACAACGGTCTCAGGTTGCAACAAGGAAAGCTTAGGTTAGATATTAGGAAGAATTTTCTCACTAGGAGGGTAGTAAGGCACTTCAACAGGTTACCCAGAGAGGTGGTAGAATATCCATCCTTGGAGGTTTTAAGGCCCAGCTAAACAAAGCCTTGGTTGGGATGATCTAATTGAGGACGGACCTGCTTTGAGCAGGGGGTTGGATTAGATGACATCCTGAGAACCCTAATTTTCTATGATTCTAAAGTAATATACCTATGTGATTTCCTAATGCAGGCAATGTAGTGTAAGTTGTATAGCTTCTGAAAGATGCAGCTACTTCACTATAATTATTATTTACAGTGATATTTCTGAATTACAAAATGCACCCTACAGTTCTGCAGTAAATATGTCAGCTTTTCAAAGCTGAGAACAATTTTGTGAAGAACAAAGCCAACACTCTGTGAATCACTGTTGGATAGTCTCTATCTGGCATACAATGCATTATTTACTAACATTAGCTTTTCTGCATCTCATAGTGTTGATATTTTACACTGAGTTTTGTAATCGTGCCTGTAATTGTTTTGTGCTCCGATTCAGGTAGAAGTTTGAGAGTTAAAAAGAAATCAAAGTGAGATGAGGGGTGAACCATGAGTTTTACATATTGTTTTACTTATTATTGTTGCCATAGGATGAGCAGCCTCAGATAATATATGGTTTTTCTCTGCTTTGTTATGAACAAGATCAGGGACTTCCAGTCTTCAATACAGCATTTCTTAGAGCACAGTTCTTTCTTCTAGGTGCTAAGTACCCTTAGCTCTAGTCTTGTGAAGCCTTACACTCATGCTTACCTTCCAGCATGCAAGTAGTCTCACTGATAGGAGACTAGCCACATGTATGACGTTTTGCACATGCCTCAATGCTTTGCTGGACTAGAGTCTCAGTGTCTTAATCAGGAAAGAACATCATCCAGCTCTTCAGGAGATCATTCCTCAGGAACTCTTAAAGCTCTTCACAAAAGTGGTCAGTATCATTATCCCCATTTTATAGATGAGCAAACTGAGGTTCAGAGGGAAAGTGACTTGTCTAAGGCTACCCAACAGGTCAGTAGCACAGCCATGACTGGAACACAGGCTTTCCAAGTCCCAGTTCAGTGTTTGATCCAGTAGGCACTGCTGCCTCCTCTCCCATATCTCTACGAGAGGCTTAGCATCTAAAAGAACCAGATGTATCTTGTCCGGACTTTCAACTTTTTCCCTTATAGCTCTGCTTGTGCCATTGGTTATCAAATGTATACATGAATTTGATACTCTCTAAACTGTGTGTGGGAAGATTTATCATCCTTTAGGGGTAAAGTAAACTTGTGTTTATGTCATTGCATATATCGAAATCTTTTACACAATTCTACAATATTATCATGCACCCCTGAGCATCTCATCTCCTGTTTTCTGCCCACATGCCCCCTGCCATTCCAGCTCAGTTGACCACTTTAAGAGCCATTTAAAACAAGTTTCCTTCTTTAATATATTCAGTTTCCACCCTGTGACTGGCAGAGACACTCTCAGCCATAGCCTCTTGGCCTGTTATCTGCCCCTTTGTCCTGACAGTAATGCTCCCAACAGAAAAAATTCTCAACATTTTTTAATTGATGTTCAAAAAGCCCTTTTCTATAGCTAGCAGCAGACAGCCAAGAGGTCCCAACCGGCTCCCTCCATGGCTAGCGTTACATGTGGTGCTCTGCCACTACAGTATCACCAGTCTTACGTATTGCACTCGGCAACCAACCATGGCACCTCACCTTCCTGTATCATTAATCAGCAGTATTCTCCTACCACTCGAGACGGGGAGGAAGTAGGAAGATCTGGGTCCACACTGCTCCACAAAGCCCCAGTCCAGAACTTCCTGGCCAGGTGCATTACCACACTGGCCACACCCTGTCACAACTCAACATCTGCCCCATCCCAGATCACTTCTATACGTGGATCCCTCTGACATGATCCACTTCCATTCACTGGCTGAAGTTTTCTGCAGGTGTCTACAACTATCCTGTTAATCTCTGTGGGAGTCACCAAGTGTCTGCTCAGCTCTGTAGATATCCAGCACGAGCTCCCTGAAGCTCTTACTCTCTCACTGGCCTAGTCCTAACTAACTTGCCTTCTCTGGCTTACCTTCATATACAGTACCCAGGGTGGGTGGAGCTAGAAATTGACAGATCTCTCACCCTTAAAGAGACCTTTATGGAATTTAATGGACACCTCAAGTATTGTATTTCAGTGTATAGTCAGGGGATCTATCACACTCCCAAAAAGTTATCCCTGTCTGCAGCTCAGGATGGGTAGAATTTAGCTTACTGTGCTTGGGAATGGCAAAAATATAAATTGCATTAGCTCAGACTCTGTAGGGCCAGGCTTAGGAGCCTCTTATCATGAGAAAGACAAGATTCCTAGCTTCTCACTAGGACATCCAGCCCTCTCTTCTAGCTCTTGAATGATGCAAAGCAAGGGTCCTGAAAGATGTGATATTTTTAGATGCAGAAAAGCTTATTAACGTTCAGATTGGTTGGTTCCCTCTGAGGTCTGTGCTGGAACCACTGGGAGTTCAATACTTCTGAGAATCAAGTCACTTACTTGCGTGTTTGACATCAGGAACCACATTGAAGAATCACACACTAAGTGCAGATATTGTTTCTGTTACAGCATCAGCTGTGCCAGGACTTGTCCCAGGACAACTGGTCTGATTGACGATCAGGAAAAACAGACGTCATCGCTGTCCTGCAGGGTTGGGCCCCTGCAGCTCCTGAGGCTTCAGGGGCTGGATCCTGCAGGGCAGTGGACCAGGTTACCATGCCCCAGCCCAGATTCCCAGCAAGCATGGAAGGTGAAACTCCCATTAGGGTTCCACACTCTGTGCTTGCGGGCAACACCCCATATCAGAGCAATATGTGAGCCCCCACGAAAGTAGCACCTTCCCCAAGCAACTGGAGAGTGCAGGCAGCCCTAACTTTCCCATGGTCTCCCACCTAAAATAACAGATGTTGGCCACGAAAAGGCAGTACAAACATTTACTACAAATTATCGCAACCACAAACTTGCGTACCTGTGGTGCGATGAAGGACACAGACATCTGCTTTACGAAGGACACAAAATCTTTATGGCAGCACACAGGCAACATCTGTTTGCAAAACTACACAAACAGAATTGATGGAGGCCTTGTTACAAACCAGAGTTCTAGCACTGAAAATAAATCTCCTCCTCTGATGGCTATATGAGACAACTGTAGCAGCCACAGCAGCTAACAGAAGGTCAGACAATCCAGTCCTTCACTGAATACCCAGCAAAAGCACTATTTGCTGCTCTCACACAGAGTCTGGACCTGCATTTTACACTCATCCAAAGATGGCATGGATGTCAAGTAGAACAGCTAATGCACTAGAATCATAGGATCATGGAACTCCTCTGAGTAACAAGGCATCTCTGCTTGCTGACTGGAAAATTGAATGTTATAGCATGAAAGCACCTTTGTTACAGAACGGGCTCTCATGCACTGTGCTGTAGCCTGCCAGTGAGGAGCTGGGGGCGGGGCATACTCCTTGCAGTTATTAATTGGAGGCTTCCTCCCATTTGCTTTAAGAACTCTTCCTCACTCCCAATGCCAGAGGCAAAAGCATAGGCCAAAACTCTTGTCTTTGGACTCCTGTGACAAGGCATAGTCTTGACTCAAGAGAATCCCTGGATTTTCACACCCTTTGTTTTGAATGCCCCATGGGCATAGAGCAAGGAAGTGCATGTCTCACCCCTGCAGTTGATAAGCTGGGTCTCTGCCCCTCCCTTGGAACACAAACATCCTCCAATGTTAATGCAGACTCATCAGCAATGAGTAGCAAAGGAGAGCATTTCCTAGGGTTTGCCATGGGTTTTCTGCCTGACTCAAGGTGTGGGGCATTCTTTCCTATCATCATCTCTAGTATACCAATACCGCCACCTACAAGCCATGAGGAGGCTTTTATCTCTCCCCTCTGTTGATGAATTTGAAGAAACTCTTCCTGTTTAGCTTTATCTTTTGTTTTCTTATTTTCTGCCTATTACATTCTCACTGACACCCTGTCACAATTTTAGCTTCTCTCTTTCCTTGGAAGCTTTCTAAGAACTTTTTTCCAACTACTCAGTTGATCTAATAAAAGATATCACATCTGCTCAAAGAACCTTGCCTGTCTATGTCCTTAGACCAAAACGGCTACAGCCAAAAACCCTGTTTAGGTTACAGTGGGTCCTTGGCCAAAGCCAGCAGCAAAAGTAAAACTGATCAGCTCAAATAGCTTGACCAAACATACTTCCAGGGAGGTGATCCTTCCCCTCTATGCAGCGCTGGTCAGGCTGCAGTTGAAGTACTGCACCCAGTTCTGGGCACTGCACTTCAAGAGGGATGTGGCTAACCTTGAGAGGGTCCGGAGGAGGGCCACTCCATGGTCAGGGGGCAGCAGGCCAAGCCCTACGAAGATAAACTAAAGGGCCTGAATCTATTCAGCCTCAACAAGAGAAGACTGAGAGGGGATCTGGTGGCCGTCTATAAACTCACCAGGGGGGACCAGCAGAAAATAGATGAGGCTCTGTTCCCCTGGGCACCACCTGGGATAACAAAGAATAACAGCCATGAATTGACTGAGAGTAGGTTCAGGCTTGATATGAGGAGGCATTACTTTACAGTTAGGGCTGCCATGTTCTGCAATGGGCTCCCAAGGGAGATGGTGCTCTCCCCTACCTTGAGGGTCTTCAAGAGGAGGTTGGATCTGGTGGGGGTATTATGATTTCAGCACTCGTTCCTGCCCAGGGAAGGGGGTCGGACTTGATGATCTGGTCAGGTCCCTTCTGACTCTAGAAACTATGAAACATTGTGGCTAGGGACAGACATCCAAAAAGCCTGAGGCTGAACTGAATCAATCACTGCTGGTTAGTCTAACCTGGCTAGGCTAAACCGGTTTGTAACCACACAGACATCTCCTCTAGACTGAAAAAAATTCAGGCATATGCCTGCAGTGGCTCAGGCTACAAGCCAGGGGGTGCTAGAGCAGCCCTCCCTTCATTTCCACAGTGCTAAGCTGAATGGGGAGCATGGCTAGGCCCCGGCAGGAACACTCTTATTAGAGAAGGTTTCCTCCCCCACCCCTGAGGAGCCCAGCAGAAAATGTTTATCACCCCTAACTCAATGTTTATCAGCACATTAAGAAAACAAAGCCTCTCTCCATTAGTTCATGCTCTTCTTAAACAGCTTTTCCAAGGAACAACATTAAGCTACCTGTTGATTAGCTCCAAAAAGCCAGTCTGCCTTTGATGTCTCCCACAGCACAGACTGTAGCCAGCATGTGGTCTGCTAGCTAATGCTGAGGTATCCGTGTAAGGCAGAGGGGTGGGGAGAATAATCCCTGCTTAGCAGGGAGAAACCAGGCAGATGCCTGCAGTCTCTGCCAGAGCTCCAGCCAGGGAGAAGAAGGGAGGGGCCAGCCCTGCTGTGGAGCAGAGAGCCCCACCCAGCCCAGAGAGCATGCTGGGATGCTGGGGGTATCTGGTTTAATTTAAACCGGCAAAGGGTCTGGAACAGACATTGCATAAACCAGTTTAAGCCAGATCAGTTAAGTCAATTCAACCAGGTTTATCTCAAACCCATTTCAGCCATTTTCAAACTGGTTTATGTGCACTGAACATCTGTTCTGTTATAGGTTTAAACCAATTTCTGATCACTTAAACCAGTTTATGTGTATTGTCTGTCCCTAGCCTCTATATCTAACAAACAGGAGTTTGCTGCCACAAAGCCAGATGGCCCCTACATGGAGGAAGCACATAAGAAGGCTCTTCCATAGAGAAGGTCTGTGTGCAGCAGAATCCTGCCTCCTCTTTGGTACTATGCCAAGCCTGCAGCACCCATTAACACAAATGAAAGTTCTCACCTCTGTACCCAGGGTTATTTCTGTACTTTTAGCCAATGTCTGTTTAACGTTTACAGCCCTGTAGTTAAGACACACCCACAGAAGGACCGAAGCCTATTAGGCCAAAGAGGTCCTCAGACCATATGTCCACTTCCTCCCTAAGTGCTTTGATAGGATTCAAACCCATTTCCCTGCACTAGAAAGAGGTGCCTAGTGAAGGTACTAACATGCAGGGAAGCATCTGGGGTTGTGAATCCCAATCAGAGTTAAGTACCTACCTCAGAGTTAGGCAACTGAAGCCAAAAGGTGAGCAAAGCCAAAGATATGTGCCCTGTGCTGGCTTTAACCTGCTTTCTTGATAGGTAAGAGTACCTTTTCCCACCCTCCCTATTAATCTCCAAACTCCCTAATAAAAAACTGAGAGAATTGTATGAAACAAAGTGAAGGACTCAAAACCCAGAAGCATGTAACCAGTCCTCTAAAATTTTCTCTCTTGAAAATAGAGGATAGCATCAACCATCTTTTGACTTTCATTTTTCTTGCTCTACTACCTAGGAGCTCTTCGATGATATCTTTCAGATCAGACGTCTCTCCCCAGAACTAGGCTTTCATGTGAAGTTAAAGCAAGACTTCCTAAGTGGAATAGAGCCCTCAGAATAAAGAATGAAGACAGAATAAAGATGGTCTTTCTAAGCTTCATTTCTGAAAAACAACTTTACACTTGCAATAGATGCAGGCAAGTTTAATAGTGTCCTCAATTAGATGCAGGTTTGGGAAATAAAAGCCCTTTTCTTTGCACAGAAACTCCAGCATGGCTTTTGGGAGAGTTCCAGGTTTTAGCCATCTCCCAGGAGTTTGCAATTAATTGTAAAGTTCCAAGACATTTATGTTACAGGGTGTATCTTTATCAGAGGCCCATCTTCTAATCCTTGGCTTAAAACAATACATTGCTGTTGCAATTCTTTGAGGGATATCCTTGCTGTTTTTCCTTCAGACCTAGTGGAAGAAACAAAACCTCTTTACTTTTAGAAACAGCAGTACTGCAGTAGCATAACAATTGGTGGGGAAGCAGGGCACAAGCCCCAGGTGCTGACTCGGGGTGGAGGACAGACACCAGAATGAAGCTAGGAGGTGCTTTACCCTCCTGTCTGCCTGATCCCTCCACCTCCTTCACACCCTACACATTCCTTGCAGTGGCTTGGCTTCCACAGTGGGGAAGGCAGAGCCACAGTGGCTGTGCAATATATTTGAGGAGAGGGACAATGCAAAAACACAAGAAAACAATTCTTGTTACTAATAGATTGCTTAATACACTCCAGAGTAGGACTAGGAACATGTCCAAGGTAGTAAAAAGTAATTATGTCTATGTCAGTTTCTAAATTGCTTTAAGAAATATGCAAATAACAAATAAAAGCATTAAAATGTTCTTGGTTATTGGTTGAGAAAATTTAGGGGAAACAAACTTCACCCTCTTAGACTTGTATTTATTCTTTATCAGAGTTGTCATTAGTAAAGTACCTCAAACATTCTAATTATTACCTTGGCTCTTACTTCCTTGGAAAGACAAACAGAAAACAAACAGCAGGATAGTGGAGGGGGAGGGGTAAGAGGGTCAGGAGGATTTTGTTTAAGAATTCTTCCCTAAGTCTTGGAAATAACTGGATAGAAAAAAGAAAAATGTGATTCAGAATGAAAATATGGCCATCCGAACAGAGACAAAAACAACTTGGGGCTTTGTTGTTTGATTGAAAGCAAACTTCTGGCTACTACTGGCAATAAATTATGGAATTGTGAACTCCAAGGGCTGTAAGAGATCTCAGATTTGTTGAACTCTCTGCAACTTCAATTTCCACTCATCAGATAAGGTCAGGATTCCTAGGTGTGAATACTGTTAAGATGCTACTTATATAGACGGTTTGTCTAATTGTGTCTTCTGCAGGTGTGATTGACAGGGAGCTTACAGCCAGTCAGGACTTGTTTGCATATTGTCAGCTACTGGCTGTTTTGGTTTTTTTTTATGACAGATAGTGTAATTGTGACCCAGTTCATCCTTGGTGCAACATGGTTGAAAGCAGTGTCAAAAGCCCTTGACAACTTGGCTAGGGACAAACATTCAAAAATCCAGAGCCTGAATTGATTCAATCTTTACACTTTAGTCTAACCTGGCTAGGCTAAATAACTTTGTAGTCATGCAGACATCCCAGAAACGCAGGCACATGCCTGCAGTGGCTCAGGCTAAAAGCCAGGGAATGCTAGAGCAGCCCTCCCTCTCCTTTCACAGGGATGAGCTGAGGAGAAGGGCCAGGCTCCAGCAGAATTAGGGAGGGATTTCCCCTCTCCTTGATAACAGAGCATTTATCAGCTCTGTTATCAGCATTTATCACCCCATCAGAATACAAACAGCCTCTCTCATTAGTTCAAACTGTTCTTAAACAAAGAAGGAACTGAGGGACATTACCAGCTGAGCTTTGAGTAACTCCAAAAAGCCCTAAACTGACACTGCTGTCTGCCACAGCATGGACTGTAGCCAGCATGTAGTCTGCTAGCTAATGCTGAGGTGTCTGCGTAAGGCAGAGGGACGGGGATCGCTGCTTAGCAGGGAGTTGGGAGTGGAGGGAAAGAGCAGCAGAAAGCCAGGTAGACACTCTGTGCCTGCAAGTCTCTACTGGAGCTGCAGCCAGGGAGCAGAGGGGAGGGGCCAGCCCTGCTGTGGAGCAGAGAGCCCCACCCAGCCCAGAGAGCATGCCAGGATGCTGGGGGAGTCTGATTTAGCTTAAACCAGAAAGGGGTCTGGAACATAAACTGGTTTGATCCAAAATCAGTTAAGTCTGATACTACATTCAGCCAGGTTTATCTCAAACCGGTTTCAGCCATTTTCAAACTGGTTTATGTGCACTGAACATTTGTTCTGTTCCTGGTTTAAACCAGTTTCTGATCACTTAAACCTGTTTATGTATAAACCTAGCCTTTATGTAATGAGATAAGTGATGATGGCTCCAGTATTGTTATTTCTAAAAGTCGAAACCAAAACAGTTTACTCCTTGTTCATACTGGAAAAAAAAATTAGGGGATCCAGCAAACACTTAGAAACATTGGTTACAAAATATCACACCACCTTCCCTGCTTCCAAAAACTTTACAGATGCTGAGATACTTAATCACAGTTCACATTTTGCAAAGATGATATTGCTTTTATTTCAGAGCAAATATAAATCAGTTAGAACCATCACATTGTCAAACTCAAAGACATCTTGTTAGATAGAATCAAGACAGAGTTTCCATTACAAAAGCATTGGATTGTATTTTTTTCCACCTCATAGGGCTACCCACACAATCCCTCGAAAAAAACGACCTGTAGGTATGTCACAGGTGTATTCCTCTGACATATCAGTTATCAACTGACAGCAGCTTGGATGACTCAATGCCAGTCTGAACTGGTGTGGCACCTTCTGACTTTAATGCTTTATTTTCTATTCAGATACAAATAATCCAAATGTTTGGACAACACAAAAATGCATCTTTTGTACTGGAAGATCTGAAATAGGAACAATCCTTTCCTTGGATAACATTAGGTAACAAGTGAGGACAGAGGGGCGCCAATTATTAAATTCCATGATTTTGGGGTACAGAAGCTATAATAGTATTCTAAGAAATTTGTTAGTCCCCCTACTGCTTCTTAAAGCAAAGAAATAGGAATTCTACTCTTTTTTCCCTTGTTAATGTTTTATAGATAATGCCAGTGGATCAGTTGCTCCTTCATACAATCATGAAATGCCTTCAACCTGTCCCAAAGGTTTCAGAAGGGAATAAAGGAAAAACTGTATTTACTCAAATATAAGATTACCTTGAATAAAAGATTACCCCAAATAATTAGATTCTATATATGGAAAAAATAGAAATTTGTTATAATTTCCAGGTATGGGATCTGATTATTGGAGATTTGCCTTGAATTTCCACCCTCCCACTGCTACAGCAGGGAAAATAAATCTGGGGGAATCAGCTAGCCCCCTTGTCCTCTGCCCCCTCAACTTCTTCCCCTTTTTCTTACTGTCAGACCCTGCTTTCCATGAGCACATTGAAATGAAGGGTAAATTTGAAAAAAACTGACTTGGAAATAAATATGCCTATAGAAATTTGCCTATAAGGGTACCCATAGACTTAGTTCATCCAGAATTGATGCATTTTACTTTTTGTGAAACTGCTGCAAGCTTTAGCACAGGTACTCCATAAATACATTTCTAAGCAGCACTTTTGTACCTATTTATATATAGTACAAATTATGCATGATGTTAGTCTAAAGCCAAAATGTTCATAATTTACCATATAGTTCATAGATTGTAGAGTCGGAAGGGACCACAATGGATCATCGTGTCTGACCCCTGGCAGTAAAGAGGACCAAGGTCAGATGACCTCAGCCAGGTGACTATCAAGCCTCCTCTTGAAGACTAAACTTTGGGGTCCACACCTGAGGACAGAAGGGCAATCCAGGTTGACCTCGACAGGCTCAAGAAATGGGCAGAGGAGAGCCTGATGGCATTTAACACTGGAAAATGCAAGGTTCTGCACCTTGGGAGGAAAAGCCCTCAGCATACTTATAGGCTCGGCAATGCTACACTGGCTAGCACTTCAGATGAAAGGGACTTGGGGGTCATGACTGACCACAAGATGAACGTGAGCCTTCAGTGTGATGCTGCAGCTAGTAAAGCAAGCAAAACACTGGCTTGCATCCATAGATGCTTCTCGAAAAAATCCCAGGATGTCATTCTCCCCTTGTACTCGGCCTTGGTGAGGCTGCAGCTGGAGTACTGCATGCAGTTTTGGGCTCCACAATTCAAAAAGCATGTGGAGAAGCTTCAGAGAGTCCAGAGGAGAGCCACGCGCATGATAAGAGGTCAGGAAAACAGACCTTACAATGAGAGGCTGAGAGCTATGGGACTCTTTAGCCTGGAAAAGCGCAGGCTCAGGGGTGATCTGGTGGCCACCTATAAGTTTATCAGGGGTGCTCATCAGGATCTGGGGGAATGTCTGTTCACCAGAGTGCCCCAAGGGATGACAAGATCGAACGGTCACAAACTCCTCTGTGACCAGTTCAGACCAAACATAAGGAAGAACTTCTTTACTGTCTGATCCCGCAAGGTTTGGAATAGACTGCTGCCAGAGGTGGTTCAAGCACCCACGTTGAACACCTTCAAGAGACATTTGGATGTCTATCTTGCTGGAATCCTATGACCCCAGCTGACTTCCTGCTCTTTGGGCAGGGGGCTGGACTTGATGATCTTCTGAGGTCCCTTCCAGCCTTAATGTCTATGAATCTATGAAAACCTCCAAGTTGAAAGTTCAGTGGACTGGACCCCACCTGAGTCAACATGGTGACCCCACAGCTCAGCACTGCTCAGTATTTGTGTATACTCCAAATACCCTTTACAAAGGAGCCATGTGCTAATTAGCCCCTCATTCATGACTAGAACCAGATGTTTTTGTCACAAGTCTTGTGATCCTCCAATAAATTATATGCAGATGAGGTGCAGGGCAACTTGATTCAGGTCCATCTTAGGGAGAGCAGATCCACACTAATCATATGTGACAGGCTGAGAGGAGGTGATGGGGGCCCCATTTGGTGGTATTTGACAGACAGTCTGGTGAAGAAACAGATATCATTGAAAATGGGAAAGAAAGGCACAGTTCAGCTGTGGGAGAGAAAAAGAAGTAAAAATGTATGCAGTGTAATGGCTCACCATGATCTGGAAAAGATTCAGCACTGAGGGGGACTGAGTGCAATGGGCAGTACCGTAAGTCTATCTCCGATAGGTTGCACTAGTCTATCCTTGCATTGAGGGCCTTATCAATGCCTTAAAGGAAAAGAAAGTGATTGGCAGAGTGCTGGGATGTAAGCAGTAGAAGAGGGAGGCCTGAAACTCAAAACTATAGGAGTGGTGGCACGTAACCATGAGGTGGAAAAAGAAATGAAGAATGGGAATGAAGGGCCAAAGACAAATGGAGAGTGGACAAAAGTGGGCAAACAGGGACAGAAGTTGGTGAAAGGAAAGGCAGGAATGACAGCAAAAGCAGTGAACCACAGCAGTGACAGAAAAGCCAATAGCAGGGTAAAGACAGGAGTGAAGGTGAGTGGGAGACAGAGCAGAGGCAGCAGGATAAGGGACATTGGGTGAGAAGCAGGGAATGACAGAGGTACAACAGCATGCTGGGCCACTGGAAGTGGCATAGTGGGAAGACATGGAAAATGAAAGGATAGATGGCAGAGAAGATCAGAGCCTGCAGATAAAGGTAATATTAGTTGGCAACAAATGGATATAGAAACAACGATGAACAGATATGACTTTTTGGAAAAAGAACTGCTTGAGATACTGGAGGTATAGGCAGAGCACCTAATCAGCTTGATCAACCTCCAAAACTGAAAATCCTACTGGAATGCAGAAGTGTTATGAACATTTCTGGAAGAGATATGCAGAGGAATGTGGAAGGGAAGAATTAAAAAAGTTAAAAATTCATAGCAGGAGAAAAGTCTAGTGAGAGGGCGATTGTAGTATGAATGTATACAGATTTCTTAGAAAGGTGGATGGAACAATACATTCAAAGAGAAACATGGGTAGAGAAAGTGCAGGATAAATATGGTATCTGGACAGGAGCATGGCAGGCATGAGTAGTGTTAAAATTGTTAAAAGTGAATGAGTGGCACCCACGTGGGCAGCACCTCCCATCTGTGATGCAGCTAGGGCCAAACCAGGAATTTCATGTACCACGGGCAATCAAAACCATGAAACAAGTGCAGAAAGGAGGGGCACCTGTCTGCACATTGCTTCTACACAGTGTGTTTCAGGTGTGAAGGGAAGGGGCAGAGAGCAGCAGAGTGCTAGGAGTTCCGAAAATGTACTAGCTGTGGGGAGTTGGGTTACTTACATCACAGGTGTCCCAATGCCTATGTCAGTAAGGTCAGACCCCCTGAGGAACAGCATGAACCAGAAAGGGACAACAGAGGAGAAAAGGAGAGTAAGAGTGAGGCAGAAATGGTGGAAGAGACCCCACAGGCAGGAGGAACAGAGAAGGGGAGAGAGACATCTGTAACTGAGGTGGCTCAAGGGAGTGGGGAACAGCAGATAGCCCAGGCATGGAGGTAGGGGAGGGGAAGAAAGCAGCAACCAAACAAGCAGAAGAAATGGAGGTGGAGCAAGTAAAAGAGTCGGGGGGGGGGGGGGGGGAAAGAAAATGTAGGGGTTAAAAAAAAATTAAGAAAAAGAAACCTGATAAAGAGGGAGAAAAGTTGGAGTCAGAGCTGAAGAGCAGCTTCCCCTACCCCCCCATTTAAAGCCTCTGAGCTCCAGCCTGGAGTGGAAAGCGGGAGGTGGGAAATGGTGGAGAGGTGAGAAAGTGGAAGGCTTCCTGTCTATTTGTAACTCTCATACCATGTGCCCAAGGCCCACATGGCTAACAAGTAACCCCGTGTGGGGCTAATGAGTGAGTGGTATAACTAAATTCTTGGGACAACTAATAACAAAAACAGAATAAGAGTGTCGTGTGAGTCAAAGGGTCAAAACGAGAAAATAAGTACACCTGAGGGAGACACCAAGCAGAGCCCCCTGGGCTGCCCACCGTTCTTTCAAAGGCATCCAAGGACACTTCCCACTGGTGCTCTGCCCCGACACGTGCCCAGACAAGCGAGAGGAAAGCGGCCCTGCAGTCTCCGGGCACTTCCTGGACAGAGCCTCCCTCCTGGTCAAGTACAGGGCCAAGAAGAGGTTGACCAGGAGGTCCCAGGACTTGGTGGGGCTGTGGATGGGGTGACCAAAAACAAACAGGTGAGGGGTGAAATTCAATCAGAGCCTCAGGAGGAAGTTTTGGAGGTGGAGGTGGAGGGGCTGCAGCCTGGTGCACTCAAGGTGGAAGGCTTCCTGAGAGCAAAAGCAATTAAGCAGCTTGCAAAAGTAACCAGCATGTGAGCAGGGGAGGGGATGGAGTTGACTATAGTAAGCAGCAGTACTGACAAACTTGAAAGGGAGAGGTACACTCAGTTAAAACAAGCACAGTAGCACTGATAGTAATATCAGTTAATGTCAGGAGTGTCTTAACAAGGAAAAGATGGGAAAAGATTTAACCATTGTTAAAACAATTAAGGACAGACAATCTGCCTACAAGAGTGCGGTTGGGGGTGTGGGGGAGGGAGTATAAATGCTTTGAGAAAAAGTGGAGAAGATGAGGACCATTTTGGTGGTCAGGTACAAATGATAACAAAGCAGCAGGTGTAGCAATACTTAAAAAAAAAATCCAGAGTTGAGACTAAAGCAGGTGGAAGATATCATCAGTGGCAGACTACAATGAATGATACTCTCATTTGGGGGAGCAGAATTAGAAATATTCAATGTATATGCACCAGAGTGGGAAGGAAGGAAGGCTCTAATCAGAAAACCAGTCAGAGGGAGACCACAGAAAATAGCTGAGCATTTCAATTGTATAATAGAAGCAGGTGACAGAACGGGAAGGAGGAGGTGGAACACTAGACAGTTCATCCAGATTGTTAACACAAATAATAAGAGTCATTAATAGATATGTGGGCAGGGAAGAGAGCCTTCACTAGAGCAGACCCCAGTGGAAAGAGGCAATCAAACACTGTGTTTTTTGTGTTTTTACCCAAAGAAATAGAGATAAGAAAACAAGAAACCTTAAGCATGGCATTTAGTGATCACCAGATGCTGAAGGTGGAAATGAGTCTTGGTAAGAGACCTAAGAGGGTCAGAGGGGACAGATGGGAGGGGCAGGGAGTTTCAGGTGGTTACTGAGGTAATAGGGTTTCCTTTTTTTTTTTTTTTTTAAAAGAGAGGTTAATTGACATTCATGGGTTCTGTATGAAGAAACAGAATTCTGTGAGCGGCTCTTTGTGGGAAGTTGATGTATGTTGTTTACGGGTTTAATATATATAGTTGTATGTTTTTGCTCTATAGTTGTTTTGCTATATGAAGGCTTGGTAAAACAAAGATGCTCACTATGTGAAGCTTTGTAAGTGAAGAGTGATAAGTGTGTTTTTAATAACATTTGAAACAATAATAAAAAAGGTTCCCATCAGTATGTTTGCCCAATATGGGTCATGTGTTGTATAGTCAGCTCAGGGTTGGTTGCATTTAATCAACTTCATAGCTGGTTTCTATTACCAAACACATGCTGCTTTTGACAGCAGTTTAATGATAGACAATGTATTTAATGAAGTTTCCTTGTATGCAAATATAAGACAAGGAGCTTTTTCCCCCCATGCTGATTAGAGGAAAAAACTCATCTTATATTTGAGTAAATATGGTACTAGACAATTTGCATTGTAAGTGAGTACTTTTAGACTCATGCAATAAGCAACCTATCCATTCTGCTGCCATAGGGACTGGTGATCATGATCAGTAATCCTAGTGTAAGTAGACTCCAAAGTGGCCCAAAGGAGAAGCAGATGAAAGCCAGTGGGAGTAGGGCGCTTACATCCTCCTCCATCATATCTATAGAAATCTTTGCCTTAACATTTCTCTGGTCTTACCTAATGTGTAGACAAAATGAGAGACGTGTGTGCACAACACTTTAAAGTGGGCTAAATGCTTTTGCACCACTTTAATGGTGTCAGTGTTTGCATGCCTTGGTGGCGTATTGTGCATTAATTGCAGCCGCTGTAGGCAATTTGGCGGTGTATGCGCCTTAAATGACTTAGGGCACAGCAAACTAAAACTCCCTCAAGGAGTTTTAGTTTGCCGCCCCTACATTCAGGGAGCGAAGCACCGGGCTCTGTGCAGCTCGGTGGGTCTGCAGGAAGCCCTGCAGGCAGCCTGGCAGCAGCCTGGGGAAAACAGGCTCCACCCAAGAAAAGCGGCAAGCCTGATCTTTTTTTTTCCCCCCTCCCTGGAGCCTGCCTGAGCTGCGTGGGGGCCCGCTGCTTCCCTCTGCAGCTGCGGTGCCCCCCAAGACCGCCCAAGCCAGGTGCCTGTGGGCAGGTGCTGCCATGGGGGGAAGCACTAGCACTCCCTGCAGCCCAGGGACCACTCCACCCACTGGCAGCTCACTCCCCCCTCCCTGACAGAGAGGCAGGTAAGTCAGCGAGGTTTGTACATGACACAGGGGTTTAAATCAGCCCTAAATTGAAGCGGTTCTTTTTAAAACCCACCGCTTCAATTTAGGGCCCCCATTTCATCTACACACACCCTTACTTTCCTGAGGCCTGATTCTGTAGACTACTGAGAAACATTACCTGTGGGAGCTGCAGAAATTCAAGTGAAAATCAGGTTGCTTATTTCTGTGCCAAATACAGATTCTGTGTACAACAGGTTTGCAGATTTTAGCCGCTAAATCTGACACTTCCAAGAGTAAAAGCAGAACAGGTCTGGTTGTTCCCAGCTCCATGCCTTGGAAAACACTACAAGCCAGATCTGACTCCATCTATGAGCCTACATCCACCTCAGCATCCAAGTATACCCAAGCACTAACTGTAGTCCCTGGAAATCCATTAATCTCCTTTCATAACAACCTGTTACCCTTAACACCAGTCACACAAAAAAGCAGCAGGGAAGAGAAAGAGGAGGAGGACCCACCTACCTTTTAATGGATTTTCACGGCTGAGCAGGTAAAAGAGAATCACACTGAGGAACCTAAGTTCACTTGAAGTCCACTCTCTGCTAGTCTGGCAGCACTTTGCACTGACTGCATAATCATTTGTGTACATAATGGTACACAATAGTGGAGAAACAAGGTCCAATGTGTTTCACAGCAGTAGCAATGCATGCCAGTAGACAAAATCCCTTTCCAAAGAAAGTGACACTATTATAGGAGCTTAGCTTTTTGCTGTTTGTCAGCAATGACCAGTTATTTGTGATGCTGTAAGTCTGCTCTACTTACCTGTTTGCTTATGATTATTAGTTTTACAGAACCAACAAAACATTTTTCCTTACACAGCATTTGCTTTCCTGTAGTCAGCAAAATATGGAAAAGTGATGTAAACATGAGAGAAGGTACAATGCTTTGAGATATGCAATTTCTTTTGTTAATGCCAACAATATGCTGTACTCTGAGAGATTATGTCAAGTCACACTGCGCCTTTTAAAAAGAAATAAAACAATATACAAAAGTCCTGTTGCTACAGCTATCAATCACACTTGACGTACTAAGGGACTGATCATATATGGAGTCCTGAGCATCTGCAATTCCCCCATCAGCCAAACAGGAGCTGAGGTTGCTCAGACATCACAGAATTGGGTCCTCAGGTTACCAAAACACAGAAGGGAGCAGATGTTTTCCACAGCCTGCAAGGAATATAGGCAGCAGCATGGGGTAGATGTTTCCCCTGCTAAAGCTAATGCTACTCTCTCTTTCAAGGTCTAGGGAATGATTTTCTCAAAACTAAAGCAACATTTAACCCTGCACGCAAATATTTAAAAGAGAGAAGCAAAACTATATTATAGAACTCACTGATATTAAGTAGACCCTCAAAACCAACATCTTTTTAGAAACCTAGACAGTAGACCTGCAATATGTGCACGTGGCAGTCTTGCAAAAATAAAGCAAATTTCTGTTTACAATATACTTGGTTTCAAATAAGTATTGGACTTGAGCTCTGATTTAAAAGCATAACATGATCCTATTATGCAAAGGATTCGGCAACTTCTTCAATGTGTCTTCAACTTTATAACTAGGTCACAGCTCTGTGATATACTGACAGCCGACAGCCATGTCACTTCTACAGGAGTGGTGGCTGCACAAGATGCACAACCATTTTCTATAACCCCTAACATGAGTACAGGTCTCCTATCATTCATTAAGGACCTGATAACACTTCCATTTAAATCAATGCAAGTTTTCCTAATTACTTTAAAGGGCAATTGAATTGAGGCCTAGGAGTTTAGGGCAAAATTTTTTAATGCAACTAGTAATTTTGAGGGCCTCTCTGTTTTGGTAAGACACTGAGAGACAACCAGAAAAGGAACCAGAGACATTTAAAAGAGGCCTCAAATTTCAGATCACACCAATTGTTAAATTGCTGACATCAGGCCCTGTTAAGGTGTCTCAAAATCTAGGCACGCAAAAACACTGGTTCGTATTTTAAAAAATGTTGTCCCTAACTTTTAAAAATGAGTGACTTGAAAAGCTGTCCTTCCGGGGATGCTGTAACTGCTCTTGTTTGTTCCTTGTTTGATGAATCCAAGGATTACCCCTAGCCGTCTCTACAGATCCAGTGTAATTTACAGTGTTATGGAAAAATAACAGTATTTATGATATACCGAACAGATAGAGAAATCTAAGAACAGCTCACAAGAAAATAAAATTTGTATTGTAAGTGTGAAAGAAAACATAGGCACTTCTGCTTCAAGAGTTATCAGTCTTTGATTATAGCGCCCGAGCTCCAAGGCATATTTGTTAAGGACAAAAATCCACAATAGCCCAGTTCATCTATGATAGAGGAAATATAGTTTTCAAATGTTTGTATATCAATCTGGCCTCCAAAAATTGCCCCAGCTGACAGCAGGAAACAAACAACAACCACCACTGAAAGCTGCCACAACCCAAGTATACACGGTCCAAACGTGATTGAAGAAAGCTGTGGGATCTTCCATCAAGGCCTGCTGCTTGCTTTTCAACCAAACAGAAAAAAAAAGTGTCAAGTGCAATTTTTCTTCAGGAAATATTTAATATATCTGCCTCTCTTTCTCCTCGTTCCACCTTTTTTTTTTTTTTTTTAATAGTAACTTACTTTCTTCACAATGCACTAAAGCTACCGGGCTACTGGGAATTTTAATTCTTGTCCAGTTTAATGTGGCAGTTGTCAAGAAAAATGTGTGCTAAAAGGCACTGTGTATTTAACTGATTTCCTCACCTTTGTCACATTCCTGTTTATGCAGCAATCTATTGTCTCAGTAATATAATATATATTAACACACACTTGGAAAAGATCTCTCAATAACAGTTTGTTTTTTGTTTTTTTTTCAGTAGCAGCTGCCTTGATAAGAATCAAAGCAAATCATCAGCAGGGCATCATCTTTTCTGATCATCTATGGAAGTCTGGGTACTGAAATAAGTTTCTGTAGTTCACCAACTGTTCTTGTACAGCAGACTGAGCCCATGGATGGTGGCTGGCAGTAGAGGGCAGGCTCATTGGTAGGAGCTGAGAGGGCCAAACTTTCTGGAAGCCTGAGTAAATGAGACAAAAGTGAAATTTTCACAGTGGTCAAGTTTGACTTTTTTTGCCAGTTTTGGGACAACTCCCCTTAGGGAGCGGAGTCCCATCCTCTGCTCCTCATACCACACATTTCCCATTCCGCTAATCTCCTTCCGGGCAGTCAGGTAGAAAGGAGACTTGGCTTCCATCTGGCTCGGTGGTCGGTGTATGTACATGTACTTATAGAGGAGGCAGTATGGGCAGAGCTTGTGCCCTTTGGAGTGCTCGTGGTATATCTGGCCATAACACACTTTGTTTGAGCTCAACCTGTTCTCTCGCTTTACGCTGTCTGTTCTGGCAAAAAATGGCCTGTTTTGTGAATCCTTGAGCAACTCAATATCACCAAACATTAAGTCTGCATGTTCCTGTAATGTTCTCATGTTCAGGTACTGGCTGTTGTATTTCACCACCGTGGACAATAGGGCCACGGGATTATCGTCACCCAAGCATCCTGTCCTCCACATCTCTTCTTCATCTGAAAGGGAGAAATAGACAATGTTGCGAGAGCGAGCACCAGACATCCCGGCCTTGCTGAGCACCCGGAGCTTCTCCTTGAGCTTCTTGGTGGAGGAGCTAAAGGTGCTGCTGGTGATGGAAAATCCCACACCAGCGTTCTTCAGGATCCGGTCCAGCCCCCGACGTATGGCATGCAGGGAGGTGGCCAGAAAATCTGACCCATCTGTTTTTTTCACTGTGATGTAGAAGTCCTCAAGCAGTTCATTCAGCTTCATAGCTGGAATCTGGAACCAGAGAAACATATATCATCACAGTCTATACATGATATACAGTTCATGTATTCACATGTTTTGATTTGGATCCATATAACTCTGAACCTCAGTGGTGGTCAGCTCTAGGGTTTAGGTCTGAGCCATGATAGACACAGGCTGACAATTAACTTCAGTTCCAGCTCTGGGTCCAGACCCAAACTTCCCCAAAGTTTAGCAATGTTCAGATCCAAGTTCAGGTCCACTTCTGTTCTATAGCCATCAAGACAGCACAAGTCAGTAAACATGCTCTTCTGCATCATGAAACTCTCAAGGGCCTATTTTGTGGAGAGGTAAAATACTCATCATGCTTTCTGCTTCCCCAAAAGATTGTTACTGCATAACCTTGTAGTCTTAGAATGAGGCTGCATATATGCAGTATTTCAATCTAGTTACTGTAACAATGCCAATGGAAAGTGAGGCTGGGTGGAGATAAAAGGAAATTTAAGATAAACTTTGTTATGGATGATACCAAGGACATTGCTTGGGAGAGATGAGGATCTGGCTGGTATTATGGGTCCAAAAGTAGTGGGAGGAGACAGATCTGATCCATTTGGATGTTGGGTGGCATGAGAGTTATCATGGAAAGTTTCCTTCTAGGACGCAGAACCCATCTGCCCCCCCTCCCCACCGAAGTGAGTGGGAGCTGTACATCGTTTGGGTTAGGATTCTGACCAGTATGAACATATGCTGATGCTTGAACAGCATCCCTTCTACTCTGTACTTTTCCCTATTCAGCACCAGCTGTGGAAACTTTCCATTTCTCCTTTCCACTGAGATATACTTACAGACTCCATAAATCTCTTAATTAAAAGGAAGGCATTAAGCTGGTTATAATGAGCTGTTCCAATAACAGAAGAAGGGCTGTACAATACTGCCTCTGAGTCCCAGAACCTGGGAATTAAGGAATATTCCCAACCTTTATTTGCAATCACAAGCACTTATTTGGCTGCAGCAGGTCATGCTTGTTGTTTTAATTTGTTAACTTGCAGACGTCGGTTTTGTTCCAAAGTTATCCTTTCTACGTTCACATCACAAACACAGCTGCTTATTATACAAACAGTGGCAAGGCCCAAAAGCAATAGCTTTCCTAACGTTGGAGCCTTCAAACCTTAAAATACACATTCCCTGACATCGCAGGGCAAAGCCAGGTGACCAGTGTGTGGCATTCCAATGACTTCCCTGGACTCACATGACATTTCTGAAATCTTTAGCATATTACCACAAGCAAATTTCTCTCAAACAAAAGCACCCTAAGATCTCATTTTACCATAGTCAAGGCACAGCTACTGTAAGATAGGCTTTCTACCCAGGGGCACATCTAGAGGGGATGCAGTCCCCCTTACCCCCCCCATGGGCAACTGGTGCCACCTTAGTCAGGGAGGTACATGCCCCCCAAAGACCGGTCAGTGACCAGGAGGGGTGGTCCCCCACAGCCAATCTGGCCACAGGAAGCAGCTCCCACTCCCCGGCCCACGCTCGCAGGGGGGGCACCAGCGCTCCCACCTGCCCCTGCTGCCCATTGCCTAACTGGGGAGTGCTGGCTGTCAGGGGGTGCACCAGTGCTTTCAGGGGGTGTGCGTGCACCCCCATGCACCCCTACGTGTCACCACTGCCCCCCTCCTCCTTGATTCCTAGCCTACTCAAAGTTTAAAACCAAATGCCTGGCAGCAGCAGCAGCAGCATTTCTCGTCAAGCAACAGTAAGGGTGTCAATGGCCATCACAGCTCATTAGAATCTATCTGATTCCTTCTAAGCACTTCACTCCACAGGTATTAACAACCCTCTCTTTTTTAATGGTCTGGATGTTCCACTAATCAAGCTAGCCTTCTTTGGAAATTCTGCTGTCAGTTAGCTGCTCCTGATAATGTAGCTCCTATTCAACAGCATTGCCAACTGTTTTTTAACTCTGGTTAAAGAAACATTAACTCAGGTCTCGAAATAACTTTAAGTGAAGCATTGGATGCACTACAAGCATGCTCAAGAAGGCTAGATATTGTTTTATGGATATGACAGGGAGATATACATTTAATTCTAATGACTACAGGACTAACAAAAGTAAGCATCTTTTGATTATTTTTGCCTAGTTTGTTGTGTTTTTTATACATAATAGCAAATTAATGCACATTCCAATAAAGTTGCATTTGTTTTTGCTTTGATTTGAAATAGAATAATATACCTCTTGCTCCCTAGCATATTAGTAAAGCATCTCATTTTTTTTTTTTAACTGGAGAAAAATGCTCTGTGATGCACCACATCATCTACATCACCCTTTTTAAAATCCTACATACACCCATGGTTGAACCTCATAATATCTCTGATGCTGCTTTAAAACTCCTCCCATGGTCCCATGGTTTTTATATTAGCTGTAACATGGGTTTATTTTGTTTGTTTGTTTTCATTACGTCCCAGTCCAGCAAACCACTCATACATATGACTGACATTCACAAATTCATATATTCATAAATGTTAGGGGCTGGAAGGGACCTTACAATATCATCGGGTTCAGCCCCCCCTGCACTTGGGCAGGAAAGACTACTGGAGTTAGATGACCCCAGTGAGGTGGGCATCAAGACACTTTTTGAAGATTGCTAGGGTAGGTGACTGTACCACTTCTGGGGGAAGTCTGTTCCAGACCCTCAGTATTTGAATTGTAAAGTTTTTCCTTCTGTCCTATCTGAAGCGATCTTCAATCTGTTTGTGCCCATTGTTTCTTGTCTTGCCCTGGGGTACCTTGGTGAACAGATGCTCCCCCAGGCCCCGATATACGCCCCAACTTATAGTTTGCCACCTAATCTCCTCTGAGTCTTCTTCTCCAGGCTGAACAGTCCCATTTCTTTCAGCCTCTCCTCATATGCCCTGCTCTCCAGACCTCTAATCATGTGCGTGGCCCTCCTTTGGACTCTCTCAAGCTTCTCCATATCCTTCCTGAAGTGCAGCGCCCAGAACTGGATGCAGTACTCCAGCTGTGGTCTGACCAAGGCCAAGTAGAGAGGGAAAATGACATCCTTAGCTTTGCTTGAGATGCATCGGTAGATGCATGCCAGTGTTTGATTTGCTCTGCCAGCTATAGCATCGCATTGGTGGCTCATATTCATTCTGTGGTCATGGCCCCCAGGTTTCTTTCAGCTGTGGTGCTGGCAAGTGTAGCACTGCTAAACCTGTAAGTGTGTTGCGGATTATTTTTCCCCAGATGGAGTACTTTACATTTCTCTGTGTTAGACATCATCAGGTTATGATCTGCCCACCTCGTGAGCCTGTCCAAGCCAGCCTGTATCGCCAGCCTGTCCTCGAGCGTGACCACACTCCCCCATAATTTGGTATCGTCCGTAAACTTTGTCATTAAATATGGGAGGATTCTTCTGGGCTTACATTTAAGCCCATGTTTCTGTGCTTTGCTGGACTGGACCTTTGGGTAGATGCAAAATGGTATTTAGGTACCCAACACTTGTTCAGGTATCTAAACGTTCATTGATTTAAAAAAATAGGAGGCAGGTGCCTAAATGCCTTTTCGGATTTGACCCCTAGTGTTGAGAAATAAAACCAGCACAAGAAATCTGCCTCTGTCCTGACACATTAGGGGGCAGAACAGGGCAAAATGGGACACAACCAGAGCTTTCTCTATGCAGCCAGACTCCCTGGTTAGCGAATCAACCTTCTAGGTGGAAAGAGAAGTTACAAGCTCATGCCAAGGAACTAGCTGGCTGTGGGATGAAATAGAATCATATTCCCACCTTCAGCCAGCCCTGCCTTTCCCATTCAAGCAGTAGGTTGATGCAAAGAGGGGACCCGTGTCTAATAGTTTAACCAAGTCTTTTGAGAAGTGCTTGCTTACCTTTGTGATGTCCATGTAGTCCTTGAGTCCTTTTGTCATGCACCAGTATCTCCACACATTAAGAGCATAAAGGGTGGCCTTCGTAGTGTTTGGGCTCACAGCACTGATGCACAGGTACTTGAGGTCATCATCAAAGTTAAAGACAGGAAATTTGTTGAGCTTAGTCGAGTATGCTACAAGACAAACAAACAAGGGATGAAAATAATTTAGCCTGACTGACCTCTTTGATTAATTCAGGTTTCAGCAACTTGGAATTGCTAACAGAGCATGTGGAATATTGAAAAACGAAGTCACTGTAATAGAGAAGTCCCATGAAGCCCTTAAATGCACATTTATTGGATCTTGAGAAAAAAAGAATAATGTTTCCAGGATGGGATCAATATGAGATAGTCCTAAAGTTAAAACATATTTTGCCAAACATGGTTAATGATCTGGATGGAGTAATGCAGAACCTATTGCTTTCCAGAGGTGGGGAGAACTGATGACCCTTCATTGGGTCAGGGAGGAGGAAAGCAGTATGGAAAAACAATCGGGTCAAAGGCTGTGCTGTATGAATCATCTCAGAGCTAGAAACAGAAATGCTCTGTCACATATATGACCCAGTTTAGGGCTGCACTCACCTTCTGCAGTCACAGATAGCTGTGCAAATAGATCTGAATTCTCTGCCCACTCCCCCTACAGGGCTTCACACCTATTTTTCACTCACTAAAAGGCAGTACAGAATCAGGCCCAAGACAGGTAGGCATGAGAGATGTCACGAGCCAAAGAGGACAGCAAAAATAGTCAATACTCACTTCTAAATTTCTCCTCAGCATTATAGGAGGAAACTGAAAGGTGCAGATTGATGAAAGACCATCTTATGGATATTCAGACACTTAATATCGCTTATGAAAGAGTAATACATTTTTATGATCACACTATAATTTTATTACTTCCACTATACTTTAAGTGTACATTTTATGGGCCTGAAGCCAGTAAATTCAACAGCCCAGGGCATGTAAGCCCCAGTAGGCTGCTCTTATTTGCACACCAAGCTGGTGGCAGGTGAAGGGAATGGGAGCCACACTCAGGTAGTGAGCACAAGGAGAATGAGAGCTCCAGGAGCAGCACCACAAACCTCCTCAGACATCCTATCCTCAATAGAAGAAGGTCCACAGTGGGCAAGTGAATGAGGAACAACTGCATACCTGAAATGGGGTGAGAAATGAGTAGAAGAAGAAAAGAAGGTCCCAGCCTCCTTAAATAACAATGGGTGCTTATACATGTGTGGGAAGGCTGCTCTGAAGCGCAGTAATTACAGCTTGCCGGAGCAGACTTGATTAATCTAATTAGCTCAATTCATGCTAATTAGCATGCTCCAGCCAGGCACATATCTCATGTATCAGCATCTCTGCATTTCAGAATGGCAGCAAGAGTGTTTTAACTAAAACTCATTCAATGAGCTTTAGTTAAAGGTCCCCTGCTGCCATTTTGAAGCACAAGGACACTGATACACAAGATGCTGCGGGCACTTTAATTAGAGAAGCTCTCAGAGCCACTCTTATTAAAGCACCCACCCCTGGAGCATGTGTAAACCCCGCCAATGAGACCATAATAAGTGCATATGCAAGGGGGAGCCCTCTTCCTTTTCATTTCTCATGGGACAGATGAATCAAGTTCAGGTCTGCTTCCTGGTTGACAACGGACCATACTCTACACTGGACCATTTATATTTTCATAGAATCATAGGGCATCTTTACATGTGCTCCAGGGTAGGGGGAGGGGTGTTTTAATTAGAGTGGCTCTTGTATTCCATGTTCCATGCTTCAAAATGGGGGTGGGGGTGCTTTAATTAAAGTGCCCCTGCCACCATTTTGAAATGTGAGATACTTAATACACATGATGCCAAGGCTGCTGGAGCATTCCAATTCATGTGTGTCAGAGCAGGCATCAGACATGTATATATAACTGAATTACTAATAAAAGGGTGCTAAGAAGCAACTGGCAAGGCTTTGTCAAGGGTAGATCATGCCTGACCAACCTGTGGGGAAATGTGGGCACATCAGAGGATAGGGTAAAGATCCAGGCCAACCTTGACAGACTGGATTTATGGGCTGACCGGAATCAGATGAGGTTTAACAGGGAGAAGTGCAGGATTCTTCATCTGGGTAGGAAGGACCTTCACCATAACTACACGATGGGTGGTGGTCCACTGGCTGACACAGCATCTGAATGGGACCTCACGGTCACAATAAACCAGAAGATGAACATGAGCCAACAGTGCAATGAGGTTGCCAGAAGGGCAAAAAGAACTGTGTTGTGCATCACCTGATGTGTTGCCAACAAATCCAGGGAGGTGATTCTCCCTCTCTATTCAGCGTTGGTGAGACCACAGCTGGAGTACTGTGTCCAGTTCTGGGCACCGCACTTCAAGAAGGATGTGGATAAGCTGGAGAGGGTACAAAGAAGGGCCACCCATATGATTAGGGGCCTGGAGGATAGGCCCTATAAGAAAAGACTCTGGAAACTGGGCCTGTTCAGTCTCAGTAAGAGAAGGCTGAGAGGTGACTTGATAGCCACCTACCAGTATGTCAGGGATGAGCATCAAGATCTGGGGGAGTGGCTCTTTAGGAAGGCACCTCAGAGGAGGATGAGGACAAGCGGGCATAAACTAATAAAAGGTAAATTCAGGGTGGACATAAGAAAACACTTTCTCTGAAAAGGTCCCCAGAATCTGGAACACAATCCCAGCAGAGGTGGTGCAGTTGCCACCCTTGGAGGTGTTCAAGATGAGACTGGACAAGCACTTTGTTGAGCTCATCTGAGCCCAAAAACTTCCTGCCCATGGCAGGTGACCAAATTCTATGATATGTGCCCATAGAAAAGAAGGGCTGGAAAGGATTTCCAGAGGTCACCTAGACCAACCCCCTGCCTGAGACAGGATCATCCCTATCCAAACTATCCCATACAAACCATAATTTAAACTCTGCATAAGACTACCATCAACCCTGACACAACACAGATCTAACACCCTAACCTGCCATAGGTAAAGCAGGGGAACCACAGCAGCCAGTGTCCTGCTATGAAATGCTGTCAATATATAGGTCAAGAGATCCCAGGTAGAGGGCCATGCCCCCCACTATAGAGGAAGGAAAAAACCCTCACAGTCCATACCAATCTGACTATGAGGTAAAAATATTTCCTGACCCTAACTATGGTGATCAGTCTGACCCTGAGCACATGGGCAAGATGCTTTAGCCAGAAATCTCTGGCTTTGGTCCCTGCAGAAGCATTGGCATACCCCAGTCAAAGTCCCTAGCCTTGGCTGTAGCCAGCACTCAATGCTTCTAGGAAGGCTTAAAAATACCCCAATATGTAATAGAAAAGTGCGGGGAGGTACAGAAACAGCCAGCAAAGCCCAGAAGCATGGAAAATACCCATAATAGAACATAGGCATAGCTACAGATATCCAATCTAAACTTACGTTCCTGCAACTGTGTCCTCCTCTCTGCAGCAAGAGAGAAAAGGTGTTTTTTTCCTTCTTTATGGCAGCCCTTCAAGTATTCGAAGACTGCTATCATGGCCCCCTTAAGCACCTTCTCTACAAGCTGAGCATGCCTAGCTCCTTTAGCCTCTCCTCATATGACTTGCTTTCCAAGGCCTTGATCATCTTTGTTGCCCACCTCTGGGCCCTTTCTAACTTCTCCACATCCTTTTTAAAATGTGGAGCCCAGAACTGCGCATAGTAGTACAGATGAGGCCTAACCAGTGCTGAGTGCAGAAGCACTATATCCTCCCGTGTCTTGCCTGATACTTCTGTTGATGCACCCCAAAACCACATTCACCTTTTGTGTGGCTGCATCACACTGCATACTCATATTGAGTCTGTGATCTATCAAGACTCCCAAGTCCTTTTCCATAGTGCTGCCATCCAGCCAGGTGTCACCTATATTATATTTGTACCCTTGATTATTCCTTCTGAGGTGTAACACCTTGCGTTTGTCTGCATTGAACTTTCCCTACTAACAAACACTCTGTCAGGAAAGGACCTACTTCTCTATCACTAGCTCCCTCTTACCTGACTACCAGAGATAGTCCTCGTGACTTTCTCCTGGGAACAGTCTGTACTTGGGTGGCCAAATAATATCACTTCTAGGTGCTTACATAAAGTATATTTTTATCCTCAGGATCTATGTGAACATCAGGTTGGATGCTAGTGGAACTACTGATAGGCTATTTATTGAAACACACTTAACAGACTTGTGGTGAAATATATGAAAGCACTCTGTGCCAGTCTAACTCCATTCCCACTGGAAGTCAGTGATAAATCCCAGCTTTCACAGATTGCCAAAATACACAGTGGTTTCACTAAGGATTTAAATATCTCCTGAGGGATCTCAAAAACTAACAAACCAGCCACAACTTGCAATGGACTGACACAACCAACATGTGTTCTGAGGAGGTTTTGAAGATAAGACTATTGCTGCAACTCTATCCATTTTTGTAGTTTCCAAAATATGAAGGAACCAAAACACCCTAAATAAGTGTTTGCTGAATATGCACTTCCTGCAAAACCTAACTCTATGTACACACTCCTTTTCCTCTCAAGTTCGTGGCAGTTTCCAGAGCAGGAATTCCCAAAATGTGGCTCAAGGACCAGATGTGGTCTGCAAGCCCCTCTGATGCAGCCTGTCATCCAGGATTGCCCCTTTGAAATTGTCCTTCAGGGCAAAATTTGGGGAACCTGTTTTCTAGACCACAGAATGCAGTGACAGTAGAGAGCTCACAACCTATTTAGAGGTTAAATACTACTGAACTTCTACATATTACAACTATATAACAAACAAATAAACAACACCTGAAGACACATGGATTTTCTCCTTTTGATCTGAAAGCAGACCTTGAAGCCATTGTATTTTTTTTCTAAACAGGGTTTGCTCTCAGTTTGGGGCATGCAGTTTGGAAGGTAGGATTATGTTTTCCTCACTTTGCACAATAACTTGGGTATTAGTCCCCTTGACTACCATTTCACAGGCTAAATCCAGTTGCACTTGTTGAATCACTGCATAGGAAACAGTTAAAAGAAATCAAGACACTGATGGTAATGTCACTGGTGATACAGTAGCTAGAACTCTCTTCTCTGAAAGTCTGTGGGCAATGCTTTACTGCACAGTAGGCTAATCTACTGCACAGTAAGGCATCACCATGCAACTGTCACCAGCTACTGTGCAGTAAATTAGGCTAATGTGCAGTTTTCTACTACCTGTAAATACAGGTAGTAGATTAACTGTACATGCTGACCAGGGGCAATTTGCTTGCAGTCAGCCCCGGCAGTAGGGGGCCCACTGCTAAACCCTGATGTGGGGGGAGCTGTGCTAGCTGCAGGGGCAGCTGTCTCCCTGCCATGTGGGAATCAGAACCATCCTGATCCCCACATGGCCAGAAGAGCTGTCCCAGTAGCTGGGACTGCTGCATCCCAGCTATGTGGGGACTGGGTTGGGATCTGATCCCTGTGGCTGGAAGAGGCATTCCCACCTGGCAGCCATGTGGGGATTGGAACCCTCCCTATCCCCACGTGGCTGCCAGGCAGCATCCCCACCAGGTTGGGACGCCTCTCCAGGCCACATGGGGATTGGGTCCCAAACCAATCCCCATGTAGCTGGGATGCAACAGTCCTGGCTTCCGGGACAGCTTTTCTCCCCGATGTGGGGATTGGGATCAGCCCCATGTCCCCTGCCAGCCTCGAGCTGGCACCCAAGGGAGCCTGGTGCTCCCCCTGGCTGCTGCAGTTGGGCAAAACAGGGCAGGACCATCCCTGGTCTCAACTGCTTCCATTAGGAGTAAATTTGGTCCCAAGCAGACACACATGTAGACCTCTTCCAGGGCAGTTTACTACCCCTTATTTTAATTCCAACAATCAGAACAATCTAGCACAGTAAGACACTACTGGAAAAGACTGAAGCCTGGAATCAACAACGCAATTAAGCAGATGTTTAACTTAAACATGAGTCTTCCTGTCTGTATTCATCAAGAGACACTGAAGAGACTTCCACTGTCTTCAGTGGCTTCACAGCACATGTCTCAAGCATATGCTGTAACTTAAACACTTGCTTAAATCTCATGGAAATTGCTGAAGTTAAGCACTTGCTTAACTGCTGTTTTCTTTTTACAACCAACCATCTTAGGAGATACCCAGTGGTATAACAAGACATGAAGTCAGTTGATTTTTATTTCCACACAGATTGCCAAATCATCCTTGCTAGAACCATCCTCACATCGTATTCACATCAGTGTATTTATGTATTTGTAAGACTATACCACACTTGTTCATCAGTCAGCAGATGAACCAATCTCTTGTTGCATAAAATTATACAGGAAAACATGGTAGAATGCATAAGGAACCGCTTTATTCACTGACAGAAGTCTATAGCAATGACATGGTTGATTGGGTAGGCTCCTTCCCTACTTCAGACTTGTCAGGTAAAATTTGTAAAAGCACCTATGTGATTTAAGAGTTTAAGTTCCATGTTTCTGATATGTTCTTGGCCAGGTCTACACATGCCCAGCCCACCCATGCTTCGTGCATGCTCCAGTCCAGAAATCGGGCAGCATTTTGAAAATGTCAACTTTTCCGATTTGGGTTGAATCTCTTTATAGCAATCTAATAAGAACAATACTTCTTAAAGAACCTTGCAAAATCATATTGGAAATATACCAGTCCAGGAAGCAAACCAACTTGCCAACTTTCTAGAAGGCAGACAATAAATATAGCATATTATAATGCTATAGCATATTATAATCTTTAAAAGTGATATTTTTTATTGCCTGCCAAACATACCTGCATGCTCCAGGCCCGCAGAGCAAATAAGGCAGTATCTAGGTACCATTTACTAGTACTTTAGTTCTAAATATGAGTCCTGAAGTATGGTTATTCTCCACTTCATCCGGGGTAAAAGCATTACATCTTTTGTGGTTTAGAGGAGGAAGCAAGCAGTTTTGCCAGGATTGTTACTAAGAAACCATCAAAACTGAGAGATCCTACATTTGATTTATTTTAAAATCTTAATGTTCTGCCTAATTCCTAGGATTAGGACTAGGTTTGGGTTTTTTCTCCAAAAGGAGGGCTGTGTCATATTGGGAGCCATGGATCAGTCTCACGGATACAAACTGGAGTTCCATGCACAGAGCAAGAGGTACTAGTTATCTGGGTCTATAATCTGAAAATATTTCCTTAGGTGACGGCATAAACAGGCAGAAGGCAGGGTAGATTTAAACCTAATAGGGCACATCTACACGTGCAATTAATGCAACTGAATATACTCCAGCTCAGTTTGAGTCCTGATGTCACCATCTACATGTGTGTTTCAGTACACTAATTTACTGGATATGACCTTTATCAGACAGGACTATTTGGCAGTGCAGTAAATTAGTCAGCTGTACCCTAATTGCCACACACATGTAGACGGTGACCTTTTACTGCACAGTAAAGCACCTCACGTAGACCTGCCCAGTTACTCACTAAATCAAAGGTGCAACAAGCGTCTGTAAGCAGCGGCTTACTTCATCAGATGCTGCTTATTAAAGCTTACACATCTCCTATTTACAGTAGTTAGCCTACACAATGCAATCATTCTGCCTGACTTCAGGCTAACAGGGCTAACTACCTCTCCCTACCTATACGGACCAGGGACATGCTTTCTGTTTTTCTCATAGAGAGTGTAGATATATGCAACTACTACCCATTCATCCCCAATATATGTTGAAACCACAGGCAGGCAACACTGCTGTTTGTGAAGAACAAGTATTTTAAACTGGTAGGAGTGAAAACATTTTCAGATAATGTCTTATCCAAAACTGCCTGGTTATCTTGGGCTGAGCAGGAGAGGCCAATGCATTAACTGTTTTACTTTCTGTGTGGCACTCACATGGCAAGGTGATGGGTATGAGATACAGATCAGATCAAAATATTGACATGATCCCATCTACTTTTAGTTAAATGATCTCTGCCTCTGCTCTTCCATTGGCATGATGACTGAGGGTTTTACCATATCATTACCATTTACTATAACTGAGATTAAATTTGGCAAAACAAAAGCATGTATTGCCCTCAGGCAGATGTTGGTTTAGCACACTGCAGAACCAGATGCAGGATTACTGCTCCACAACAATTCCAGGGGAAGGGGAATGTTTATAATGCAAACACTTGGGACAAGGTTGTGGCCATCCTTCAGGAAGTGTACCTGTTAGGGGCCAAGGAGACTGGTACCTACATGACAGGAAGTCACGGTCTTGGTCCTTGTGCACCTGGAATAAAGCTTTGTTGAACAGTTCTGCAAATATAGCAGAGCAGACAGGGCCTTTCTAAGTTCAAATAAATAATCAACACAGGTGCATGTTTTTTAAAGGAGCTTTCAAGCAGCTGCAACACATGACATGAGAGTGCAAAGAGAGAGGCTTGTATATATAGTAAGAGATAATGTGCCAGTAGATGGCACTCATGAATTTGCAACATAGCTCTGAGGTTTGGAGGGGGATAAGTAAGACTTATCTTCCTGCAATGCAAATGGCTTCTATGCAGCATTTTAACCACATTCAGTTGTCACCCAGCAGTCAATACACCACAGCTCACCTTTAAGGGCCCTTTCCAAAAGCATCCTAAGACAAGTGTTTCAGACATTACATCTTGCAAAAGCTCCTTCCCAATATGAAGACCACCATCTGTGTCAACCATCTCATACCTATTCACCTTTCCTTCCTGACACTTCATTCTTTCACCTGTCTTCCCAGATTGTGAATTCTAACTATGGGTTTTTGTCACTGTACAACCTTCTTTACATCTTATGGTTTTATTTCCCACCACCATGTGTTTTATTAGATGTTTTCCATGAAAAAGAAAAACAAACAAAAACTAGAAGACTATGCCAAAAATGTTCTTAATTTATGTTCCCCATAGAGATAAGCCAAGTTCCAGTGTCCCATCTACAATTCTGACCTCTACTACTGGTGCTTTGGGCTCTGCCTGGAAATGCTCATACCCTGTTGGGGTCTATACTGCTATTTCTCCATAGCTATACAAAGGAGAGTGGCAAACAGTTTGTGTCACATCCGCTCCTTGGTGCTTATGTCCGGTATCTCTCAGAATTTGATTCTAGAGTGCAGTTATTGAAAACAGAGCGATATGAACATTGGTATATGGCCTATTTGCACATTGACATTCCAAAGTATTCTCCCAAACTGCTTCAAGCTACCTTCCATTGCTAATAGCTAGTGTTAGAATACAGAAAACCACTGGATTATTCTTAAGAGAAGTCCTACATATCTTTCCAGGGACAGCTGCCAAGTTCCATTTGTTCTTTGGCATAAATTATAAAGTAAACCATCAACTAATTTCAAATCCCACTTTGCTAATGTGCGAGCTCCCGTCTCCTGAACACATTTAAATAGGCATCCTGCCATCATACCCCTAAGATACTTTTGCATGAATTAAAATAATGTCATTTGTAAACAGGGTCTAGATAACGAAATTTCAATAAAAGCACAACAAGGAAATGTGATCGTTGTGCAGTCAAGAGATAAAACAAAGCTTATGTGATAAACTCGGGATGAATTACTGGTTGATACATTGGAGACTCAGTCCGGAAGACAGGTGACATGGCTTTATGGTAGGCTGTGTGCAATGGCGGCACACGCTATCATGGGGTTGGACAACCCCCCTTCATGCCACAAGGAGGAGGGGATAAATTACATCCATTTCACTGCCTGCAGGAGCAAGATGCTCTGGTGGTGAAAAACTGAAGTAAATCAGTTTCATTACAAGAGGCCTGGTCCTTTCTTTGGCTTAGTCCTGGACTTACTTCAGAGCTTATAAAATAGACATAACCAATCCACCCTTAAAGCATCCCACAGTCACACTATATTTAGAAGTGTTTTCATGGCCTTGGTTAGAGGAACATCACAGCAATCCTGCAAACTACCAGCAAGGGTACACTCCATTTAGTCATACTTGCAAAATTTCAATGATCTGATGTAGAAAAGATGGTGGAAAAGCCTCCTTTCCTATCCCACACTCATTCATGGACCCCACCATCACCCTTCCCTCATCTCAGACCTGTTGCTGGTAGCAGCCTCCCTGCATGGACCCCAAACAGGATGCCCTTGCACAGTTAAGTGTTATGATTAGTTATTTTGCTTTCATTTGTTCAAGCACTTGAGATTGAACATTACTGAACACCACCCTTGCCACCATGTGAGTAGGAGGCATAGTAGGGTTTTCATGAAGATGTCAAGAGATTGTTAAAATTGCACCATTAAACTACTTGGGGTTCCGGTTCAACTTCTTATGCTCTAAATTTTAAGACTTCATTTTAGGTCAGTGAAAATTTGAATCCCTGGATTAGAACTTAATTCCTTTGTAGGTTTAAATCCAAACCCTTTCATGACTATTTTTTGCAGACTACCCCAAGAATTAAAAAAATATCTAAACAAATACACACACACCGATCAGCCATTAGAAAGGTATGTCACTATACAAGTTAGTTAGACAAAATACAGGCAGCTCCTTCAGCTTGGAAAATCTTATTTTGTTTGATAAGATAGTTTATAGCCAGGACTACTGTTCCCTCGCAAGAAACAAAGCCATATCAGTCAGACCACCATTTCAAGTCTTGATTTCAGGAAGAGACAGGGATCTTTACCAACTCCCATGGGTTTCCCTTTACCAGCTGTATCAACAAGCTGACCCAGAGCAGTGCAGAGTTCAGGGAGGCTGCTGTGGCTCAGGAGCTTTGCAAAATACCTCTGCCTCACCCTGCACTGCTTGGTGTCAAGCCTAGAGCAACGTGGGGCAGGCAATCTGCCACATCCTTGCCACAGTGCCCTCCTCATCTCCTTGCACTCCTCCAGGTCAGCCTTGAGGAGCGCAGAGTAGGGATATTCTCCGGTGGGGGAGAACTGGGAGGGTTCCCAACCCACCCTGGGAGAATGCTTTCTCCCACCCCATACCAATCAGCTGATTAGAGGGATGGGGGCACATTTTTCCCCAGCAGTTTATGCTTTATGTCAGCTGCTGTCAGCTCCCAGATAGGAGAGAGGGCAGGTTGTCAATTAGTGAGCTTTCCTAAGGGCAAGGGTGGCTGAGAGAGCAGCTCTCTAGTATCCCCTGACTGGGAAGCTTGCTTGTGAAGCTTTCTAGCAATGGGACTGGAGGAATGTCATTACAGTACACCTGCAGGGTTATTTTTCTACCTGAATAAGTTTCTTCCAGTAGAAACAAACATCTGTATGCAGTCTTAAGTACAAGTGTTTTCCTCGATCAGGGTTCCAGGAAAATCAATAGTTAGGCAAGTCAGGACAGCAACTGGACTTTGGTGTGCCTGTCTACTTTCAGAATGCTTTCCAAGCTCACAGAAATGTTACCATGGCATTTACACCCAAATTGAAAGGCTTGGGGGCACTTTTACACATGCTCGGGGGGGGGGGGGGAGGGGCTTTAATTAGAGTGGCTCCGAGAGCTTCTCTAATTAAAGCACCACAGCATCTCGTACATCAGCATCCCCACACTTCAAAATAGTTATGGGGGTGCTTGAACTAAAGCTCATTTGATAAGCAAGTGTGGGGACGCTGATACACAAGATACAGAGGGTGGCTGGAACACGGTAATTACCATGCTCCAGCAGACCCCATTACCTGAATCTGCTCCAATGTGTTGTAATTACTGCATATCAGAGCAGCCACACAACACCTGTACAGGCACCCTGTGAGACCACTGGGTTTTTATATGATGCACTTCAAATTTTTAAATAAGTTATATTCAAGTGACTAAAGAAAGCAGCCAGCCTTTCAGAAAACAGTTTATTAAATAAATGAGAACTGGTCACTACACCTAAACACAGACACAACACTGAATAAAGCATGCATTTACACAGACATCAATGACTGTATCAGTTGATTACTTCTGAAAAGATCATCTCTTCTCTCTAAGTTTAAGGCTGTACCAATACAAATACTTAAAAACAATAAAAAGTCATACTACAATAGTAGCAAACATTGTACATACAATGAAGTCAATCCATTGCTCGGCAGGAGTAGACTTTATTATAATGACAGAGGGACCAGACACTAAGCCGAAATATGTAAAACCATCAGAATCTCTTGGCAATTTTAAATGGGTCAATGGGAAAATAAAAGCTAATGTTATACTTCAATTAATCTACAACTTCATTTGTTCTTTTGAAATATTTCTAGTTCTTTGAGAAGTGAGTAAAGGAAGGAATACATCAACCCTCTAAAGCCTTTGCTCTCATTTTACCCTTCATATCTCTTCGGCATTTCCTTTCTTCCACAAGCTGCAGAACAGCAACACTTTTCAAGGAGAGCTCTTAAATAAATCATAGTGAAGCAGACGTATAGCCCAAAAAGTGTTTATTCCATCACAGTTAAAGGTAGACGGTTAGGCATCTGAGACAAGAAGTGTCATTTGTCTTTGTTAAGAGGTAAATAAACTCTTACAGAAAAGCAGGACATTTTAATCACATCAAGGCAACATCCACAGAGCAAACATACCACCTGTAGCGATGGTCCCAGCAGGCATCCAGCACTGCTCTGGGTAGACTACCTTCTGAAACAAAAGCAGCATAGCAATAAGATGCTCAGGGAGGCTAATTAGCTCGAGGAGGAGGGGTGTTATGGCTCCATTCCTCAGCTGCGTTAATTAGCCTGCCACAACAACTTGTAGAAGCAGCTAAACTACTTCTGCTTTACAAGGCAGCCAGCCCTGAGTGAGGCAGTATGCCCAAGGATGGCACGTTTACTCTCTAAGTATAGCTTAAACCGCACGTAAGAGTTGAGCTCTATTCTGGAACAGACTGCAATAACATCTGTTTACGCCACCCAAAGATCTGACCCATCCTGCTGTTACACTCTGAGGAGCTATTGTGTACTAATGGCATGGTGGCATGCCACAATTTCTACCCCTTGCTGACACCAAAACAAACTTGCCTTGTTTCCAAGGAAAAAAGGTGTGCATTTTTAGCTACTGGCTCTGCCTGGAATCTGACACCCAAGGCAAGTTGTTCTCATTTTTTCCCCTCTCTATTATGCCCACCCCACCTTACTATCAATTTTACTCATTCTCTACCCAGTTAAATTATTGCAACCTGATTTACTCCAGTGAAGGTCTAACTTGACAATGATGACTCCTAGTTCAACAGATGACTCTGACTCCTAGTAAACCATTTTGATGATGGGGCATATGACAGAAAAGAATCCACACTGATGGCACTTACACACAAGTGATCCTGCAAGGCTTACAGTATTAAAGTGCACCAAAGTCTTACATTTTTTCCCCGCTAACAAAATGTGTAGAAATAATTCAGAACACAGAGAGAAAGAGAGCAGATCTCCAAGTTAAAAAGGTATCTTTTTTACATAGAACAGCATTTCAGTACTAAAAGTGTATAATTTTGTCATTCTGCAAGATGTTTTAAAATAACTAACTCTGTTAATGGCAGGGATATTCAAAGGCATCTGAAGGACTCTGGCACCTGGATTTTAATGGAGTTGGGACATCTAACTCCTTTAGGTACCTTTCAGAGTCCCAATGGAGAACTTTGCAGTATTTTCAAAACAGACTTCTCACAATGAGGTGAGAGGATTTAAAAGTTCCCTGCCATAAATAAAGGAAGAAGTCAGCAAGGATACCTGACTGAAAACTTAGAGAGTAAATGAAAGGCCTCAGAGCAAGTGCAAACTGATATAAATATATAGTCCACTGTTGTATTAGCAGCCAAAAGCTAGTGTCTTCCATAGAGTCAGTGGCTCAGAGAGCTCTGGTAAGAAATGAACATGTGCCAGTAGAATTAACTATGCATTGTATTTGTATTATACGGTCCCTTTTCTGATACCATGTTCACACTTGTAGAGTTAAGATCATAGTTTCAGCTCACAGTGTACTAAATAAATGGTATGGTAACCCAATTTAGCAAAGATAGATCTGGCTTCAGCAATGAAAAACAAAGGCAAAAACAGCTTTAATATGGTGGGAACCCAATGAATTTTTGCCACAATGGACAGAAAAGTTTAGAATTGCTGTTGCTATTTCACTAATTACATATGAATCACTTACTGAACAGCAGTGGCCAACACTGTACAGGATCACAGAAAGCAGTACAGGTGAAGGATGCGATTCTCCATCACAGCCTTTGAACATTTAATTCCTGGACCGAGTGGGAATAAACTTCACCAAACCAGAATTCTCCACTCCTGCTAAGGGTGGCACTATACACTCATCGTATTCAGGTATAAGCCACCACCAGGCACACAAGACAGGGGAGAACCACAGTTGGTCATAGTTAACTTTAAATATAGCACATATTAAAAACAAGAATCTCAGCAATGATGGGGCTAAAGGAGCTGTCCCAAGATTACTCCAGTTGAAAAAATGGCCCCAAATCTCTAGAGACAGACTTATTACTTCCAAGAGAGAGGAATCAAATTATAACATAAGGTCCACTAGAGTCCTACCTCAGCTTTACAAGATTAAATTTGGCTGAGACATTCAAGAGTGGCCATATGTAGCTGATTTGAGAAATCTCACATTGAAATGAATTTCAGAACATGCCAAGAACTCCACTATCTGAAACACAGGCTTCTTTCCTGGGTTTATCATTCAGGGCACCTTAATAGAGAGTAGCCAGACCAGACACTTCTGAAAATCCTTACCTTAAAATTGATTTTGGAGGGAATTTGTGATTTTGAGTGCTTTCAGATTCTTTAGGTCAGTGGCACCCAAACTTCTTTGTCAGGCATACCACAAATTAGCCTTGTACCCTTCTCAAGGACCACTCTGATTCCCTTCTTCTGTCTGATCTGCTGCTCTGCTTGCTACTCCATGCTCTCTGCCCAACCTCCTGCTCTGCTTTCTGCCCTATCTGCTGCTGTGCTCTCTCTGATCTGCCACATGCTGCATATGGAAGCTGCTCATGCCACCCCTGCCTCAGGCCAAACTGATCCTTGAGGGCAGAGACATAACTTTAATACAGGTATTCATAGGGATAAGTTTTACATCACTAATATTTTCTAGTTAACACCGATTTTCTAGCAATGTGGTGTTTTGGTGTAGCAGGATGTACTCCTGATAGAATCAGGAGCCTTTTTCTGATAAAATCAGTCCATTTGTTATACTCCTGGAGGTTTTGTTGCCAGAGGACACAAACAGCCCTTTCACATTCACACAAAAAAACACATCTCCTCTTCAAATAAACAGACAACAAACATAGGAACCAACCTCTGTTTTCCTTTCAGTTCCTCAAGACAGTACTCTGCTCCAGGTTGCAGAGTTCAGCTTTCTTCCCTCTGTCTGGCCCTTTAAACTGCTTATAGACATGAAAAAAAGGTGCTTTACTTTCAGCTTGGCACACCCCTGCAGCGAACACAGCGCATGCCCAGAAGAGACATCACAGTAGTCTGACCCAGCTTGCCCAATGTCTGTATACATCAGGCACTTCAGTAGGGCTTTTTGGTATTTTTATTTAATAGCTAATTAAATGAGCTATTAGATAAAAGCCCTACTGAAGTGCCAGACCTATACAGGTGCTGGGGAGCTGGGTCAAACTAATGCACTTCTAATTCTGGTAGAGTGCTGTTTTGGGTTTATTTTTGGGAGGGGGCGGGGAGTTTCGTATCTGCTGGTGGCCATAAATCCATAAACCATACATCTGGTCCTCTCTCTATGGACCAGGGACAGACAACGCCAGTGTAGTGCTTATCCATCAGATTCCTCACCTTCTTTTACCCCAGTCCCTTCTCTGGGAGCTTTTTCACTTCCTTTGGGCCAGCTAATCATTCACATCAGCTGGACTGCTGCTCCCAGGCAAGCAAATAGGCAATCTCTGTCTCCCATCTACATGCAGCTAGGTTGCAGCTCTGAGCCTATATATACCCTGCTGCATTTGATTTGCTAATTCTTTCCAATTTTTTCATGGATCATCCCTCTCCTGCTAAAACTTTCCAGTAAGCATGCAAAACTGATTTGATTCAGTTTTGCAACTAAAAAGCATTTTAAAAGTTACATAAAAATCAAATTCATCCATTTTGATTTGTTGCTGTCCACATTTTCAGCTTCTATAGAGCAAGAGGAAAAGCAGTGTTTTGAAAATGGACAGAATCATGGTATAGCATTAAAGTAGCTAAAGAGAGGAGACCCAAAATATTACAAATGCATTTGACCATGTACTTCTTCTGTGGCAGTGTAACTCCATTAACTTCAGTGGAACTGAAAAACTGAATGGAGCCCATTGCTTTTGATAGAGCTGTCCCTCATGTACAATGGGCATTTAAATGCACATTAGCCTATTTTAATGCACGTTAAAGCATCACTAAAAATCTGTGCTATTTGGCTAATGTGCATTAAAGTAGATTAATGTGTGTTGTGTCACTTTAAAACTGTGCTTTTTAGTTAATGTGCATAAAGACAGGCTAATACTCATTTTCTTAGTACCTCACAAGTAGGAGGTACTAGATTTAATGAGTATTACCTAAAGCATGTTAATGCACAGCACACGTAGACACGACCACTGAGTAGAAATAAGCTCAGAATTGGGCCCATTATGAAACCAACATCAAAAAGTATAATTACAGTATTGCTTTCACTGAAGAGCTATGGTATTTTAAAGAAAGTTCCTTAACTACCTGAAAAGGTTTTGTTATTATATTTGATACTAAAATCAACATATTGGATATCAAAATCTCCGTTTATTCTGCTACAGTTTCTGTCCAAGTAGGAAAGCAATGCTGTTCAGCAACACATAAATCCTATTACTCCTTTGCACCATGTTTGCTGGAAGTGTACAGCCTCCAATTTACACGCACGCACGCACGTGCACACACACTTCATTAGTTTCATCAAATTTTTTTCAAAATAAAATGAATAACCAAGAAAAGTCCTTCAAAACCTTCCAGATGATTTTTAGGGAAAAAATAAAAGATGGAGATGCTTTTTTATTACTTTTTAAAAATGCACATTAACTTGATGCATGATCATCTGTGTGGAACAGGATATTGTAAATTTGGCACCTCCTGTCTACCACAACACATTTCCTTCTACAGAAGGCACTAAATACTGGCTCAAAACATGAAATAAACAGCAAAATATACAATGTCATACATAAAACCGTTAACTGGTACAGCCTCTCAGTACAGTTTTCAGTTAGCTACAATAAGTGGTTATAGCAGCAATGGTTAACATGTCTACAAATATCACAAATGTACAGATGTGAAAGCACCTACAAGACATGCAAAACTTCAACAGTAATATCACTGAATCACACAATGCATAGAAATAGGGTTTTTTTGGCAAGACAGTGATTTTTTTTAAACGCACACTGCTCATAAAACAAGAAGGGAAAAACAACAAAAATTACCTTTCAAAAATGCTGTTTAAAAGTTGAATTTTATTCGTTAGGGGGGCATAGTTAGAAACGTGAGCAATACAAATTCAGTCTGAGAGGGAGGTTTAACATTGAAAATAGGACTGATCACATGGGAAAGTTCACATTAGTAAGTGGAAGTTGTGTTTTAAAAAAGAAAAATACGTTCTTAACGTGATGTTTTGGGGGAAACAATGCCAAACCTAGTGATTTGGCAAACAGAAGGAAACACAATGCCATTAATGGATTAAAATAATTAAACATCATAAGTAAAATAAGTTAAAAGATTTATTTTTGCTGGTGCTTACCTAGCACTGCTCACCATGAGAACAAGGGCTTTCATAGCAAAATACTTTTCAAAGGCAAGGTTAAAGAAGACAGACCCTTTCCTTTTTCATATTCTTGTGACAAGGTATTTAACAGAATTCACAGACTCTGAGAGGGCCATGACATGAGTAATTCTGCTATGGCCTCAAACTTGTGACCTTAGGGCTGTCAACCATGCTCCTTTGCACCCACACCACCCCAGCAGGCAGATAATTAAGACAAATGGAAAATATTTCTTATTTTCAATGTAAAAGAAAACAGGACATTAAAAGGCTGGTCAAAGACCAAGATTCTTTAGAAAAAAGACAAACAGCTCTATTACTGCTTGCAAAACTCTCTCTTTCCCCTTGCTATTAGGCCATCTTTACCACCTTACATTCTTATGTAACAATCCAACCTCTTTCTCTACTGCCTTGCCATGACCTAGGAGATATCACCTACTCAAGTCAATTATGTCCACAGGGGATGAGTCACCACAACAAAAATTAGTGTTCAGATTTTATTTCACCTATTAAGTGGGTAAGTGGATTTTGGCACCTGAGTGCCATTCTATTTCATCCTGCTTGAGTCCCTGAACAAATTAATGCAAAATGCAGTTAGATTCTCCTTCTCTTCAGTGTTTTTTGTGAGAGTTAAGTCAGATGATGGTGTCCCGCTAAAGTAGCTAAATTAATGGATTATCAGGGATCTGAACAGGTGAGTCCACTTAAATGCCCCAAAGACGGAAAAGACTCTGATTCAGCAAAACACTTATTTATACACGTACTTAACATTAAACGTATGACTTGTCCCCTTGTAATCAGTATCTATTCATGCATTTTGAGTTTGGTATATGGCTAACAGGATTGTAGGGTTGAGGGAGAAGGCATGTTATTCTGTCTCATTGTACTCACTTAAGTGCTTGGTAGAACTGGAGCCAAAGTCTGCCCTAGTGGAGCATTATTTTCTCCTATGCTAACATTCTGAATCCCCTCTGAATAGCTCGGATCTAATACTCAGAGGGTACGGCTTCACAAGACTTTACTGTGCAGACTAATTAGCTGTGTAGTAAATATTGTGTGTCTACACATGCGCCCCTATTAGACTGGGGTAAACTAATATATTCTGCAGCAGGATTGTACTTGTAAATGCTTGTAAATAGTAAATAAAAGTACTATTCGGCAGAAGAATAAAAACTCCACAGCAGTGCATGTGTAGATGCTTTCCCAGCCAGCCCCTCTGCAGCATGTTGAGCCAGGAGGAACAGCCATGAGCTGGCAGTCTGACTCCCTGGACTTCCCATTAATTGCATGTGTAGACATGCCCAGTGTACAGATAGATAATAGCTAGATGATACATAATAAGTAGACACAAAGTAAGACACACACACACACACACACACACACACACTTCATGTAAATCATTTATGGGAGTTACATTAAGAATCCAATCCTGCAAAGATTTCAGGCATAGAAGTCCCATGTAAATAAGAGCGTGCACAATTTAAATTATGAATATCACACAAAGACAAATGGATATTTTCCTTTGAATCTTTCACTACAGCCTTAATTTGCTGGATGCTCAATTTTTTATATGCTAGGAAAATATTTGTCTTCCTGAAGTTTCAGAGATTCATACAGAAGTAGGGCTGGAAGGGACCCTCAAGAGACCATTTAGTCCACCCCACTGCCTGAGGAAGGCAAGGTCTTGTGTCCTGTTCAGGGATTGAACCTGTGACTCTAACTTATTCAAAGGCATAGCAGAAACCACTGTAGGACCCACTTTCCCTGTCCACCAGATGCTAAGTATATGAGAAATATTTGTTTTTACTACAGGAGGGGACTATGCCTGCAGCAACAATGTAGAGCAGAACGTGGATTGCCTCAGAGAAAAAGTTCAATTTTCATTTCACGGTCAGATTTGATCTCTAAGTTTTTAGAAGCCACTCACATTACAGCATCCTGTAGCCAAACACAGGGCCAGTTCATCCAGTTCACATGGTTAATAGAAAAACCTCTCTAACAACCCCTTCCTAAATCCTTTACAAGCCTTCTTAGTATACTACAGGACTTGGTGGCTACTATGAAAGTGAGATGACCTGTATAACCTGAATCTACACGTGGTTGTCAGTTCTATTTTAGGTTTTACTAAGCAAACTTGGGACCTGCTTTAAACAAATTCTGGGTTGATTTTTGCTTTCCTGTGGAAACCTAATAAAATAGATGCAGCCTTGCACAGTTTAGGTAACAATGCATGAGAAATTCAAGCTGCTTCAAGTTAGCTTTGCTTTGAGGTTTTGGGTTTGCTACAGATAAATAAGCAAAGCAAAACACAGATGAGAACGAGAACATAAGCTCCTGTGCACTGTATGTAATGCAGGTTATGTCTTTGGCATTTTATCATCCTCAAGCTGCCCCTCCAAAACTTCTCAGCCCTGATCTGGAGCGGTCACCTTGAAGAGAAAAGCTAGCATGGTTCCACACCCCATTTGGACTTCAACTGCCAAAGATAACAGCAATGCTGTAAGCAACACATATGCACTGATCAAGCTCCTCGACCAGGAATGCATTGAGCCCACCAAGTTCTCTAATGAACAGAAAATCTGCACAGCAGGGGTGGCGAGAGTGCAGCGGCGGTAAGCGAGGGAGCTCCCACAGACTCCACTGGTGCTGTCAGCGGGGGGGTGGCAAGTGTTGAACAAGGGTTGGCAACCACCTGCCACTGCCGCCGGCAGTGGCCAGTGAGGATCATGGATCGCCCACAGACACCACCGGCAGTGTTAGCAGTGCCTTTTTGTAGGGGGTGCACCACCACACTCAGGGGGTGCATGTGTACCCGTGTGCACCCCTATGCATTGTCCCTGGCTAGGCACCTCCCCCACCACTGCTGAATCCACTGCCGGCTTCTTCACATCTGCGGTGTGCGGGGGCAGGGCCCCACACAGGCTGATTTGCCCTGGGCCCTGCACCCTGCTTGGGTCATCTCTGCCAACAGCCATGAAACAAAATTAGCTTTACCCATTATTATGTATTTAATTTGCGACGCCAAAAACTCCTTTTCTCTCTATGGCTAGGTACAGACATTCAAAAAGCCTGAGGCAGAATCGATCTAAGTCACGTGGTTTTCTGTAAGCAGCGTAGTTTAGATTGGTAGCAAACAGAATACACATTTGCCTTTCAGTGGGGGAAGGGAGGGAAAAGGGGGTGGGCAGGGAAATCGTAGACTGGGTTCTGCCATTTTTAAACCAATCTGTGTGCTGAATTTCTGTTCTGTTAGGGTATAGATAAGTTTCTGATCACTTATCCTTGTAACAGTGTAATGTCTGTGCCTGGCTTATCTGTGTACCCTTTAAATCCTCTAGTCCAGTGGTCCACAGTGTTTCCCAGTGGTGGGCCAGAATGACCCAGTTCAGTCCAGAAGCAAGTCAGTGCTAGGACCTGCCCACCACTGCTACAGCTTCTGCATGCCAACCAGCTGTGATGCAATGTGGGAAAGCTTCCTGGATGCCCAAACAACTGGACACAGAGCAGTGTAGCACACTGCAGGTGAAGCCCTCTGATGCCAAATGCTACTGAAGCCACGGCTCCACAGGCCAGATCCAAAGGCCCCACAGGCCAGAGCCACAGGCCATAGGTTGCTGACCTTTGTTCTAGTCTCCTGTGAATTGAATAGTACTTTTTTGATCATCTACATCATAGAATAAACAGACCTCCAGGATTAGAACTCACATGGGAGATTGGGGCGTGGAGGGGAGCTTTATTCTCCTTCTTATGTACGTATAAGCAGAGCATAAAACTCTTTAATCTAGGCCCTACAAAAGCAGGGATTATTGCTTGAAATGCAATTAAATTTTCTTGGTAAAAGTGTATGCCCAACAACACGAAATAAATATTTGGGGGTGTATTCTGGCAGGCATAACTGCATGGGCATCAAGGGAGCTACCCACGAGGGTAGCTGGGAACACAGGCCTGAGGAATGGAAGGACATTCTTTCTACAAAATTATAGCTCTTGCAAACCAGGCATTGAGAATGTAAGACTGCCTTTTTAAAACAAGCAGACAAATAACCTAGTAAGAATAAAATTTGTAATTCATTACTGAAGATCCAAATGACATCTGAACAACAATTTTTTGTTTTAGATACTTCATGCTGCTCTGTAGTGAACTTTGAGCATGAGTATAAAAGATTAGGCAAAAACATCCTAACCCCTTTGGGACAATTGCCCATTATCAGCATAGAGAGAGCTCATTTAGCAGCCATCATTACAATAAAATGAATAGAATTTTGCATATATTACTAATATTGATCAAGTCAGTGAGAAATGGAAGATGAGAAAATAAATGCCTCGCATAAGAACGAATCTAAAGGAACAGCAAGTAAAAAAAAAGTATTACTTTCACAAGCCAAATCGATATAGTTTCATCACAAGAGTGATATTTTCATCACAGGAGGCTCCATGTATTGACATTAGTGCAACCATTTTCCCAACATGAATGGCTATTACCAAGAATATCAAACTCTTTTATTATTGAGCTTGGAAAGCCATAAAAGCATTGCTCACAGACTGTGTTTTAAACTGAATTTCCTCAACGTCTTCTAGCATCGCATGGCCACTGAGGCAAGCGCTCTCAGTGCTGACCTTTATCACAGCTTTGTGCACCCCTGTTCCACACATATCTAGATGGCACAGTGGCAAAAGTATTGGCAGCTAGTCTGTCCCAGTGCTCCTATTATTGTTAGCACCGGTAGAGCCACAATGTACTAGCCCAGTTCAGGGAGATCAAGCACAATAACAGTGTAGAGACAGCCACAGGTTCTTTCAGAGCTCCTGGAAGTCATCTGACCACCCATATCTTGCACATTCTGTAGAAAAGTGATAGACATATGATATTCTGAGGCTAAATCTCTTGTTGAGTTGTACAATTGGTTGTCATGTTGCCTTTTACAGGTACTTCACTACCAGGAATTTTTCATGGGTTCAGCTATACTGCTGTTAGTTTCAGTGCAGTTACACAGCCATACAAGCTCTAGAACAGTTAGCAGAGACCCTGGGGTCCTGATTCTGCAAATGCTCTGCATAAAACAGGGATGGCCAACCTGAAGCACATATGCCACAAGTGGCAAAGACCACCTCTCTGTGTGGCACATGGCAGATCAGTGAGGAGACAGGCAGGCCAGGGGCAGATAAAACAGGAAGCAGAAGGCAGAGTAGATCAAGCAGGGAACACAGAACAGAGAGCAGAAAGAAAATCAGCAGATCAGGAGTTTCATTTGGGGATGGTCCAAGGCTAATTTGTGGCATGCCTGCCAAAAACCTTTGGCCCACTATGGCATAAAACATGGGACACTATAGGAAGAAGGACCTGTATTGCAACCTTGTGTCTTCTTTGCATTTTCCTCCTCCGACACAACAAAGCTATAGCGATTTAATTGTTCTGGACCCCCTTCCAGAAGAAGGGGGAGGAAACCATTCTGAATTACAGTTGAGTTTTTTCTCTAGAACAAATTTATGCTTGAGGGGTAGCTTGTCTTCTCTACATTCTATTCCCCGTTACTGGAAGAGCAGTTTCCAGCATATAAGGGGAGGTACAAAAAGAAAATAAAGTGCATTAGGAGCCAAGATGCCAATTTATCCAAAATCAGTATGAAATGCCAGTTTAATGGGACAACAAAGGAGGAGTGTTGCATGATCTGTTTTCTGCCATGTTTAATTATGTACTGTACATCTTAAACCCCAGCCAAAGTGCAAAAGTAAGACTAGTTAATTTAAAATAAAACAGAAACCATTTATCTGTATTAAATGAGCATTAAGTTTTTATAACCTTGGGTACATGCAACCTTTCTGGAAACACAAGACTTTACTAAAATAAAAATTAAAAAATAGGTAAGATACTATTTCCCAGGGCCTGGCAGGACTTACACAGTGAAAGCTGCCCTTTTGCACAGAGTCTGCCCAAGGTCTGTGTGCCACTTAAGTCCTATTTTGAGTACGTTAGTGGTATTCAAATGGTGCACAGACATTGTTCTGATCCCATCTGCAAAGGGGCAAATTTTGCTATGCACACCTCACTGTATGGTAGGAAAGATCCCTCTCAGAAACATTTTCTATTATTAAATGATTGCAGATATGTAGCAGATATATCTACCTGCCTCTATGGTCCTCTAAATACACACGCTTTCATTTGAACTATCAGGTGTTTACAGAGGCATTACTCTGAAATGTTTGTGTTCTGAGCACTGAAGGGGACCACATGCCAAAATCTGGAAGAACGGCACTGGGGGAAAGAGGAAAGGCAGGGGTGGGAGTCTTTCCTGCTCTGGAGACTCAAAGAAGTCCCTGGCTGCAGCATGGTCCCACCCTGCCTGTTGTTGCTAGGGCACAGACTTCCTAAGGTGAGTTGCCATTCTGGTGCCCCCACTAAGTTGATGCCTGGGGGGCTGCTGTCCTGCCACCACCTTCCTCCTCCTCCCCCTCCCCACCCCCCAAGTTAGTCTTTGGGGTATTCGGAGACGTAGGCCTGCTCTTTGCAAGCACATAGTAGTCCACAAACTCCTGATCTACTATTTGGAGTAGAGACTGCACACTCATTGGGAGAGATATTGGCCCCTGCTCTGGTATAGAAGTCCCATTAAATGTGTTACAGTAGTCTGAAGGAGGATTCCCCTGTTACAAACAAAGCCATGTGTTTGCTCCATACATCCCTGTGCTGTCCCCTTTTGTAACTCCTGACAGCAAGCTAAGGCGAAGGCTGGGACAGGGGAAGGTAAGTGAGGGATGGAAGGGGAGACAGGCCTTCAGTCACAATCCTCTGCAGTGTATCCTCAGAGCAAATAAGAGAAGGAATGGACCACATACCATAGATGCCAGTTATGTCAATTATTCCATGTGTGGAAATTACTCAGGTACTATTTGCAACAATAATTATATATGAACCAGGGTAGAAAATGGAGAGTATCTGGTGCTATGCAAATGTTAATTTACTCAGAGGTTATTTTAGTTTTGGGAGCAGCCAGTATCTGGAATGCAATAAGGCCAACTCTTCCTGGGCTCTGGTTTGTGCTTTATGTTAGGTACACAAAACTACCAGTAAAATCTAATCACAAGCATAGAAGTTAAATATGTGCAATACTCTAGAGCTTGTAAAAATGCATCAGATAAAGAAACAAAAGTGTAACTACATTAGAAATTGAATAGTACAATGCCCTTGAGCACCTAAGAAATACATTTCAACCTGAAAAAATTCCATAGTGGGGGTACCCTTCAAGAAGCACATGACAAAATACAGCTGTTTTGCACTACCCTAGTGTCTGACATCACAATGCTTGTGCATTTTTTGTAGGATTTTAAGCTAAGTGTGTGGATTAAAAACATATAGCTGCAAGGCAGAATGTGTCACCCAGTAAGACTGACAAACTTGAAATAGTTGTGTGAACCTTTCCAGAGACAAATCACAGGCTATGACACTTACAAAACTTCACTGTGTTTACCCAGCCACTGCATGGGTTCTCTCTTAATCATACAAATGTGCTGTGCAAACATGCAATACTATAAACACATACACCAGTAATTACTACAACAAGGCTTAAGTATTCAAGTTCTTTAGTCCTGTGCCCCCCGGTGAAGAAAAGATTTGAATGTGCAATCAGATAAATAGACACAGGTGCGTATATTTGTATAACCCAATGTAGATGTTCTCAATGGCACATATTTGAATATGTGACCATACCAAATGGAGCATTAACCTAACATTTACTGCACTTACTGGTGTCATGCTTCTTACTTGGGACTCTTAGAAAGGACAAACCAACATGGACATGCAGAGATCTCCCTGTAGGCTGGTTTGCACAACAAACCAGTGATAAACCATGAATCTAAAATGTACCTCTCATTTGTAAGGCTTAATCAGCTTTAATATAACTTTAAAAGCTACAGGGCAAAAGTTCGCTAAGTTACATGCAAAAAACCCCACTAAAACCAGTGGACATTCCTGAACAAAAATGAATATGCTCACATGGAAGCAACCATTTTAAATCATATCACTCTAGACAGTAGTGTAAACACTTCCAATGCATTTTTTCAAGTTACCCAAGTTATTCATCATTTGACCTGCTCTAATCCACTGCACAAATAGGACCCTATTTTGTAAGTGAGCCTTTCAGAGGGGTAGAGCATGGAATAAGGTACTTTCAAACAAAAGTAATGGTGGGAGAACCTAGCCCCTGGCTCAGGCATGAAGGGTTAAAAAGTTTGTAACAGTTCACAGAGCTACATCCTAACTTCAGTGTCCTGATGGTATTAACAGGAAAGAGTCACTTGGTACAGTACAGTCAACAACATCCAAATTTAATCCAATGAACAATGTTATCATGTGAAGGGTTATAATGAAGCTTATTTTTCAAAGTTAAAAAAAAAAGGAAAAGGTTAACACTTAAGCTTACTTCTCAATGCTTGGTTTTAAGGGGCTAAATTAAAATGTGCAGTGGTCATAATAAGAACATGAATATAAAGCCCTTCTATTTATGGGCCAAAATCTAATATTCTTACTCAAACGGAATAGTTTTTAAGTGCTGTTTGTAGTCAGTGGGCCTACTTTTGGAATATTGTACTATCAGGAGTATCAAATCCTGACTATACAGGTTTAAGGTTACCTCAACCAGTAGTCTAAATAGGGCTTATTGCTCCCCCAAATAAGCTCACCAAGTGATCTGCCTTCCATTTGACAGAAACACTCAGCATTAAGTTTGAGTTACTCATTAGGGTTCACATAAATTAAAATAGGCTAAACAAACAAAAACCTGTTTAGAAATAAAATAAATGTAATAAACATGTCCTCCCTACCCACTTTCCAAAATAAATAATTCTTTCTAAACATAGCAACCAACCATGCATGACTTGATTAACAGTACTGGAGCCATTACCTCACCCCAAGTATGACATGAACCCAAATACAAATTAAGATATGCCAAGCAGACAAACAGGAATGGGAATAGGAGCTATCAGGACATAGCATGCCTTATGGACTGAAAACCAAAGAGCTAGTGACTTGTTTTAGCTCCCTCAGAGCATTCTGCAAAACATGTTCCTCCTTAAGAGATACTTTGATTATATCTTAATTCCTCACAGGCAGAGTAAAGAGTAGGGATGAATCCAAAATGCAACACCCATAGAAATGAATAGGTCCATGGAGTTTCTGGAAGCATGCTTTTGCATTGAGCTGTAAGGGGCCAATCAGGATGAAAATGACTTTTCAACACAAACTGGAAAAGCTTCAAGAGAATGCTATGAAGATGGGGGAAATCATGCCACCAAACAATACAGACAATAATCCTAGGTTCAACCACACAGGTTTCATAACACTGACCAGCCCTGAGACAACCTTTAGTTGCTGTTACTACATCTTCTGGGGGTAGTAACACTTTTTCTTGCCCACTGATTTTAATTAAATGCACTAGACACTTGTGCTGTGGTGTGGTGACAGAGCAGTAAAAAATGTCTGGCTATGGTTCCAGAGTCATGAGTTCACAAACCCTGCTCCTGACTGCCAAAAGGCTGTGCCCAGCTAAACCAGTGTAGATGGGTACCTGGTCATTCAGACTGGGGAAGCAACAGCAGCTAGATATGATATTAGCTGCATCATTTCTTTATGCCACTGACTAGACGATTGGTGTGCCTTGGCCCATCTAGCTGGAACGGTTATTTGGCTCGAGGGGACCTTCTGACAGAGTTGTAAATTTAAAGAACTTAAGCAACAACCTCACCCCCAAAGTAGAATGTAAATAAATCCCAGCAGCCAGCGTGCCCATCTATGGCCTGCTCCAGCACACATTCAATCAGTAGCTGGACTATCATGGACTTCTATGGGCTTCAGCCCATGCTGCAGGTGTGTTTCTCAAAAGTCTCATCTTTGCAGTGCTAGGGAACCTTAGCAAAAACATTTTAATGTGCAATGCAGAACAAATTCAGTTCAATTCCCAGAGAAACGATCACATGTAATTATAAAGGTCAAGAATTATAATGGTTCTATGGAAACACAGTATTTGTTAGTATCTTCCTTGCGCTTAATGAGCAGTCACACTGCAAAGTAAAACAGGTTGAAAGGTAACAGTCAGGATTTAAAGTCTCTAAGGGCCAACCTTTGCCTCCATATTTACGCATCACTTCCCTTTTTTCAATTGGAAACAATGAGCATGCATCTAGCTGAATTTATCACAGTATGTCTTCCAGGATTCTAGAATTGTCATTTTTCCACCTAACAGAAAATATAAATAATAAAATTATCAGTTTTGGATTCTGTGGATTTTGAATGATGGTTTAAGACACGTTTGTTTTGCTTTCTATTTTTATGGCTTGGGCAAGGACATCTGATTTTTCAGTATGGTTGCTTTCTCTAGAAAATTGAAAAAGCCACTGCAGTTCTAATTCAGTAGGCTCTTACACTGAATTTCTAGGATGACAAAACTAAAGACTGATGCTTGTTTGCAACAGTTAAGATTACTGGTATAACAGTCTTTTTGCCATTATTTCATTGCATATTGTTGAAAACAATGCTTCATGGTCTAAAAACCAGTGACGTTTCAATCACAGAGAAAAAACCCAACAAAAACAGATTAAAATATCTTAAATTGATTTGAGGAATATTATATATCTTTCCAGCTAGCATTAATGAGCTTTAGGAACCAAAACAACACGAGGACAAAAATCCCTGTGAATGATTTCACAAACTTATATGAAAACCTGTCTTACTTCTTGGTCTCACTGAACAATAACAAGCTGGCAGGTAAGAAGCAGCAGCCAGCGATGTTTGCAACCCCCAGTTTATAAGGTCAAAATAAGGGTTTTTTTTCCCTTTAAAAACAAAAAACCATAATTTTAAAACAGAACTGAGATATAGACCTCTCTGGGGTTTTACACTTGTCATCCATATGCATGTTAAAAACTGTATGTTCAGTCTATCTTGTGTTGCCTGAGAACCATTTTGCTCTTGTAAAATCTGCTATTATATTATAACACATAAGTAGCTTTCATTTTCTGTATTAACACTATAAATACTATGTTAGTAATACTAAACTATTTCTATTGACTTATTTGTAAAAAGAAAAATATATTATATATTTATATATTTTTATAAAGTGAATTAACACTGAGGGGCATGGGGAAATAGTGTACAGTCACAGTTGGTGTGTGTTAATGGGCATAAATTCAAAGCTTGAAACAAAAAAGCGGTTTGGTTTAAATCCACCTTTCAAGCAGTGTCAGAGGAAGAGTCATAGGAAGCTGACACTATGAAGTTGCCAGGGTTGGAGTGGCTTGCCATAGACTGAGCTGCTTGCTGGCTTAAATTGTTACAGATGAGCACCAGCTGGTTGCTCTGTGCTTCAGACAGGGTACTGCAGCTCTGGTAGACACTGAAATTGGTCTTTCTGCCAGGTATGTTGCCTTTCTCACACATTGTCTTCACCATCTTTGCCAGCTTGTTTTTCCCCAAGGCTTGGCAATTATACCAGTGAAGGGCAGCCAGGTTGACAACTGGCTTGATGGACAGGTAGAAAGGAGCGTCTTCATATCGCATGGCAGGTGGCCGCCTTTGAGCATATTCCTTGTAGTCTTGCACTGGACAGGTTTGTGGAGAATGCTGTGTGGCATACACCCGGGAATCTGTCCCTCCTCTCTTGCTTTTGGCATTCACATCTCCATTATCTGGCCCCATCCACTCCAAGTATTCCAGTCCGGTCTCTGTCACCCGGAGCCTGATATCCCCCCATTTGAGGGTGGACCCATGGAAACCTGTACAGTGTCCAAATGCCTTAGTGTTATTTAGCCAGACAAGATTCAGCAACCCCTCAGGGTTATACCGACTCAACAGGCCTCGTTTGCGTAGGATAAGTTCATCAGCAAAGGTAAGCTTCATGGATTTGTGTGGCTTGTTCCCTTTACCTTTACACCTCAGCTCTATCTGCTTTTGCTTCAAAGCTTCTTGAGACCTCTTGAACTCCTTATCCCTGGTAATACTGTATCCATACCTGTGCTCTTTGAGGTACCGCTCTAGCCCACACTGGTAGTTGGCCAAGCTATTTGGTTCATATTCTGACCCATCCTTCTGCCTGGCATCTACAAAGAAAGAAGCTAGGTATGCGTCAAGCTCTTTGCAAGGGATGACATAGATTTCCCGTGTCTCAGATGGATATTTGGAAATGAGAAATTCTCTGAAGTTGCGAAGTGCGGTTTGTGTGCTGCGGATGGTTTTCTCATTCTGCTCCCTGCTGAGTTCTGCTGCTCTTTCATCCTGGTCTGAAAGATGCAAAAGAACAGAGAAGGGAACAGTGAGTTTGTGCGACATGTTGTTCCCAAAAATAAATTTCCTTAAAAGAAAAAAAAGAAAAGAAAGAAAAAAAATCAATTTCACAAAGAGCATTGGAAAACATTATTACATACCTGTCTCATGTTTGAAAAGCCAACTTCAGTTTCACAAATGATGTTACTAGAGTATGGCAAAAAACAATCAAAATGAGCTCCTCATGTCACTGGCGCACACTTAAGTGCATGGAGATTTGTGGAAATGTCTGGGATTAGAGATGGTCTGTTTTAGAACAAATGCAAGATACAGAACTTTTAGACTGATTCCACTGCTGTATGCAGGGGCCCAATTCAAGTCAATAAACCCATTCGGAATTACTTCATTTGTGAAACCAGAGGTTGTACTGGTTCCAATTTTTTAAAATAACTAAAGCATCATATTTATTACATTAAAAGTATCTTTAATGAAATGCATTTGTAAAGTGCTAAATAAACTAGACAGAAATGTAAAATACATAATAGTGCACAACACACCCAAAGGAGGTTTGCAAATAAGCATACAATGCATAGTTTACATGAGTACAAATAGCAGAGGGGGACATTTCAACTTTAGGGAACACCAAAGAAAAAATCATTGATATTTAACAACACAGTACTACACAATTTCACTTGGATTTAAGATCACCTACGCGATCCAGATTTTTTCTTGATAGTGGAACCATTGCTCCAGGAGACACTAACCTTTTCTTCAGCCAGGGAACCTTGGCAGAAGATCAAAATCTGTAAGCAACTTTTTATAGGCCTCGTAAGACTATTTTTGAAGGCCTTCCTGATCAGTGACATATCAAACCAGCTGTTAATTAAAGCTCAAGTTACCACTAAGATAATTTTCATTAGGTATCGGTTTTTTTCCTGAGCATGGCATGAAGAACATGAAAAGGAAAGGGGTCCTTTTCATTTGGGTTACAGGTGACATTGGAAGACTGTTTTCTCTTCATGTACAAACAATCTTTCCACAGGAGGATGTAAGGTATAAGCATGAAGGTGGAACTGTCGTTACACATATGTGAAAAAGCTTAATAATTTTAGGAAAGAACTGCACACAAACAGGCAAAACTTCAATAAATTAACTGTAAGAGATAATTGCTAACAGAACTTGGTTATTGTATTTTCCATGTAACAGGCGGAAAGAAATTCAGCTCTTCTCTAATATATCAGAACAAATCAACTAACAAAACCCCCCACTTGCTTTGTCCTTAAAAATTGTGCTATATACATATGTTTACAGCCACATATAAGTACCACCATTTGCATTTCAGTGGAGCCAAATACCTAAGAATCAGTTTGACCTACCATGTTTCCATTTGCTAAATCTAAAACAATGGTTTTCAACCATTCAACCATTTTAGACTCAAAGTATTCCTAAGTAAATGCCAGCTCTCAGTTTTCATTAATTTTTTACTTCAGAAAAATAACAGAGCAATTCTTCTGATGCAAAGAACTCAGAATGCAACAGGCCAGAATGTATTCTGGATTCTATGGATTCCTAATTGAAATCTCTGGGTTTATCTTGTGAATCATGTTTCTACACCTCACAGTGCTAACATTGTGTGGCACCCCATGGCATCTTTGAAAGGCTCTTGTGGCACACTCTTTTTGAGAATCACTGATCTAAAAGATCCCCTTCTCTCATGACACCCTTAGGATCTCCAGCCTCCCTCCAGCTAATTCCACTGAATTCCTCTCCCTTCTGGCCTGGCCATCCCAGAATGGAAGGAATATATTGAGGCCAAGTACTGCAAAGCTTACTCTATCGGGAAAGCACTACTACATATAATAATAATAATACCATTATGCCCTCATCTCCAAGCACCCCAATCCCCCTAGTTCTTGCAGTGAATAACAGGAGTAGATATGTAAAATTTAAAGAAGAAACAGAACCAAAAGCAGGAAAATAAAGGTGTACCATCCCCCTCTAACTGCTATTTATCATCTTCATTTTCTTCCTGAAATGTTGACAGGCATGTAATCAGGTATCAGACGTATAAGTTTGACAAGGTGTCATATTTACATTTCCCCCTCTGATCATTATGACAAGGATGAAATGTTTTGTAGTATGCACATAATTCAACCCAAAGAGTTAGTTTCCAGAGACTCAATGTGGGTGCATCTTGAGGTGTCTAGGAGAAATCCAGCTCCAGTATTTCCTCTTCTGTTCTTATGAACATAGAGGAGTCATCTGGACCTGTATTCAAATACCAGCACAAAAAAGAGCATAATTCAATTACCATAATGTTTATTCCAGGAGTGTCAACCTCATCTAATCCCCAGACTGGCCAGAGTGCAGCTTGCATCTTGGACCAACCACAGCACGGCAGTCCCAGACCGGCTAAAGTGGGTGCTGCAGGTGCTGGATCTGCTATGCAGGCATGGTGGTCCTGGATTGGCTTGCATGGGTACTGCATGCAGGGTGGCACCCAGATCAGGGCCTGGGTCCTGCACACAAGGCTGGTCTAGCATGCATCGCAAGTGGGTCAACTTGAGAATCAGGGTCAGCACCAGGGGCCAGATGATGGAGTGATGTGGGCTGAATCTAGCCTGCGGGTGGTTTGTTTGACACCTCTCTTTTACAGTATGATGCATGTTACCAAGTGTATTATTACGATTAAAACAGGGGTCCTGTAAAAATGCTGTCTCTTTTAAATTACTTCCACATTGGAGGTGCTTCATTTATAAGATATTTTTCCCTTAGCAGCCTGCAAAAACAAGGTGATTTTGGAGTGAGAGAATTAAACCACATCCTATCTGCTTTATACCTCATCTTCCGCAACAATAAGCATTCGGAATCAGAAACCTGGGGGAGATTGATTGATTGTGAAAGCAAATGAATTGACCTACAGCTTGTTTTTCAGTAGCAGTATTGGTTCTCCACTGCCAGAAATAGCAAAAAAAAATGTTATTTATTTATTTTTTGGTCAGGAAACTAGGGGAATCTGAACAGGAAGATGCACAATTCTAAATCCTATCCTGTTTGTCAAACCAAGCAAGAGAAACAGTTGAAGTCACCTTGTTCCTCCTTTTTCTATATAAAAGGCAAGAGTTTTTTGTGATACCTCTTACTGGAAGTATAGTTGGAGGAGATTAACACCTTGATTCAATGAAGTAGTTAAGCATGTGCCTAACCTCAAGCACTATCACTGGTAATCCAAGGTTCCTATATGCTTCAATGCTTTCTGCCTGCATCTCTGAAATACATAATTAGAATGGCTGGGACCAGATGAACATAGTCCTGCATGCTACACCTTCTAGCTTCCTTTCCCTCAAGGAAAAAAAGACTGCCAAGTAAAAATTGTGGCTTACAAAATGTTAAAAGGTGGAATGTGGAAAAACATTAAGAAGGGAAGGGAAACAGCTGTGTTTTGAAGACTGACCACTGTTTATGTTGGAATCAAAGAATCTGCAATATTCTCTAATGAAGACTTAATGCCTAGGATGAATCCTATTAATTTTGTTGGGTACAGCATTGAAAGGAAGAGCTGATACCATTCAGTGAATGAGAAAAGTACACCCTGCATCAACCACCATTTATTTTAATCCTCTGTAAGTAATCAGCATTTTGACTGACAGCCCACATTTCCTCCCCACATTTTAAATACAGCTTCTGTATAAACAGCACATATAATGGGTTAGTTTTAAATATGTCATAAATTATCACTTGTTAGAGGCTGACTTGTCACAACATAGGAGTGACACACAGTCAGTCACTTGCATTATGACACTTTTTCTTGCCTTGTGAAGGTAAGTGCAACTAAGCTGTTATAAATCCTACGCAACTTTAAGATCCTTTGTAGTTACCATTAACAAATCAATGCCTTTGGCAACAATATGCAGAGTAACCTCTCCACTGTCTCCATTTCTGATTAATTATTTCAATGCAACATTTTGCACAGGTGGTAGGTAGTTTGCATGGTGAATATTAAAAATAACAGGCCAGATTCTCATCTGGTGTAAATCTATGCAGCTCTTCATACTTCACAGTCAGTAGAGCTCCATCATTTTTTCCCAGCTGCGAATCTGGCCCAATGGCCTGAATATCCTACTGAGTCACTCTCCTATTTTATGTTACTTGAATTCTCTGGGGAATCAGTCCCACTTTGTTTAAAACTCCACACCTCCATTAGTATCCCACAGGAGTAATGGGCTGGTTTACCATAAGACTGAATTAAGAACCTACAGATGAAAACTGTGAAATAACCAAAACCATCCCAACAATGGGATTTGTAAAAGACTTAACAGAGAGGTAATAACTGCATTCTTGTTTTCCCACACTTCATTAAAATCATACTTCTGTCACCTCACCTTCAGGGAATGAGGTTGAAAGAAATGTTATATGCATGTTAAATATTTCTCTCTAAACAATAACTACCACGATCACATGATCTTTGGATTCCAGCTGCTGGGATTTTACGAAAAAAGACTGAATATCATTTGAGAACACAGTTATTTAAAGTAACACCAGAGCGCCCCAAGGGATGAAAAGGTTGAACAGTCACAAACTCATCCATGACCGTTTCAAGCTGGACATAAGGAAGAACTTCTTTACTGTCTGAGCCCCCAAGGTTTGAAATAGTCTGCTGCTGGAGGTGGTTCAAGCACCTACTTTGAACACCTTCAAGAGATATTCGGATGTTTATCTTGCTGGGATCCTATGATCCCTGCAGACTTCCTGCCCCTGGGGCAGAGGGCCGGACCCAATGATCTTCCAAAGTCCCTTCCAGCCCTAGTGTCTATCAATCTATGAATCTATAATCATAAAGAAGGGAAGAACACAGGACCTCCTTGGCCATCAAGCCCAGTCCCCAAAATATGCACAGATCTTCTTATAAGGATTTGACACTCAGGAGTGCTCTTAGAAAACTGAATTTTATTTCCTGATCAAACTCCTTTGATCTAGGTCAGGATGATAAAGGTCCCTATCCCAGTCCTTCCTTTACTACATCCTTCTGAATTAAGATGGTGGGCTCTCCTGAGGAGGTCTTGTCCTCTTCCCTGCTAATAGCAACCAGAAAAACATCTGGGATCAAGCACAGATTCTCTAACCCAGATGAATACAGATTTATAACCTGCTGAGAATCCATACTACTCAGTTGTATTCAGATTCTAATTTTGCCTGTACTGTAGCTCCAATTAACAAAAGTGTCTGAAACAAGCAAAAACTTATTTCTACTCTGTTCTCTTTCTTACTTCTCCAGTCCCACCTCATTGAACTATCTCAGCATTTCACTCTCTATAATGTAAATATATTCTCACCACATCCCTTGATGTAAAGAAATATTATTCTTATTTTCTGAATCAGAAACTGAGGCACAGAGACTAGATGACATGCTGAAGTGTCAAAAAAGGTCAGCAGTGGAGCACAAAAATGAACACATCTTCAGAGCCCCCAGCTTACAGCCTAATCTCTGAACTATTCTTCCTCCATAAACTGTGTTTAACACACTCACAACTACTACGATTCTTGTCTTTTTGCAATTTGATCTCATTTCAGACAGGTCCTTAAGAAATGAATTACCAATTGAGGTGTGTTTTTAATTCTTCATGAAAAATCACCAGCTAACACTATGTAAGAGAACTGTATTTAAACTATTCTGTGATGGTACATAAGAGGGAAAAATGTATTTGCTTTTGTTCCAGCCTCAGACACCAGTTTCAAGGCTCACTGGCACAGGGGTTGCAGTACAGTATTTGTGTGAGACACCAGAGTACTCTATTCTTATAGACAGTTTCCATATTGATGTAAATGACTGAACATCTTGACAGGTAGATCATGGAAGAAGTTTAGTTGTGGTTGGTTCTTTCAGAAGCTCTGTACGCCACTAGTGGAAGTCTGTTTAGTGCCTGTATCTCACTCTGATCAGAAGAATTCTTTGGATGCAGAAGACTTTTGTGCAAAGAAACACAAACATTTACATAGTATCAAAAAGAAGCTAAAGTGCTCTCAGCTTCAGGCCACAAATGTAGAGTATCTTCCATGATCACTTCCTATTGCCACTGTACAATTATTTTAAAGAGACTGTCTCACATTTGCTAATAGCAAACTTACAGGCAAGGCCATGGTCAAGTTGCAGGCAGCCACAGAATTCAGAAAACAGTCATCTGGCCCTTTATTACATCACAAAATAAATATTAGAAAGTCATCCTCTCTCTTCATACTTGAGAAAGGAGAGTGAAGGCAGGGGTAAGAATAAGAGGTCTCTTTGATACAAGTGTGTCTGAGCTGATGTAGAACCACTCCGGTTTAAGAGATCCTTCAATCAGGAAGAGCACAGCACTTGGAGAATGCTATTTCTGGCATTTTCATTCCCACTAGCTGTTAATAATTATCTGTGTGTGGCAATTCTTACACACATACGCTTGTGTGCAAATGAGCACGCACACAGACAAACTATGGAGGAGCCTTAGGAGGAATTGTACTGATTTTAGTATTGTTCCTATTATAAATTGACCCCACATTTTAGGTTCAATTTTAAGGGGGGGGGGGGGGAATCAGCCCTCTCTCCCATGTCCCATAAGTCAATAACTATAGATATGGCCCTTGAACTCCTAGTGCCCTTACAAAATCCACCAGGAGACTCAAATAACAAAAGGAAAGTATGCACAGGGTTAAATATTAAACAAAACACTAAAAATACTTTAAAAAACCCACAAAAAACAAAAACAAAACCTGCCCTGGAAACATTCCTGATTTGGGATTTCTTTCTTGCACGTACAAAAAACACTACAAGTACAAACCTCATTCCAACTTTATTGTCCTTCCCACCTCTGCTTTATCTGGAAAACCAGGTGTTATGGAATGGCTATGATCCAAATGTCAGGGGCCCAATTATAGGTGGATCCAGGTGCAAATTTTATTTCATAGATTTCATAGACAATAGGGGCTGGAAGGGACCTTGAGAGATCATCGGGTCCAGCCTTCCTGCCATAGGCGGGAAGTCAACTGGGATCAAGTGACCCCAGCAAGAAATATATCCACCTGTTTTTTGAAGGAGTGCAGAGTAGGTGCCTGCACCACCTCTGGGGGGAGTTTGTTCCAGACCCTGGACACACACACCGTAAAGAACTTTTTTCTTATATCCAGGCTAAATTGGCCTTCCTGGAGTTTATGGCCATTAGACCTTGTTATCCCTTGGGGAGCTCTGGTGAACAGCTGTTCTCCCAGGCCCTGATGTACCCGTCTATGTAATTGTAGGCTGCCACCAAGTCTCCCCTAAGCCTTCTCTTCTCCAGACTGAAGAGTCCCAAGCCCCTCAGCCTCTCCTTGTACAGCCTTCCCTCCAGGCCTTGGATCATACGCGTGGCTCTCCTCTGGACTGTCTCAAGCTTCTCCACATCCTTCCTGAAGTGGGGGGGCCCAATACTGGACGCAGTACTCCAGCTTCGGTCTCACCAGGGCCGAGTAAAGTGGGAGGATGGCTTCCCTGGTTTTGCTTGAGATGCATTGGTGGATGCACACCAGAGTTTGGTTAGCTTTGCCAGCCACAACATCATTTTGGTGGCTCATATTCATCTTGTGGTCAATCAAGACCCCCAAGTCCCTTTCGGTCATGGTGCTAGTGAGTGTAGCACTGTCGAGCCTGTAAGTACGTTGGAAGTTCTTCCTACTGAGGTGAAGCGCCTTACACTTCTTGGCATTAAAGGCCATCAGGTTTTGGTCGGCCCACCTTGAGAGTATGTCCAAGTCATTCTGTATCCCCAGCCTGTCCTGTGGTGTGACTGCCCCCATAATTTGGTATCGTTCGTGAGCTTAGCAAGTTCACATCTGACTTCCGAATCCAGATCACTAATGATGTTAAAGAGTACCGGCCCAAGTACCAAGCCCTGAAGGACTCCACTGGTCACCCTGTGCCATGTTGATTTGCTCCCTTCAACTAGTACTCTTTGGGTCTGACCCTGTAGCCAGTTGCCTAGCCATCGGACCATATGATGATCAAGGCCACAGTTCCCCAGCTTAGCCATGAGGACATCATAGGGAACTAGTTCAAAGGCCTTCTTGAAGTCCAGATATATGACGTCCACATCACCTCCCTTGTCCAGGGCGCATGTTACCTGGTCATAGCAGGCAATGAGGTTGGTCAGGAATGACCTACCAGTCACAAAGCCATGTTGGCTGGCATTCAGAAGCTTGCCTTCCATCAGTTTGGTGTTGATGGATCCCTTGACAATTTTCTCGAGGATTTTTCCAGGGACAGACGTAAGACTGATTGGTCTATAGTCCCCCAGGTCATCCCTCCTCCCTTTCTTATAGATAGGGACCATGTTGGCTCTTTTCCAGTCATCCGGGACCTCGCCCGAGTGCCACAATTTTTCAAATAACTCTGCCAAGCGGGGTGCAATGATGTCTGCCAGCTCCTTCAAGACTCTTGGGTGCATTCCGTCTGGGCTCACGGACTTGTGAATGTCTAGTTTCTCAAGGTGTTCCCTCACCTGATCCACATCAATTTTAGGCCCACCACCTGCTCCTGGATTGGTTTGTGCCATTCCTGACAGTGTGATCCTCCTGGGAGGGTGAAAAACCAATGCAAAAAAGTCATTTAGGAGATTGGCCCTTTCTTCAGCATCAGAAGTCAGTTGCCCTGTTGGCTCTCTCAGGAGTCCAGTGCTATCCTTGCTCTTTTTCCGACTTCCCACATATTTGAAGAAGGATTTTTTGTTGTCCTTGATTCCCGTAGCTAGCCTAAGTTCGGTTTGTACCTTGGCTTTTCTCGACCACTCTCTACAGGTGCGGGAGAGTGTAGAGTAATCCTCTTTGGTAATGCTTCCTGTTTTCCAGCTGGTGTAGGCTACTCTTTTGAGCTTAATAAGGTCCAAGAGTTCCTTATTCAGCCATGGGGGCTTCTTTGCCCATTGATTGCATTTCTTGTGAGGTGGTATGACTTTGCCCTGTGATTCAAGGATTATGTTTTTAAGAAATAACCATTCCTTGTGTACTCTAATTGCCTGACTGACCAATTCTCTCAGTTTGCAAAACTCAGCCTTCCCAAAGTTAAGGACTTCTACTTTACTGCTGGCTTTGCCTGCTCTTCGGTGAACTAAGAATGTGATCAATTTGTGGTCGCTGTCACCAAGCTTCTTCTTAATCTGCAGATCACTCACTAGGTCCACCCCATTGGCCAAGACCAGATCAAGCAGTGCCTCTCCCTTAGTCAGTCCTTAGACCTCCTGGGTTAGGTAGAGGTCATCGATGCATGTGAGGAAGCTACATAACCTGTCAGATTTGGCCGTGCACTTGTCCCAAGAGATGTCAGGGAAGTTAAAGTCCCCCATGACGATCATGGATCGGGAGTGCACGGCCTCGACCAGCTCGTTATTGAATTCTTGATATAGGTCTTCCCCTTGGTGGGGAGGTCTATAGTAGACTCTTACAAATAAGTCACCCTCCCCATGTTCTCCTCGTATCTTGACCCAGTTGGTCTCAAGATGCCCTTCCTGGTTTGGAATTTTGATTTGCAGGGAGGTGAGCTGATCTTTGATGTAGAAAGTTACACCCTTCTCGTAGAACAGTTAGTAGGAGAGTTACTGACCCTTCTCTATGTGAAAATGATTATGACCTGGTAGGAATTACAGAGACCTGGTGGGACTCCACCTATGATTGGTTGGTGGCAATAGAGGGCTATAACTTGTATAGGAGAGACTGTGTCCAGAAGAGGGGTGGGGGTTTCATAGTAGCTAGGGTCAGGAGGGACCTGAACAGATCATCTAGCCTGACCCCCTCCCCAGCACCACCTGGGGTGACAAGGAACAATGATAATAAGCTGATGGAGAATAGGTTTAGGTTAGAGATCAGAAGGCAATATTTTACAGTTAGGGTGGCCAAAATCTGGAACCAACTTCCCAGGGAAGTGGTCCTCGCCCCTACCTTGGGCAAATTCAAGAGGAGGTTGAATGATCACCTGTCTGGGGTCTTGTGAACCCAGCATTCATTCCTGCCTGTGGCATGGGGTCAGGCTTGATGAACTGTTCAGGTCCCTTCTGACCCTAGCTACTATGAAACTATGAAACCCCCACCCCTCTTCTGGACACAGTCTCTCCTATACAAGTTATAGCCCTCTATTGCCACCAACCAATCATAGGTGGAGTCCCACCAGGTCTCTGTAATTCCTACCAGGTCATAATCATTTTCACATAGGAGAAGGGTCAGTTCCTCATGCTTATTTCCCAAGCTCCTGGAGTTTGTGTACAGGCAGTTAAGTCTGCCATGAAAAGCCTAATGCTTCCCTGAGGGGTTTAGCGGGACCTTTCCTTGGGCTGTCTCCCATTGGGTTGCCCAAGTTATTGGTAGTGCAGCTAACATGACTTGGGCTAGAACAGTTAGTATACCGCTTATCCCCCAATTGTCTCAGTTTAAAGCCCTGTCAAGAAGGTCAGCCATTCTGGCCGAGAAGAGCTTCTTCCCTTTCCAGGTGAGATGGAGGCCATTCCTCCCCAACAGTCCGCTCTCTATGGAGTGCGGACTGTGGTCAAGGAAGCCAAACCCACCGTGATGGCACCATCGCCGGAGTCTTCTATTCACCTCACCGATGCACCTATCCTTCTGGAGCCCAGTCCTTTCAGATAAAAAAAGCGCTATGAGTATATATTCTTAAATGTAATTTTATAATTCAGTATTGTCATTTCTTTAGAAACTTCTGAAGCCAAGTAAGGTTTACCTTCATTGTGGCAGAACACACCAGATATGCAGGTTCAGTGATTCAGGTATGTCTAGCCAGCACAGAGCAGTACCATATACTAAATTGCCCAAGCCAATCCTCCATGAACCGGAATTGCAACCCTGTTTTTGGACTCATTTGCCCTGCCACAACAACCCCATGCAAACACTTCCAGCTCAGCAGTTAGCATGGTATGAGCTAGCTCATGTAGCTGCGCATAGTGCTGCCCTGCTCTGGGTAAATTAGAGTCAAAAGGGAAAAAACAACTTGAAGGCTATTATATCAGGTTTGACATCTAACTGCGTCTGACCTCTACTGGATCAAAGGAATAATGTAGTTGGTAAGGAATACTTTAAACTAAGCTTGACACTATTCTAATTTTACCCTAGTTATCTGATATCACCACGAACTCTTGCCTACCAATTAATACTCCCCTTTCTAAACACCATAGCTTATAGGCTGAAGTTTATATATTTTTATGTTTTCATCAAATGCTTTCAACTTTTTGCAAAATCTCTAGGATTGCTGGTATTTCTCAATTAAAACCCATTTGTACACGATGTTCCAGCTTTCTGGCCAAAACCAATTACACTTATGCTCAATTGACTTCCCCACCTCCAAATCAAGCAGTATTCAGATTTCCCTTAAAAATGTGAGTATAGATTCCATGTAAGTGTGCACAGAAATATTTATAACCTTAAATAGGTATCATTTTATTCCAATAAAGAGTCACTAAAATAAATGTAATCATCTATACATTTTTATTACGGTACAGTATGTACCACTAAACAGATATTAATTTAGTCCTTGGCAATAGTCTTGTTTTTGACATGCTTTTTCTTTCTCTCACCTTTCGACAATACTCTGTAAAGATTCAGCGTGAAAGTCTTGCCCCATTGAAGTCAATGGCAAAGCTCCAACTGACTTCTAACAGAGCTAAGGCTGTCATCTCATATGCTAGAGAAACTGGAGCCATCAGTGCCCAGAAATGGGTGAACATTCTTTAATCACTCAGCACCTGATAGATTCAGGCCTTGGTATGATGGTTGCAGCTGATATACAGTAGTGTAAAACAGCAGAGCTCCCCCAATTTCTGCAAAGCATTGTGCAGTTGCACTCCAGCTGTGAATCTAGCCTTTTCCATTTAGTTATTTAAAATAAAACAAACCACTTCACATTTAGATTAAACAGGCCTTTTTCAACTTTTCCCTTTCTTTCCTATCTTCCTTTTATTGGTTTATTTAAGATAGTGGTTTTCAGACTATGTTCTCTGGAACCTTGGTGTTCTATGACAGGTTATCAGGGCACTTGGATGAGAAGGTGATCAGGAACAGTGAGTGTGGATTCACCAAAGGCAAGTCATGCCTGACCAACCTGGCTGCCTTCTATGATGAGATGACTGGCTCTGTGGATGTGGGGAGAGCAGTGGATGTGATACACGTTGACTTTAGCAAGGCTTTTGATATACTTTCCCACAACATTTTCACAAGCAAGCTAACCAAGTATGGGTTGGTTGGATGAATGGACTATAAGGTGGATAGAAAACTGGCTGGAGCATCAGGCTCAAAAGACAGTAATCAATGACTCTATATGTACTTGGCAGCCAGTATCAAGTACAGTGCCCCAGGGGTCAGTCCTGGAGCAGGTTATGTTCAATATCTTTATCAACAACCTGGAAGATGGCATAGAGTGCACCCTCAGCAAGTTTGCAGATGACACCATGCTGAGGGGAGTAGTAGATACCCTGGAGAATAAGCCTAGGATTCAGAGAGACCAAACAAATTGGAGGATTGGATCAAAAAAAATCTCATGAGGTTCAATAAGAACAAATGCAAAGTCCTGCACTTAGGATGGAACAATCCCATGCACCAGTACAGGCTGGGGGCTGACTGAATGCGCAGCGGTTCTACAGAAAAGGATCCGGAGGTTACAGTGGACAATAAACTGAATATGAGCCAACAGTGAGCCCTTGTTGCAAAGAAGGCTAATGGCATACTGGGCTGCATAAGTAGGAGTGTTGCCAGCAGACTGAGGGAAGTGATTCTTCCCCTCTATTCTGCGCTGGTGAGGCCACATCTGGAGTACTGTGTCCAGTTTTGGGCCTCCCACTACTCAAAGGAGATAGACAAATCAGAAAGAGTCCAGCAGAGGGCAAAGTAAATGGTTAGGGGTTGGGGCACATGACTTATAAGGAGAGGATGAGGCTTATTTAATCTACAGAAGAGAAGACTGAGAGGGAATTTAATAGCAGCTTTCAACTACCTGAAGGGTGGTTCCAAGGAATATGATCCTAGACTGTTCTCAGTGGTGGCAGACAGGGTCATCCCTAGTGTGGGGGCAAATTGGGGTGACCGCCCCGGGCCCTGCGCTTTGGGGGGCCCTGCGGACAGTGCCGTACAGGCCCTGCCGTGGCCCTGCCAGCACTGCCATCAGCAGCTTCTTCGGGTGGTTGCCACCTCTCCCCCGCCGCCACTGACAGCAGTTTCTGTGGGCAGTCTCCACCCCTTCTTGCTGGCAGCTTCTGTAGGCAGTTGCCACCCCCCTCCCCTGCTACCGCCGCTGCTGCCAGCAGCTTCTGTGGGCCGTCGTCACCTCCGCCACCAATGCCAGCCTTCACAGGCAGTTGCCACTGCCCATCCCCACTGCCAATGCTGCCACCGGCTTCTACAGGCAATCACCACCCCCAGCCCCTGGCCCCACACAAGCTGATATGCCCTGGGCTCTGCACACCCATAGAGAGGGCTCTCGTGGCAGGTGACAAAACAAGGAGCAATGGTCTCAAGTTGCAGCAAGAGAAATTCAAGTTAGCTATTAGGAAGAGCTTTCTCACTAAGAAGGTAGTAAAGCACTTCAACAGGTTACCCAGAGAGGTGGTGGAATCTCCATCCTTGGCAGATTTTAAGACCCAGCTAGACGGAGACTTGGCTGGGATGATCTAGTTGGGGATGGTCCTGCTTTGAGCAGAGATTTGGACCAGATCAGTAGTTCTCAACCTTTTTTGTACCAGGACACGTTTGTAAATATTGATGGCCAGTCCTGGCCCAGTGCCCTTCACTCCTGACCCACTGCTCCCCCACCCACCAGCCTCAGTGTGTAGGGCATGGAGTAGGTATGTGGGGCAGAGGGGGGTAGGGGTAGCGGGGTATGTGTGGGGCATGGGGAGCCCCAAGCAGCCTCTTGCAGGCTGGATCTCTGCCAACCTGAAAGGTAAAAGCCATAGCTTCCCATGTTTTTCTCTTTTAAAGAAGAATCAATTTTTAAAGTTTGTCTGTGACCCTTTCATATATTCTTGCAACCCACTTTGGGTTGTGATCCATGGGTTGAGAAATGCTGGAGTAGATGACCTCCTCAAGTCCCTTCCAGCCCTCATTTTCTATGATTCCACAAAGAGATTAGAAGTAATTGGCAGAGTGTGCTGGGAGGCAGTGCACTGTCACTGCTGGGCTGGGTCACTTGTCTTTAGGACAGGGGTGAGGGGTTTCACAGCAGAAAGAGTTATATGAAATGGTTTTGTGAATTTAGAAATTTTGAAAACCACTGAATTAAGAGATTAGATCAGGAATTGGTAATGTTTTTAGGCAGAGTGCCTAAAACAACCACAGCATCAACTTGTAAGATGTTGGCATGCCAGGGTGGACAGTGGAGGTGCATGAGGGGTCCAATCCTTGATTTGGCAGTACAGCCCAGCCCCTTCCCCAAGCTGCACATGCCAAGTAAAATGCCTTTGCATGGTACGCTCTGGTACACGTGCCAGGGTTTGCCTACCCCTGGATTAGATAGTGTTTTTTTCCTTTTAGATATTTGCCACACTTAACAGCCTCAACAAATCCAGGCAGATACTGTAAATGCAAAATAGCAAATTTCAATTGAAGGGGTGAGGCATGAGACAGCTTCAGTGACCTTTTTTGTTGGTCTTAAAATTTAACTTTATATCACATTCCCCACCCCCAACACACAAATGCACACACACCTTAAGTGCTGCAGTGAAAGGATGCCCATTGTAATGGGGTGGGGGGGCAGACATCCACAAAAAATAGTTTTGTGCCCCCCCATTTGGGGCTGTCCACTCTGCACTTGCCTGCTATGCCTTTGTTGTTACTTTATATATTTAGACTGCAGGAGGCTACCCCAATCTTGGTGGTGCAGGCTATCTTTGTTGCCCCAGCTTCATGGGCCACTACACATGGCTCCAACCTTCCCTACACTGTGTCCCATGCCTTGCAGATGGCCCTGTCAGTGTTATGTCCAGTTCTTGTCCAATCCAAATCACTCTCTCAACTGAACTGCACTTCAGCTCATGCCTAACTGGACTGCTAAGTTATCATGCTCAGTAATTCCTTAGTTTCATTGTTTCATAGTTGGTAGGTTCGGAAGGGACCTAAGCAGATCATCAAGTCTGACCTCCTGCCATGGCAGGAAAGAGCACTGGGGTCAAACGACCCCGGCAAGGTAATCATCCAGCCTCCTTTTAAAGACCCCCAGGGTAGGAGCCAGCACCACTTCTCTTGGAAGTTGGTTCCAGATTCTAGCCACCCTGATAGTGAAGTAGCGCCTCCTGATATCTAGCCTGAATCTACCCTCTGCCAGCGTGTGACCATTATTTCTTGTCACTCCTGGTAGTGCTCAGGGGAACAGGGACTCTCCCAATGCCTGCTGGTCCCCCCTAACTAGTTTGTAAATGGCCACTAGATCCCCCCTCAGCCTTCTTTTGTGGAGGCTGAACAGGTTCAGGTCCCTTAGCTTCTCCTTGTAGGGCCTGCCCTGCTGCCCCCTGATCATGCGGGTAGCCTTCCTCTGGACCCTCTCCATGTTGTCTACATCCCTCCTGAAGTGCGGCGCGCAGAACTGGACGTAGTACTCCAATTGCGGCCTGACCAGTGTCGCATAGAGAGGGAGGGTCACCTCCTTGGATCTGCTTGAGATGCATCTGTGGATGCATGACAAGGTACGGTTGGCCTTCCTAACCGCGTCCCCACACTGACGGCCCATGTTCATTTTGGCATCAAAAATGACTCCAAGATCCTTTTCTGCCTCTGCACTGATGAGAAGGGAGTTCCACAGCCTACAGGTATGCTGCTGGTTCTTCCTCCCCAGGTGCAGTACCCTGCACTTGTCATTGTTGGTACTCTGCACTTGTCAGACCTGGTATGTCCCACCCAGTATGCTCAGCTCCCTGGAATGTCAGACTAGTCTTACCTGGTATGTCCCACATAGTATGCTCAGCCTCATCCTGCTGGCGGGGCTGGGTTGGGACTGGACTTGGAACAGATGGGAGTCAGGCGGGCTCAGCTGCAAGCCCTGCTGCAAGCAGCCTGGGGCTCCACGGTTGGCAGCAGCTACCAGAGCCTGGGCTGGCTGCAGCCAGGAGGCTGCAAACAACTGCTCTGGGCTCCGGCATCAGCTCCATACCGCAGGTGCATGCGTTTCTCAGAGCAGACAGTGGGGATAGGGCCTGAGGCAGCATAGGCCTCCCGCTGTCCATTCTGAGGTGCATGTGCAGTCGCTGCCAGCATGGAGCTGATGCCAGGGCTGTGGAGCCTGGCGCAGCTGTTTGCAGCCTGCTCACTGCCTGCTGCAGACACCTCAGGCTGGCTACAAACAGCTGCGCTGGGCTTCAGAGCCCAGTCATCATCTCTGTGCTGGCAGCAGGGAAGAGGCCAGGGTTGCACTGCCTCAGACCCCTCCCACACCATCCACTATGAGGCGCAAGCACACCTGCTGGTATGGAGCTGATGCCAGAGCCCAGAATAGATGTTTGCAGCCTCCTGTCTGCAACTGGCGCAGGCTCTGGGTAGCTGCTGCCAACTACAGAGCCTGGTCTGCTTGCAGCAGGGCTTGCAGCTGCCCAGCCGCCTGCTGGGAGCAGCTTGGGCTTCGTGGCTGGCAGCAGCTGCCTAGAGCCCAGGCTGGTGGTGGTGTGCCAGCAAAATGGTCTCATGTGCTGTGCTTGGCATAGATGCCAGGGGTTGCTGACCCCTGGCTTAGGCTCTCCTCACTCACAATAGCCTGGCCTTCCTGCCCAAGCCCTTCTCACCTTAGAGGTATGCCCTTCCCCCTTAGGGGTGTTCTTACACCCTCATGACCCAGTTCTCTCAGGCTCTTCCCAGCCCAGTTCCTATCACAGGCCCCTAGCCTTTAGCCACCACCTTCAGGTGACTCTTCCAGTCACCATCATGTGGGCAGTGCTGGTGCTAGCCTCCACCTCTTGACTGTGGTCCACACTGCATCAGGACCTTTTGAACATCCTTTGTCCTGGACCTGGGATCGGGCCAGTCGGGGTGTGTCAGGCCCTCCATGGCATTGGGTCACCCCTCTTCAGTGGGCTTCCACCCTTCAGTCCTCTCTGGGCCCTGACCTCATTCCAGCCAGCCGAGGTGTCTGAGGCCACCTCTGCGGCCATCTGCCCTCTCTCTCCCTGGGCCCTCCTCTCTGAGCCACATCACAACCTACAAACTCTCCTGGGCTTCAAGCCCCACCATGATCTTATCTGCCATGATTCCTGGATACACACTCTGGCCTGGCACTGCTCTTCCCATGCCCTGGGCCTCAGTGCTGTCAGGGTCTACTCAATCTTACCCTGTGACCTGGTACCCTAGCTGAGTGCCCAATTCTCTCAAGGCTGCTAGTCCTTACCCTCACCCAGATGTGGGTGTGAGCAGCCCCTGGTTCCAGCTGCCTGTACTAAGGGCCTCTGGAGGCCCTTAATATGGGTGGTTCCAGATTCAGGGCAGACCCCCTCTACCTTCCAGACCCCTTGTACGAGCCACTCCTCTTTTGGGGCTGTCCCAACACCAATCCAAATCAATGGGATGGAAATGTATTCTTAAGCATTTCACTTAATAAGGATGGAAGGCAGAATTGAGTTACATCCATGTAAATCATGACTGTGTTTGGAGCCATCAGAAGAAAAATAGGAGACCAAAATTTCAGAATGAACAGAGGCAAAGAAAAATATGATGATTTTCATACGGAAGGCTGGGCAGGGTGGCACCTTAGAGACTAACTTGTTTGGAAAGGCATCCTATTTTGTATGCAGCAACTTACTTCATGAGATAATGTATGTCCAGGGGTGGATCCAGAGGGGTTGATGTGGCACAGTTGTACCCCCGTTTCAGATTACATGGCTGGATCAGCAGCCCCCAAAACAGGTAAAACTTCCCTCTATGCTCAGCTGCACATCCTCTCCCTTTTGATGCCCTTCCTTTCCTACCTGATGTCATTGTTCCTAATTGACAGGGGGCAAGGGGAGCACTAAAACTGCTCCTTCCCTGCCCCAGCTGGGCTGCATAAGAAGTCAGGGTCTAGCCTAGCCAGGGATAATGGCAGCAGCTGCTGTAGGCAGGTAACCCCCTGCCCAAGCCCCTTGGGTACTCCCTGTGAGCCTGGGAACCAGCTCAGGAAAAGAGAACTGCTGTCTGCTGCTTCTGCTGTTCCCCCTGGAGCCCCTATATTCCCTACACAATCCAGCTGGAGGTGGGCAGGTTCATCTCTGGAGCTTCCCTTGCCCTGGGTCATTCAAGGAGGGAGGAATGGAAAGGGAGGGGGCAGGATGTGCTTCTGAGCCTGGAGGGGAAGGGAGGCAATGCTGGCGAAGGGGTGTTGGGAGTAGGGGGTTGGCAGGATTCTTACCTGAAAAAATCCAAGTGCTGCTCCTATGGCATACTCTGCCCACCCCTGTGGTGTGGGGAAGCCTGGGAGAAAGGGTGTGACCTCCCTTGTGCCAGTTTCTGCTCCTGCACCCCATCCCCCACTTTACAAAATGCTGGATCCACCTATGCATCTATAGTATTGCATCTCTAATGCATCCAAGTACCAGCAGTCAAGAGATGCTTTTTGGCATGAAGCAATGTAGAACCAACCCAGATGCTATCTGATGATGCCTAGAAAGCTTGTGCCTTTCTGAATGAATTGGTCTCTAAGGTGCCAGCTTGCCCTGTCTTCTGCCTGACTTTAGGCTAACTACCTCTCTCTACTCAAGCCTTTCACAGAAATGCCTCATTTAATAAATTATACATGGTATTTTAAAAGTAATCAGGAAGCAGAGGGAAACTACAGATTCTGGTGCCAAAGGCCTTTTGTTATAATTAAGTCATGGGCCTTATTTTCCACAAGGACTCAGCCTCTGTACAGTATTTGCTCTCTCCCCCTCCCCCTTTCCTTCCCTGCCCCAAGCACAATGAATGGAAATTGCATAGTTAGGTGTCCACCTACCCGACATGTTTATACAAAACTGCAGGCCCAAATTTTAAAGCTGTTTTTGAAAATTTATCCCTACACTGCTTCATGCCAAAAAAGATATCTTGACTCAGGTGCATTAGAGATACTATATTACAGAAAAGAGTTCCCTACTATCAACTAGAATAGTAGTAGGCAATCTTTTCCAGCTGCAGCTGGAATGACCCACCTCAAGTCAGAGGCAGGCAGGTGCTAGGACCCACCTGCAGCTGCTGCTTTTCCCCATAGTTGAAGCCTCCCACCAAACCCCACTAAAACCCCACATCTGCAGGACAGATCCAATGGCTCCATGGCTGGATCCAGTCCATGGACCGTGTGTTGCCGACCCCTGACCTGGACTGTGACCATCAACTTCTTTCTATGTTGTACAACGCATAATACAAAAAGAACTCTCATCCTAGGTTGTGGCTTCTAAAAGACACCCTGGTTATAGATAATTTGTGGCCATACTGAATAAAACCTAATATTTATGAAAAGATTCCTTCTGGGTCCCTATTTTTCTACTGACCCAACAAGGCAAATAATATACAATATCCTCTTGAGCACTGTCCCCTCAGAAACAAACACTGGGAGGAGCTGGAGGAGAAAAACAAGCAGAGGAGAAACATATACCCCTAACCTTCAAGTCTCCCATTTATGTTTCTCCGTGCTGCTGGAGAATTAACACATTGTCATGTGTGCCCTCCAACATTTTTTTTAAATGGATTTGTACCAATGGGCAGAAGGAGCCATTGTGTTGTGCTTGGAAGCTTAGTTGTCTAATTTAAAAGGAGTGTATTGGAGAAGACAATGCACTAGGTCTCAGCAGAGAAAGCCATGGCTACGCATTCAGAAAGAACTGTTTGCCTGCTTGAGATTTAAATGCACTTCAGACAGCAGATAAGAAATAGAGTCACAAGATTTGGGGGGGGTGGAGGGACAAGAAAGGGAGAATATGACCAAAGGAATGTAAAAATGAGAGCAAACAACGAAGAAGTAAATGAAAAACAGATGAGAATCCTCATAATTTGAAATCTAATTGCATGTCACTGTTAGAATGAGTCACTAACTAGGGCAAAACAGAGAAGCAAAGAGAAGAAAAGAGGGTATGTAATAAATATTTTATTGCATTAATCATAATAGGCTGCACTTTGGTCTTGGCTAAAGCATGTTCTTAAATCAACTTTAGAATGTGATTGCAATTTCAGGCTTAGGAGCATGAAGCCCACATGACTGTAATTAATGCAATAAATCATGCTGTGAAGCTTTCTACAAAGCCTGACAGCGCTTAGTTGATATATTGCTTATTAGAGACTGCAGACATTTCCCCCCCTATTTTATTATACTGTCAATGGCAGTGAATCAAAAGGTAGCTTTTTCTATCCTGTCTGAACTATCTACTGAAGGTGTAATACATAACACGTGCAGTAAGCTATTGCTATCAACTGTTGATAATACAAAACATAACACACAAAACCCGCAGAATCTCATCTTACCATTCTCTTCCTTACTTTGGTTTAACAAAGTAATAGAACTAGAGCTTGCTTATTAAAAAAACTGCCCTTTTATATTTAAAATTCTAGCTGGGAAAAAGTCACTAACTCAATTTACTTTTCTTTTCCTGACAATATATAATCCAGCATGAAGGTAGCAAGTTAGCATAATACTACCCAAAGACTTCATGTTTACTAGACATTTTAACAATTTTTAATGCACATATACAAAATGAATTCATCCTTTCATGTGGTCAGGTTACATATCAAGCTCTAACAACCAGTTCTTTACAGCATAAACAACCTTCAGAAAGAGTAAAATGTTACATTTTCCAAGCAAATCATTTTCCAAAGGTGCATTTCTCCTTTCTACTTTAGACATACGGTTAAGCCTATGTTATTAGAGCTGCACTAAATTTACATTCAGCTGTACATTGCAACTTGCCATACAGTCTATTTAAATAAATTCAGGATTTTCAAATGTTCTTCTGTACTAGTAATGCATGTATACACACATTTGTATGCACACACATACACTTGCAGCTCAGGATATTGCTGTTATCTTCTTGCCATAATTATAGAGCATAATTTTTGTTGCCTGGTTTGCACTGTGATTTCCATAAAAAGAATTTGTTATTCCAAAAGAGCAGATAAATAATCTGTTCCACTGTTCCTGAATGAATTCATAGTAAAAACTATATCACCTAACACTTGCAATGGAGGGAGACAGGCTATAGCTTTATGCATGCAATTATGGATTTATGGTTTACATATATAATGTATGCCTTCTGTACTGTACTAGTACAGTATATATTCAGATTAATGTAAGAACTACGTTTGTGGGTGGTATATTGGGCGTGTTATTTGTCAACACGTAACATTCCCATCACTTGACAGAAGCCAAGGAAGAGAAGGAAAGTCAGAGAGAAGCAATCTACATAGAGGAAATAAGTAACGTTTAATCGACAAGTAAAAAAAAACCCAGACCACAGCATATGGCTGAGCAACTAGAGTTGAGTGCCAAGAACAGTTTTCGTGTCTTTTGATTTGTTTTCTCTGAGGTTTAACCAGTAGCACAGGGCAGGTCCCAAACAATTGTCAGGATGAACCTTATTTGTATATTTGCCTTTCTTACAAACCAGCACTGAGGATAAAAAAAATAAGCTAGTATGTGCGCATGAACAGACGCATGCGTACATATTTGATGGTCTGACTATGCTGCACCCAGGGGAAGAATGCCAAAGTTAGTAGGTAGAAGGGAAAATTTTTGAATATGAAAATATCCCAAGTTATAATTGCTCATGCCTGCCTTAGGCCTTACTGGCCACACTAGAAAGGCAGTGGAGTAGGAAGAAGTAAAGGAGTGTAAAAGAAATCTATAGATTTCTTAGGGTGATATTGGTTATTGGACCAACTACATAGTTGGGATAGAGTTAGATAAGCTCTTGAATGCAAGACATTCTTCTACAGATTTCATGTGATGAAGATGAATGTCTCTCATTCAAAAGCTTGTCCAATTCCATACCAACTATGCAGTTCGTCCAATAACTGAATCACCCCAAGAAACCCTTGCCTCTTGCATAATTCTCAGACCATCACAGCTACAATATACTCCAACACTACTAAAAAAAAAAATCTAGGCACAGACCAAGCATTTCCAGATTCTTCAAAGGCTGGGTCTACAAATACCACCTTGCTTGCAGTTCTTGGAAAAAGACTGAGTGAGAATTTGCATTATAGAGAAAGAACCTTGTCAGAACAAACAGGGGCTGAATTTCTCCCAGCTCTGAGTGAAACTGAATGCAAGGTATTCTTGGCTGGTTTGCCCATCTCTCCAACTCCAAACATGGCTGCATCCAACTGATCATCTGGATAGTCTCTTTCATTCTCTCTCTTTTCCTTGCTTCCCTTCAAAAAGACAGAACAGATAATGTATCTGCAGCTCTAAAAGGGAGAGTTTGGATGCAAACCATGCCAATATCTTAAGAATTTTGGATCCCCGGTGAGTAAAGCCCCTAAACACATCCATAATTCCAGCCCTATTTAAACACTAAAGTGCATGCTGAAAATCTCAGGAGAGCAAAGTAGGTAAGCGTCTGTATACCCATATGCTTAAGACTCTTTAAGTCAGTGTGACAATTCATCTGTTTCCCTGTTTCAGGGGTTAACAGTGAAAATAACAGACATAGTTCAAACAAGAATTTGTGTAGCTCACTTGAAGCTGCCACAGCCACTGTTGGGGTTTTGGAACTCACAGGTGGCTTGGACCTTTGTTTTATACTTTGTAGCCACGTTAACACTAAGGTCACATTTAAATATCCCCACTGTCACTGGTCCACTAATGATAACAATGGCAGGATAGCACAGTTCCCACGTTCCCAAATTCAGTACAGACCTAGTAAAAGAACACACCCTATTACCTTCACCCACTTGCTTTCTATAGCCCATATGTTCTCCTTTGAGGACATCTATCCAAAGCACCAACTCAACCTACTTTTCCTTCATTCCTGAGGTCAATTAAAAAGATTAGTTTTTAGATCAGCATTCCAAGAGAGAGGTTTCATTACCTCAGCCCCAAACAGCATTAACACAGAAAAAATATAGAGCCAGCTATATATATGACTCTTGGGTGGGATCTTCAGATATTTTCATTCTTGACTTACCTCTGCTTCCATTGCAGTCAGGGGCCCCTGCAGGAAGAGTGGAGCCAATTATCAGAACTTCTGAACATCCTATATTAGTGAATGGTTGATTCCATGTTCTCGCTTTCTTCCTCCCCTTCTCTCTCCCTATCTCTCTTACTTTCTCCTGGTCTGGCCTTAGTTTAGATTGAACCTGGTCTTCATTTATTTTTTGAAGTTCCATTGTTTATATTATATTATATTATATTATATTATATTATATTATATTATATTATATTATATTATATTATATTATCTGCATACAGATGTAGCTATTTTAGCCTGGTTTATGATTAGCCAATGGTTAAATGACTTCAAGAGATGCTTTCATCATAAATATGCAGTTCCTGAAAAACAATACCAGAAAGTAGCATTGGTCTAAAATGGAGTCCAAATTAATTCAGCATATAGACATATATACTTCTCCCAGATTGTGTGCTCTTAACCTCTTTAATGTCATTAAATGGGTGCTAGAGGTGCAAGCTGGTGTGCAGAATACAGCCAACACACTTAATAGCCAACATCTAATGAAGCACAAAAGAACACCTTCACTAAGATCAGTGTGTTTAACTCATCTCAGTCAGTCATTGCCAAAAGCCATTATCCATTGGCTGCTGGATATTTTATGCAATATGAGCTCTTGGTCTCAGACCGTAGCTCATATTCACATGAACAAAGACTATGTTATTTGCACACCTCAGCCCTTTGTTCTCAAAAACTCTCCTGTAAGTATGTTTTTAGGGTGATGTAGACAGCTGCCCTTACTGGGTATTCCAACATGGTGGTCAAGCTCGGTTTTCCCAAGTGATTATACCCACTGATTATCATGCATGAACAGTACCACAGAAAAGCAAAAGGCTTGCTGTATACTTTCCTCTAAAGGTGAATTATTTTTATTTATTGGAATACAGTTAATTTTATATAACTATTATATAAGGGGATGCGTGTTGCCAGGGCAGCATGGAGCTCGCAGTGACAAAGAGATCCCTGCACAGCCTCACTCTGCCCTGCAGTGCCAGGTTGCACATGATGGGGTGAAGAGGCCATGATGGGGGAGGGCAGCAGGGCAGGAGCCTGAGTCTGCAGAAGCCGGCCTGTGCCTGCCCTGTGCACAGATCTGGGGGGCACAGGTCCTCCCTGCCCCCTGGGAGTGTGAGCAGTGCCAGGCAATTGCCCTACCTCCCGCCCTCCAGATGAGCTGCCTGTGACCCCGTCCCGCTCCCTGCTGGGACCCTGCAGCTGGGCATTGCAGCCCCAGGCCCCAAGCCCTACACACTGCCTGGCTGGGCAGCATTCCCAGCCCTGCCCAACTCCCTCCCTCCCTCACTATTGGGGCCTCAATCTCCCCTCACCCTTACCTGTGCGAGCTGATCTCCAAGCTGCCTGGCAGCCATGTACATGCACATGGTGCCCCATGTCTAACCGCCCTCCTCCCGCTCCCTCTCATCCCCCTGCAGGCTGGAACTCTGCCAACCTGCAGAGGGCTCACTGCAAAATTGCAAAATCTGCGGGTTTTTCCATAAAATGAGATATTCACATTTTTCTCCAGTAAAGGAGAAATCCATGGTTTTATTCAGTTTTCCATGGGAAGCGGAAAACCCAGTTCCTTGATCATGTGTGCATGTATTTGAAAGCTCAAAGCCGTAGTCCAAGTACAAGGAAGTATTTAACCACATGTTCTTCCAGCCCTACTTTTCTATGCTTCTATGTTTAATTTTAAGCCAGTACTTAAATTCCATTCCTTCCTGACCAGAGTTAATCATGTATTTAAATCCTTTCCTGAATTTTGATGACAGTGACTGAGCAGGGTTAAATAGTCAAATACTGGTTTCAGCTAAAAACAAACAACAAAACTACCACTGATTTCCGAATTTGACACAAGATTTGGACCAGCTTGAGAGAGGTGAGGATCTTACCTGCTGGGACTTTATTAAGTTGATTACTTCCTCTTTAAACTGATCCTTTATTAAATACAAGTACACCTCTCAGTGACTTGGAGAGCAATGGGGAGCTTACTACTATAATTAAGGGAAGCTTCTAAACAAAGTTGTATGGTACTGGTGCCTCTACATGGTGCTGGACTGTGCAGTTGTTACTGTGCAGTCATTAAGTACTTGCTTAAGCGATGAACTGGAGTTACTGTGCAGTCCTGATGCCACATGGGTTTTTTTCCCATGATACTGTGCAGTAGCTTGTTGTTACTGCACAGTAGCACTGACATCATGGTTCACGTGCATTGATGCTACATCACCATAGCAATGAGCAATGGCTTTTTGAAAATCAGCTCCTCTATGTCTAGGGTGACCATACATCCTGGATTTCATAGTCTGTCTCAGCATCCTGACTGTTGGACAAAACTGAAGCAAAAGTCCCAGATTGGTGGGAAGCCACCTGCACGAGCCCGACTACTGACTGACTATTGGTCAAATAACTTCCAGCTCACAGCCCAGTGGAGTTGGGACCAGGGAGCAACTACCACCACTGCCCAGAGCCCAGTTAGGGCTTCCTGAAGGGGAGAGGGGGCTCGGACCCCTGCCCCTGGAGGGAAGCTGGGTTTCCTCCCCTACTGCCACCCACCTGGCTGCCAGTGACCCATATTTTGGGGACGCAGCTCCAGGCTCTGCCCTGGGACTGGGGCCCCAGCTGGCTAGTAGTGGAGTGAGGCACTGTGTGGCCACATAGGGGATGGAACCCAGCTATGAGCCTCTACCCAGTTCTGCTCCTGGGAGCCACAGAATTAAGGAGGGTTGTGTGTGTGTGCGCACGCACATGCTAATCCCCCCTGGCACCTCCCCTACTGGATGCCTCTAAAATGATTATGGTCACCTTATCTATGTCAGACCTTTAGGACCTCTAGAATCCACGTTCTGTATCAGCAGAGTGTACCTTGAAAACGCTGCTCCAGAGCCAATGTCCCAAAAATGGTAAACTGTGCCCTAGGAAGATAACATTAAATAACTGTTCATTTCATATCAATTTATGCAATAGGCAGCCGTTACTGATGGAGTGGAGAGGGGGAAGAGGGGGAACATTGAAATAAAGATGGGAGCTTCTATAGCTACTGTGTTGTTCTGATGATGTCTACCATCTCTTTTTCCAGCAAAAGAACCATTAAAAATAAAACGGCATTTGATTTATACACAGGACTAATCTCTAATTAGGCCCTCTATTCTTGACTTTTGTATTTGCAGTATTTTTGTGCATGTAATAAAAATTCCAAGTCTGAATTTTGCTTGAGACTTTTTTTTTATTTTTACATTTTCAGTGCATGTAACTGTGTGGGCTCTTTCTTTGGTTATCTGAGTATCCTGTGGAATCATGTAAGGGCAATAGCAGTTCAACATATTTATCTATAGTTATGCACTTATTTGGAAGTAAAGGAAGCTGTTTTCCTTAAGAAATGAATCTGAAAATGTAAGGTCCACTTATACTTTGAACAATGCAGTAACTAGTGAAGCTTTTATGAGCCATCAGCTGAAGAAGCTGCTTTCTGGTGCAACCCTGACTTCACTGAAGAAAATGAAAAAAAAATATCAGTGACTTCAGCAGGTTCAGGATTTCACAGTGAATCTTTATATTTCACATGTAACACAGGGATGTTAATGCCCATCTTATCTAAGGCTATGCAGGTCCCACATTTATAGGTGAACTTTAATGCTGAAATGCAGAGAAATTGTTCTTGTGCCTTTACAGCCCTTTCTTGCTGTTTGCAGCTATCTTTATATTTATTTTCTGCTTGAATTGCTCATGTGAAATATTGGATTTTCACTTCCTTCAAGAGTTCCGGATAAGGATGGGGGCAAGTAAACAATGAAGTCACAAGCATGTCATGTGGGCTGCTGGCCTCCCTTCACGTCAAGGAAAAAGTGGGGTTAGACTATGTAACCAGATACAATATGCAGAAAGGAAATAAGTGGTTCAGTGTAACCAGTTCATGAACTTGTTTTTATAAAGGAGAAATTAATGGAAGAAACATTTTGATTCATTACTGTCTTGAAGATCCCATGTAAGGCCTTAGATACATCAGCCTATTTCCTTTCAGTAATGCACTTAAGCATATACTTAACTTGAGGCATACTTTGTTCAACAGAGATGGACTTAAGCCCATTTAAAATACTTTGCTGAATAGACGCTTAGGCAAATGCTACTCTGTCCTGTGCCTGATGGGATACAAATATCTGTTACAAGGCTCCTGCTTTCTTTTACAAAAGAGTTTGAAACTTAGTTTTAAAGCAAGATTTTTTTTTTTGCATTCAAAAAAATCTCTCATGCTTAAACTTAGCATAGATAGAACAAGCACATTAATGAGTAAAGCAGGGTTTTCTAACTTCTAAACAGTTGTAGGTACTCACAGCCTCACCCTCTGCTCCCTAGTCCAGACTTGTACAGGCACCATAGGTCGTGCTGCACTACACTGCCTCCTGGCTGGGGCAGGGGCAGTGTAACTTCCTGTTCCTTTCTCTCGAATGTCGTGTATGTGGACTCTTTAAGAATCTCGCTGTGGCTTCTTGGGCTGCATGGCCAGGCTAATGGGAGAGGCCTCGGGTCGGATCCTCAGGGGTCTCACCTGTCACGTCTTTGATGATAAGGGATTTTAAATCAGGAGGACGATGTCTGGTCCTGTCCCCCTGGTTCTTTCCCTTGGCCTTCCTCGTGACCACTCTTCTTGAGGCTCCACCTCCCCTACACCCTGCCAAACGCCAACTGTGATGTTGATTATTGGGGCTGATGTTCGGGCCCTCCCTGGCGCTCGGTCCCTTGGGGCTGCAGTTGTTGACCACCAGTGTGGTTAATGCTCAGCACTCTCCGTGGCCCCTCTCTGCTCTCTGGTCTATGTGTAGCTGGGTTCTACCCAGACTGCCGCCTCCCTTGATGCGTCGCTGATTCCCTGAGTTTGGTACCTGCTGCTGGTCGTTTGGTTCAGGGTCGCATCCTCGCTGCATCTGTCGCTGTCCCAGTTGCTGGGTCTACCAGCAGTGGCCCACAACGGGTCTGCCAGCAGTTCCTTGGGCCCATGCTGGCCCAATATCCTCTCCACACTCCCTTCCTGAGGGAGCCACCAAGCCTCCTCCTGCTCCACACCATCTGACTGCTCTGACCCCTCTGGGCCAGCCGGTGACACTCTTTCCAGTCCCTATGGCTCTCCTCTAGGTGAGCCTTTTCTGCCAGCTCTGGCTGTCTGCCCAGCCAATCGTCCTTGGCACGCTTTTATAAAGTGTGCCCAGGCAGACGTAGGAGCCATTCCCAGCTCCTTCCGGCTCTGCTGTGGGTATTTTCTTTGAACTTCGACCGTGGTGGCTCCGCCGCCGCAGTTTTACTTTCGCCACAAACAGCTGCCAGCGCGGCATCCCGCTGCCTCTCTCCTTCTCCCGGTAAGTTTTCCTTACAGGCAGGAAGCAGCAGCTGGAAAAGGGAGAGGCATTCAAGAGATTCTGGCTGCTGCTGTAGCCAGAGACCCTGGGGAGGGGAGCAGCGGCTGAGTGGTAACCTGGGGGTCACAAATTAACCTCTTGAGTGCCATAAGCAACCTGTGGGCCCAATTTGACAGCCCATAGGCACCAACTCTGTGGATGCTCTGGGACTCAATAACCCACCCCCAAAAGTAGTAGGTGCTCAGCACCCACAAGCTACAGCCAAGATGCTAAAAAACAACCCCCCCCCAAAATGAACTTTACCAAAAGAAGTAGCACATTACTTTAATCCGGCTCTGCAGCATCTGTAAAGATTGGGAGTTTCAGCCAATCTTTGGAGCTTTTAGCTAAAGCTGGTTCAATCAGCTGTTAGATAAAAAGTACCATAAAGCCCCACTAGAACACCTGATCTTTACAGATACTGCAGAGCTGGGTTGAAGTAAGTAATGCACTGCCTCTTCTGGGCATGCGCGTGGCTTGGTGCAGGAACGCGCTGAGTTTAAGGTAAAGCACCATTTTGTTTTGTTTTGTTTTTTTACCTCTGGAAGCACCTGCTAGCAAAAACCAAAGTCGACGCCTATGAGACAACCCTACAATAAAGTAATTAAATTAAAAGAAAACCAAAGTCTTTAAATGGTCACTGGTTTCTGGCTTCACAAACAGCATTTGTGAAAATGGAGTCTTTCTGCCCTTGAAGAAAAAGGAAACAGTCCCTCCCTGGCTAGGGCAGCCATTCATCCAGTTTTATAGAGGACAGTCTGGTTTTTCTGGTCCTCTGTCCTTTATTGATATGAAACCAGACGCCTTTATGTCCTCTATTTTTCACTGCTCAGCCCACCCCCGCTGCCAACACCGCCTCAGCTGTCTGCGGGAGCTTCCCACTTGCCGCCGCCATGCCCCCACTGCCAACACCACCGCTGCTGCCTGCGAGAGCTCACCGTGGCCCTCCAGCCTTGGGAGGTATGCAACATTTATGGTGGTGGGGACAACTGTCCTTTATTGTTGAGGTACCTTGATGGCCACCTTATCCCTGGCTTACAGTGGCTGTTGAAAGCATTTAGGAGTCAATGAAACCAAACAGTTCTGCGATGTTTGTGTTTATCAGAGTATGCACCTACCCCGAAGCCCACAGATATTCATGAGTCCTTCTGCTTTTGATCAGACCCTATTCTCAGCTTGTTTTAGTGAAGATGAAGCCACCCTTAAGTATAAAGGCAAAGCAAATGTCTGAGATCTTACAAAAGCTTCATTTGTTTCATCTGTCTCATCTCCACTACTGATGGTGAAATCCAGGACCTAAATCCTGCCCCTTCCTCCCTCCAACTCTTCCTTTCCCCTCTTGAAACCCACAATGGTCTAGGAAAGGATTAGCCCAACATGAAATGGAACAACAATAAACACTGAGCAATGAAAATACATCTCTGTTTAAAAGTCTCACTGAATGAAAAAAGTCACCTTCCACCCCCTCATAATAAAATATATACCTATCCCAGACTTGTCAGCTCTTGCCAGTGTTTTCCCTGAAAGTGGAGTCAACATAAGCAACTTCTTTTCTCATGTGTCACATATCATAAAGAGACAGGATTTCACAAGGAATATCATTTATTAGGAAACCCACTGGCAGAGCTGGTAAGAGAACCAAGGGGTGCAGGAATCAATTTAAATGGGTCTGTGGAATTTGTTGGTTTTACTCTTCTTTCCATGTAGTTTTTATTTCTTTCCTTGTCGTCTTTGGGATGAAAGCAAGGATATTTTTGAGTTTGGAATGGGTAGTGCTGCTACACATTGTAACAACTGATGGAAGTGGCCTGTTCTCCTTCAGGCTTAAAAGATAATCTCGAATGACACTGCCTGTGCTGCCAGGGAGGATTTTTGTCTGCCTGAACTCTGAAAAGGTTTACTAGAAATTAATTTTAAAATATTCTCTGTTGCATGGTTGTGTGTTTGAAACAACTCTCCTTAGAGCCCATATGATATTCTCAGCAGATAGTCATTATTTTAAAGTTGAAACAATATGTAGTTAAAAATGCGTGGTTAAAAAAAAGCAAACAGAAAAAAACCCACCAGCAGCAAATGAAGCTCAAATGCCTCTCAAAGATCATGCATGAAGGAGACTGGGGGTGGGTGGGCATGGATTCACTCCTTTCCTACCTGCAGGAAAGGAACTTGTATAAAGGCTAATACTACTGCACTGTCTACATAGGTTTAAGAGGCCTCTTGGTTTATATTATTGCAGATTCTGGAGCCCCAAATTATCCCCAAGCTGCTCCTTCACCTTCCTTTATGCCAAACTACTTGAGGTGTAAGGTCTCAGTAGGATATATTTACCTGCAATATATTATTCAGCCACTAGATGTCTCTGTAAACTGATCAGCTTTCCAGAATGGGTGCATTCCCAGGTAAACAAGAGAGACAAAGCTGGAACACAAGTAGTGAGGAAGCCCATTTGTTGGTGTCTCCTGTTGCTTTCTTTAATAAATGCTTCATGTTTAAGATAGACTGGAATTCTATGTACTGTATTATTCACTCTTTATGTGGCCGCCTGCTGCTGTTCTTCAGTGCTGCGGTGAATTTTGTCTGAGCCTTCCCTACCAGGGGTCAAGTTTGAGCAGAAAAAAAAGCATGTGAAATCTTCAGAAAGAAATGTATTTCTGTTTGTAGTTAGCTAAAAGATGTTACAGCACCTGCTGAGATCTGATTTCAGGGTTCTCCTGAAAAAAAAAGGATGACTTCTGTTGCAAGAAAACACTCAATAATATTATTGATAGCACTACTACTGTTACAATTTTTAAAGTAAGATCTGTGAACTAGATCTTTAAGAACTTTAAACTAAGATCTTAAACCAAGAACATAAATACATTAAAATATGTTATCAAGGATGAATTTTATTTACTATACTCCTTTTTAGTTTTTAAAGTGGTCTCCTTTTACAATGTACTACAAAGTCGGAGAATGTCAGTCTCAGAATTAGAACTTCCTGATGTAAGGCCTAAAAACAGCAATTTATCATGTGACAGTTTCAGAACACAAAGATAAATCAGACAGAGGTGTTTATGAGAATATGCAACCCTGTATTCTGCTAAGCAATGGTACAGCAGATCTTCAAAAGCCTATTTTTGTTGCTGATGGCACACAAACAGTCAAACCAGCATTGCAAGATTAGAAAGCAGTGAGAGTGGAGGAGGAGGAGGTTAATTTAACTTATTAACTTGATTTTCAGATGACTCAAAACATAATTATTTCATTTTATTCTTTCAAGTAATCTGGGTCTTTGAAACATTTACCAGAATAGGAACACATTTTAATTTAAAAATGATATATGTCAGTTCAAGTTATTTTTAGGGTAGCTCTGGAGCTAGCAGAGATAGTAAATTATGATGTTGAATGCTTTACTCCAAGACTAAGACTTATTTACAACAGAGGTTTAATTGTTCATTTGACTACTTTCAGCAGTGTCTGACCTTTAATTGTTCATTTGACCATGTTCAGCAGCTGCAGGCAGACTTCAGCAACTGATTTAGCTAAAAGCCATCAATCCTCCCATGTAAAATTATAAACAGAGAGATCTATTAGCATTTTTGCTCAATGTTCTGGGAAGAGCTTACATACGTTTTTGTAACTTTCTTTCACACAGTCAATCACCCTGTGCTACATTTGCTCACAGCAAAATTCTACTGACTGCAAGAGAGTTACATAAAGGATAAAAATGACTATTTAAGAACAAACCAAATATATATGCATACACACACAGAGGCACCTGGAAGAAGAAAACTGTTATACTTCATAGGAGCACACATCTATCTAAAATATCCCATGACATCACCACATACAGTGGCTAGACCCTGTCACAGAGTAGTCAACTCCCAACATTTTATTGGGACTCCTGTGATATTTGATGTTTCTTCAATGGTCTTATCCCTGGAGTCACATGGTAATGCACAGATTTTGGCTTTTATTTAATATTAAAAAGATATTTTTTAGTTCTCCTGGTTGCAAAGAACAACTTGTAAATATGCGCTCTAAAGGCTCAAAAGCAAAGAAAACAAAAAACATTCAAAATATATTTTGTGTTATAAATATCATAGCTAGGGGGAGGGAAAGAGGCCTAACATAATTCTTGATCACTTCTAGTTGGCAAAACTTTACACTGGGCCAGGCTAAGGCAGAAAGAGCCTATTCTAAACCCTGGATCTCCTGGACAGTGTGAGGAGAAGGCCAAAGCCCTGGCCTCTGCCCAAGTCAGCAGAGATAGCTAAATTCATAACAGGGAGCCTCTGAGTTGAGCCACAGTTATCCCAGAGATTAACTGGAGTCCATAGAAGCATGCTCTGAACCAAGAACAAGCCCTGCCACAGTCTGTTGTAACGGAAATTTTACATGACACTGAAATGCAGCCACCCCTGAGCTACAACAAGGCAGCTATTTAAGAGCAAACAACAAATGTTATGTAGTAGTTATGACTGGAAGTATAGAAAACTAAAAACAGATAGGAAATGTAGATGTTTAGAGTGTAATCTCCCATTCTGGAATCTGGACAGTTTGCTGAGATACCACTACCTTTGTAAAAACTGCCAGGAGATCTTTAAGTAGCTGGCATCTTGAGTTTCCCCTCTTGAGGGTGTAACACCTCCACTTCCCTGCACCATCCTACTATTGAAAAATTAATTCACAAAAAAAAAGAGAGTCCAGCCTACAGAACTGTGAGCACCACTTCTTCCAGCATCCAGGTTTCCATTAGAAGTCTCTTGTCCAAGTAGTCTCTAGGTCAGACTCTGCATGGCCAACAAGAGCACTGTCCAGGGTAATACAGCTACAAGTCTTTTTCTGTTAAATGCTGGTAAGAGTGAGATTTTAATTTTTACTAACCAGGAGTAAACAAAGGAATCTCAAAGAGCCAAATTTCTGGGCTGGTGAACTCCTATGCAGCCTCGCTGAAATTTGTGATGCAGCAGCCTGAAGCTACATGGATTGGGATCTATTTGCATGAGTCAGGATGCATCTAATCACTAGCATTCTGGAAAGTGCTATCCACCTGATGGCTTAAAAAAATGTGTGATAAATATATGTATCAAACACCATCCCTGACATCTGCCTACTCCCTTGGACTTAGTCTATCAGAATCAGATCTAAATGATCTAACTTGGTATAGCAGGACTACCATCAGCGAGTGAATTAACACATGCCAGGACTGTTCTGCAGAAATGCCTAAAAGATGTATCAAAATAGCAATGAATGCCCAACTGAGCAGTATGAATTTTGAGTCCTTTCACTAGTTGCAAATAAAATGCTAACTTCTGCACTTCCTATCATGTAGTGCCCAGTCAGATTATATTGAATATAACTGGATATTTTATATACCCTTAATATTTTATTTGGCAATAAGAGTAAAGTTCATGGTATAGCAGGTACTATCTAATTGTGCAGCAACTGGTGCCATGAACCAGATTTCACCCATGCAAAGGTAATGGCCGCCAGTTGATTTTTCCCCCAAAGTGCTGGCGAGAAAGAAAGAATTGATTGAAATTCATTGCTTTGAGACAGCTTTGTTGTTATGATACTTGTCTGTTTAAGCTGATCATCACCACCATACGGGCAGGGAAGGACCCAGAGATCAGAGGAGATTTTGCACTGAAAATTGGAAAGCCTCTTTTTTTGTTTTTTGTGTTTTTGCTTGGCTGCAGGTATAAGCAACATTAACTTCAGGGTTAAGATTATGTACAGTATGTCTTTCTCTAACCTCTTCAGGCTGCTGTAGTTTATGAGTTAGTGAAAATTTTTAATAAAGATTTATAACAGGACAAATTTCTCCCAGCCATTACTGTTACAAGCTGTCCCTTGCATCTGCCTTTCAAATGTCAGTTCTTCTGACAGCAACAAGAAAAGGAAAGGAAGAACACTGAACACCACTGCAAACCGCTCTTGCTAAGATTTAATTGTTCTGATTTACCCAATTAACATTCATCTTATATATAAGGAAAGCAAGGGGGCTTCACCCTGTCCCACATCAGTGTTGCACTACAGAATTATAGGACTGTCAAACCTGACTTGCTTTGATATTCATCTGCTTTAAAGAAACAACTCTCTGGGTTCCATTATGAAGGATGGCTGGATTAACACTATCCTACATCCAGTGCTTCTGGGCTCTATTAAATGAAGGCTCTCCAAATCCCCTTTCAAAGTATAGTGGTTATCTACTGATATATGTAGTAATAGTTTCCTGTAACCCATGGCAACTATGATCGATATTACTCTTGCAACCGCAATTTACTACCTGCGGGTGCTGGCTTAGAAATGCATCTATCAGAATGACACTGAATTCCCTGCGTGACAGTGCGGGTGTTCAAAAGTTTTCATACCTGGTACTGATTGGGCTGTGGCCTCAGTGGTGATGGTAGGGGCAGTGCTGGACTGCTGTTGACTAGAGCTGACCTCTGGCTCTGCGCTAACAGAAGGAGATGATGCTACTTCACAGGTTGGAACCTGATTTGGCACAGGCTGGAGCAGCTCTTCTGAGCTTGCTTGCTCTTCTTGTCCTGGGAGCTGCAGGGCTGACAAAGGAATACTAATTTGTTTGCTGGTATTGGAACTACTGACTGGCATCTGAAGGGCAACCTGCTGGTTGGCTGTAGGGGTACTAGCTGGTCCTCTGGCTGGTGAAGCCAGAGTTACCCTAGCAGGCTTCTGAACAGCAGGCCTCGATAAAATGGGTGGAGATACAGACAAGTTTTGCAAGTCTAGATCAGCACTGAGAGAAGGCGTTGTGTGGGGGCTGGGCTTAGGTGGACCAACATAGGAAGGCCCAGCATGAGTCTGAGACTTGGGCTTGGACATCTGTGTCAATGAGAGTGCAGGTCCATCGACACCACCAGTAAGTTCTGCATTGGCCACAATGTAATAGTCTTCCGGGATTTCTTGCTTGATTTTTTTAACTATCACATCATTGGTGCTTTCATCAATGACCTGAGGTTGGGAGCCTGAAAGGGTTGTTGATGACGGTCCCACTGCAGACCTTTTGCGGGAAACGTTTTGCACTCTTCGGGGATGAGGTTCAAAGTCACTATCTTCATCTGTCGCTGAGGACTCGCAAACCATGTCAAAGAGAGTAGCTTCATCTTCGTATTCTTCCACAGCTTCACCCAGCTCAGAGGGCTCACTGCAGTAAGAGAAGTCACAGGAATCTCTGGTTCTGTTACAGTCCAACTTTGCTTTCACTGGTCTTCCAGGGTATCGCTCTACAGGGCTGGGCTGTGTCTCTGATGGCACACCAATAATGCTGGGACTGTCTGAGTTAAAGCTCCTGTTGTCTTGAAAGCACACTCTTTCCTGCGACCCAGCCCGGCAGGTTGCAGTCAGTGGCCAGTGGTAAGCATGGCCTGCACTACAGCCCCACATAGCTGTGAGGTTCCCATGGGAACCTTCTGAAAGCAAGTGCTTTAGATTTGGAATGAGGCTGCATATGGTCCCATGGCTATGAGCCCAGCTGACCAGTTTGGAAAGATTTTCGGAAGAAGTATGAAGGCAATCCTCCATGTTATAGGATCAACAGCTCCTTTCCTACAGAAAAATAGAGAGAGGCAATTAATATGATGCATGTTTCCAAGAAGTACAGCTGTGCACTATTAAATAAGAGCACAGCACATTACTTTTCCACAGATAAAAAAATAAGTAAACCATCTTGCTATCATATAATGGGCTCTTAAAAGACATTTCTCAACAAAGCATCCCTCTTTAAGCAGCTTCAGTTCTCATTGCGTCTATAAAAAAACTATCTTTAAACCCAGAGGCAAAAATCTTTTTGCAATGTATATCCACAATAAGGAAAAATGGCTTTTTAAACAGGGGAGGTTATTAATATTGGCAACTTACTCAAATCTTAAACAAATGCAAGCTCATAAAGTCTTTATATCCAAGAAATTGAATAACTAAAAAGCTAATTATAATTTTTAGCCCAAACTCAAAACTAGGATTATAGGCACTGAGTCTAATGTTCCACACTTACTTGATCAAGCTTTATATACAATCCTTCCTCTATTTCAAATGCATTTTCATTTTTAAAGGACATTACAAAGCTGTCCACTTGAGGGCCAGAGATTGTTTTTAAGACAAAGAAAGATTATGAAAATTACCGGGGGTTTTGTGGTTATTGTCTGAATTCTGAGTACTGGTTATAACTAACAGCCCAAAAACTAATACGTCCAAGTTACATACAAGTTTTAAATGGTCTTGAAGACTGATTCTCTCAGACCTTCTGAGTTAAAACTTTTGCTGTTTTGTCAAACTTTAAGTGTATAGAGCTAAATACTTATTCCACTGGAGAATACAACATTTATCACTTTCACCAATAGACGAACCCATAGCAACAGGCACTGAGTTCAGAGACCAAGTTAATTAATACAGAGTTAGTGCATCACTTACGGCATCCTACACTGAGCTCAAGAAAATCTGTCAGATGTTCAGCCTTTTTTTTGCCATAAACTGCACACACTGCTTTTGTTCTATCTTTTAAACAGCATCTGCAATGACACAGTCTCATCCCACAAAGGGCTGAGTGCTCTTAGCTCTCTTTACTTCAGTAGAAACTGGCTGTTTAGTACGTCCTTGTAGGATCCAGCCCAAAGCCTGTTGTGGGAGTGCACCACAGTTTACATTAGGTCAGGCAAGTATTATACTTTCTAATAGACTCTATCATTGTTTCTCTGTCCTTTTTCTCTTTTATGGTTATTAAAGAGACAATCAGATGTGAGAAAGGAAATTCTTTATTCACTTAACTGAATAGGAAAAAAAGCCAATAAAAGAGACTCCCTATGCCTGATGAAGGGTGACTGCACCCAAAAGCTTGCAAAGAACTTTTTTTTCCAACTACTCAGCTGGTCTAATAAAAGATATCACATCTAACCAAAGAACTTTGTCTGCCAATAAAAGAATAGTAAATTCAGAGATTTACAATGCTAGCCCTAGTTACATTAAAGAAAACCAAGGAAATGGAACATAACTGAGCTAGAAACATAAAAATTGTTCAGAAGTAATTTCTTGGACTATAGCCTTTTTTTCCTTAGCAGTTTATTTCAAACTGCCAGATTGAAGCTTGGGTACTTAGCCATTGATTGTACAATTAGGTAACAGAAGAGTATGTTCCTGTTTTCTGATGTGATTAATTAAATATTGAAGAATCCAGATTTCAGTGTGAATATTTGTTTTTATTCATTCAAAATGTAGCGTTGCACTATCAGCTTCTAATCTTTGCGTGTCTCTTGGTGTTTCTAAGCACCTCTGCATGTCTTCCAGAAAACTTGTTCAGCAAAATATTTACAATAAACAAAAATAAAGAAAATTTATGGCGGTTTGTGTTTTGTAGTGTTGTGAACTGTTATTTCACATTTGAAAGTCTGCAGTAAATGCATTATCTGACTAAACCAAACCTTTAAATTTTTATAAGAACAACGAGGATCTTTTTCAAAGACACAAATGAAGTCTAGTCAGTCTCATTTTTTATGTGATTCTAGGTTACTGATAAAAAGGGGAAAAAAAGAATTTCACTTCCAGCCAGATATAACCCGTTTCAGTTGTTATACAGAACTGAGGTTACAACCTCAGTAATACAGGGGTGGTCAACCTGTGGCACATGTGCCACACTTAGAACTGGCAGCCTCTGGCACACTGCTGATCCAGGTCAAGCAGTGCAGCAGCAGATAGGAAAGAAAGCAAAGCAGCAGATTGGGTAGGGAGCAGAAAACAGAGCATAAGATCATGGGAAAGGGGATCATGTGGCACTGAAGGAGGATCTGGGGTTAATATGTAGCATGTCAACCAAAAAGGTTGTTCCCCAGTGTGATAATACCTGCACACTCGTATTTATTTATATATTTAATCTCATAATACACCTATAAAAAGGTAAAATAATCCCTATCTGTAAAATGGGGCCAGAATTTCTCCCATAGTGCAATCACTGGTTAAAGTCCCATTGATTTCTATTTGGCCAACAGTACACAAGGAACTTCCTTTTTGAGACTGTAACAGAAAAGTAGGTTTGAGTCAGGATTTGAATTGAGGACCCCCTAAGTACTAGTCCATTCCCTTAGTTAAAAGGCCAACTTTCTTCAGCTAGGAGCAAGAGAGTACTTTAGCTCTGCAATTTTCTCCTTCCCTAATAACTGAAAGCCCCAGAAACTGAGCAGCCTCCTCATTCTTCCCTGTTAAAAGAATGGCAGTTATATGGGAAATCTCATCACACTACTTAGATGCTTCCAAAACTCACAAACAAAATAATAAAAAGCGTGAAAGTTTTCTACTACTTTCCAAAAAGTTTAAATCCTTAAAATTTTAAATTAACAACAAAAAAAAGCTTGCCAGTATCCACCTTAAACTTTTATCTTTCTTATAAAGTATTTGTAATTGCAAGAGAGGTTTAATAATGAGAGAACTCACACATTTTGCATGTGTGAGACAGAAGATGGAATTACACCAATAGAGATTAATTCTGTGTTTATGCTTCCTAGAGGATTTCTTCGTTCTCTACTTTGCCATCTGTTACCTCCCAGAGGTCATTTGTTCAAACCAGGTATCACATGTCAATACATTTTTAATTTAGTAAATACTTTTCTGTAAATTATCATTCAAGAAACACTTTTTCACGAGAGAAGAATCAAAATGCACCCAAAATTAAAATGCACCCGTGGATTGATTAACACTGCACAGCAAAAGCTCCAGCAGGCCTGCTTCTCCTGGCACTGATCCCTGCTCACAGAGAAATCATTCCACTGACTCTCTGAGGAGGTTTAAAAATAATAGGTGGCATTCATGGGCCTCACCTGTCTTCAGAGTTGCCAAAGAGTTGACTTTCACTCCAACCCCACCTCCATTTAGAAATACCGATTACACGCAGCTTCTTTTGATTTCAATTGGAGCCATGGGCATTTGCACATTTGCAAATTAAGCCCTGTATTGTTTCCCTGAACCAATCTAAATGCTGAGCTCACTACCAACATATCTCTCATCCCTCCACCCCTACCCACACAAGAATTTTAAAGGCAGATATAATAAGAATATTGCACAAGAGCAGTTGTATTTAAACCAGATGTTTCTTGATAATGCACTACTTTGATTCTACTCCACTCAAACCAATGCATAAATACATGAGGCCAATGAATATGTGCATCAAGGTCAGCTATTGTGTAATTAAAAGTAAAAAGCAGAAGTCCTTTTTATCATCTACAAGAAACTGGGACCAGTTGAACAACCTAAAAAATGGTACATGCACAGCATACAGGTTTTTACAGCAAGTTATATTGCTGTTAATTCTCAAGGAGCTCCAGATGCTTTGCAAACTGTGACTGATCCCACAAAAACCTTTGTGCATGCAACACCTCGTGTCTATGCAAAGCTCATTGCAAGACATGGGCCTGTATGCAGAAGAATGCATACAATTAATTCCTGCAAAACCTGCCAGGCATACAGAATGCTTGCTTGAGTGATCTCACTGTTTTTTAGAGGTACTACTCAAGCAAGTAAATGCTATATGCTCAGTGCTAAGGGCCAGATTTCTTAAAGTGTCAAAAAAAACCCCGTCCATGGGGGATCCCCCAGAGCCTCAAGCTTTTCCTCACTGTGTTGCCACTCTCCCCAAGGGACAGACTGAAGTTGCCCCAAGATAGCTCCCTATCCCAACACCCCAGATCCTCTGCCCTCATGCCAGGACTCTGCAACTGCAGTGAGAGATCTCTGCCCACCCTGAGTGGCCCCCACTTTAGGGTACCAAAGACATTTATAGATCCCCCTTTCCATGGAAAGGATAGCTTGGAAAAAAAGTCACTCACCCAGAAATCACTCTTTCCACTGACAGTCAGGAAAGAGAACAACAGGAAAAGGATTTATTACATAGGATGAAAGAATTATGCAAATACAATAAACCATAGGTTTGGAGACAGAACATAAAACAAATACAGATTCTCACCTTCTCATCTAACTATCCCCAGCCTCCCATGAGAGTCTTGCCTGACTTCTAGAGATCAGCCTTCCTGCCAACTTTGCTAGTCCTGGTAACCAAGGCCATTGAAGCCCGTGAGGTTTAAATTCCTCTTACTCTTACTTAGCTCTTCTATTTTCACCCTCTGAACCTTTACTCCCCTTCCCCTCCACGCTGAGAGCAGCCACGCTGAGTGGCTTAAGTGCAGCCATGAAGCTAGGTGAAGCATACTTCCCCTGTCTCCATGGTCCCTTCATCCAGCAGCTCTGCACTGAGCATGGCGTGGCCACCATGTAAGTGCAACAACACCATGGAGCCAGGGGAGGCATGCTGCCAGGGGAGGCAGCTCCCTGGTCTTGCCATGCAGTGGCTGCACCCTCAGCATGAAGCCACCATGTTAATTAAAGGAAGATTCAGGAGCCTGGGAAAGCATTTTTCCCTTGGCCCCCTGGTCTCACCACCCAGTGGCTCCAAGCTAAGAGCAGAGCTGTCAGGGGTTAACTCTAGCAGAGCTACCAAGTTAGGGTGCCTTGGCACGCTGGGGTGCCTTGAGATCTTTTCAAAGGTGACGCACAAAGTTAGCACTTAAGTTTACAAACACAATTCACAGAATATACCCAGAGGTCATGTCCAGACATGCATGGATGTTTGGCGCACCTTGCTCTGCTGCTTCTTGTCCCCCAGGGAATGCCCATGCCACGTGTGCTTTGGAGTGTTGCAAGTTGCCTTGGTTGGCATAGTGGGGGCTGGGGCCAGCACTGTGCTGGCCCCAGCAGCCCAACCTGGGGATCTGGGGGCCTCCCAGAGCTGCAGCCACAGTGATCCTGCTGGACGGAGCCTGCCGCAGTATAGCTCCGAGCAACCTGGCCCCACTTTTTAGCAGCGCATGCTGCCCGAGCATGTGCTGCTTCGGGTTTTTTTCCTGTGTGACCCTTGGATATCCAGGGATCAAAAACAACGCCAAAAAAAAATGGAGCAGTGCATGCTCAGGCAGCATGCCCTTGCAGCAGGGAGAACTCCAGACTGTGTAGTATGTGGAGCTGCAAACATGTTTGCAGCGGCACACACTGCACAGCCACACTCATCTGGATGTTCTCAGAGATTCCAAACAAGAATCCATAGTGTTAAAAGCATTCTGCCCTATTGGAGTCTAAGTTCTTTGTAACAGAAAAATTGCTCTATTATTTTTCTATAGTATGAATGAAAACACACCCCGAGGTGCCCATGCAGTCACTGCCAGCACGGAGCTGATGCCAGAGCTGTGGAGCCTGGCACAGCTGTTCGCAGCCTGCTCCCTGCTTGGTTACTGCACCTGCCCAGAGCCCGGACTGGCTACAAATAGCTGCACCGGGCTCTGGAAGCCTGCCATCACCTCTGTGCCGGGAGCAGGGGAGAGACCAGGGCTGCGCTGCCTCAGGTTCCTCCCCCGCCACTCGCTCTGATGCGCTGGTGCATGCACCGGTGCAGAGCTGATGCCGGAGACTGGAGCCCAGCACAGCTGTTTGGAGCCTCCCGGCTGCAGCCGGCCCTGGCTCTGGGGAGGTGCTGCCAGCCGGGAGCCAGGGCTGCTCGCAGCAGGCAGCTGGGACCAACCCGGGCTCCAGCAGCTCTGCAGAGCTGGGGTAGCTGCTGACAGCCACAGAGCCCGGGCTAGGGGGCAGGGGCTTTGGGTGGGGGGAAAGGGGCAGTAGGGGTGGGGGGCACAGGGCAGGGGGCAGGGGCTTTGGGTGGGGGGCAAGGGGCAGTAGGGCTGGGGGGTAGGGGCTTTGGGTGGGGGGCAAGGGGCACAAGCAGGGCATCCTGCCACGTACCCCTTGCCTTCATTTTGTTTTTCTGCCATGCCGGCACTCCGGCACCTTCTGAGGTAGGCATTGTGGTGTTTTTCGGCACTCCAGCCAAAAAACATTGCCTATCCCTGGATCAGAGCATGAGCTAGACAACACCATTTCTCATCTGTTTGGTTCCTGTCACCAAATAAACAAGATCAAGGATGGGATGATGAGACCTCTTTAATTCCTTCCAGGCCGCAACTGAGGCATGTGGGTGGAAGTTTGCCCTATTTCTGCCTATGCTATACCTACTGTGTTGAAAAATACAGGACTTCATTCTCTAGGGCACCTTTAACTAGTACTAAGCCAACCAGAGAAAAAACAGTCTCCTTGCTGAGCCTCCCTGGTCCATTCATCTCCTCATTCTCCACCTCTGAACTACAAGCTCCTGCCCCAGAGGAGCAATAAAGTACTGGCTCCTGTTTAGGCCCACACTTGCCAGCCCTCCAGTGGCAAGTCACAGTTGTGCAGGTCTAAGATGGCTTTAAGACTTAACCTGTAACTGCTCTGACACTATTCTATCTTTATGATAACAACCTTCCACATATGTTTGAAATGCTTAAAAGATAACCTGTAAAAGCATCCAAGTAACTCCCCATTCAGCTGCCTGGCTTCTGAAACTTTCTTTTTCATAAGCACTCCCTTATTCCCAGGCACTCCGCAGGAGCCCTCTAAGCTGGGATAGAAACTGTGTGGAGAATTGTGTCATGGTTGGGTGTTGTTCCATGAGGCCAAAAAGCTCCTGTATACTTTAAAAAATGCAGCTGTAAAAGTCTGGACCTTATGCTGCTTTACACCATAATAGGTACAGGGTATGGCTGCTTTTTTACAGGTAAAGTTAATGAATTTTCTATTAGGGTGAAGTTACATGTTATAATTAGAGCATATTCAATCTATGGAATGTTAAGTGGTGAGAAAGTTAGAACGTGCTGCAAGGCAGGGGAAGGCAAAATATGGCCCAAAGGCTGAATCCAGACTGCCCACCACTTTTATCTGGCCTGCGGAGCCTCCCAACAAGCCCTTCCACTCATGAGGGTGGGAGCAAAGTGCTCATGTGTATACACAGCTTCAAACGTACCCTTTTGCCTCCATCCCACCCTTGTGGGCAGAAGGGCCCAGCTAGCCAGCATGCAGCTTCTGTGCAGGGCTGCTGCCGCAGCTGCTGCAGCCCTTAGGGACCTGCTCCATTTCCCCAGTCGCCTGCTGGCTATGGGCAGCAGGTAGCGAAGCAGCGGGGGCAGGGCAGCAGCTAGGAGGGAGTGTGGTGCTTGGGGCTGGGGCTGGCAGCAGCACAGAGGCTGGGTGGACAGCGTGTGGGTGTGAGGGAAGGAGGGAGTGTGAGGACACCCCCCACACTCCCCCATGGTGCACAGCCCTGGCAGGCAGTGGCAGCAGCAGCAGGCTGGGCGTTCAGAGCACATGCGCCTGGTGGGACATGTTTCCAGCCAGTGTTGCACATTGCAGCAAGGGACGCAGCCTCCATCAGGCCACCTGAATCTGTGGCACTCCCTACCACTCACACACAGCTCCTGCACTCACACAGCATGGGAGGGAAGTCCCACAAGCTGGAGCCAGGTGCCTTTCCTGCCAGGGCTGCACACACAGCACAGGAGAGAAGCCCCGTGCATTGGAGCCCACTGCCTTTCCTGCCCCTCAGGGGAAGGTGCCTGGGGTTTCCCTCCAGTGCTGCAAAGCCCCAGAAGAGAAAGCACTTGGCTCCAGCACATGGGACTTCCTTCCCATGCTGTGCAAGTGTGGGGGCTGCACATGAGTGGCAGGGCGCGCCAGTGATACAGTCGGCCTGGCGGAGGATGTGCTCCTCACTACAATGTGCAGCACTGGCCGGAGCCATGCCCCACCGAGCACCTGCACTCTGAGCACCCTGCCTGCCGCTGCTGCTACACCATGCGGGGAGTGTGGGGGAGTCCCTACACACCCCCCCAACCTCCCTCACACCCACACCCTGCCCCCACAACCCCCACATATACACAACCCCCACCACACCCTCCACATCCTACCATACACGCCCACCATACACACTCACCAAACAGAGCCCACCACACAATATACAAAAACTAAGAATTTATTTTTGAGTTATTATGCAGTCACCTCTATAAGCATGATGCAAACACAAGTTATGACAAAAATGTTTTTTGTAATAAAATTAAAATATGTTATAGTAGGTGTTTGATTTTTAGTGTATGATTTGGTTTCTTTCTGGTTCTAAGATGGCAACCCCTCCAAAGGAGTATTGAGGGTTGGGGGGGAAGGGGAAGGACTTCTAGTGGCAAAGGTCAGGAGTTAGAGGTGAGATATTCGGTCCCAAGATGGCAACAAGGGGGAGGGGCAGCTGTCAAGGGGCGGACCTACCCATGCAGCACTTAATGGCTCACCAAAACTCATTAAGTGGCACTCCACCTGAAATAATTCCCCTGCCCCCCTGCTGTAAGCAGTCACACATTAAGGGTAATGCTGTTTCTTCCCTGTACAGCTCTGAACTGCCAGTAGGAAGCTGGCAAGCAAGGGCATGGCTAGAAGCCAGGACACCTGTACTCTATTTCTGCTCTGTAGGGGATGGCTGGGATGCCAGAGGACTACAAATTGCTCATTTTATCTCTGTGGAGCAGGCTGAGGTTATCCTAACATGATCTAGGTAGCATGTCCTAGTTAACCTTTGCCTGAAGTGGAATAAACTTTGAGATGTTCAGAAGGTATTTTGCACAAGTTAAGAAGGTTTGCATGAGGATACTCAGGTTTTAAGTGCCCTTAGTGTGGTCTAGGTGTAACATGTAACTTCACCTTTAGAAAATACAGTCAAGATCTTAACATTTCAGGCCACAAATTCCATTGGCTCAAGAGCAACACCTTGTCTTTCTGGGAGAGATGGGTTTAGAAATATGTCCATAAATGGGCAAATGCAGCCAATAAAAGTACAACTCAGAATGTCAAACATCCACTTCTAGATTGCTCTGCCCAATGTTCCTCCACTCCTCCCTTTTGTCACACCAGTTAATAAGTCCTGTGCCTCCTCCACAGCAACTGACATCCCTGGGTGTTTCTCCATGGGATAAGAACATTACAACTGAGAAGCCCTTACAGACAGAGCCCAGTCCATGTGACCTTCTTGAGCTGCCCCAGGCAGGATTTAAAGAGCCTATTTACTGCATGAAGTGGAACATTCTTACTCAAGGGATCTGCACTCATCTGTGCTTAAAGTCAGATGCTTATTTCAATGACAAAAATACATAAAGGCCCTACTGGGTACTGCTGTTAGCCCTGCTGTACCCAGACAGATAAGGCCAAGTGAACTGCAGATTCTGCTTTCCCTTGACCATCATCAACAGGATTGTTGACCAAGTTCCAATCAGCTATGCTGATGCCAGTCTGCTGAAGACTGTGGGCCTGCTCAGACGGTGTTAAAGACATAACTGGAATGAAAAAGAATTACTCAACTTGTAAACACACATGCATTTGGAATAGAGCTGCCAACTCTGACTGAAGCTATTCTGGGAGATTTTTTTCCCCAACATGACATAATGTCATTAATAGGGGTGCACCAATAGAGATTTTTGGGGCTGGCCGATTTTTAACAAGCCATATCATCCAATACAGATCTGATTGCTGATATGCAATCAGGTAACTTAGAGAGCAGCATCTGCCTGGTAAGTCTGTTGTGAGGGAAAGGGTGAAGGGGGAGGGAAGGGGCATGGGGGCGCAAATCGAGGCCCCTGTGGTGAGGGAGGGAGAGGGGCTGGGACAGGGGCAGGGGCAGGGGCAGGTGCTGCACAGCCAGGGTGGAGAGTGGGATGGATTCATGAGTGGCTCATCCAGGGGGGGGTGGAGAGGGCAGCTCCCACCACTACATGCACCCTGGGAGGGCATGGGAGGCGTGTGCCCCCAGATCGGCGTGCGGGGTGATGGCGGACTGCTGCTGTGGGCTGGGGCCATGGCGGTGCCAAGTTCTTCCTGGTGGGGGGCTGGGCTGGGCTGCAGTTGGGGTGGGCAGTGGTGGCACTAGGAGGAGGGCTATTGTGGGGAGGGCTGCAGCCACCCCAAAATTCACCATAGCTCTCCTCCCAACACTGCTGCTACCCACCCCAAGTGCAGCCCAGCCCAACCTTCCTGCTGGGCACTGCCCCCGGCTCCATCCTGCAGCGGCAGCCTGCCCCTGCCCTGTGTGCAGATCCAGGGGTACACCCCCCCATGCCCCTCCTCCACCATCACCCCGCACGCTGATCTGGGGGGCACATGCCTCCCATGCCCTCCCAGGGTGCATAAGAAGGTAACAACTGTTGCCCTTTTGAACCCTTCTGCTTTTGAAATGGTTCTAAATCAGGGGTGGGAAAAATACAGCCCATGGGCCAGATCCAACCTGCCGACTGATTGTATTTGGCCCACTGCTGCCCCCATGGAGCTCTGCATTGAGCAGAGCTCTGCCTGCTCCTGCCTGAGTCAGTCCATGATGCACTCCCAACCGCACTGACCCTGCGTCCACGGACAGCACCTACCTGGCCCTCACCAGCATGCACAGCTTCCTGGTGGGGCTGTCTGCCACCCACAAGTGGTTGCTCATAACACTAGGTGGATGAGTCAGTGGAAGGTGGCTGGGAAATGGAGCTAGAACTGGAACTGGAGCCCCATGCACTGGGGCAGGAGCTGCTGACTGCAGCTTCCCCACTCTGCCTGACTGGCCATGTGGTACCCCACACTACCTGTTGCCTGGAGCAATGCAGCAGGGGCAGGAGAAGGAAGAGGAAGAGCTGCTAGAAATGGGGAGCTGAGCAGTACCCAGGCAGCTGCAGGAGCAGCCTTGCTGGGAAGCTGAGCACATTGGCTAAGGCCATTGGCAGGTGCAGGGTAGGTGTGAGCAGGAGCAATGATGTGGGCTATCCCAAGTGGGAGTGGGTGGGGCTCAGAGTGCCATGGGGAGCAGCCATGGGCTGGATGGGGGAGTGGACTGCACCTGCACTGCACTACCCAGGTGAGTGCTGCTGCACACACTCCCTGCTTTCTTTCCCCCCACCCTTAAGCCGGCTCCCAGGACCTAGCAAGCGGGCACCCCCCCCAAACATATGCGGGCACCCACACTCCTACAGACACCCCCCCCCACACACACACACCACACAGATACAAGAGTAAGACTTTATTTTGAGCTGTTATGCAATCACCTCTATATACAGTACTCAAAAAAACATAAATCAGGACAAATTATTTTTTTAAATAATCGTTTGACAGCCCTAATTTGAATTTTTAAAAATTAATCACAACTAGTTGCACAATTAAAAAAAATACTCACAATTAATTGTGATTTTAATCACACAGCCAAAAATTTAAAACTATGCACCAAAAAACTCAGTTATGCAAAATTATGCAGGTAACTTGTATGGTTGAGGGGTTGGGGGTGGGGCATGCGGGGGCAGAATTTGTGATGGTAGGGGGCTGTCGGGCATGTGTGGGTTTGAAGCCTGGGGAGGGAGGGGTCCCCATACACCCTGGCAGGGTGTGGGGTACTGTGAGTCAAGAGTGAGAGGCAGCAGAAGGGGTGGGGGGGGCTGTGGCTTGGGTGCGAGGGGCAGACACACACACACACACTGCCCAGCAGGTAAGTATGTGGGGGGAGAAGGGACATGGGGGAGGGAAGGGATGGGGCAGGGGTGGATCAAGGGCCCCACAGTGAGGGAGGTAATAGGGTAGAGGCAGGAGCAGAGGCTGGGGTGAATGGGGCCCTGGGGTGCGTTGTGGGATGGTTTGAGCTGCAGGTGGCTTGTCCAGCAGTAGAGGATGGCTCCTCCTGCTGTATGAACGCTGGGGGAGGCATGGGGGCATGTGGCCCCCAGATTTGAGTGCAGGGTGGAAGCAGGCTACCAGTACAGGCTGTAGCTCCTTGCCTCTGTCACTGCTCCAGGAGCTGCGCAATGCCATGTGCCTCATGCTGCTGGGCAGGCAGGGGATGTGGTGCAGCCAGAAAATGGCTCCTGGGGCAAAGGCAGCATGGGCACAGAGCCCCAGCCTGCAGCAGCAGCCCTCCTCCACCCCACACATAAATCCAGGGGGCACATGCCTCCCCTGGGATGTGCACAGCAGCGGGAGCCCTCCCATGTCCTTGGACTAGCTGCCTGCAGCTCCAATCTTCTCACAACCTGCTCCAGGGCCGCATTTACCCCAAACCCTGCCCCTGCCCCACTCCCTCCTTCACTGTGGGGGCCTCAATCTGTCCCCCACACACCCCTTTGCTCCCCCACACCCTTTCCCCTTCACGGACTTGCCTGCTAGGCAGTACTCCACACACTGCTGGGCTGCGTTCCTGGCCACCTGCAGGCTGTGGCTGCGTGTCTGTGTCTGTGTGTGCCTAACCCCTCCCTGATGCAGCAGCCCAGAGCCCATACCTGGGCTGCCCTGCTGTCCTCTGTGCTGCCACTGCTGCCCCACAGGGTAGCTTGGAGACAGTGGTGACAGTGGCAGAGCAAAGCCTAGATGCAGGCTCCAAAACCACATACACAATTAATGTGTTAAAGTTATTAATGTGAACAATGATTAATGAGTTAACTGTGATTAATTGACAGCCCTGATTCAAATAGGTTATAGTAGAGGTTTGATTTTTAGTATATGGGGTTTTTTATCTATAATTTGTTAAAATGATATCTTCTGAAAGTTTTTGTGTATGCAGTCTTTGACAGCTCACCAGAACTCATCAAGTGCCCCACCAGCCAAAATAGTTGTCCCCCCCTCCTCTACATGTGTGTGTTTACTCTGAGATCTATCTCAGGATCAGTTTGGTTAGGGAAACTTTCCTCTTTGGTGATAACACATACATTGAAGGGCATAACCCAATTCAGATTGTGTCTGAAGGGTAGAAAGCCAGAAGAGATCTTTCTACCAAAACAGCTAACAAATTTGATACAAAAGTTATGTGGGAGTCCACAGAAACACAAAGAGTAAACCAACACTATCACTGTAAGGGACACAGCATGCTGCTAATGGATCCATCAGAGCACAGAACCCATGCGCAAATGTCAGGGGTGCAGACACAAAGGAGATAGCAGCAATCTGAAATTGCCGTCGTCTACAGAGAAATCCTTTCCCCTCATCAGGCCTATCTCCATGGCCTGGCAAAGGGAAAGGATACAACTGTAACAGCTTTGCTTGAAATCTCTGCAGAACAGAAAGAAAAAAGGAAGTTATATTGAGTCGTTAGAAGATCAAAGAACTGGATTCCAAAAGGGAAAGCTTTTTCATTCATGCAAACTGTTTTTTTGCTGATTGACAGTCCAGTCTTATTTGCTATATCACGTTTTAAAGATTGACTAAGTCTTTCATTCTGACTGGCAGGATTCAGTAAGATGACTCATGCTTTATAGCCAACTCACATGAGTACTTGGAAATCAGACAGTAGCTGGCAAAACTGAGCTCAGTCTCCAACATAAATAATGCTAGTATTTGTACTCCATTAAAAATGGCAAGACCTTATTATCTACCAGGCTTTTCTATTGCTTGGAGCCCAGCAATGTCTAATCCTGTGTGAATCATCTATCTCTAAGTGCTGAAAGTTCAGAGGAGTTATCTGTACTCTGAATTAGGAATCAGATTCAGTGTCAACATGGCTCAAAATATTTAGTAGGCTCTCCCTCCTATCACCTGCTGCTCTGCTACTGATTGTACATGCTACAAGACCCTCAACATACTACACAGAGTTGCCAACCCAAGACATTTTTTTTACTGACAATCTGCAAATATTTTATTGACAACCAAACTTTTTTACTGGCATGTGTTTTTACTGACAGGTTTAACACAATATAAATGTAACCCTTCTGCCAGATCCTGGAGAAGGGCCAAGTTCAAACTATAGTAAAAAAGTTTGGTTGTCAGTAAAAAAAATTGCAGACTATCAGTTAAAAAAAAGTTTTCTTGGGTTGGCAACCTTACTTGGCTGCAGCAATAGATCTATACCCTGCCACCCCCACCCCTACTCGACCCCCAACTGCACTCTGCCCCATGCTGCACCAGTACCTACCCCCAGCTTTATCCTTGCCAACCCTACTCCAGCCATCCTAGCACAGACCCACCCAGAGAAGGACTACTATCTACCTACCTGCCACCCAGCAGTACTACAGGCAAATGGGAGGCAAGACCAGGAGCAGTAGCAGCAGCAGCAGCAGCATATGGCTGGCCACTGGGGAAGGAGCCACAAAGCCCTGGGAAGAGCTCCCTTCAGGGTGCTGCACTCCCACTTAGACATCAGCTGGCACCTCTAACAGCAAAGGAAAGCTAACAGCATACTGGGCTGCATTAGTAGAAGCATTGCCTGCAGATAAGGGAAATGATTCTTCCCCTCCATTCAGCACTGGTGAGGCCACATCTGGAGTAAGGTGTCCAGTTTTGGGCTCCCCACTACACAAAGGATGTGGACAAATTGTAGAGAGTCTCGCAGAGGGCAACAAAAATGGTTAGAGGGCTGGGGCACATGACTTGTAAGGATAGGATGAGGGAACTGGGATTATTTAGTCTGGAGAGGAGAAGACTGAGGGGGGATTTAACAGCAGCCTTCAACTACCTAAAGGGGGGTTCCAGAGAGGATAGAGGTACAGTTCTCAGTGGTGGCAGATGAAAGAACAAGGAACAATGGTCTAAAGTTGCAGCAAGGGAAGTCTAGGTTAGATATTAGGAAAAACATTCTCACTAGGAGGGTAGTAAAGCATTGGAGCTGGCTACCCAAACAGATTGTGGAATCTCCATCCTTAGAGGTTTTTACGATGTGGATGAACAAAGCCTTGGCTGGGGTGATCTAGTTGGTGCTGGTCCTGCTGTGAGCAGAGGGTTGGACTAGATGACCTCCTGAGGTCCTTTCCAATCTTAATGTCTATGATTCTATATACGCTTAGTGACCAAAGTGTCCTAGGTAATAGCAGTCTTTTCAATGCTCTTTCCACTGTAACCTGGTCTACTCAACTAAGCTCCATTTTCTCATTGAAAGGTCCAAAACAGGTTCACAAGTGACTTTTCTCAAAAGAAAAACCCCATGAGCGCAAGCTTTGTCCAAAAGCTACTTACAGTAGAAGTAGCCTTTGTGGCTCAAGTCTCCCATACCTCCATTACTAAACACCCTTGGAATGTATATGACAAAGGTGAGCCCTATGGATCTCTTCTGGCCTCCCTGCAGAGAGTGTGTCCACAAGCCCTCTATTATGGCTTTCCCTTTTCCCTTTGATACTCAAGAAGCAATGTGGAGCTGTTAAGTCAGTGCTGACTAGGTCTGCATTGCCTTTGGTCAGTTTCTTCCCTTTGCTCTGAAAACACCATTTAGGTTGGTTCTACAGGAAACAAGGGAGCCCATGGGACCTTGGTTCTGTTGGAGACATGCTAGCAAAGGTGAAATAAAGAGGCTCTGATACTCATTATTCAAAGGCATCTGTGAAATGCAGCTATATCTTACTACATCTGTCAGCTTCATCTTACCACATACCAACATTTTTCACCCTTAGGGGATGGAGAGATGAACAAATTGTACTGAATTATTGGGGGAAACGGGAAAAAGAATATCACTGAAAATAAAATAAAGAAACTGTTTTCATTGATTTAAATATTTTAAGCTGGTCAAGCTGCCATAGTTTAGCTTTTGAGGAAAAGGAGCAGACACATGAAGTGTTTACCACAGCACAGATGATGGTAGATGATGTGTCCTAAGCAACCTCCAACACTTTTAATTTAGTTTAATGTGACGCTCCACAACCTTGCAGGATATATATAGGTTTAGGGCAGGGAAATGTTGTAAATAGTCTTTTGGAAGGCAGGGGGCAAGGAAACAGCAGTTATATGCAACACTTTCCCCTCACAAAGCCAAGTGAAATTGTAATGGATTTTCTCTCTAGACTAATGCTAGCCAAATCAGCATTAACTTAATTCACGCAGTTTATGTACCACCTTTCACCATTACTTAGCATGTCCAAACTTTACTTGTTTTAATTTTATTACAGTTCAGGTCCCTTGGCAAGGATCTGTGCTGAAGAGAACCATGTGACAGAAGGATATACTATAAAGTTTCCCACTCACAGTTTTACCAGGGGGCTTGTAACTGGCATTTTTCTCAAAGGGCAAGATTTTAGTGTCAGATCACTATACAAAATCTAGGGTATTATTAAAAATAAAATAAATAATAGTAAGAAAACTTTCTAATTCTCTGTGATTACAGATACACTTAAAAAAACCTAAATCCTTATGGCTCAAACATCAAAAGGCTGATCTATTTTCAGAATCTTAGAATCTGTAAGCTGGTCTTATTATTTGAGGCCTGATTCATGATTGGACTTGGTAACACTTTATTAAGTGCTATACCAACAGATCTCAAACCATAGTTCATTGATCAATTGCTGGTTCATTTCATGTCCAGCTGCTACATCCTGTTAAGAAACAGTTTAAAATCTTGAAATATTTCCTTCCTATAACTCTTCCTTGTGAAGAATTACTGCAAGAATTGCTGGGATGTTATTTTATAGCCAATAAGGAGAAAAACAGTAGATCCAGTTGCAAGTTTCTCTGCTTTTATGCTCATGAGAAAGAAATCTGACCAGTTCTTAACTCACACGGCTGTCAACCTTTCAACTAGCAGTTTTACTGTTATTGTGTAAGCTTCTAGCCTATTAATATTTTTGTCCTTGTAAAATTATTTTGCCAGCCTTCTTATTCAGGAAAAAATGTGATACTGGTAGAAGTCACTGAAACAGATAACAGCAGAAGCCTACACCAATGCATAACCCAGAAGAGGAGAGCAACAATGTAGACTTGCCCTGTTACTGTCAAGCCATAACCTAGAACGGGGGCAGGCAAAATATGGCCCATAGGCTGGATTCAGCCTACCAGGTGATTTCATCTGGCCTGTAGGCACCCCACCAATTAATTGTACTCCCTGCACACTTTGCTCCCACCCTCATACATGGGAAGGCCCCAGCCCCGGCCAGCAAGCACAGCTTCTGGGTGGGCCCACTGATGCTGCTGCTGCACTGGCTCTGGGCAGCAGGTAGGGAAGCTGCAGCTGGGTGGGATCATGGAGCATGGGATTGGGGCTGGCAGGAGTGCTAAGCCTGGGTCTTGTGCCCAGCAGGGCGATGGCAGCATATAGCTCAGGTGGGCAAGGTACAGGTGTGAGGGAGGTCGGGGTAGTGTAGGAACCCCCGCCCCCCCACATGCCCCCTCCATGGCACACAGCCCCTGCTGCCAGCAGCAGCAGCAACAGGTCCTTGGGCACTCACAGTCCATGCAGGTGCAGCCACCCAGTGGCGCATGGATCCAGCCAATTCTGGGAGCTGCATGTGGTGGCAAGCAGCAGAGCCTGGCAAGCCCACCTCTATCACACAGGGCTCATGTGCAGCTCTCAGGACTTCTACACCACTGGTGGAGGGGGAAGCCCTGCATGATGGAGCTGGCAGCCTAGCCCTTCTCCCTGCCACCACGTGCAGCTCCTTGGACTACACCAGGAAGCAGGGGGCAGGGCTCCCCACCACTTAGGTTAGAGATCAGAAGGCAATATTTTACAGTTAGGGTGGCCAAAATCTGGAACCAACTTCCCAGGGAAGTGGTCCTCACCCCTACCTTGGGCAAATTCAAAAGAAGGTTGGATGATCACCTGTCTGGGGTCTTGTGAACCCAGCATTCATTCCTGCCTGTGGTAGGGGGGCAGGCTAGATGATCTGTTCAGGTCCCTCCTCACCCTAGCTACTATGAAACTATGAAACTTCCAGCAGAGTCCCAGGAGCTGAATGTGGCAGCAGGGGCCAGGGCCAGGCCTCCAGCTCCATTGTGCGGGGCTTCCCCCTGCTGGTGCACAAGTCCTGGGAGCTGCACATGAGCCCTACATGATAGAGGCTGGCTGGCCTGGTGTGCAGCTCCTGGAACTGGCTGGAGCCACACGCTACTGGGAGGCTGTGCCTGTATGGGCTATGAGCAGCCCGATTCCCTGCTGCCTGCTGCTGCTGGGGGCTGTGCCATGGGGGGGCATGTAGTGGGGTCTCCACACTCCCCACTCTCCCTCACACCCCACAAACCCCGCCCCCCCACCCCCCCAACCACACCCCACACACAATATGCAAAAACAAGACTTTATTTTTGAGCTATTATGCAATCACCTCTACATACCCTAGGCAAACGCACATAAATCAGGACAAAAATATTTTTTGAAATGAAACTAAAACATGTTATTGTAGATGTTTGATTTTTAGTATATGATTTGTTTTTTTTCCAGTTCCAAGATGGCAACCCCTCCCTCCAAAAGGAGTACTTCCAGGGACAAGGGGAGAGACTTCTGATGGCAAAAGTCAGGGGGTGGGACTTCTGGTCCCAAGATGGTGATGAGGGGGTGAGGCACCTGTCAAGGGGCAGGACTACTGTTGCAACCTCTCGACAGCTCACCAAAACTCATTCAGCAGGCCCTCCAGCTGAAATAATTGCCCACCCTTTGCCTAGAAGGACCACTGCAGGCACCAAAGCATAATTCAGTTTGTAGTGTCCCATCAGTTCTTGTCCTCCTAGCTGAAACTGCCAGAAAAACGTCACGTGATATGGATCAGGACATATTACAACTACTCACCCATCTGACACATGCCGACAAACCACCACCAAATAATAGTGTCTGGGACTAAGCAAATTCATTCTCTCTAATTTGAAACCCAGTCAAACATCAGGAGTTGGAAAGTTCAACACAAACTCAAATGTCATTGTGTTTACATTCTGCATAAGAGAAAAGAAAAAAAAAAACAACGTTAAATGAGGGCCTGTATAGGGATACCATGTATAAAGCACCAAGCTGTGCCACCCTAGATACTCTGGTGTTTGGAAAAAGAGCAATTTGCCATACATAGTACATAGCACAAGTTTTCTTTCATTAGAATAGCATAGACAGATATTCACAGCAGAACAAAACAGACAGACAGACAGACACCACACAGTATTTACACAACCCTTAACACAGAAGCAAATGTTCAAAGAAGAGGCCAGTGCACACGTGCAACAGAGGGAATAAAACGCACAATACAAAAGGATTCACATACACACAGAGACCTTTTGCAGCACAGGAAAGATCAATATGAAGTGTGCTGAAAAGGCAGGTGCCTGGTCTTCTGGCAGGGGAGGGAGAGGGGGTAGGGGGAGAGCTAGAGCTGGAAGCCCCTCCTTGTCCCAAACACAGACGCATTCTATTCCCAAGTGGCCATGACATCAGTGCTGCCAGTAGAAGCCAGGAGGTAGGTGCAGTGTCTGCACCTGATGTCCCTGTACCTGCACTACCTTTGCTCAGTCCAGAAGTGGACACCAGCAGTGGAATCACTGCCTCCACCTCCCCAATTTCAGCTCTCAGTGTGAGCCTCCCACTACCAGAGGAGGAGCTGGAGCTGGAACCAGGGATGCTGAGCGTGCTGGCTCAAGCAATTCTGGGGACTGAGGGGGAATCAGAGTTTGTGCTCCACACCCCTCACGTTTTCCCTAAACCCGGGTCTCCCTCGGAAAGCAGCACCTCAGAGGAGGCTGAGGTTGTGGAGGCAAGTGGCTCAGCTGAGGCAGCTCCTCCTGCTGAGAAGGGGGAAAAGACAGGATCCTCAGTCTCAACCCAGAAGCGGAGGAGTAGTGTAGTGCGGGATCATTTTGAGGTGGCAGATGATCCCAGGTTTGCCATCTGCCAGCACTGCCGAAGGCACATGAGCCATGGCAAGTACGCGAGACACTTCTCCATCGTGTCCATGCCGCTGCATCTGAGAAGGCACCACCCCCTTGCCCTTCTTGCAGCTCAGCCTGGCACCAGTGTGAGTGTGCTGAAAGGGAAGTCCCCCA